>NC_057343.1:11197500-11822500 GCF_016509475.1 Prionailurus bengalensis
TGTTTCCTTTGGAAAGAGGGTAGAAGTACACTGTTGCAAACCTATCCTAGAGAGCTTTCTGGCTTGTCTGTAACATAGCACTTAACGTGAGCCACTCTACTCCCAAGGCTGTGCTGACATCCTCATTCAACCTAGGACATGAGAGCATTTTGAGATAAATTCTTAATCATGTAAAATAAATTCTTTTAAGATCAGAGGCCAGGGGAAAATATGCTTCCTGGCTTTGATGATTGCCTTATTTGTGCATGACAAAAGTTCTCCCCTGTAGGTTGCTTTGTTTCCCAGAATATTCTAGAATGTGAGCAACACAGTTGAGTTGTAAGAACACAGTAAATCAAACCTTGTCGCCTGAACATCAGTGAGTGTCACAGAGGGGCCAGGACGGAGTGGCCTCGTTGCCTAGATTAGGCTTGATGAGTGACTCCACCTGGCAGCAACAGGAGACCTCAAGTCTCACTTCAGAAATGGACAGCGGACCAGGATGCTCTCGATCTTAGAAGCGGCCCAAATCAATGCAGTAACAAAGGTTAAAAAATGACAACCAACTAGTGTGGATCAGCTTTCTTAAACTCAGACCTTTAAAAAAAAAAAGGAAAAGTCAAAATTGTTTTAGTCTCCAAAAAGACAACCTTTCCTATTCCCAAAATAATCAGGGTTAGCTTGTGTGTAAAATGCTTGCTTAGCTAGTAATATATTAAAGAACCATTTTTGTGAATTAGTATTTTTCTTTTTTTCCCAATAAGATAATTTTTTGAGCTGTAGCTTTTGTTCAAATTATTAAGTTGCCAGATTTTATAGCCTAAGCCATGTGATTTTTATTTAGGCTTATTAAAGTGCCATGCGTTTCAACATGGCTCACTTCCTGCTTAAATTTTCCAATGTTAACATCAAGTATGAATCCAAAAATCCAAAATCATGTAACCCAAAATAATCATCATGCAGATCATTTGTTTAAAACAAAGAATTTTCTATTTTGAATGCATAGGACCTTATTTGTACTTAGCTTTAAAAAACGGAATTTCACGGGGCGCCTGGGTGGCTCAGTCAGTTAAGTGTCAGACTCTTGGTTTCAGCCCAGGTCATGATCTCAAGGTTCATGGGTTCAAGCCGCAAATGGGGCTCTGCATTAACAGGGTGCAACCTGCTTGAGATTCTCTCTCTCTCTCTGCCCCTCCCCGACTCGTTCCCTCCCCCCCCCCTCTCAAAAAATAAATAAACTTGGAGCGTCTGGGTGGCTCAGTCGGTTAAGTGTCTGCCTTCGGCTCAGGTTGTGATCTCATGGTTTGTGAGTTCAAGCCCCACGTCGGGCTCTGTGCTGACAGCTCAGAGCCTGGAGTCTGCTTCAGATTCTGTGTCTCCTTCTCTCTCTGCCCCTCCCCCACTTGGGCTCTGTCTTTCTGTCTCTCAAAAATAAATAAATGTAAAATTTTTTTGATAAATAAATAAACTTAAAAGGCAGAATTGTTGAACTGTCCAAAATGAATCTATATTATAGTTACCGACTGAATATATATATATATATATATATATATATATACATGACTTTAATTTTGATATTGATACAGAATCAGTCAATTCAGTTACAGCCTTCCTGTGTTCCCCATGTTGCCTTTCCCTCTCAATGAATCAGTTTCTTCGCTGCTTATGCCTTGTTCTTTCTCTCCGTGTTTCAACCTGTATCACTTCTCTAGTTGAACCGTCTGCCTGGCAGACCCCCAGCAGACGGCCCCTGGAAATTACAGGAAACATGCATAGCTTCTCTGTGAAATGCAATGTGTTTTGTGTCAGGGCATTCCTGGTGTGTAGGAAACTGCATAGAGTGTTTGCATGTTTATTTCTGTTGCAAGCACTTAAGGGCAGGGATTTATTTTCTCTTTCTTTGGGTTCCCATTTTGTAATAAATATTTCTTGATGGTATAAATTATTAGGTCTTACTTTCTGACTCCTCAACTGCACTTTTCATTCCTCTTAGGCTGACTGTAGTGGCTTCAGTGTAACAATTCATGGTAAAATTTTTCTCTCCTCATATGTCTGCCTTTCTTCTCTTCTCTTAAATCCACACCTGTGCCACTCACTGCAGGAAGAACTCAGAGATCAAGTGATATCTGCTAAAAATGTCCATGATGAGGAAGCACAGCTGACCATAGAAAGATTCCATGGAATGCAGATATAAAAGGGAAAAAACTTAAAAGGGGAATTTCACCTCCTAATGTTGGGAAGTTTGTCTTTAAATTTCTTTAAGAGCCTAGAACTAGTGATTCTCAGCCTATTAGACCCAACTCTCCCTTTTATGACAAATATTTTACCACATTTTCTTTACTATCCTGAAGTGAAATTCAAAGATAATATGTTCATCTCTCCATGTAACTTTAAAAATATTTATATATATATATATATATTTTTTAATTTTTTTAATGTTTATTTATTTTTGAGACACAGAGAGCACAAGCAGGGGAGGAGAGAGGAAGCAGAGAGAGAGGAAGACCCAGAATCTGAAGCAGGCTCCGGGCTCCGAGCTGTCAGCACAGAGCCCGACATGGGGCTCGAACCCACGAGTGGTGAGGTCCTGACCTGAGCCAAAGTCGGACACTCATCCGACTGAGCCATCTAGGCACCCCATGAAAAATCTGTATTTAAATACCTGCATCTGTATCTTGTGCTCATAATATAAAAGAGAAAGGTCAAGAAAGTAAGCCGTGATAAACCCCTCTCTGAACGTATGCCCTGTTACATGGGAGACATTGAGAAATAGTCAGATGTGTGCACCTGTTACAGAGCCACCACGAATGTGCAGACCCCCCAGGCAGGCTGGCACGGGTGGGGGCCAGGCGTGGTGGCGTTGCCTTCAGTGTTACGATTTTCCAAATCGATGACCGGTTCTGGTAAAATCTCCAAACACAACAAAATATACTCTTTCCTCAACGCACATAGTAGTTGCATTCCTTGAAAATTTAGAAGATATTTCACCTATGCAAAAATGCTGTTTATATGTACAACCATCAGATTCCAGGCTAAGATCATTACAAATGAGTTTTTCACCCATGAGGATGTCAAGGGGAGCAGTTGGAAGTCAGGTCGGACATGAGACAATTCATCGTGCAGGAGAGCTCTGCACATTGAAGGACATGGAACAGTTCTGTCCCCACCCACGTGATGCCAGTAGCACCCTCCCCCATCACTGGTATAACCAAAAACATCTCCACAAATTTTGAAAAAGCCCCCTAAAGGGTGGCATCAGACCTATAATGAACCACCACTATTAAACAGGGAGAATGTCTAGTGATAAACCTGATTCTATTTTATTAGTGAAATTATTACAGAAACCTGCATTATGCCGCCATCATTTTGAACTATTACTATTTGTGTTGCTACTAGACGATAAGCCTATTGAGGGTCAAGTCCATGTCTCACTGTACCTGGAAGGTCCAACACGGAGTTACACAATTAATTGGTGCTCAGCAGCTATCTGTTGAATGAATACAGGCTGATGAATATCTACCTTATTTTCAAGAGAATTGACCTTGCTTTCCTTAGTAATACACATGCCACTTTTTATCAAACTTCATTGTTAAGGTAACAGTATTAAGGTATTAAATTCTGGACTGTAAAAAATGATAAAACAGTCAACGATCTGTGCCAAGTTAGAGCAAGCCATCTTTCTTTATCTGTTAATTTTTGAAACATAATATGTAAGAAAGGAGATTCTAGCAGTATTTACAAACTCTGTGGTGTTTTCCTTTAAAAAAAAAATATATATATATACGTATATATATACGTATATATATATATATACACACACATATATATACACATGTACATATATGTGTATGTGTGTGTGTGTGTGTGTGTATATATATATATATATATATATATACTCTTCATTGTTACAAAACTATTGACAGCTTCTTGTGAATGATAGAGAAAAACAATAAAGATGGTCTATCCCCAGGGACATTATTGTCCATCTGGAGAGATGAGCTGCACATATAGAACCATGAAAGCTAATAATCAAGTATCGTGTGGAATAGGGGTGTCATGACCTACAGTAAGAGACCAGAGCAGAGAAGGCCATGAGTGGTCAAGAATGGGAGGGCCAGAGCACCATGCGACGTGGTGGACAGAATTGGAGCTGATGGACAGGACCACATCTTAGGCAAAGGGAGAAGAATGTAGCAGATGTTTGGAGGTGGCAGTGACCTTGGTAGATATGTGTGGGAGGGAGGCCTCAGGGGAGTGGCCAGGATAAAGACGGGGAGAGGTCAGCGGTCGTGGTGATGGTGGGTAGAAGGAGAAATTTGCCTGTTGGGGAAAAATGGAAAGAAAGTTGGTTGACAGAGTAAGGACCAGACCAATTATTTAGTTTTGACCAAAATTACTTTTAAGGATCCGGTGTTAACTGTAGATTACATCTTGAAACAAATACTCCCGTTAGACATTTGTGTCAGTGAAAATCAAATGCTCGTGGTTAGATTTTGGGTTGAATGCTTAGCAGTTATGTTAAGTAAGAATCCAAAAGCAAAAGCAAGCATGAGAAAAGAGAAAATGTTAACGTTTATTGTTATTTCATTTTATTATAGTTTTTCTTTTAATGGCCTGCCTTCAGTTAACCAATGTTTAAGTAGATTAGAACACAAAGTCAGAGGAAGGCTGCATGCTTAGTTGTGCCCGCTTTGGCATCAGTTTCACTGACAGCTGTGCCACCTTAGGCAATAACTTGCCCTCGATGAACCTCAGTTTTCCCATCTCTAAAATAGGGGCAAGTTCCTAGGTCTCTGATTAGATTGAAATAAGATATTCCCTCCCTTGAAGGTTAGGTGCAATTTGTGTTCAGTCACAGAACTATGAGACGCTCATAAAAATTACATCTCATCAGCCAAGCAAGCGTTTATTACCTGAGTGACCTTGGGTTGTCTAAACTTCAGTTTATTCGTCTATAAAACAGGGACAATATACCAAACTCATGGAATTATCACAAGAAATAAGTAAGATGATGCGTGAAAAGTGCTGGCACATAGCAATCTCAAAATACAATTAGTAGCCTAACTATGCTATGAATATTATTATGATGCCTATTACATACATGCTATGCGCATATGCTATCTCTTCCTATCTTTATTACAGTCCTAAGTGGTATGCATTTTTTAATTTCTGCTTTCCTGAGGTATAATTGACATGCAAAATTGTAAAATGGTTAAAGTGTGCGTTGTGGTGATTCGATAGACATACACAATGTGGAAAGGCTCCCCCCCCCCCATAGTTAATTAACACATCCAGTGGCAGGTATTATTAATGTTCCTATGTTTATATGAGCAGGAACCTGAAGAATGGGGAAATCAAATGACTTGCTCAGGGTCACCAATTGGCCAATTGATGAGGTTGGACTGGAACACAGATCTTCCAATTCCAAATCTGGTACAGTTTCCCCATGCCAGCACTGCCTCAAGGCTTTGTAATGTTCCACAATAACCCTTTCCTCCAGCCCCCACTTAAAAAAATGATTCATGGAGGGGCGCCTGGGTGGCTTAGTTGCTTAAGCATCCAACTTCAGCTCAGGTCACGATCTCATAGCTCTTGGGTTCGAGCCCCGCATCAGGCTCTGTGCTGACGGCTCAGAGCCTGGAGCCTGCTTCGGATTCTGTGTCTCCCTCTCTCTCTCTCTCTCTCTGCCCCTCCCCCGCTCATGCTCTGTGCTCTGTCTCCTCTTTCTCTCTCAAAAATAAATAAGTGTTAAAAACAAAAAACAAAAAAACCCAGCAATCGGGGTGCCTGGCTGGCTCAGTCCGTTGAGCGTCCGACTTCAGCTCAGGTCACGATCTCATAGCTCTTGGGTTTGAGCCCCGCATCGGGCTCTGTGCTGACAGCTCGGAGCCTGGAGCCTGCTTGGGATTCTGTGTCTCCCTCTCTCTCTACCCCTCCCCCACTCATTCATTCTCTCTCTCTCTCTCTCTCAAAAGTAAATAAAACATCAAAAAAAAATTTTTTTTTACTGATTCATGGAACAGTTTGTGAAGCACTGGACAGAATAGCAAACATTTCTTGAGACCCCAGAGCCTCAAGTAATATTTTATATGGAACCAGTGCTGCCTCGCACAAGCTCTGCTTTTCCAATGATGAAGACGGGGATGGAACAGAGAGCCCGGTTCTCATCGGCTCCCTTTTGTCATCAGTGCACTTCTCCCAATGCCTTCATGCTGACACAGAGGGCTGTGGGAGTCAGGTGGGAAATTTGACTTGTAGGATTCTTTCAATACAGTTTAACTTTCAGTACCAATCACTGCTACGTGGGATTGTAAACATGTTCGACCGTCTCCTTCACGGGATCTTTTTCTTTTTTTTAACGTGGTTGCAATTCAGTGTTAATCATTTCCTTGGTTCCATTTAGCGTGTTAAGATTCCTTTTGAAAATAAATATTTTGGAGGTACAGCTAGAACACAAACAAACATGAAAGCGTAGGTACCGCAAACCTAGACGTATGTTGGGTTGCAGAAGTTGCCATCTTGGCTCTATATGCAGTATTGCTCTTGGCACATGGCAGACTTTTAGCAAGTTGGAAGTAAAGTTTACGGGAGCAGGCAAATGTTAAACATCTGCCAAAATGAATTATGAAACCAAAATCTTATTGACTGAAAATGTTTGTGCTTTCCAGTTACCTGCACATCGTAATGCTCGGTATTTCTGAGCTACGCGAAAGGCCCAAGATCTTGACGGTAGGACTCAGATTCCTCAGTGGAATGGAAGTAGGAGGGTGTCCTGTCCCCCTCCTTTGTATTCAAGGACGGGTCCATTTTTCAAAATCTCTGTGAGATTGTCTGGTTATTTTTTTTTTTTTAACTGGATTACTGTGATTCAAAGTATACAGGCTCATCTGCTAGAGCAGAGTCTGTGCCAAAAGAACCTTTGGAACAACGGCCAAATTCATGAGATTCTTGTGAGTTTCACTCTGTTCTTTGAATGCTGGCTTCTTGAAAGATCTATGGGCAGCCACAGGCACAGCCAGAATTCACCATCTGCCGCTGCTCTTGGGAGGATAAGAAGAAGATGATAATTTGTAATATTATTAATTTTCATTAGGCATTTATTAATATTCCACAGTCTTCTGCTGGTGGAGCTCATGCTCTAAATTAAACAGATTTAAGAAACAAAAATGTCTTTCTACTTTGAAAAAAACAACCAAATGAGCTTTCAGAAAACAACCTCTAGTAACTATACTTAAAATTTATTTTTTATCTTGTATTGGGCGACACCATGGGTGGATAATGCCTTCAGGTTGAAGAAATGTAAAATATAAGTTGTATGGTCCTGATACTTTGGACTAGAATCTGTATGTGGAGACAGATGTTTAAAGGTGGACCTTTACTGTGAGGAGTACCTGTATTTCACTCATCGGTAACAGAATCGGATTAATAAAATTTCAGCTTTGAAAAAGGGCCCTGGAGTAGCCTGACCCTGTGTCCTCTGCATGAAACTTTTCAGTAGTATCCTCATAAAGGGTATGTCTGGCTTCTGTCCTGATACCTTCAGTGACAGGAAACTCAGAACCTCCAGAAGAAATTCATTTACTCAGCATAGTTATTGAGTACCTACTATGTGCTTGTCTTAGTGGAGCTTACCTCTTGCCAGAGGAGTCAGCCAATAAACAGTAAATTCAGTAAATAAGTAAATTGCATATTGGCGTGCTCATTCATTCCTTTTTGGATGTCTCCTTTTGTCAGAAAATTTTCCCTTGTATTTTCTTCTATGTGAGGGTTGCTTAGGTGTTTGAAGAAAGTGTTCATTGCCCTCTTAATTCCCCTCATTTTAAAATCATACATCCTTACTCGGTTAGGCAGTCCTTAAGAAGTATTAGTTTGCGGGGGCTTCTCTAATAAAGTACCGCAGACAGGGCAGGGTAAACAACAGAAGTTGGCTCAGAGTTCTGAAGGCTAGAAGTCCAAGATCAAGGTGTGAACAAGGCTGGCTTCTTTAAAGCCTCTCTCGTTGGCTTGCAGATGGCTGCCTTCCGTGTGTTCACATCATCTTTTCTTTCTGTGTGTCTGTATCCTAATCTCTTCTTAAAAGGCCACCAGTTGTATTGGATTAGGCACTAGTGATCCCACTTAAATTAATTAGCTCCAGGTCGCCTGGGTGGCTCAGGCAGTTGGGCGTCCGACTTCAGCTCAGGTCATGATCTCGCGGTTTGTGAGTTCAAGCCCCGCATTCGGCTCTGTGCTGACAGCTCAGAGCCTGGAGCCTGCTTCAGATTCTGTGTCTCCTTCTCTCTCTGCCCCTCCCTTACTTGTGCTCTGTCTCTGTCTCTCAAAAATAAATAAGTGTAAGAAACAAAAATTTTAATTAATTGGCTCCTTAAAGACCCTGCTCCAAATCCAGTAGGCATCCTGAGGTATTGGAGGTTAGGGCTTCAACATGGGAATAGGAGGTGCATAATTCAGTCCATAACATATATCCTCTTACATAGGAATACTCAGAAGCAGGCAGGTGACTCCACAGAAAGAATCAGGCAGGATGGGCACATCCCATGTTCTAGACATCTAGATTACCTTTGATAGCCCCAGCATTGTTAGCTGGCATTGAACTTGTAGTCAAAGAGAAATGCCAGACCTTTCAATGACTTGTTTGTAAGTCCCATTTTTCCATCCTTTGTCTGGAACATGCATTCGCCTAGTTATTCATTGTGTAGATGTGTCTGAGCACCTGTGTGTATTGTAGGTGTTGCACAGGCACCAGCAACACAGCAAGGAAACAAGCAGATGTTATCTCTACCTTCTTTGAGGCTTAAATTACGTCCTTGAAGGCTTTGATAAACAAGTGAACAAATATATAATTATAAATTGATATATGCTCTGAAGCGAATGAACGAAGAAGAGAGACGTCCTACTTGGGGGGAGGGGTGGCCAAAGCACAGAGTTTTGCAGTTATAAATAAAGTAAAATATTGGTAATATTATAAATAATATTAATATAAATTATAATCGCCTTATTTGAATAAAATAAATAAAATATTACATGTTAGATTTGGCCCATATTCCGCTCTTTAGTCATTTCCAGGAGAGATCCTGGCTGTCATTTATTAGGTATATGCCTGCCCCCAACTTCACTCTATCCTCCAGTGTCGTGGGATGATGCATCTGCCTTCATCTAAATTATAATCAAAATGTCTAACAAATCAGAACGGTACTGTGGTTGTCCAAGAACTAACAATAATGTCCCTTAGCTACACATAGTTAAAGGCCTAGCCATCACACAGAAAGCAGAGCTCTAATTAGAAATACTAACAGGAGTCGAGCTGCCCACTGCTACTTCTGTAGCACTAGCCCGAGCCTTAAATGTTTCTCTGCTTGTGCCACATTTATCACAAAAGGCCTTTCAAGTTGTCTGTCTGATGATTTTTGAAAGGTCAAGTCCGTTTAAAGAGTTTCACTTGTAATGTGGGGAAATGAAATTGTTTTCAACCTAACCGGAGGGAACACCATTTGCAAAACAGAATGTGTGTGCTTTACAGCGCCGTGGCTCAATGGCGATGCCTTCAGATTCTTCAAACGGGACCAGACCTGCCCTTGCAGGCCCAGGGCAGAAGCCCGAGGTGGCGTGGACGCACCCAGACCAGCTCTGCAGCAGCCTCTCTTCTTCCCTCAGGCATCCTTGGCTTTCACAACCAGTTCTCCGCTTGCTGCCCGGGCCCACCTGCTCTCCCCCACTCAGCTCCTGTGTTTGTCATGGGCCATCACACCTGTTATTTCAATAAAAGGCACCCCCCCCCCCATCTCTGGGCTGTCAGCGCACCGGACTGACTTTCTTTCTGGTCAGTGTACGGAGAGTTCAATCAAATTCAGAGAATTGGAAATTGAGCAACTCAGCCAGCAGGCATATCAGCGTAGACCACCACTGAGCTACCGACCCCAAGGTGATGGTGGCCTCACATCCGTGGCGGCGTGCTGACATCAATAGGGAAAATGAAATACTTTTCAGAAACAGTCAAACCTGACCTTTAATTTTGCATGGACCATATCTTGTCAAGGTTCATGAGCAGAGAGGTACCGTTGTGAGCATTTTTTGATGTGGATATATTATTTGACACCTTTGCTTCCTCTTTGGGCACGTTATAGTCCGTGACATGCATACAGCAAGTTAATCTGCAACAATATTCATGTATTCGTTTACTTATGCATTCAGCATTCCATGAACACCCATCTTGTTGCACCCAGCATTATTCTGGGTACTTGGATTAAAGTAGGGAATAAAACAGGGGCACCTGGGTGGCTCAGTCGGTTAAGCGTCCAACTTCGGCTCAGGTCATGATCTCACAGCTTGTGAGTTTGAGCTCCGCATCGGACTCTGTGCTGACAGCTCGGAGCCTGGAGCCTGCTTCGGATCCTGTGTCTCCCTCGCTCCCCGCCCCTCCCCCACTCATGTTCTCTCTCTCTCTCTCTCTCTCTCTCTCTCTCTGTCTCTCAAAAGTAAATAAACATTAAAAAAAATTTTTTTTAAGTAGGGAATGAAACAGACATAATCTCTGCCCTCTCAGATCTTATATGCTGGTGGCTATGAGAGACACACGATGAGCATGTAAATGTGTATTATTCAAAAAGTGACACGTGCTTCGAATAAAATTAAGCAAGAAAAGGAGGATACAGGAGAAGGGAATGAACTCTTACCTTGTGTGGGATGCTCAGGGAAGATCTTGATGACAGGCAGAGACTTGAAGAAAAAAAAGCATAAACCACGTGGACATCTTGGGAGAAGGAGTTAAGGCAGAAGTAAGAGCATGTGCAAAGGCCATGGGCTTGGCCTCTTCGAGGAACGGCAAGGAGGCCCCTGTGGCTGGAGTGGAGCTAGTGCTTATTCTTTTTTTTTTTAATTTTTTTATGTTTATTTATTTTTGAAGAGAGAGAGCACAGGAGAGAGGCAGAGAGAGAGGGAGACACAGAATCCAAAGCAGGCTCCGGGCTCCGAGCTGCCAGCACAGAGCCTGACGTGGGGCTCGAACTCACGAACTGTGAGATCATGACCTGAGCCGAAGCAGACACTTCACTGACTGAGCCACCCAGGCGCCCCATAGCACTTATTATTCATTGCTGGTGTTTCAGAAAGTGTAACAGAAAATCAGATTGGTTCTTCACTAGACTTGCCCTGTGTTGTTATTGCTGCTGTTTTTGTTGTTAACTCAAAGTACATGAGAAAAAAGTGTTTTTATTCTATGTTCTTAACTGGCTGAAGAGTTAGTCCTGGGGTGTGTGTGTGTGTGTGTGCGTGTGTATTATGTATAAACATACATATGTATGTTTAATGAATCAGGAGAGCACCTGAGACATACATTTTTATGCGTAAGTGTGAGAGTGTGAGAGTTCCTCATCTACCTAATTTAAAAAACCCTTGGTAGTCTCTTAGGCAGTCTGTTATTAGCAATCACTCCGACAGGTGCTCTGAATAAAGCACAGGAATTGAATAAGGGCTAAAGTAGTTAGAGATGTAAGAACTCTGATTCTCTATGGGTTTCCTCACACCTGTGTTTACCGCGGGAGCAATCCCATTGGTGGCAGACAATTTAATAAGCAAAATCTGGCGTGTGGTTGCTTCCTGAGGTCAGTCTTCTTTTCAAGCACGGTCAGCCTTACTTGAGCTCCCGGTAGCCTATCTCTGGGCACTATGCTTCCTGAGAAATGTTGGGAATTTCTTTCTGTTACCAAGCAAATGTTTTTCAAGCTCCTGAGTGTTTCCACGTATCGGGTTCTAAGAGGCCGCTCTGCGGGGAGCAGAGTGTGTGAAGGTGAAGTTGTGCTGGGGAGACCGGGCTGTTGGTCCAGCTGGAGTGGTTCCAACGGCCCAATGGGGCCGTGGCTGTCCACCAACATGCCAGTGACCTCAGAGAATAACAGAACACTTGGGGGACAAGAAGAGCAAATGAATAAAGCTGTAACTGCTTTATAGTTAGACTCTGAAATGTCACCAGTATAACTTCAGTTTGTCCTGAGAAGAAAGTTTGCAAATATGAGAACAGTGTTTGGACTCATTCTTTGGCCATAACCGTCTTATTTAAATGCTTCAATTTCTGCACCTGTGAAATTCAAACACCTAGTGGACCTTCGCGTGGTGAAGGTATGTTAATTCTTGGTTCCTTCGTGGAAAAGAAAGTCACAGTGAGTCGTGTGGTGCTCTTTTTCGGCTGGAGCTGCTCTTCTGTGAATGATCAGCTGGTAAGTGTCTTCCAGTAAAATTAAGTCCTGTCATTGACAGGTATTTGCAGAACATTATAAGATTTCACGAATCGCATTCTTCATCTGCCTTGCTGTTTGTATGGGTTGAGCCTGTGGCATTTAAGGACATTTTGTGGTGATGGCTGAAGATTTCAAAATTAATCTCTAGAATTTACATCTGATCGAATATTAATGAAAACAGGCTGTTCCAAATTGTCATGTGATTTTTTTTTTTTTAGTCTTTGGTTTGTATGAAACAATTTTTTTAAATGAAATTTGTTAAATCGGTTTCCATACGACACCCAGTGCTCATCCCAACAGGTGCCCTCCTCAATGCCCATCACCCTGTATGAAACAATGAATTGTTCCCTTTCTATTGTTTCTGTAGATTTCTAGAGAAAATCACTTGACAGGTGAACAGCAAAGGAATGTAGTTTGTGCATTTAACGTATTGAGAGGGATGTTATCATATCCATTACTCGTGGGCTCATCCACAAAAAATAAACCTCAGCTGCCACTTTTTAGAATCCGTTATGTTCTGGGCACCATGCTAGATGCTGGCAACTCAGAGATGAGGGGCGCATCCTTCCATGGCCTTCATGGAGCTCACACCTCAGTGGGAGGCAGACAAGTCACCTAATAACTACACAACTGTGTAACAGGTGCTCCTGGAGGCAGATGAGCATTTTACTTTGGGGAAGTCCTCAGAACCCCTCAGGAGAGTGGGTGAGGGTTCGGGAGCAGAAAGTGGGAAGAACAAGCAGGATGCACAGTGCAGAGGATAACAGCCCGGGGCTGCATGATGTCTGGGGGACTTATGGACAGTTCCATCTGGCTGAAGCACACGTTGCATGAGGTTGGAGAAGTAGGAGAGGGTCAAGGATGACCGCTAAAGGTTGAGCTCTGTCCCCAGAGCGATCGAGAACTACTGAACAATCTAGCAGCAGTATGCAGAAAGACTACATGTATGTAGAGACAGTGCATAGAGAAGATTACAGCTTTGAGCCAGGCAAGGAATTACAAGTCCCTGAATTAAGACAATGGCGGTGGGATTGAAGATGAGCGGACAGATATAAGAAACAGTTAAGGGAGAGAATTGGCAGGGCTTTCTGGGGCCTTGCACATGGGAGGGGGGCGGGTGGTGGTGAAAATACGGCTTTCTAACTTGAGTGAATTGGTAAATGGTGGTGTCATTCAGGTGATAGTGGAGAAACTAGAAACTGAGAAAGAGCAGTGGTGAGTTCAGATTTAGACACATTGGATTCAGGCACCTGAAGGGTATCTAGGTGGAGACAGACCATGAAAGGCGTAACAAGGTACGTGTGGATGTGGACCTCGGCAAGATCTGACGTATAGAAATTAGAAAACATCACACAACAGTTGAAGCTAAGGGTTAAATGAAATTAGTAGGCAATATTTATATATGAGAAGAAAAGGGGCTCAATGTGGCACTCTGAGCTGCTCTTATAAGCTACTCCTCCTGGAGGAGGAGACCTTAAGGTGGTAAGATCAAACACAGAGGTAGGAAGAGAACAGAGGAGGCTGATGCCACAGAAGCCAAGTGAAACCAAAATGTCAAAAAAGGCAACTTGGCCAACAGTGCCCAATGCTGCCCGGAGGCATGTTGGGGGAGGCTCAGAAGGTTCCATGGGGTTTGGGCCTTGGTAGTCACAATGCGCTTTTCCCGACAAGCTGGAAGGAAGCAGGTTGGAGAGTGAGTAGGATTAGGAAGAGTAGACTTCCTCAACCTAGCTGACCAAGTGCAGCCAGGAATTCTCTGTCCCTTTGGTCACCTTTCAAATCAATGGGCTCTGAACAGCATTGTTCAAACAATAAGGGTTAAAACAATAAGGGTTAATGTTAAAAACTTTACATTAAACTCAATCCTGGTCAGACATCTGCCTGGGACTTTCGAGCATCTCCCATTATTCCTAAGTAGAAAAGAGTGTTCGGATCTCACTAGAGATGTTATGGCCTAGATGCAAGCAGTCTTCTGGCCTAGATGCAAGCAATCTATGGCCTAGATGCAAGCAGTCTAGATGCAAGAAAAACCCTGCTTTGAACAGGATGGGTGTGAAATAGTCCAATGAGAAGTCTCTCCCTTATCATGCACGAAGTAAGAGGGCCAGTGCCCTGGCTCTCCACCTTAGCAGGCATTGGTGGTATGCGAAAGGGCACTGGGTCCAGTCCAGCCAGTTCTCCCACCAGTGGAGACCTTGGGTGATTCCCTTTGAACTTAGGCTTGACTTTTCCATCTATATGATGAGTAAATTTGGCTTGATGACTTCTAAAACCCACCTCTACCAGGTCCACTGGACTTTGATTCTGTCTTCAAAGCTTCTTTTTGTCTTCCCTTCCCCTTCCCATGCTTTGCCTCTCCTACACATACAGCTTCTGCAACCCCCAGGTCCATAGTCCACTGCTTGGAAAGGGCCCCATTTGCACCTGACATGGTCAGAGATGGTATTAGGGACACAAGAAATGAAACACTGGGAACATGGGGAGTCATCTGGCTTACTTCCCCCTTGGCTTTTCATCTCCCTTTGCTGTCAGCTGACTCTCCCTCATGCTTCTCTTGGCCCAAATGGGATTTGTCCAAACAGATATCGGAAAGCCTAAAAAACTATTAACAGCTTCTGCATGGAGAAGATGAAAGCCCTGAAGGAACCAGGGTAAAGTCACTAATGTGCTCTGACTCCCTGCCATTGGTCAGAATATTTGTTCATTCATTCATTTACCCAAATGGCTGTTCATTTAAAAATTACATACCGAGTGCTATTATTGCTGTGTTGACCGCATTTACCCAGTATCCTAAGACACAAGGAGTAAAATGCTGAACACAATAAAGGTAGACTCTGCCCCAGTGGAGATGATAGTCCAAAGACGGAGAAAAGCATATTGACAAAAATTAACACAATCAATGTGTAACTGCATGTGATAAGTAAATACAAGTAAAAGTAGCTGGGAGAAATTTTAACAGTGGACCTGGAATTAGACAAGGTTGTCAAGGGAAGCCTTCTCTGAAGATGTGCTACTTGGGTGGATGGAAGAACAAGCAGGATTTAGCTAGGGCAAGAGAATGGAGAAGAGCCCGTGGCCAGGTGGAACAGTACTCCTCACCCTGAGCTGGAGGAGGGCAAGGTGGCTAGAGAATTGGGAGAAGGGGGAGGCAGGGCTGACTGTGCAAGACCTGGGAAGCCAGGAGATTACCAGGTCATGAAAGCAAAGAGAAGTTTCAAGAAGGAGGTTGCAGTTCTGCAGCATCCAATTTGCAGAGGATTAAGGATTAAGAAGTGTCCACTGGCTCATTGGAGGCTGTTGGTCACCTTCGTAGGAGTGTGGCCACAGGAGACCGACCGGACCGGACTGAGGGGGAATGGAAGGAGGTTGCGTATAAGGGCAACTATGTTGAGACACAAGGCTATGATTGGGAAGTCAGGAAGCTAAGGTAGCAATTAGAAGGAATTGTGCAATAAAAGGAAGGTTTCTGTTTTGTTTATTTTTTGCTTTTCAGATGAGAGGTATTGAACGAAAGATCTCAGAAAGGAAAAGGTTAAGATACAAGAGACCAAAGGAGGGAGGTCCTGGGAAAGGAGCAGAGATGGGGTCAGAAAAGTTGTTTCCTCCATTGTAATAGGGCAGGAAGGTGGTCTTGGGGATCTGGTGATAGAAAAATGGGAGAACTCACATCCACTGCCATCTAGGAGGCAGAGACGTCTCAGAGAATGGGATGGGAGGAGCGGAGCAGGACGGCTGTGGGGAGGAAGCAGCAAGGCTGCAGGGCAAGGGAACCCACCTGGGGAGGGGGCCTGTGCTCCCCAGACCTGCCCGAAGGGTTTTCTTTTCTGCTCATCACCTACCCCACTGATCCTTGTCAGCATTCCTACAAGTATGTAAAAAGAGTATTTTGATTTTGTTTCCTGCAGTTGCCCAGTGCCAAATTACACCACTTCATGTAATTGTCTATAAATCCTGAATATTCTGACATGGGAGCAGTACATTTTGCTCTGGTAATTTCTCCTCCCTATTTTATTTTTTTTTTTAATGTTTATTTATTTCTTTTGAGGGAGAGAGAGAGAGAGAGAGCAAGAGAGAGGGAGAGAGGGAGAGATCAAGATCGGTGGGTGGCAGGGGCACAGACAGAGGAGAGAGAGAATCCCAAGCAGGCTCCGCACTGTCAGCACAGAGCCCAATATGGGGCTCCATCCCATGAACCATGAGATCATGACTTGAGCCGAAATCAAGAGTCAAATGCTCACCCGACTGAGCCACCCAGGTGCCCCCTCCCTATTTTATTTTTAATTAATTCCGTGATCCTTCCGTCTAAGTTCTTTCTTTTACCTTTTGACTTGCTTATAACCTTTGGCCTTCTCATTTGAAAAGCACATGACTTTGTGCCTGTCTTTTCTTGTTTTTTGTAATTACATGTCACACTTCAGTCTGCTTTTCATTTAATTTTTTCAGAATACGTTATGAGCCCACTTACATACAGATGGTATCTGTCTCTGTATCTCTGTCTCTGTCTCTCTCTCTCTCCCCCTCCATTCGGGCAACATTTGTGGCAATAACTAGAATATCTGCTAAATCTCTCCTTTCTTTCTTTCTCCCTGTTCTGTCATGTACCTGGTACTCACCAGGGCCCTGCTGCTTTTGTCTCTTGGCCTTGTGTTGTGTTGTTTCCATTCTGTGTTCTATGCTTGCACCCTCCAGATCCATATCTCTTTGCCCCAGACACCCACAGTCTTTATGTTTCTTCCACTGACAATCTGAGGCAAGAGAGCTCCCTTGGAGATACGAATCCTCTTGTTTGGGGTTCATTGGTCCATAGGAAGTATCTTCAGAAACAAGGAAGGAAGAAGAAGGAAACTAGCATTGGGTGCATACCTTGTGCTATCTGACATGAACCCTCATCCTGCTGTAGGGCATGCTGGTCCTGGTTTAAAGACAGATAAATGAATCGCAGAGAGACTTCTTGAGAAATATTTCAGGGCCAGGACTGAAACCATCCTCATTCCTTGCCCGAAGTTCAAAGTGGTTGGAGGTTATCGCTGTGCACCATTTGGACACTCGTGAAGTAGACACCCCAGTTGAAGGTGCTGGCCTTGACTTGCTTCAGATATTGAACTACCTCTGACGTGAGGTGGCTCTTGTGGCAATCAGGCGTTTTTAGTCTTGGAGCCCGGACAGAAGGCACCTTGGCCACTAGGTGGAGATGTAGCAGCACCACAAGTAGTCACCATGCAAACGGCAAGCAGACCTAATGACAAGCCTTCTAGAGCTAGGGCATTCGGACTTTCTTTTTTTCTTTCAATAATTTCTTGAAGTGACATCCACATAACAAAATCAACCATGGTAAAGTGACATACAGGGGCATTTAATACATTCACAGTGTTGGACAACCACCTCTATCTACTTCTAAGACATTCTCTCACTCCACAGTAAAATCCGGAACCATTAAGCAGATTCTCCCCATTTCCTTCTTTCTGTACCCCCTGGCAGTAGTCAATCTGCATTCTGTTGCTATGGATTTTCCTATTCTGGATATTTTTTATAAATCAAATCCTACAATATTGCAACCTTCTATGTCAGGCTCCTTTCACTTAGCATGATGTTTTCAATGTGTGTCCGTGTAGTGTGGATCAGTAAGTATTTCATTCCTTCTTATGGCTGAATATTCCATTGTGTGGCCCTACCACAATTTGTGTATTTATTCATTCACCCATTGGTGGACTTTTTGGGCTGTCCCCACCTTTTGGTCATAGTGAATAGTGCCTCTATGAACACGGATGTACATATATCTATAACCCAAGAGCAGAATTATGGGCTCCTGTGGTAATCTGTGTTTAATTTTTTGAGAAACTGTCCAACTTTTCCGTAGCAACTAAACTGTTTTACATTCCCATCAGCAACGTATAAATAAGATTTTCAAGCTTTTCTGACCATGACTTACAATAAGATATATATTTTGTATCACAACCCAGCATTCACATATGTGTACATTTTCATTCATATAATGCATATGTCTTCATATACATGTATATGTATATTCATGTATTAATATACATGTATATATGTATTCATTATATATATATATATATATATATATGAATGACACAAGTTTTATGAAACTGTGCTCACCGCATATGATGAACACTGATGTGTTCCTTCTGGTTCTATTAGAAAAATATGCTGGTTTGATCCACCAAATGAGTTCCATGCCTCAAAGCAAAGTGAAATCTTAAAGATTAAATTAGCTGTTAAGATCAGAATACTATTGGGGCACCTGGGTGGCCCAGTCAGTTGAGTGTCCAACTCTTTTTTTTTTTAACTTTTTTTAAATGTTTATTTATTTATTTTTGAGAGAGAGAGAGAGAGAGCAGGGGAGGGGCAGAGAGAGAGGGAGACAGAATCCCAGGCAGGCTCCATGCTGTCAGCACAGAGCCCGACATGGGGCTCGAACCCATGAACCATGAGATCATGACCTGAGCTGAAACCAAGAGTTGGACGCTTAACCAGCTGAGCCACCCAGGCACCCCGAGTGTCCAACTCTTGATTTCGGCTCAGGTTGTGATCCTAGGGTTGTGGGATGAGCCTCCATTGGGCTCTGCACTGAGCATGGAGCCTGCTTGGGGTGCTCGCTCTCTCTCTCTCTCTCTCTCTCTCTCTCTCTCTCGCCCTCTGCCCCTCTCTCCCATTCATGCACTCTCTCTCTTTATCTCTCTCTCTAAAAAGAAAATCAGAGTACTTTTTTAAGTGTATGTAATAACATAACTTACCTCCTTTCCATTTGGATAGTAAAAGAATTTAGGATATCATTGATCAATTTATCAATACATATAAGCTTTGGAGAGGAGATATTATTGAACCTGTGAGGATGATATTTTCCATATTCTCAAGCATGCAGTTTAGATCACACACAAATGTGAGTTATATTGCAGGTACTTGTCAGAGTGTGAGGATTGTAATTAGCTAGTATTCTTTTTTAAAAAAATATTGTTTTAAGTTGATTTCTTTATTTTGAGAGAGAGAGAGAGCACAAGAAGACAAGGGGCAGAGAGAGAGAGAGAGAGAGAGAGAGAGAAGGAGAGAGAGAATTTCAAGCAGGCTCCATGCTCAATGCAGAGCCCGGTGTGATCTCACAACCATGAGATCATGAACTAAGCAGATATTAAGAGTCAGACACTTAACTGACTAAGCCAGCCAGCTGCGCCATGTAATTAGCTGGTGTTCTAGAGCCCAGCAACAAATTATTTGGTGAGTATTGCACCTGTAGCTTCTGGGAAAATCTTTGTGATACATGTTACCATTTATTGAATGCCCAGTTGAGTACAATAAGATACTGGAGAGCATGGTGGGGGTGGCAGAAAGAGTAAGAGAAAGGAAAGAAGTAGAATCAAGAAAATGGGGAGAAAAAGCATGAGAAGCTTCTCAAATTTGCAGCAATGATTTATGACCATCTTCAAGAATCACCTGAAACTGAGCTCTCCTGGAAGGAGTGGTACATGGGAAGAATAGAGAGGAGTGGTTAGAGTGCATGCTTTCGAGCAGATCCACAGGTAGGATTGTGGGGATCCAAGGGCTAAGAGGGCAAAAAAATTACATTTTGCGTCTCATTAACCTCTACCTGAAATTTACTATTTTCTTCAAGTACAAATATAGGCAACAAAAATAGTATTAGTGGTACCTTTGGCTTCACTACCAATTGAGTTCACAGATTTTTTCTGTTACGCTACAGTTGCTTTAGTTAGATTTCAATATTGGTTATGTGTTTATTTTATTTAAAGATTATTATAATTATTAGGCTTATTATGTTAGGTGTTATTAAAGAAATGCATTATCTTTTTTTTGCTTTTTGTAATTTATTTTTTTATTCTTGTTTTATTTTTTATTTTTTTAAATATGAAATTTATTGTCAAATTGGTTTCCATACAACACCCAGCGCTCATCCCCAAAGGTGCCCTCCTCAATACCCATCACCCACCCTCCCCTCCTTCCCACCTCCCATCAACCCTCAGTTTGTTCTCAGTTTTTTAAGAGTCTCTTATGCTTTGGCTCTCTCCCTCTCTAACCTCTTTTTTTTTTTTCTTCCCCTCCCCCATGGACTTCTGTTAAGTTTCTCAGGATCCACATAAGAGTGAAAACATATGGTATCTGTCTAAGAAATGCATTATCTACAATACCACAGTTTTGTGGTTTTTAAGGTAATTTGGTAACTGCATTTCAAAATAACTGGTTTCCATTGTAATCTCATGGATTTTCTCTCATTTACATTCTGAGAAGGAACCCATTGGCCCTGCTGGATGACCAAAAGGGTCCAAAAATAGTTGAGAACCCCCTAGAGTGGCACTGTCCACTAAAGGACCCACTAGCCATGTGTAGCTATTGAGCCCATGGAATGTGGTGGTCCAAATTGAACTATGCTGTAAAATATACACCAGATTTCACATATTTAATGAAAAAAAATTAAGTGTCCCACTAATAATTATATATACACACATACATATATTACATACTAAAATGAGCATATTTGGGGTATATTAGGCTAAATAGAATATATTAAATTTAATCTCATCTGTTTTGTTATTACAAATGTACATACTAGAAAATTTTAAATTGCATATGTGGCTTGTGTTATACTTCTGTTGGACATGACTAGCATCAGATCTGAGTTCCAATCTTGGCTCTATCACATAACCAGCAATTATCTTCATTATTGTTGTCATCACTCTGCTGTGTCCCAGCTATTGGATCCCCATAAATTTCAGTGTCCTCATCTGTATGTGTAGATATAAAGCCAAAGGAGAGAGTATTACTATGTTCATTCCAGATTTAGCCTTCTTGCTAATCCGTGTCTTACTATCAGAAATATCCCGAAATCGTATCCAAAAGTCTAAAAGAAGGCCCATGTCCGCGTCTCCTTCCCTTACTCTTCTGCTGCGCATTGCTGTAATGAACACAAAATTTAAATTATATACATGAAAGTGATATATAAAGATGAGGGTATAACAATTTATAGACCAAGTGAATTTAAAAAAAAAATTATAAAGGATATAAGAAAAAGTTCTTTTGAAGAGCAAAGAAACTGGAAAATAAAATTTGAGGTAGGGTGGAGTAGTAGGCAGACTACCGTTGCCACCCATCCTGTATTTATCCAGAAGGACCTAAGTGGCATTTGGATAAGGCACAAGAAAACCACCGGCACATTCCTGGAGTTTGCAAATGGCCACTTAAAGAGCAGGACAACGCTGGTATGTCCTTAACCCAAAGCTAAAGTCTAGCCTGCTTCCACAATAGCTAGAAGGTGGCTTGTGTGTTTCTTTAAGAGGGCAGAGCTGAGAGGAGACCTCCTGCCCCTTTGTGTGATCCTTACACTTCCGGAACCCTGAGCATCATAAAATGGGCACCCTGGGAATAAAGAACCCTTTCATCTACAGAATCTCCTTTGAGGTCATGAAACAACCTTCCTTCTGTAGATAGCAGATCATACAGTGTCACCTGTACCCTTGTAAATGAGAAGGGAATCGCTCAGACACCAGAGTGGATCACTGTGGCCAGCACTTGGTGGCTCGAGGGCTGACAGGAGCTTGGGTTTCTCTGTAACTAACACTGTGAGGATCAGAATCCTGACCCTCCACCTCTGTTTCCCTGGGCTTCTCAGAGTGACCTCACCCACCATGACCATCTGCAAAGATCATTATTCTTTCTCTGGCTTCTTAGCTGAGCCGTGCATTTGGAACTGCTCTCACCACCAGCTTGTTAAACTGTCCCCTCCCATCATTCAGACAGTTTCTCGTAGCCCCACCCTCCCACACAAAGCTCTGACTGTCTGGTCAAAATAGGGTGGTGATTTCCCCACCCTTTCTGAAAACATGCCTTGCAAGACTTTCTCTATCCTTCAAAATTTACTTGTGCCGTCAGTTACATTTTCTACCACGTTCGAACTGTGCTTATGGGTGGAGAAGGTAATGTATGTGTTTCTCCACTTCAGCGTTGCTGGGCTCAGACCACACTCCTCGAAATGCCGGATCAGGGGGTCTGAACCACGTAGCACCAGGAACAGATGGTCATTTTGAGGGTTTAATCAGCGATGCTCCATGAGGTAGATCCTTCTTTTTAAAGCTTTTGTTTCAGAGGAAGGGCTGTTCTACGTATCTTTAATTCCTTAGCTGAAGGCTTCATCTCCGTGACAATGACCTGGTTTTCAGCTACGGATTATCCCTGGTTTCCAGGACTTGGACAGTTGTAGAGTGTGCATCCGTTTTCCTCTAAGGGGAACAAAGTACTCTGATACTGCCTTATTAACTTCACAGGACCCCTCGATCATTTTCACACCGGTTTATCTCTTTCTGATTGCCAATTTTTGTTTGTTTTGGTTCTCAGCTTCTCCTCCTAGTCAGCCAGGATGTGCCCTGTATGGGATACTTTTGGTACTAGCTTTATCAAAACAGAATTGATAAGGTGAATCTGTTGCCCAAAAGTTCAAATAACGTATGCCAAAGACTGACATCCCATAATTTATTACGCAGTGTTCTGTCTCTGAGCCAGGGTCTCTCCCAATAATATGGAAAATCAAAGGCTGGCTTGCCCTGGGAGATGAGACAGTCTGGTGACAAGAAGCAGCTTTCCTCATGTAGTAGAAAGTCCAAGGTCATGGTAGCAGGGTCCGAACAAGGAGGAAAATAGTTTCCTGACTCTCATTCCATCAAAGTTTGTCGGTAGGTAACTGCAAACACGTGATCATACCTAAAGGAAAGAAAAAAATGTTCAGTATGTGTGAAGTTCAAGTAGCAAGTGTATAAAAAACTAATCAAAATTTCCAATTTTTCCTGATTCCCTTGACTTTAAAATTCTAGATTTCAATAACTATATATTAAATGGTACCTCTGAGGGAAAGTTGATCTGCCCCTTAGGACTTAAAATCTAGGTTTATTTTTATGTATGAAATTGGGAACATTAGTGGGAATATTAGTTCTTACCCTAAAAGTTACTTCATTTTTAATCACTTAATAAATGAAAATGGCTTACCATAGGCAAAATGTTTAAATGCAACCATAAGAATGCACCTCTTTTGTTTGTTAATTTGTCATTTTTATAGAGAAAAAAACGATTTTCTTAGTTCTTTAAGTGGTAACCAGTGTTTGGGAAGTGTGGTGATTGTTTTTTATTCTAAGTATTTTTTTTTAATGTTTATTTTTGAGAGAGAGAGAGAGAGACAGAGTGTGAGAAGGGGAGGGGCAGAGAGAGAGGGAAACATAGAATCCAAAGCAGGCTCCAGGCTCTGAGCTGCCAGCCCAGAGCCCGACGCGGGGCTCGAACACACAAGCTGCGAGATCATGACCTGAGCCGAAGTTGGACGCTTAACCGACTGAGCCACCCAGGCGCCCCTGTTTTTTATTCTGAGCATTATAAATCTGTGCATTTTTGGTAAATAATCATATGCAAAGCAAATGCCATGTATTTGCTTCTTCAGAAAGGACATAATTTAAAATCGTATATTGTTGGCTCCTGTTGTAGCTGGTGATATTGCATCTGTTTGTATCTCCGTATAAAAAAGTTCTCTGGTTGCTGGTGGTATTCAAAAATAGGGTAGGAAGGTTATCGGTACTGTTGGGTGCTTTGACGATAAAAGCAGTAGAAATAACCCATATTTTCTCTTTCCGTAAAATATTATCTGTAAATACAATATTAAATACTACTTGTGCCTTGCAGAAATTGAGGTCAAATCTTGATATGTACAAAATACGTATGAACCACATCTCCTGGTTTGGCTCCAGGTTAAAACTGTCCAAATAGGCCCTACCTTGAGAGGTTAACCAGAAGAGTAAATTAGGTAATTTTTGAGCCTCTACTAAGGTAACCAGAACCCCCACCCAGCTTTACCCTGGCCACCGAAAGTTAGAAGCACTAAAATATTAAATAAACCTTTTTCTGTATGTGTACAAGTTTAAGCTTCCTTCACTTCGGCAGAACTTCGGCCTTACCCTGGTAGGCAGCAGGGGTGCTGGAGACGGGAGCCCTCCGCCATGAACAGGGTCTCTCTCTCCCCCTTTCCCTAACCTGACTGTGGAGTTAGAGGGACATCTCGTGCTGGGTATTCTGGGTTCATTGCTGGCTATAGACCTGCTATTTACCAGTTGTCCTCTGGCTCTGTGCTCATTTAATTCTCACAACAGACCCATGAGATAAAACCCTATTTTGGAGATGAAGAAACTGAGACTGGGAGATGTTCAGCAGCTTTGCAAGCAACTCTACCTACACGGGAGAGTAGGGCCTTGGCTCTGGCATACTATGCTGTGTATTAATATCTAATTAATATCCTTGGGATATTTGCTCTTGAAGTCACCATTCACTTGTCTGGAGCAGTGTTGAGAGAGAGGACTGAGCTTTATCTCGCCAGTTACGAAGATGCTGGGGGGTAGAGACCTGAGTTAACTGACACCCTAGTCCCAAGTCATTCTAATGATGTCTCCACACCACTTTTAGAGAGGTTACTTGCAGGTGCTTAGCAGGTGTGGCCCTTGGCTTGGGTTTGTCCATACAGATCCTTTGAAATACAGCCTAGCGGTGTCTCAACATCAAGTTGAGCTCAATTAATGTGAATCCCCCTACCCTATTCTAGACTTGTTACACACCCTGGGTGACAACAGGCTTATGGAGAAGGACTTCCCTGCACAGAGCAGCAAGGGCATGGACTTCAGGCTTGACCCTGCCCTCTGCTGCCATTTCTCCATGCCATCTGATGCCTTTTACTGCTTCAGTCCTTCAAGGGCTTCCCATTAGCTAGACTGACTTTCAATTCCTTTGTCATGGCCCACAGTTCCTTATAAAACTCCTTTGCAGAGGAGGTAAGTAGGGAAGAAAAATGGGTTCTGCTGCTAATTTTTAGTGGAGACAGTTTTAGGAGATACGATTTTCCTTGTTTACGTGTGTGCAACAACAAGCTGTGCTCTAATGAAGTTCTGGTACATTCAGAACATTTAAATGTATTTCAATTCATTTGGAAAAAATTATTTGTACTGACTAGTAATGGAGTAAGCATCTTCAAAATCTGCAGAATCTATTTTTGTGAAGACTTGTGTATGTGGGTTGGATTTTTTAAGGGAATGCTTCTTGAGTTTTCTGTTTACAAAATGAACATTGTGTGGCATCGCTTCATAGTTTTTTTCTCTGCTATGTTTTAGCACGAGATAGATGGGCACAAATTATGCATCTAAAATATATCGAAAAAGTTTCTGATCTATCTTGGTGCTTTCTTCGCCTCTAAAAGGCCTCATCCTGCTTAAAGAGAAACAAAAGGCCTTTCTCCATAATTGTCACCATTGATCTCAAGTGATGCTTAATTTGATTTGGAACCGTTCTTATTAAGAAACAATACTTAATAGGAGGAATATAATATTCTTAATGCTTCCGTGGAATTTTAAACTAAGCAAAAATTGATAAAGCAATTTTCCTTACATCTAGTGATTTTTCCTTTGTTTCCTCAGGATGCGAGGAAAACATTTCTCTTCTGCCTAATACATTCCATGCATGAATGTACCTGTCACTCTGACAATAATTACACATGTGTGCCCACGTGCAGCCAGCCACAGGGAAAGGGGGCGGATTCCAGCCCTCACCCAATCAACTCAGTCAGACTTTTTAAGACCATTCCGAGATGGCTCTTGATGTTGGCAAGCATCCAGATTGTTTGCCTAGCTTTGTTGTCACATTTTTTTGAACACCACACATTTTAATCTCAAAAAAAAAAAAAAATTGTCGAAAATGCCAGGAAAGAGAAAATTAAATACGAATCAAAACACAAACCGATTGCACTTCTGTTGCACATTTTTTCCCCACAGCCAACAGCTAGCACTAGGCATGCATGTCACGTCTGTTCATTCAGTGACTCACTCTATGTGTTCTTTGCATGAGAACTTAGCGTGTGCTGGGCTGTGACAGATACACAAATGAGAGACACATGGCTCTTCTGGAGGGAGGGAAGAGAGAGTAGGGAATGCCACAGACTGTAATTTACAATCCACGCACCCTTTACCGCCTGCCTTTGCCCCCACCCTGCCGCTCAGCAACCTAGGACACAGGTGACCAATTGGCCTCTGCCTTCTTGAAATGCTCTGTTTTCTTAGTCCCTACAGCGCCACCCCAGGCCACCGCGAGTGCGTTAGTTTATACTGATCACAATTAAGCCCCCCTTCCTGTGCATTGAGTATTGGGCAGATGTGTGGCACACATCAGGGTGGACACAGCCCATTTCTACCTCTTTACGGCTTGGAGAGTGGATTTCAGACTAGATTGCCACCCTCAGTGGCCCCAGCCCCACCCCAGGTCAGGCATCCTGATACAGAGCAAGAGTCAAATTAATGCGAAAGACAATAGCATTCTTCTCTAGGTTTCTTTGGGATGGGGCAAAGCCCCAGGGAATAATTCGTTCCCCAGGCTAGAGCCTGACAGCAAGGCAGTAAGCAGTCTTAGAGAGCCAATGGGACCTGGACCTAAAGCATTCCTATTATGCGGTGTTAACGAGGGTCTTAGCATATCTTCCTGAAGTTTGGAAAAGGAGTAGGTAACCATGATTCTTGGCTTGCTTATGATAAAATAAATAAAAAAAAAAATAAGTGACTGGTTCTAAAATTTGTTAGACCTAAATTTTGCCAGCTTTATGACCTTGACCTTATTCTCTTTTTGCCTCCATTTTCTCATCTATGAAATGGGGCTATTAATAGTTCTTCATAGGTTGAGGGTGACGATTAGATATGATAAAATATGTATTTTGAAACACAATAGTAATGCTGAATAAATGTAGATGGTGCTATTATCATGTCTCCGGTCACTTTCTGACTCTTTTTCCCCCACTCTTGGACCTACTTCGTGAGGCCTTTCAGCTTTCCTGTATTACTGTTACTTTTCTCTGAGCCTCCAACACCTGTGCCTAATTCCTTGCTTTAAGATTCATTACATGTCCTCCTAATGTTATTAAGGAAAGATCCCTTGTTCCTCTTAAATGACGTCTGAAATCTCATAACAAGCCAGGGACAAATTCAGATTTTATTTTGTATTTTAGGTCCCTCTGTCCAGGTGCCTGTTCTGACTACATTTTTTTTTTATAAGCATCCCCACCCCCGCCAGAGAGGAGACAAAAGGATAAATGTTTTATCCCGGCTTGCAGCAGGTGTCATTCTATTTGATTTGTAGGCCTTTCAACAACACAAAAGGCCTTTTCTGTTCTTTTACAATATATGCTCTCTTTAAAGGTACTCAAATGAGGAAAAACACGCATGAGCAAGATTTCAGGTTCTAAGGGACAGAAAGTGAGCTCTTAGTTACTGGTTCACTCTTCACAGGGAAAACGAGATGCCATTAAAAACATTCTTTTCTTAATACCACCTAGAAATTTAGGATAGTTTCCTCTCAAAATATATATGAGTGGCATTCTCAGCAAATTAGTGTGTTTAGAGTAGGACTGAAATCTTTGAAAAGCCAGGTAAGGTCTATTTGATAAAGTCAACGAAGAGAATCTGTGTAGGCTTGAGTAACAATAGTCAATAGCCTGCTTACTTACTGCAGCTATTTGAAGTGTCTCCAACTTGCTAGCCCCAAATTGTTACCATTGGTGTTCAAAAGCAATATACCTTCTAAGTCCCAGCAGTGGTACAAACATGTGCTTAACTTAAAAAAGTTCTATGCTGGCGTCCCTAAGTGTTCCTAATAAATATCAGTATAGCTAGAGCTTGTTTACTCTACGCTAGACGTTATGCTGAGCACTTTATTCATAATGTCATTTAATCTTTCCAACAATTGGATGAGGTAGGTACCACTATTATTCCCATTTTCCAGGTGAGGAAACTAAGTCTTAGTGAGGTTAATAACTTGCCTTAGGTCTCATTGCTAGTACAGTCTGGGGCCAGGTGGGAATCTGGGTCCTGTCTTGAGAGACTTTGTGTTCATGAACTCCAAGGCACCATGCAGTCTCCCTGTTCATTCGTTGCCATGGGGAGGCCTCAGAAAAGTGGGTATGGATATTAATTTTTGTTTTTGAATATGAGAGCTGTTTTGAGGTAAAAATCTTTAGGTCCTGTTTCGCTTGGAATCCATACAAAGTACAGGTGATAAAATTAGCCTATCAACTCTAGTGTGCTTCTAAATGAAAAATAAGTCCATCTGATAAGAAATTTCACAAGAATAAAACACTGATTGGAGCTGGAGATCTTGGTGGCTGAGGGCTAGCCTTTTGTGTAAGTGTAAGGAGTTTGAAAAGCTTATATTGATGGTGTCTTGGGTCATTTCAGGACATAGTAATTCTTAGTCTTAAAAGTATTTTGTGCTCTTGCCTTTCCATTTCTCTAAAGAACTGTTAGTCTAAAAAGTCCTATTTGTGTGTTGACTTGAGGGGAGTTGCCCAACATTTTTATGTTCAATGATTATTAATATGGCCTATTAATTCCTTTGGAAAATATTAACATGAAATGTACTGGAAAAAAGAAGTAGTCCGTGGTTTGTGAGACTGTTGGCCAAATCCCACCTACCGAAATGCAGCCTGTCAAAATTATAATACTCTTACTTAGTCCCCTAGTCAAGCCAAATGGTAACATGAAATAAAGCCAGCCGAAATCAGGACACCTGATATCAAGACTTCATGAACTAAAAAGGCATTGTACAGCAAGGAATCTAATGCTTTTGCTTCTTATCCTTTTAATACAAGTAAATAAGCTTTATTGGGCTTGGTGATTCTTAGAAATGATAGGTTTGAGAAACGGATCCGTGCTGGAGCCTAACGTTCCGTAAACAAGCCCACTAAGCATCCCCTTCAGATGCACACGTTAGGGGTGGAGTGCCTCTCGAAGGGATAAGCTTTTCTGGGAGGGGGAAACACAAAGTGCAGCTTCCACTGTGCCCACGAAAGAAGGGGAAGAGAAAGCCCAGGCAAATGTCCTGTTGTTACCCAGCTTTCCTACTGCAACAAGGCTGACAGATGGGGCTTTTAAAAAAAACGTCACTGCAACCAGATCCAGGGGTGCAGCTCTTCTTGCTGCAGCGCGATGCAGTTGTGTATATTTCAGGGACAGACACAAGGGGAAGTAGCAGCCAGTGCTCATGCGGGCTGCTCCCTGGAAGCATTTCTGAAGAGAGAGGAGCCACAGGAGCCGGGAAATTCCTCCTCCTGCTGAGTCCGGGGCTGAGTGGTGGCTCAGGTTGAGACTGTGGGCAGGGGCAGGGGGCGGCGCTCCCAGCCCATCCCTCAGCCCTGCCGAGAGCTGTGTGGGCCGTGGCTGCCTGCACAGTGTCAGGGAGGCCAGCCAAGAAACCCTCCCTCCCAGGGGAAAACGGATCGCAGTTCAGGTGGGGACTTCCTCGGTAGCGTACCTGGCTGGAGCAGAGCATGTGGGCGGCCGGCGGCAGGCGGCTCTGGTTATGGCAGCCCCGAAATGAAAGCAGCGGCCGCCGCCACCTCTGAGAGCTGCAGACAGATCAGCACCCAGCAAATAAGAAGCAAGTCCTAGACCCCGAGGAGGAGGAGGAGGAGGAGGAGGAGGAGGAGGAGGAGGAGGAGCGGCCGCCGAGCATCTCTCTCCCGCTCCTCGGTGTCCTTTAAATGAGGACTCCCTGCCAGTGCCGGAGGTAGATCTGCAGAGGCTTCCTCTCCGCCGCTGACCCCCGCTTACATCACTAACCTGTGACAGGCACATCTCCACGCCTGGTACCTGCTCCTCCAGCGGCTCCCAGTCCAGTCCCAGGAGCCTCTTTGTATACCGCCGACATGGCCAGCCAGCAGGATTCCGGCTTCTTTGAGATCAGTATCAAATATTTACTGAAATCCTGGAGTAATAGTGAGTAATTAGAAAATAACCTTTGTTTGTTTGTTTGTTTGCTGGATGTTGCGTAAGGTTCAAGAAATAAAATCTCAACTGGAGGCATATGCTTGGGTGCCAAGGAAGTTTTTTTGGTTCCATCTGCTATGAAAATCAAAATGTCAGAGACTGAACTAGCTTTCCTTAAGTGCAAAGGCTGCAGTGGAATCACAGTAGATTTTGTTTGATGAAATTTTCAAGTGAGATGGCCCTTCAGACTGTCAGAGCACAGGATGCATTTTCTGCCTTAATGTTTATTTGATCAGGCTTTATCTAAGTATTTTGTGAAGTGTGGTTTAATCAAAGGGGTGTGGCAGGGTTTCAGAGTACTTCATAATTGTTTTATTAGGGTATTGTCTAAAGAAAAAAAGTATTTAACAGTCTAAAACCTAAGTCTCATCTCTTTTGCACTAGAGGCATTTGCAGGTTTATGTATCTCTCCCTTGTCTGTGTGGATGATATTCAGAATGCTATCTAATGTTTGGATTTATAAAATCCTGTTGTGTTATAGTCCAAACTCATAACATGCTTTCCTGAAATATAAACAAGTGAGGTTCTGACCCTGATCATTTATTAGGATATCAGAATGTTATGGCTTCTGAAGTTCCATTACTGACCTACTTAATAATTTTAGCAATAACACATTTCAAAAAGACAACCTCTAAGGCATCATGGGTCTGAAATCAGAATTAAAATGAGGCCTTCAGGTGATCAGTGATGCCTTGTGTTTTTTGAATAGTTGAAAAACAAAGTCTTCTCTATTTCACCAACAGCCTTTGTGCTTGCTTTGGATAAAAGGCCGGCAGGTATTACAGATCCTTAATTGTTTGAAATTTTAAAAAAATTTTCCAGGAAAAATTTTGATGCTGTATTACGTGCATACTAATTAGCCTACCTGTGTTCAAAGAGCTGGTGATTAATTATCTCCTACACAGACGACCTGTGGCCAAGATTGTTCTTATGTAAACAAAACCTGGGCAGAGGAACCTCTGCCATAATTGCTCTAAGGAAAGAGCCAAAGTACCTTCAGCCTTAAGGTATTCAGGGATATGCATCTCTCAATGATCTCCATAGAAACCATTTTTTCCCCAGGTCATTTTGCACCACTGTATACACTATGGGGCTCGTCTAAAGCTGTTTTTCTACAAGTGGGAAGCCATTTGGGAGCCTTGCTGTCACCCAAATAGCATTCCTTTATTTGTTAGAGTCATAATTCATTTGTCTTGGGTCCATTATTTGTGTAATACTTCACACTCAAGGATGAGTCTGCCTTTGTCTATCCACCCTTTGATTAATGAAAAGGGTTTGACACACAGGGTTCTTGATGGAGCAGTTTTCCGATAACTGGAAAGACTTACTGTGAGTTTGACTTCGGTATGTGGTTTTGAATCATCATTTTGAGTACACCAAGACCATATTATGTTCTCCTATCATTTTTTGTCATTGTCTCATTAGGTAGAAAATTATGTTGTGACAATACTGAGGCCAGTGCGATTTCTTTTAAAACCTTTCTCCCTTGTCAATTTTCAAATGACTCTAGACAAAGTGTATATTCTCTCTACCTTTCCTAAACTCCCCCCCACCACCACCACCCCCCACACACACTTACTCCCTCACATCAGGAAATGGTTCAAAATTACTGTTCATGTCTACTTTGAGAGCATCTGGGACACAGTTCTGAATTCTTTCAATTCATTCAGCAAATATTTATTCCACACCTACTATGCCAGGCTATGGGGCTGCAAAGGTGAATGAGACACCCTACCTGCCCTCTGTCCTAATTTCTTTATCACAGAAGAGTGAACTTGGTGATTCTCTTGTGTTTCTTTGGAAGTCAGAATGCTTTTCAGTCCTTTCTTGAAAGAGGAAGAGGAAATACACTTTATGCTTAGTCTTCTTTGAGCTTGTTGCAACACTAACCTGCTTTTAACCTAGCTTAGCTCTCAGTTTTGCGTATTTTCGGTAGCAAAGAGAGAAGAGAGTTTGTCTGTCCATAGGAAAAAGTAGCCTTAGGGTTTTGGCCTGCTCAGTGTAACCTGGCTGAGAGGATGCATCACAGAGCAAGCAACTCCTCAGCCAGCATCATAGGTTTTTGAGGCCAGGATGCCCGCCCACATACCTGAGTGGAGAATCAGGCTCCTAATTATATAGCAGTGCTTATTTATAAAAGTACAACAATTAAAAAGCAATAAAACAAACTGTGTGACTATGGCCGACTGCTTTGCAAGGTGGTAGGTAATAAGAGGAAAGATGATTCTGTGAGCATGCCCATTAAGATTGCCATTCTCTTTTTTTTTTTTTTTTTTTAAGGGCACATTGTGGGGGAAATGTAATTTCGTGTATGTCTGTCTCCTCTGAAGAATTAACAAGTCAATTAAATCAGTCATTGCCTGGTGAGATGTATTAGCTTTTTATTCACTGTTCATTTTGACACTCTTCTTCATTGGCATGCCCACTCTGTCAGGCTGTCCTTTCATTTTAATGGAGTTGGGAATTAAAAATGGCCTTGATGTCTGGAAAGAAAATGTCCTTTGTAGACCTCACCGTGAGGCTCTCCTTAGCTGCTTGGACACCGCCCACCACTGAAGTCCTACGGCTTCTTCCCCAGTCATATCCAGACTTTCCCCCAACCATTCAGTGATTCTCACAACTGTTCTCCTTGGTGTTCATGGCCATAGCCTCCACAGGCCTTTCTCAGTTTCATCTGGAACGCTCTAGTGGTCTCCTAACAGGCCCCCTGACGTAGAGCTGCCTAGGGATGCTTCTGCCAGCATTTCAAAGACCATGCCACAGATCCCTCTTGCCCGTGAGCATGTAACTGCCATTCAAGACTCTCTTTGAGCTCCTCATCCATCCTTTCAGATTGTTTTTCTTCCCCAGCCAGATTTAATCTGCTCACCCTTGTCTGCATTTTACCACCTTGCTCTCCACTCCATGCCTGTACGCACGCTGGCCTCCTAATCCGGCATGCCCTCACCTAGAACACACAAGTTGCAGGACCAGATAGGCTTGGTTCTGGTCTCTTATCTCCTGCACTTGGCGTGGCCTTGGACAATTTGTTAACTCCTCTCTGCTTCATTTTTCCCATCTGTAAAACGGAAGCAGAAATAATGGATACCTCACAGAAGTAAAAGAGGTATTGAAGAATTAAAGCACTTAGAACAAGATCTAGCACATCGTAAACAATCAATGTTAAAATAATATTAATGTATCCCAATGCTCCTCTCACTTCTAAACCCACTTAAAATCAGACTCAGATCCCTTTTCCCCCTAGTATTGACACCATTTGTGGATTATTCTATGTGCAGTCAACACTTGCTACACCCCTAGAGAAGGGAATTGTGTGACTGTGCCAAAAATAGTTGCTTGCCTTCAGCCATTTTTTTCTAGATTTACTTTTTAACAGTCCCCCCTTTTCTATCTCAGCCTCTAGTAGAATATTCCTACATTCCCTAAGTAAATACCTCCCAGCAGCACGGGAGATGGTTTGGCAACATCCTCTCGTCAGTAAGTCCCTTTGGCCTTTCAGGTTTGCTATGGAAAAAGTTTAGAGCAGATAGTTCCAAGCAATTTCAGAGGAAAAGAAGGCTGGCTTTAGACTGATGTAGAGAGCCGGCATGTGGGCTCTCTCACCCATCTGAAACCTCTCACCGGGATTCCTTGTGTCTCTATCTACCCCGTGTTGTCCAAACGAACACAGGGCCCAATGAACAAAGGTACATTCAGAACCTATTCAACATCTCGATCTTTCCAGGGCGGTTGGCATCTTTCTTACAACATCTGTCAAATCCTGCTACCCCACGGAGAGGAACTTTTGAAAGTTTGTTAACTCTTTCAGATAATGAGACTTCCATTGGCAAAATAAACTGGTCTGCGGCACTGAGCAAGCACTTTGCTTGTTTTGGAAGGGGCTGGTGTGTACTGTGAAATGTCTAATGTCACTGTAGAAATATCTGCATCAGTGAAATTGGACGTGGCATTTTTCAGATATTCTGTAGTGCATTAAGTTGTGGTGATAAGGACGATATTTCTGTCCAACATAGAAATGCTGGTTAGTACCAGGTTAACTCTGGAGACAAAGATCCCACGCATGTGCGGATGGGAAACACCACTGACTGACTGCAGAGCTGTCCTTACTGAGTCCTGTTTTTGTCATCCATGTAGTTCAAAGACCCCACGGGAAAGGCCTGAGAGAAACCTCAAGGGGTTAGTTTTAACCTCTTGGTGGAGTTGGTTTGAAGAGGTAGAAAACTAATGACGTGAACCAAGTTGCCTGAATCTAGCAGAGCAGTCCCGCTCAAGTGCAGACACGCTCAAGTGCAGACACGCTCAAGTGCAGAGCACCTCAGTGTTCTTGAACGAGTAGGGAGTGCCCAGCCCATCCAGGCAGTTGGGAGGGAGTCACTCCAGTGCTCCTGTCACTCAGTAGATGTCTGACCCTGCGTCCACTCGCTCAGGTGAGGGTCCCTTCTGCGAAAGTAGTTTATTGTCCTGATGAGAAACGAAACCCCAAATAAACATCTGCTCTCAATAGAAAGAGCCTGTTCTTGGGTTTGTGATGAAGATAAATAACAAGTAGGGGTTTTGTTTGTTTTATGCGTTGTTTTTGTTGTTGTTAAAATGCTCGACAGTCTGAGAATAACAATGACTGTCACATTGACCGAGGGCCCACCCCGTGTCAGCTGTTATGCTTGGTAATTTATATGTGGGGCAACCACTGCATTATTTGTCCAAACTGGGACACTTTTGAGAGTGAAAGTTAATAATTATACCGGGACTGCCCTGGGCAAAGAAGGCCATATGACCACTGTGTTTATTATCTTCACTCTTTCCAATAACTCGGCAAGGTTATGTTTTATCCACACTTTACAGATGAAATTTTAAAAAGAGAGAAAGAGAGAGAGAGAGAGAGAGAAAGCGATTTGCTGAAAGCCAGGGTACTAGTAAGTGCCATAAGCCTTTCCCCCAATCCAGCTGATAATCACATTTTAAAAAATCACGCATAGGGTGATCAAAGGGTCGGGAACACTTTGGGGGACTTAGTGCTCTATAGGTGCTTTCATTCTCGTTGGCTGAGGTCACTGCCAACTCTTGGCCCCCTCCCTCCCGCTGCACCCCTGAAATTTGGGTATGCTCACGTGCAAGCCCACGCGAAGTTATATGCTCATTTGACTCTGATCTGAAACCTCACAAAATAAACCTCCATGATGCCATATGGGTATCTCATAGCTCACAAGCTGAACTCTGGGGGAATTAAAGCCTTATCATTCAAAACTAGGAACATTTAAGAGGAAGTTAGTTTGTTTATAGTCTTCCTCCCCCTGCCCACTTCCCCCAAGAGCCCGTGCTGGAGATCACCATCTCCTTAGCACAAGACCTCAGTATTGACAAGTCTTCACCATTATTATTACAAAGAATACGGTTTGTTCGCTATGGTCATTTGATTGAACACACACAACGCACACATAAAAGATTATAGCAAAAAGGTACATTTCTTCCGTTAGCCCCGTTGCATGTTGATTTTTCCCTCTTTTTAAAAGTGTATATAAATAAATAACTGAAATGGCTCTAGTAAATAGAAAAGGTACTAATGATTTTAGTTCTTTGAGAATGGTCATTTGCTTACCTGGCTGAGATTTCTCTGATATATTGTATTTCTGTTTGGGAGATGGTGGCAAACTCCTAATCATCTTTAGCAGTGAGGACAGGGAGAATATCTCCAGGACTAATGGAAATCTATAATTCGGATATCTCACGGGACCTGATAGTGCCAGTCTCGGCCACCGTAAAGCCTTCTACAGGACTGGCAACACAGAATGATTTGGTTTCAGCTTCTTTGCCTACTTTGGCATGCTGCTTGGTATAAAGGTGACAACAAGAACTGAAACAGGCAAACAGAAGTAGGCGACAAGGAGAGATGACCTGGGTACTTTTACGATCTGGAAACAGCCCAGGATATTTGAGAAAGTTGCCAGTGTTCAGATGTTTCAACTGAACATTTAGATGATACAACATGAAATATTCTCTTTATTTAAAACACCTCTGTTTCAAAACATTTTAATACCTATGACTCACCGGTTCATTTCTGGGTACAGTTGAAGGAATTGAAGGGGTTACGTATATCCTGATCATCTTACTAGTAACTTCTGTATTTTTGAGCTCCATGTGATATTGAAAATGATTGGGCTCCGATGTGAGTTTGGGTGGAGAAATGACATTTTTCTGAGTTGGGGCTGTTCTGTGGATTGTCAGCCCCATACATAAGCTTTTTGTGCAGGTTCTCTGCCAGTACTAAATCTTGCATTTATTTAGTGCCTTGTGGTTTGCTCCGCACCTTTAAAAACATTACCTCATTTGATGAATGAGATGCATTGATTATGAATAAACTAGCTTCCTCTTAAAGTGTTTCTGGTTTGGGATGATAAAGCCTCATTACCCCAAAGTTCAACTTCGGAGGTATAAGATACACATACGGCAACAAGTATATTTTGTGAGCTTTCATATCGCCTTCAAATGAACAAATAATGATTTTCGTCCATGGTCTTTACCTTTGAATAGGACTTTTATAAAAAAAAAAAAAAAGTGCAGTATAGCTTGGCATCTGTTACGAAAGATAGACAGAGGTGAGTTTGTTTTAAAAACTTATGTATTAAGATTCTCAGGATTTATTTGTACCCTACCATTTCTTAGTCATCTTTTTCTTAAACACTCAAACATGTCTAATTTTCTACAACGTGATACCTTCTGAGAATCACCCCCTATCTGCACACAACTCCGTGCAGAAGATTGAGCAGACGACCACTTCCTGAAAAGGTGCATGGCATCTGTGAAAAAGAAAGTACACAGCTTTATCTCATCTTTTTTCTTCCCGAGCTCTGTCATTCGATAGATTCCTTTTATCATACTCATTTAAATATCTCTCCCCTGTAGAACTGTTGGCTGCACAAGTAAGCAAATGTCCTCACTTTGAGTTGAAAAGAATCTCTCAGGCTTGAAGGAGCAATGAGAAGAGCTTTTTCCATAACGACATCTTGACTTCCTTTTCCATATTGGATTATACTCAGAAACTTTCTATCTTAGCTTCAGCTTTTCTTGGTTATTGCCCCAAATACCTTGCGACCCCACGTTTTCAGAGAAGCAAGGCCAGCACTATTCAGGACTTCTTTTTGAGCACACTGTGACACACTGTTTGGGGACTTCCTAACTGAATCGGACTGGATTTTACCATCGGGGATCTCAGAGCTTAACCTCCTTCCTTGTTAGTTTCAGAATGCAGAACTATTCATGCACAAGTTCCCGGGACTTAAAGAATCCGAGGGAGAGGATCCAGTGGTATTCCAGAGACAGTGTATGCCCTAGAGAATTTTATTTGAGTACGTGTGATAGATTCTGTTGACTTTAATATTATGGATTTATACTTTCACGGCATTAGACAACTGTTGGAAACCTGGTGGTTGCAGGCAAATTCCTATGAGAACATTTTCAAATACCCCTCCTAGCAGGATAGCTGAAGGAGAAGAGGAAACAAATTATTCACCCTGGGACACTCGACTGTACTAGGTGTCAGTATTTGGGGCAGCAGGTGTCTCAGATGGGCATTCCTTTCATCAGAAAATGGTAAAGATGAGTTACCGTGTTTATCAGCATTTGGACCTGGGACTAATTGAAAACCAGTTCCTCCTTCATTTTGAGTGGTCCTCCCACTCTCCAGAACATGGAGGTTAAAGAGAAAGGGGGTATGTGCAAGAATTATATATTTCTGTAAGTGTAATGATCCTACCTCTCACCTATATCGTTACAAACACATCTTCTTCTTCACGGAACATACAGGCACACACATTTAAATATTAGTCACCCAGATCTCCAGCTGCTGAGCAGTGAAAGTTTATATTCTGCCAGCATATCAGACTCTACAATGAGTCTGATTTTGGTTTAATTCCTTTCTACTGTGTAGTCATTTGATGAGCTGCAGATGGAAATTTAAGCCAAAGCCATAACATTTCAGCTAATACTTTTTATGCTGCTGTAAGAATTTGTTGTCATGTCAATTTAAGGGAGTTGAAGTCTTTTTCAAGAAGGCATTCAAACCTATTTTAAGAGCTTTTATCAACTCTAATTTGATACACCACTCTGACTGCCTCTGCTGTCCTTAATCAATTGCAAAGTGCAAAGTAGTTTAGCAGTGGAAGACAGCTTTGAAATTTCCAGAATTTCTCAGCTAATGCCATGGGCACAACATTGTGGGAATATACAATTAAATCTCCATTAAAATTTCTTGCCTAAGCTTAAGAGACACTAGGCCGACTTCTTTGAGTTTAGACTTAAACAGGTAAATATGTATTTTGGCAGCCATGAAAAGGATAGGGTATTAGATTAACCAGGGCATTGCTTGAGTAAAATTCCATTTGAATGTTATATTTATGTAGGATCTGGCAAATCAAGAAAATGGTTTACTGCATAAGGGTCAAATCAATGACATGCTTCAATTGTCTAAATACAAGATTAGGTTTTTCTTGCCTGCTTTTCTGTTATTTTTCTGTGTGTGACCTTGTCTCCTTTCCCCACTTCCTTATGTGAAAGGAACAAACATGCCACCTTGCCTCTACCTGTTTAATGTGAAGGGTTTTGAATACCTCCCCTGAAAAATGAGGTTTATGTAAACATCCTAATACATGCCAGTTATTTCCCCCATGCCATTAAAGCCAAACTGAAGGAGGCTGGGTTGTACATTATTGAACTTGACTGATAAGTAGAGTAGGATCTCTGTCTTTCTAAGCTCGATCAGTTTCTTAGACTGGTCTGCTTTTGAGTATTCTGAATAAGAAATAGGTGTCATACTACACAGCCTATCGGGTTCTTTCTATTGTTATTTTTTACAGTGAAGTCACTGTGTATCCAACTCCGTGCATTTGAACAGGGTTGTCTACAATCTGAAGTGCTGGCATTCTTGATCGGAAGACAAGCGTTTCTTTCTGCACAGGGAGATATGGTGCTTATAGAAATTGCCGGCATTCTGGAAGCTTTATAGCATACGATCGGACAGTCAAAGGATACTCTCCTAGGTTTTGGTAGAGATTATGTTTCAGTTGAGCCATGTTGAAATCAAGAAGGCCATATGGATCAAGACAGTATTTAAAAACATCTGTCTTGGGGTGCCTGGGTGGCGCAGTCGGTTAAGCGTCCGACTTCAGCCAGGTCACGATCTCGCGGTCCAGGAGTTTGAGCCCCGCGTGGGGCTCTGGGCTGATGGCTCAGAGCCTGGAGCCTGTTTCCGATTCTGTGTCTCCCTCGCTCTCTGCCCCTCCCCCATTCATGCTCTGTCTCTCTCTGTCCCAAAAATAAATAAACGTTGAAAAAAAAAATTTAAAAACATCTGTCTGAAACACAGATTTGTTAAACAAGCCACCTTCACTTTATGCCCACAACTAGGTAGAAAGCTCTCATTGACAGCTTTAAAGAGTTTTAGGGGCGCCTGGGTGGCTCGGTCAGTTAAGCATCCAACTTTGGCTCAGGTCATTATCTCATGGTTTGTGAGTTCAAGCCCCACGTCGAGCTCTGTGCTGACAGCTCAGAGCCTGGAGCCTGCTTCACATTCTGTGTCTCTTTCTATCTCTGCCCCTCCCCCATTCATACTCTGTCTCTCTCTCTATCTCTCTCTCCCTCTCTCCAAAAAAAATGAATAAACATTAAAAAATTATAAACAAAGATTGAACACAAAGATTGCTTTAAAAAAAGAATTTTAAAACTAAACAATGTGGCTCTAAGTGAATAGATCACCTATGACTTTAGCAAATTATAAGCGGTTAGTTTAAAATGCACAAGTTCAAACACCAATTAGAAGACAAATTGCAGGGTTTTTTTTCAAAAGAAAACACTCAGCTTTTCAATTTTTAGTTTTGAAAACCACATTTTTAATGATCTCCCCTAAAACTGAGGCCTTGCTATTGAATGACAACATAGTCTATGCAATAGTATCACTTGTACTATTTCAGCATCCCCAAATTAGTCGTCTACTTTTCTTTTTTTTTTAATTTTTTTAACGTTTATTTATTTTTGAGAGAGAGAGGGGGGCAGAGTGCGAGCAGGGGAGGGCAAGAGAGAGAGGGAGACACAGAATCTGAAGCAGGCTCCGGGCTCCGAGCTGTCAGCACAGAGCCTGATGCGGGGCTCAAACCCACGAACCTCAAGATCATGACCTGAGCCGAAGTCGGCCGCTAACCAACAGAGCCACCCAGGCGCCCCAATCTTCTACTTTGGTAATGAGTATTTTAGCTTCCTAAGGGAGTTTTGAGAGAAGCCAAGTGCTGTGTTGGGCCACACTGGGTGTTCTGTTTCACTTTCCTCACAGTTGATGGTGGCCGTGAGTCCTGTTCTCATCTTGTCTTCCAGGCTGAGAGTACAGAGACCACCTGTCCTTTATCTTATCTGACTGCATACAAATGCAGGAAAATAGGAAAGTGAGAGAAATTTTAGTATTGCCTGCTGACTTTTGCATTCCCTTTACTAACAACCCCCTAGTCCTTATCATGATGGGAAAGCTAATCCTAGTTTATGCTAATTGAGATGTGAGTTTTGAAGGTGTTTGAGAGCCTGGCCAAATTTTCGATTGAAAAAAAAAAATTTAACAATGTTAAGTAATTGAATTTTAAGAAAGGTCAAAATTATGAATGAGAATGAAGATTATACCACATTTTAAATATCCAAAAATCTGTCTTAACTTGGCTTCTTTCCTTTCCCTTACCAACCATTTTGTTTGCCACTTGGATGCTTACTGTCATTTTCCTAGAAGAGCAAAGGAGTTGAAAGTCGGATTATTATCTTTGAAATTAGTCAACTGCTCTACTTTAAAAAAGAAACATAAATTGGAAATGATTGAGTATAGGATTCTGATCAGTGACTTTCATTCAAAATCCTAAATCCCTCTTGTCACTAATCACAATACACTAACATGCCTGCTCTTCACAGGTATAATGGTATAGTGAATATATAGAACTTTTTCTTGGCATCTAGTAATTTGAAATATGTATCATTTTAGGATGCTTTTGCCATAAATACTAGAATAATTTCATAAGGGCCAAAAGAATAGTCTTTTAATTAGCTTACCTAACCCACAGCCAGGAGATGGGTGGTTCCGGGGGGACTTAAAAGCTCAAGGACTCAGGCCATCCAGTCTTTAGGCTTGTCCCTGCATGATCACAGATGGCCACCTCAGTTCCAGATATCTTTGCTTTGCTTTGCTTTGCTTTGCTTTGCTTTGCTTTGCTTATGAGTCAGGGAGGGGGGTGCCTGGGTGGCTCAGTCAGTTGAGCATCCGACTTCGGCTCAGGTCATGATCTCACGGTTTGCGAGTTCGAGCCCCGCATCAGGCTCTGTGCTGACAGCTCAGAGTCTGGAGCCTGCTGATTCTGTGTCTACCCCTCTCCTTGCCCCTCCCTTGCTCACGCTCTGTGTCTCTCTGTCTCTCAATAATAAATAAACGTTAAAAAAAATTAAAAAGAAAAAAGCCAGGGAAGGAAGGAGTTTAGGTTAGGTCTTTCTTCCGGCAAGAAGGAGATAATTTTGCCAAAGACCCCAGCAAACTTCCTCTTGCATTCCTGATTGGAATGGGGTGATACATCAATTCTGGCAAAGTTGAATGAAATTACTGCACTGGCTTAGACAAAACAAGATACATGCCCTGGGACTGGTGTGGGTCTACTTTGTATAAGAGAACAGACTGCTACCTGCTACTTGAGCAAAATAGAAATTGTTACCAAGGCAGAAGCGTCGACAACAATAGAAACTGCTGTAAAGTAGATAGCATACACTAGTGGATGACTATTAATAAAACTCCCCCCTTTTTGTTACATAGCATTGCATTAAGCACAGAATAATAGCTAATAGTTATAAGCCCTTATGAAGTATCAAGTGCTATATTAAATAATTCACATGCATCATTTCCTCTTATCTTCATCATGACCCTCTTTTACACTTAACTATTTGTAAGTGACAGAGCCAGGAATCAGACCTAGCATCTAGGGTAAATGCTAAACGATGCTACCTTTCATCATCCTTTGCAAGATAAAGAAATTGATGAAGAGAAATTGATGAAACTCGGATAGGAGCAGAAGGATATTGACATGTATTCCCTGCTAAGTTATTACAGTGATATTTGTCAAAAAGCAGTGGCAAAGTGTTCTGAGAGTTCCCAAATAAAAATTCTGTATCTGTCTGCCTCTGATGTCAGAAAAAAGAGCATTTCTTGATGTTTTTCTTATGCTCATAAGAATGTCCGTGAGTTTTGTTTGTTTGTTTGTTTGTTTGTTTTGAGAGAAAAAGAAAGAGAGACCGTGGGGGAGGGGCAAATAGGGCAAGAGAGGATCCCAAGTCGCTCCACACTGTTAGTTCGGAGCCTGACGTGGAGCTCAAACTCACAAACCATGAGGTTATAACCTGAGCCAAAGTGGGTTGCTTAACTGACTGAGCCACCCAGGGGCCCCTGTTTTTTGGCTTTCTTAAAGCGAATTATAAGCAAGAATATTACTAAATCAGAAACTTGAGCCCTTCAAGATTGTACCCAGATCTCAGATGAAAAAGAAAAAATGTTATTATTGAAATCTGTCATTAGATTAAAATGAACAAATATGGTGTTAATTCATCTGAATGCCATCCAACAGCAGTGGATGAAACACCCTTAACTTTGTCGTCACCAAAAAAATGACCAAAATGTTTTCCTGTTTTCAGATATTTCCGTTTTATGCAGAAATATCAGTATTTTCCAGAGAGGTTTAGGTTTCAGTCTTATTGTTCAGATTTAGCTGATAATCTGAAAGGGTTTTATTGACTCACTTTACCTATCCACAGCATCCTCCAGCTAGGTCTTGGAATGGTCTAAGAAGAATAACTAGCATTTATGAAGGATTGCTAAGTTTCAGCCACTGTTCTAAGCACTATCTCATTTAATCTTTATCAGATCCTATTGAGGCAAATACCATTGTACAGGTGAAAAACTAAAAACAAATAAATAAGAGACTTCCCTAGGAAAGATGTATCAATAAGTGCTGGCAACTAAATTCATATTTACTTCTGGCTCCAAAGCTTCTATTATTTTTTTAAGTTTATTTATTTATTTTGAGAGAGAGAGAGAATCTCAAGCAGGCTTTCACTGTCAGCACAGAGCCCAATGTGGGGCTCGAACACACAAACTGTGAGATCATGACCTGAGCCGAAGTCGAGAGTCAGATGCTTCACTGACAGTTACCCAGGTGCCCCCCCCCCAGGGGGGCCTCTCTTCTTACTGGCTGCCCAGCAGGAGCCATTCCCAACTCCCTCCAGTGTTCATTTCCCCTCCCCTAGGATGTCTGAAAGAGGCAGGTGCTCACTTATTCTCAGCCTTCAGCACAAGCTTGCAACTGGGGATTCAAGTTGCTGGGGGAATTTCTGGAATGTATTTTTCTTCCTGAAAATAGGAGAAATGCATCTTTTGCCACTCTCATTGACCTTCTGCTTCCAGCCTTTGGACACAATTTGTGTAGACAGCAGGAAAAATTTTTGAATTCTGATACCCTGAAATGACTTGTAGCTGAACACGAACCAGGTTCCTGCTCTTAAGGAGAAGATTGTCTAGTGAAAGAGACCTACATAAATCTATAATTACAACAAAATATGACCAGTAACCAACCTCCTGAAAGGTGAATTGTGTATATGAGTGACTATTGTTTTTACGTAAATATTACTCATTGACCCCTAAGGCCAGATCTTCCCTACTATTTTCCCATATTGCTTATGGTTCTCTCCAAAGCTGAATCTCTTCTTCCCAGCCTGGTAAAGCTGTGGCTTTATCGCTCTCCTCCAGGTCACTTATTCTGCCCAGCTTCCTCATCATAAATGCTGAATTTCATTATCGGTCAGTCCCAGGCAAGAAACTGGAGTCTTCTTCAGCCCTTCTTTATTGCTAAAACTTGTCACGCCTCCTTTCCCAAATGACCTCTCCCCCATCTGGATCTCTGTCACCATCACCTCTGCCAAGGCCTGGTTCCAGGGGTTCATCGCAAGGAGCATCCCATCTGGAGAATCCACAGCTCCTCCAGGCCCACCTCTCTGCTGCCACCACTTTTCTGGGACAGTCTTGTCCTTGCCACGGCTTTGAGCACTGATCCCACCTTTCTTTTGTAATGGTGTGTTGGCACTGAGTGTGAGGTATCCATACATAGGGATCGCGCGACAAACGCTTTTGATGTTCATAGTTGCAAACACATTGGAGAGCTAAAATGTCATTATGAGCGGACAGTTCATCTGAATTCATTTCATAGGCCATATGTATCCAAACTGTTGTTTTGGTAGGCTTAAGAGTTCTTTGGAATGCAAAAACGGACTTGATCCCTGACCCACAGTCTGTAATCACGGTCACGGGCCGGGAGTGGGATGAGAGTATTGTTGTCATGCTAGAGTATATTACTCTGTTTCTTTTTTATGCTGGTGAGATTGAAAAAAACCTGGATTTGATAGGCATGATGCAGAAATTAAGGAAAGGCTGCCTACAGTTAAGGAAAAGACCAAAAGTTAGGTATAATTATCTGGTAAACGGAGCTCAGGCAGAGGCTCTAACTAGTCCTGAAGTGGACACACTCCAGCGACCGAAGACCCACTCATCAATTCTCAAGTGTCCCTCATACACAAAATAACAGCTATTAAACTGGTGCAGTGAGCTCATTAAATATCATATTGTTCTGCCAGACAAGGCCCTTGTTTTAGGGAGTGACTAAGAGACTGTCACTTCTTGGGCCAGGAGGATGAAAATGTTCTTTGGGCTCTGGGAGAAGGATAGACGTAAATTGTTGATACTCCCCTAGGACATCCCTCCCCATTTCAGTCTGCATCTTATTGGGCTGTGCTTCCTGTTGAAAGGTGACTACTCAGCTGATTTATCCAGCTCGGTGTTTTCATGAAGTTTCTGCTATCGACCTACACAAGGGAGAGAAGGTTAGAAGGTTTTTTTATGGACAGCATGAACGTAATGTCAAAGACCTATCCGAGCCCCATGGTGCTGGAGCTGGCAGAGTCACGTGAGCTCAGCGCTTGAGTGCAAGTTTCTGCCTCCTCCACTTTGACCAAAAAATGGTTGGAAAGTTAACCAAGCCTGGAAGAGTCAGCCAGGAGAATCATCCCACTTGGGTTATTTGCTTTTTTTTTTTTTTTTCTTGCTCAACAGAGAAGTGAATCACACTCTTCACTGAGCCGTGCAGCAGAGGGAAATGATGCAACACTGGTCACGTGGCGCAAAGAAGAAAGGCCCATTATGCAAACCGAGTTCTTCATTGTGTCCTGGTGTGAGGAGAGGTTAAATACCCACACTGGAAAGCGCCACAAAGCAGGGGTTCTGACATGGGAACCCTTCTCTACTTGGAGATGGAGGGGCTGTGATTTACGTTTTGTCTTTTCTTTATTCTTCTGCCTCTTTGACCGCTGGATTCACTAATTTTGATTATGATATCAAATATGGAAAGAGTTTATTTAAGCTTGTTTTATTTCCTTTTTGCATATGATTTGGGAATTTGTGAACATACGCTTCGCCTCGGTCACTTACTTGCCATGCAACCTTGAGTAAGTTACTTAAACTCATCCCCTAAAAAGGCATGATCTGTTATAAATGTCTTTATAAATACATCTATCAATCCATAGAGCTATAACAAATAAGTGTATGTTTCTGAAGTGTTTAGTATACAGCTTCACTACTGCAGTTTCTCAGTAAATGGTAGCCATTATTATTATTAACTTACGTATTTCATGCTTGTCTAAATTCCTCTATGAGTTAATGCTTTTATCTTGTTTGCTCATTGCCAAGGCAGGATGACCAGGAAATGAATGAAGAGCCCTGTGGTTCTCTGTGACATCTTCTTGGCATGGCAATCTGGTCTTTACCACTTTGTATAGTTTTGGTAAAGAGGTATGTATCTGGAACTTCAGAAAATAAACCATCTGAAGCTATCCAAGGCAAAACACCTTTCTTTCAAATTCAGAGTTGTGTAGAGTGATAACGTAGCAGGGTGTTGGTGTATGCTACGATTGCAACATTTTCTGTGTCACGTGCATTAAACCTTAAGCATGTGGTTTTTGTACCTGAGCCAAACTCCTCTCCCAAGTATGACGAGTTCAAGGGTCCCCTTTGGGGCAAAGTTTTCTCTCACTGCCCCACTTCCCCTACGCTTTCTACACTCTTCCATTGTTGCAACAGTAACGTGGTGTAACTGTGCTTTGCCTGTCTAGGTCCCCCACCCCCTGGACTAAAAATCAATCGTCTTGTCATTGTCATATTCCCCAGCACATTTCAGACCACATTGGCCATTGTTAATAAATTGTTAAGTGTTGATGGACTGCATAAAAGGACCCGAATTGGTGTGGGAGGTTTAGAGACAACTTGGCTGGAGTTTATCCCATCAGTAGACCAGTCCCTAGCAAGCAATACCAAAAGTTTTGTATTTTGGAGTCTTTTATTTCAAACAGTAACTTAACATCTACACTTGGCTGGAAAGTCCCTCTCCTTGTGTGACCCTTACCTATTTTCTTGGAGTAAATTCAACAAGTTCAGTTGTACCACTGTGTTCACAGAACTCTGGGTAGATGTGTCCATGAAATTCAAAATGAAGTTAAAAAGAGTAAAATAATTTTTTATTTAGGTAGTGATCAGCCAAGAAGAGAAAATATTTCTGTGATAGATTGCCTTTGTTTTTATCTTTTTTTTAATTAGAGAGAGAGAGAGAGAGAGTGAGAGAGAGAGAGAGAGCAGGGAGAGGAGCAGAGGGAGGGAGGAGGGAGAGAGAGAAAGAGAGGAAGGGGGAGAGAGGGAGGAAGGGGGAGAGGGAACAGAGAGAGGGAGACAGAGAAAGAGAAAGAGAGAGTGTGTGTGCATCTTAAGGAGACTCCGTGCTCAGGGTAGAGCCCCATGCGGGGCTCCATCCCATGACCCTGAGATCATGACCTGAGCCAAAATCAAGAGTCAGACACTCATCCAACTAATCTACCCAGGCGTCCCTGTCTTATTTTTAAAAGAATTTTTATTGAAGTGTAGTTGACACACAGTGTCATGTTAGTTTCATGTATAGAACATAGAACATAGTGACTCAAGAACTCTATACATCATGCTGTGCTCTCCACTGTGTAGCGCCCATCTGTCACCATACAACATTATTACAGTACCCCTGGCTCTATTCCCTATATTGTGCCTTTCATCCCCTTGACTTATTCATGCCACAACTGGGAACCTGTAACTCCCATCCCTCTTCACCCATTTTGCAAATCCCCCTTTTTGTTTTTTTTTTTAATCCATTAACCCTGTCAAAGATTGCTCTCTGTAAAAACATTAACTTATATTTGGCTAAATGCCATTTAAGTTATATGGATTTAATTTAACATTACTTTTAAGCCTTCTAGCCACTTTTTCCAAATGAGAGGGCAACCATTAATGGTGAAATCTACTCAGTTAATGTAATTTTTACTGACCAACGTCTTTTCCCATGTGAGAGCTGCTGCTGTTTCATATTTATCTGGAGAAATGGATTGCCTTACTCGAAAAAAGTCTGAACCCGAAGATATTCTCATGACAATTGAGGTGGATGTACTCAAAGCATCAGCCCAAATTGAACATGGTTGAATAAGTTCTAGGAAGACCCTGAGAGTGAATTAGCAACCTCCCCTTCTTCCTTGTAAATCATTGAATGCGTACTCGTGTAGGGCACCATCGCAGAGAGAGTGCACTGTGGTTCGGCAGGCCGTGCTCTTCCATGGGCTTTCTGGTCAAAGACTGCCTACTTGGATGAAAGGGGAGATGTAAGCAAGTTGCAGAGAAAACACAAGTATTCATCCAAATACACGTTCTACCTGTGCCAGCCATTGTGCCTGGACTTAGGGAGACTGACAGACAGAATCCTCAGGAAGAGAAAGTGATTCATCATTTTAAGAGGGAGGCGGGATTCTAGGACTAGTTCCAAGAGGCTGTGACATTTGAACTTGAAAGAATGCTACAGAGAGGAGGGGAAGGGGCAGAGGGAAGTGCATGAGTGAATGCAGGGAGGTGTGGAAGTGACCAGTTCAGGCTGACAGCTGGATTCCAGGGTCCCTGTCGGAGTGACAGGGGTACACAAGTTGGGTCAGATCATGATGAATGTTGAAGGACCTGCTGAAGAGTCTGGGCTTCATCCTGAAAGCACTGGGAAGCCTCCACTGGTTTTTAAGGGAGCAACATGGTCAGTTCCCAGCTCACTCTTTTCTTTTTTAAGTTTTTTTTTTAAGTTTATTTGTTTATTTTGAGAGAGACAGAGACAGTGTGAGTAGGGGAGGGACAGAAAAATGGAAGGAGAGAGAATCCCAAACAGGTCCCCGCTGCCAGTGCGGAGTCTGATGCAGGGCTCGAATTCCTGAAACTGTGAGATCATGAACTGAGCTGAACCCAGGAGTCTGACACTTAACCCACTGAGCCACCCAGGCACCTGGATCCCAGCTCACTCTTGGAGTCCTAGCTAAAAATGGAGGTGGGGAGAGTCACTGCAGGGATAACCCAACAAAGAGATGACAAGGACTCAAATTAAGGTGGTAACAGATGTGTTGGCGAGGAGGGAGAAGTTTCAAATTCTTTGTTGGAGGTAGAATTGCCAGGATTTAGTTTCTACACTAGATCCAGTCTGTGCTTTATTTTAACGTACGATAAAAACACGTATGATTATGTAGCTCATGCAAGCTGCTCAAAGAGAAAGATACAGAAGCAATTACCTGAGGAACAGTGTTTTGAAATTATGTGTTGAATAGGAACTGTGCTCTTTAAATAGAATATTTGTGTTGAGGACAAAAGGGGACGGTCGCGTTATCTCTTGACAATACTCATGTGATTTACTGCGCCAAGGTAACACAGAGGTGTTGCACAGCTACTTTGCAGAGCCTCTGTTGAATTTCATGGTTATTCCCAGGTTACAGATTGACAGGCTTGGTTTTGTTTTGTTTTTTAATAAACTATACCATTTAGATGGCCAAATGACCTTGAATCACTTGAATGTACAAATCAGCATATAAGGAATGCCACACGGCCCACCGGAATACTTGGGGGGGGGGGGTGTTGGAGTGTCAGTTCATCTAAGTTTTCTAATGCAGCTTGTACTGCATTGTACTTGATCTTGCATTGTACTTGTGCTTGTACTTGATCTCTGTTGGCTGCTTTTGATTGTATTCATAGCCATACATGGTTTGCTCCTGCCATAGCAGACAAGAATTATCAATTGTTTGACTTTCTTTGGCTCTCTAGGGAGAGTAGTGTGCCTTCTGAGGCCATGTATACTTGTATAAATCCTTCTAGGAGGAAGTTTCTCCCAGTCATAGGCAAGTTAATGACATAGTTTTCTGTGTTTTTATGCCAACTCAAACTCCATCCCATTAAGCTAGTTGAATCAGATTGTCCCAACGCCTCCTTCCCTGCCCTTATATGATGAAACTTCTGGAAGTTGCAATAACTTTTATGGGCTGCCAGGGCATGACAGTAACTATTTCAGAGTGCCGTAGAGTGCTCTGGTAACAGTAAATAATGGCATGTGATATGTCATCACTTAAGAAAGTAATGCAGACATGCACCTAACTCGATTTAAAAAACCTATACTGGGGGCGCCTGGGTGGCTCAGTGAGTTGAGCATCTAACTCTTGATCTCATCTCAGGTCATGATCTCATGTTTCATAAGATGGAGCCCCACATTGGGCTCTGTGCTGACAGCATGGAGCCTGCTTGGGATTCTCTCTCTCTCTCTCTCTCTCTCTCTCTCTCTCTCTCTGCCCCTCCCCCACTCATGCTTACACACACACTCCCTCTCTCTCTCTATCAAAATACATAAAAGTTTTAAAAAACCTATACTGTCGTGTGTACTCTCAATTTTCTGAATATTGCAAAATAATGAACTTAAAACTAATTTATAATTATATATTCACCACACAGTATTTCAGGAAGACAGGTCAGCATGTCAACAAATTCCACAAAGCCTCCTTAATAATGAAGATTATTCAAAGTAGAAGAACCTACTTGAATATAGTCGAGAACAGAGATAATATTTCAAGCCAAGAGGTTATGCAGTAATAAAACGCCATTCATATAGTTACGTATTTAAATATTTCCATCCCCTTCCAATTTGGGAGCTTAAAGTTACTGCATCCCAGCAGGCAATTGGGTGAGGAAAGTAACTGTTTCCCTCTTATTTGGTTAAGGGAGGTTTTGCGGCACAGGTGGAATTTTTAAAAGGTATTTGAAAGAGAAGATGGGTCAGTAGGATTGGGAAGAAAAGGAATGTCAAGTAAAAGAGTGTGTAGTTCAAAGTGGAAGAAGCAAAGGAAAAGAGGACTTGATGGCTGGCCAGAGCAGATGGAAGGGGATTCCAGAACTGCCTGTTGGAATAAAAAAGCAGCTCACTAAAAACTCATACGCACACTTGCCAGTTTCGCTTTCTATTTAAATATTGAGCCCATTTTCCCCAGCACTTGAATTCCTGCTGAATTTTCAGGTGGATATTGACTCCAAGACACTAAACTACATGCACATGATGGAAAGATTCTATAAATCAAAATAGCGGTGCGCTTGTTTGGCTAATGGGAGTCTGTATTAGGAAGTCACAGTCTTTTCTACGATATCACCAGGTTTCCTTCCCACAGAGATGTGGCTTTAAAAAATTAAAGATTTGGGCTACCTGGGTGGCTCAGTCAGTTAAGCGTCCAGCTCTTGATTTCAGCTCAGGTCATGATCTCACGGTTCATGGGATCGAGCCCCACTTCAGGCTTTACTAACAGTGCAGAACCTGCTTGGGATGCATTTTCTCTCTCTCTCTCTCTCTCTCTCTCTCTCTCTCTCTCTCTCCCCCCTCCCAGTTCCCCACCCCTCAGAATAAATAAATAAACTTTAAAAACTTTTTTAAAATAATTAAAAATTAAATCATTAAGAACCCACTGTATGAAAAAACAATGCAGTAGAAGCCTGGGTGAATTGCAAAGAAGTGTGAGGTATTTACCCCAAGGAGGCAGGCAAGGTGGAAATCCATGAGATATTTAGTAAGAATGATGATGGCCATACAGGAGCTATTACAAATTGGTGTGGGATTAATTGTAATGTGGATGGTAATTGTGCTAAAGGATTATTAAGATGTTTAAAAATCTGTTCCCCGGTTTTATATTTTGGTTTTATATGGATTCGGGCGCCATGTGGAAGCATTTAATATCAGAGAGATCCTTTATGGTGTTTTTGCTTCTCAACTTCTAGGAAGCAATCTGGTATAGTAGAAAGAGCACAAGATTCTGGGCCAGAAAAGCTGTATTTGAGTCCTTTGCTCTAGCATTTATTGGGTGTGCAATCTTAGACAAGTTAGTTTTCTCAGCTGTCAAGTGGGGATAAAGGTAATCACCTCTCAGTCCCTCCCAACCTGATACTTTTTAAAGTGATTAATACATGTTGGCTTATTAAATCAATAAATCAATATTTTTACCATTTATTTGTGAATATATCTGACTCCTGGCATTTACTAACTCATGAATATGCAACACTGTGGCTTTTCTTAATGGCTTTCCATGGTCATTGACAAAAATTGTTTCCCATATATCTGTCTTATAAAGCAATAATTGGTCTTGAGAACAGCATGTATAATAGAAACATAATGCAAGACACGTGCAATTTTAAGTTTTTTAATGGCCACATTAAACCGAGCCTTAAAACATCTGAAATTAGTTTTGATAAATATTTTGCCTAAATCAATATATCAAAAATATCATTCCAATATGTAATCAGCATAAGATTATTAATAAGTATTTTACACGACCAGCACATCTGAGTTTGGACATCAAATTGGTCAAAATATTTATTTTGATTTCATAAAACTTATGCTTAAATACAGTCTCCCATATGCAATTCTTACAAACATACCTAAATTTTTCTCAATAATTGAATCAAGCCTCACGTTTTACATTTCAATTTAAACAAATTAAAATTCAGTAACTCCTATGCTCTGGCCACACTTCAAGTGCTTTATTGCTCTATGTGGCTGGTATGAAACAGCACAGGTAAAACTGTCTTGAATTGTTTTTCAGTAAGATCTTGGTCTTTTAGGCATTTCGTCATTTCATAATATCAAAATAAAGACCTTCCAAACTTGTACTCATTTTGGGAGTTGCCTAATACTGACTGTGCTTAGCGCTGATGTCTGACACCCAGCTTCTCATTCTGCCTGCTAGATTTACGAGATCTCCTTTGAATGAAACTCTCTAGATTAGCCTCAAGGATGTTTAGTTCTAAAATGCTGCAGAAGAATTGTTGGTTTTCCATAGTATAAGTCTGAATTTATCATATGAATATCTGGGTCTCAGGCTGCGTGACTTACCCAAGGTCTCGCGGCTAGTCGTGTGGCAGAAACAGCCCTTACACACGGACGTATGGATCCATGCTGCCATGGAATCTGTATTTTGCTTCCTTTAGGTGCAGGTGTGTTCCTGATGCACTGCCTTGGACACAGTGTCTTACCTGAAGGAGGACCCTTTGTTGGGCCATGTTTTTGGGTTCTCAGAAATATTAATAACCCCAAATACAAGGAGAACGTGTTGCAGACTGAGTTGCCTAAAAGACTCCTTTGGCAGAGCAAGGTTATGAAGACGAAAGCATTGGGGGACAAGGATTCCTTAGTAGTAAAAAGCCTCGTGCCTTCTCCCCACTCCTTCGCTGCACTTGTAAAGGCAAAATTTAACTTGGCAGAAAAACAATTATAGCCTCCAGAAGAGTGGTACTCTTACTCCATACATTGCTATGTATAAATTTCTCTTCTAGAAATTTTTCTTTGCCTCTAAATAAAACCAGTATAGATGATTCATTGAATGGAAACGGACATGGGATATTTAGCTGCATGGGTCCCTGACATTAAGTGTAGCCTGTTTTTAGACACTGTTAGTCTTCTGGGGTTTTTTTTTTTTTGAGCTGAAAGATACTTTTTATTTAATTTAAATTCTAGTTAGTTAACCTACTGCAGTATTGGTTTCAAGACTAAAATTCAGTGATTCATCACTTACATGTAACACCCAATGCTCCTCCCAGTAAGTGCCCTCCTTAATGCCCATCACCCATTTAGCCCATCCCTCCCACACCTCCCTCCATCCACCCTGTTGGTTCTCTATCATTAAGAGTCTCTTATTGTTTGTTACCCTCTCTCTTTTCTCCCCCTTCCCATGTGTTCATCTGTTTTGTTAAATTCCACACGTGAGTGAAATTGTATGGTATTTGTGTTTCTCTGATTGACTTATTTTGCTTAGCATAATGCACTCTAGCTCCATCCACGTCATTGCAAATGGCAAAATTTCATTTTTGTTGATAGCTGTATATACAATGGAATATTGTATATGGTGTGTGTGTATATATATATAGAGAGAGAGATATAGATACACACACACACACACACACACACACACACACACACACCCCACGTCTTATTTATCTGTTCATCAGTCAATGGACACTTGGGCTCTTTCCATAGTTTGGCTATTGCTGATAATGCTGCTATAAGCTTTGGGGTGCATGTACCCCTTCGAATCTGTATGTTTATATCTTTTCGGTATATACCTAGTGGTACAATTGCTGGATCAGAGGGTAGTTCTATTTTTAACTTTTTGAGGAGCCGCCGGACACTGTCGAATTCTATACACTTTCTTACTGAGTGGCCAAAAAGGCTCTGAGCTTATCTCCTGAGCTCCTGGCATTAACCACGTCACTAGAGTTTATATACTTTATAGGAAAGGTTCATGCCTTAAGTCAAAACTTCAAATTCAGAAATTTTGGTTCAAAGGATGCTCTCTTCGGTGCAAGTATTTACTCTCATTCTGGCTATGCTTGCCTGACCTTCGGTGAATGAGTCTATCAGAACTGAGTTCCCACAGTCAGGTTCATTTTATTAAGTATTTAGATGTTTGGGATGAAAATATGAAAATCCTTCAGAAGTTTTCGCCCTTTGTTGACACCATGTCCCTTAGCACACATGCCACTCCCACGTTTTTGTTTTGTTTTTTTTTTTTTGGGGGGGGACACTATTCAGAAATGTCTTTATGGACTATTAATGGACTCCAGGAGGTTGACTCTAAAGTGCATGGCATTGCCCTGCCTTTGTTGGCCTTGTCATTAATTGTGCGAGTGCTTTTAAGAAATCTTGCATCCATCCAGTGATCATTTGTTGCATCTTGCCTTTTGATTTAGTGCATCCCATTGGCTGAGGGTTTAAAAATTAAATAAGCCTACTTGAATTGTGTGCAAATAAAAGTCAGACCTGGAGCGAGAACTTGTGTCAGTCCATGTATAAACTACTTGGAGTTTGAATTGATATCTATTTGGGGCAGAGAAAAGGAACCTGTGAGGCTGTTTTAAGGTAAGAAACAAAATAAAAACAGAATAAGCAAACCCGAAGATTTTTAGGCTTACTTCCTGATGCTTCATTATGTTGGAAGTTGTAGGTTTGAGGTTAGCAGCTTGATAGCTCTGTTCAGACAGTAACTATTTTAAACTTGCCTCTGCATTCCTCTGTCTAGGGAGACAGTTACAAGATCCTCAATTATCATTTATTATTATATGTTCCCAGAGGCCATCAGTAGCTTTCAAACCTGGCTGCGCGTCAGAATCACTTATGGAGCCTTTAAAAAAGACAGACTCTAGCCTCACCAGAACCTGAGATTCTAAAGGTCTTTATGAGGCCCTGGAATCGGTACGTTTTATAAAGCTCTCCAACTTTGGGTAATTTCGGGGCTTTTGTCAGGCCCATCATCCCGCCCCAAATAAATGAGTTAAATTCAAGAAACAAGATCAACACAATAGTTGTCCAAAATAGTATAATTTAAAGACTGTAGGCAGGGGAAAGATCCAGTTAGGGATTATGATTATAGAACAGGGGAATGTTTGTAAACTGATTAATGGAAGTCATGGGAGAAACTTTTTGCAGAAAAAGCATTTAGAGTATTTAAGAACATGTAACATGTAAGTCCTTTCACTTCCCATTCACATGGAATCCCTTCTGATTCTCCTCCCCAAGGCTGGGTTTAAGTCCACCGGTAATTTATAAGAGAACAGGTGATACCTGGAGGCTTAAAGAGAGCCTCAACGTAGGTTCAGACCATCTGTACCCAACAAGCATCACACGCCTATTGGGTGGATCACTGCTTTTTAACAGTGGCTTGGTTGCAGAGGCGGCCTGTGCCAAGACAAGCCAGTATTTTCCTAGAGGTCTTCCTGGTAAACATTTTCAGGTCCGTTTGTTTGCCACATATGTCTTGAGGCAACGACATGCTTGGCAAAAGCTACCTACAACTCGAAGCCTCTTTGATAGACACTGCTTCCAAGCACAATGAGACATTGTCTTCTAGGGGTTCTCCGGTGTTATTATGGTTCCTACAGGGAAGAGGCAAGGCTGAAGGTGAGGTTTGCTTATGTTGTACTTAATTCCTATATTTTACTTGATTCCTACCTTAAGACAGCCTCAGAGGTTCTTTGTCTCTGAAAGATTTATTAATGCAGATGAATGGATATGTTCTGTACTATGGTATATCGCGGAAAAGTAGTGAAAAGATATCATCCTTGTGACACTGGCATCTATTGTTAACTGTATTTCATGCCGTATTTCATGATCATACTTTAGCACTTGTATTTACTAAATGTCCAGAAATTTCCAGAACTAATAGATACATTGTCATGCATATAAAGTGTAACTACTTTATTAGTGAAATGTTTCATTAACTGTATCACAAACTAGTTCTAAAGCCTCAGTGAGAAATATTGGATTTATAAGACCCATGATTAAAAAAAAAAAAAACAAACAAGAATCCTCATCAACTTAAGTTTCTTATCACTTTAGGGTTTTGAATGATATAGGTAGTGTTAAATATGATTTTAAATGCTGGCTTTTTTCTTCAAACTGGAAAAAATTTCTTGGTTGGTGTCTAAAGGATATTTATTGCTTCCTCCCATAAGCAAGTAGTATGGGTTGGCATTGACCTTAAGGAAGGTGAATAGACTGGTAAGCTACATTGAATGAGAATGGTTATATGATCTAACCTTCGTGCTAATAAAGTAGCTATCAGTCAGCCAGTAGCCCAAGAACAACCTTTCCTGAAGCAGTGAGGTTAACTAAAGACACCCAGGAGCTTCCCTGCCACTTCTAAGCTTGTAAAGGTAGATATATTGGGTTTGGACTTTCATTTGCTCTTAAAAATATTTGCGGTCATGCCACCAGGCCACCCAGAAACAGAAAGAAAATTTTTATGAACATTAGATGAACTGTTAAAGTAATAATTTAATTTAGATTTGAGGGTTATTATGGAACTATCAATTAAACATGCCTGTAATCCAGTTTATTTATTAAATTTAGATTATATTAATGTAGTTTAAAATGCATGACATTTATTTAGCATCATCAGAGAACAAATGAGCTCTGAGCAAACTTCTCCCAGTCGTGAAGTTTAACCCTTGAAGTGTCAAAACATTTTAGCTCAATAATTTTGAATAGGATTCCTTCCATTAATTACCTTATTTTCTATATTTTATCTGTGACTATGGGGCGCTATCATAATTTAGATCATCAGCACATGTATGAATTATTAAAGACTCTATAATAGGGGCGCCTGGGTGGCGCAGTCAGTTAAGCGTCCGACTTCAGCCAGGTCACGATCTCGCGGTCCGTGAGTTCGAGCCCCGCGTCGGGCTCTGGGCTGATGGCTCAAAGCCTGGAGCCTGTTTCTGATTCTGTGTCTCCCTCTCTCTCTGCCCCTCCCCCGTTCATGCTCTGTCTCTCTCTGTCCCAAAAATAAATAAAAAATGTTGAAAAAAATTTTTTAAAAAAGACTCTAATATATGGTTACCTTTGGAGCTCTTAAAATGTTAAGGGTCAACTCTTGATACTAAATTATCTGTCAGTTCTTACCCTTCATAAGTTTTATGTCTGCTTTTTGTTGCTTCTGCTTTTTCTATCAGCCATCAGCTGACAACTGTCACTTACTCAGCTGTCAGCATGCCTGACTTTAAGAGCCTTCACCCATCCATGATTTGTTGCTTTTAATCTAACAGAAATCTAACATAAATTGAAATTAGGGTGTTAGAATAGTGTCCACCATAGGAGACATAAGCTCTGTGTGGAGATGGATGGGGTGAGGTGGAAACTCAGTATCAAAGACTCTGAGCTTTAATAGAAGGACTTCGTGCCATCTGTTTTGACTATAAAGACAGCTTCGATTATTCATTAATTCAACTTTTACTAGGCCCTAGGGACCCAAAGATGAGAACAATGTGGTTCATGCCCTTTGGATGCTCCCCCAAACCAGTAAGTGCCTGGCTACCACAGAAGGATGAATAGACTGTGGAGGGCATTGAATAAGACTGTAATCTCTGGAATTCAGCTGGGTCTTGAATAGGTGAAATTTCTGGGTAAAAAAAAAAAAAAAGGATTATCTGAGGGTTGTTCTTCAATGTGTACAGAGGCAAATACACTAAGGCAACCACTGATTAGAAGTTTCAATTCGTGTTAAGGAAAGTACTGGAATAAAAATTAATAAACGCAGTGACCCTGGGAGTCCGACAAGGCTGCCTCTGAATGACCTTGGACATTCTTATTTTTATTCCTTTCCATGGACACTGAACCAGAGGTGTTAATGCCTACCTTATGAAGTTGCTGTGAGGGCCAAATGAAATGTTATGTGAAAAGTGCCCAGTGGAGTACCTGAATCCAGTTCAGTACCCCATTAATGTTCTCTTTCCTGCCTTTTTGGTTTTTTTCATTTTTTGTTTGTCTGGTTTTTTTCACTTCCCTTAAATGTTGTTTGGTAAAGGGTATCTGTAAAGAGTGAAAAATAAAATGACAAATACTGCTTTTCATATTTCTATCAGGCTGTTTTGAGTCATGTTCTTTTAATTGAATGACAGTCACATCATTTGAAAGGCTGGTCTAATAATAGCACCAGAGATTCTAAGCTGACAAAGTGCAAATTTTCAGTCAAGTCTTGATTCCAATTTAGATGTGGAAAGAAGAGAGTTGAAAAAGAATCCTTGTTACTCAAAACACAGATACCTCCATAGGCACACTCTCATATTATAATTGTTTGGACCCCTTTTTAGTAAAAAATAAACCGAATGCCACACGTGCACATTAGTCCACTCCTTAAAAAAGGTTATAAACCCTGAATATGTAAGACTCAGTGGTACCGTGGGGCATCTTTGCTCACATTTCGCTTGCCTGAATCACTTGAAGTGTTCATCTGGGTAATCTGGACTTTTTTTTCCCCCCTTCCTGTGAAACGCTTCAGTTCATCAATCAATTCCCCATACCGTGCTGTTTTGTAATTCCAATCTATATTGCTAAAGAAAACCTTCAGTGACCCTGAGTAAATCAAGAATAGGAAACGACTTGGGTTTCGTGCTCTTTGCGGCTATGTTAGTGAAGAAATAGATTTTCACTGACCCTCATTAAAGTCTTCTGTCGGAAATCATGCCCATTGAAAGATCAATTAGTTACACTTTTATTTTGTTTTCAAGTAGCTACATTTTCCTTCTCGGTCTCTTCACTGGTCTCAATCTGTTTTCTTCTGGAGGTGAAATGCCTAATGTTCACCAATATTGGCTTCTTCTTGGTCTTATAAATTAAGTTTTTAACAAGCTGATTTAAGCTGTGCTTTCAAATAATATGACTCTAGATTTAAACCCAATCACTTTTCTTTACTAGTTGCATCAACAGATGTTCAGCGTTTCATTTTTCCTTAAGGGTGTATGGTTTCTCACTGACTCTTGGCTTCAAATAGGGATTCTCTGCTATTGGTTTTGTCTGTAAGAATTTAAGCTGTTTAAAGCTGTTTGTACTTGTGGCCAAGAGCTCCTAGTTCCCAAAGCAACGGTTTATCACCCACCCCGTGTTATCTTTGCTCTTACGTTTCTTCAGTCACAGGAACACAACAGCACCGGTGGGTTAGATCTGTGGGTAACGCATGTGTTCGGTAGGCATGGATGTTTATGACGAGCCATGTGGGTCGGGCTCATGTTCCTGGAGTGCCCTGAGCGGCTTTACTAATCTGTCAGCATAGTATGTTCTCGTGGATAAATATAGACATACGCGCACTCTGTGAGTTGTAGGTCACTGTCGTACTGTGCAGCTAAAAATTGTCCCATTGGTATGAAGAGTCTGCCCTGGACGGAAGGCCTGTTTTAGTTTGTCTTCTACTGTAGGTCTTTAGCACCTGACTAAAAATACACCTTGGGCCAAAAATAAGAGAGCCCTACCTTGCCGCTGAGACACTTACGGTGCCAGCGAGCAACAGGACCATGGAGTCCGTCATTATGTTTTTTTGCTTTGGAACATAGTCTGTGTAGCAGTTCCAGACTGTTCGTTTGGGTTCCTTTTCAGGCTCATGGAGATTACAACAGCTTGTTGGAGACGATCCTGTGTGATCAGCTTCATAAAAGGGCTTGGTAGGTATGAAAGGCTGTTAGCATGTATGGCGTGGATCGTTGTTCAGTTAAGTGCTGAATGTAGGGAAGATTCTCCTAAAGGTTTCAATGGATGGGGCGGAGTGGGGGGGGGGGGGCAGTTGCATCTGCATGTGGAGATTTACTTATGATGTCACTGTTCTGAGGCAGGAATAATGCTTTTTAAGTTTCTGTTTGGGATTGCAGCATTTCAGAGGTGATTTTTTGTATATAAGTCTATGGAACAACAAACTGTGACGTAATGGAATTTTTCTGTGCACCGAAGTTTCACTAAAAGATTTGGTACGATTATCTGTGCTGCAAAATTGCAATCTGAAAAATAGCTTAGTATTTGGAAGATAGTTAATACCATTGCATTTCATATAAAAACAGAGATAGGATTTAGGCTTGATTTCTTCTAAGTATTAATGTTGTAAATACTCAGTTATTTTGTTTAAAGCATTGAAATAAACCTGAAGCAGTTTTTCCTTTGTTTTTGGCTTAGCCTTCTCCAACAAGAAAACAAATAAAATGTTTTCTTTTATTGTGTATGAATTAAAAAACAGGATAGGATGGGTAAACCAACATTAAATGGGTCCAAACTGCATGCCTGTGCTTTTCCTTTATCAGAGTAATAGCCTGGTTATATTAGTTCTAGCATAACCTTGTAAGAAATATTGTACAAGAGTTCAGAAAAATTAATGAGAGGAAATTCCATGACACAGGGTTCATTGCATGCATCTTAGATATCGACCGTTTAACTTTCGATTTAATGAAGGTAGGAAAAGGAAATTTGTAGATAGTAAGGACACAACATATTGCTCTAATAAAGGAGAAACATTTTGTTTATTAATGATTTGGGAGATTTAATTACTTGTTAATTATTCTTTTGCACTATCTTTAGTGAAACTATTAGATATTTACATATGGTACAATTCTGTTTGTAGGAATTAAGTCTCTAATAGTCATTAATTTACTCCTTACTTTGTAGTTTATAAAAGCTGACTGTGTATTAGGGAACTTTTTTTTTTCCCCTCTCAAGAGATTTTTTTTTTTTGGATGTATAACAAGCATACAAGTTAAGTGATAAAACTTACAGTTTCATATATTTGGAAAAATGCTATATCACAATAGGACTCATGTGAACTACTCAGTATTGTTTTTGTTTGATGTCTCTTGTAAATGTAACTGACTCTCACTGTGTTTCCACTGAATGGACCACTCCCATGATCTGGCAGCCATCTTAAGTCCTTTTTCACTCACTGCCTTTCTTACTCCCAATAAATAATATAACTTAACTTATACAAGGGATCGTTACCAACAAATATTTCTGCGAATTCAGATTTATCACCGTCTTAGATTATGAACTTCTGGTAGGCACATATCAAGAGAATTTTACGTAGTCATTGTACATGTCCGTAGCTATTTAAGAATCTAATGAAACCTAGAATCTTTTTTTTTTTATTTAATGAGCCGGCATCTCAATAAATAAGTGCACATGAAGCAGGAATTTAATAAATGTTTTGCTGTTGACAAAATAAAAAACTAGACTACAAAGAATTTCACCTATTCAGTTAATTTTTTAACAATTGCTGACTGAGCTTCTACTGTGTATCCTGCCCTGGGTGTTCTTCCTTCAGTGTAGATGTCGGAAATGTGTCTTGTGTTAATCATATGTATTATATAATGCGTATACATGACCTCTATATCATACATATGTATATGCATATTATTGTATACCTATGCATGTGTATATATTTTACAATAGATTGCATATTAAAACGTATATTGTACCTAATGCCTTTTTGACCAGGACCCACAGAAAAACAAACAAACAAACACATTTTCTATTATGACTCAGAACACACACACACCGTACATATCTGTAGACGCAGACAGAGACTGAAAACCCAAGTTTTGTGAAATAGTGCTTACTTAACCTTACTCTGCAGGGTGCCATCACCCGCTATTTTCTCTTGTAGAGTTTTCTATTCTATTTCATTGAAATCATCCTGGTTAGCACCCAGTAAATAGGTTTCATGATCGAGTAGTGGGTCACAACCTGTACTTTGACGACCCTCTCTAAAGATTCCATAAGCCAGGCATTCTCAGTACACCAATAGTCAAGTTCTCTACGGAAATGACAGGCTGTCATCCGTGATACTATATTCTACTCCTGGGCAGATTGGTGCTTTATTTGTCAGCATCTTGCTTGGTTGCAGAAATAGCTCTTTCAATAGACTTAATGTGAGTCTCGGGTTGAATGTTGGGTTTCTAAGCTGGGTATTCAGGACCTTGTATATCTTAATGCTTTCTTACTCCTTAATGCAACAAATATTTATTGAGTACTGGGTATTAAGCTAGAAGGTGAGGTTACAAAAGGAATGGAACAAATACCTTGCCCTTGTTGCACTTAAGTGGAGTAGGGGAGACAGGTAGAAAACAAGTGTATAATGTGTCATCATATATCATCAGGAGGTCAGTGCCCTGCAGGAGAGCAGAGCTGGGTAAAGGGCTAGAGGGAGGTGCCATCAAGTGGCTGGCCAGAACAGCCTCTAATAAAACCAGAAGGAAGTGAGACACCATCAAGTGCCCTTTTCCCCCACCTACGTGAATTCCTACAATCCCATTGCCCCCATTCTCTTCAGCCTCGATGCCTTCTTTGACTGTATCTATCATCAGTTATTTCTAGGCCTCATCTTTAAGGCCACCATCCCAGAGAGTCCCGCCCCGACCCCACAGTCAAGGATACGTCTCCCCTGCTCCTCTCTTACAACAACCTTCACAGCACTTCCCATTTTTGTAATTATATTTCTGGACATAATACCTGTCTTCCCTGAATATTACCAGCCCCCCCCAGCAGCTGACTCAGTGCTCGGAGCCTCCAGTAAATACTTGATGACTGATTAAATGAACCAGTGAAATAAATAAGTTAACGAATGTTCTCCTACCTTTATGTGCTCATCGGTTGGCTTTTCAACCTGACACTGCCTCATGGCATCTTATAGTTGAAAGCACTGCATTCTTTGAATCTCTCAGGTGGTCTTTTTAAATTTATCTTTGAATTCTGCACCACCCTACAGAATTTTGCAGTGTAACTTATGCATATCAAGGATCAGCGGAACTTTGTCATTTAGTGAATTGATTAACTGATCTCACTCAGACACTTTTGAGACCCAAATATTTCTGAAAAGGCTCAAACTATATTATTGTAACATAGGTATCATAAAGGATGCCTGTGTAAATGGCATCCTGCCTGCGTTCGTCCTGGCCATGTATTGTAAGTGTAAACACCCATGAGACCCACACCACCCATCCCACACATTTAGTTAATGTGGAAGGGTGTTGTTGGGCCTGAAATCCGAGTGAACATTAAAACCTATGTGATCGAACCTGGAATAAATGTGTTGTTTGATTTTTCAATGTGTTTTTTAATTGAGTTTAGTTCAATGAAATAATGAAGGAATGCTATTATCCCTTCATTATTGCCATTATAAGATATAGGGAACTTTTTACAAATGAGGCCTATCTTTAAAAAAAAGTTTTATTATGAAATTTTTCAAACAAACACAAAAGGGGGAAAGAATAGTATGATATATAACATATTGTCATCACTTACATTCAATAGTTAACAAGGTTTTGTCAGATTTGCCTCAGTTATACCTCCTTTCTCTTTGTTAAAGCATTTCAAATCAAATATAGGTATCATTTCCGTGAATGCCACACAGTCAATGTACATTCTAGAAAATATGGGTACGTTCTTACCTATCCACAGTGCTAACTTCATACATACCCAAACTGACCGCCATTCTTTGATGTAACCTAATCTCTAGTCCACATTCAAGTTGCTTTGATTGTCATTTTCAAAAATGTCTTTTAACAGTTGGTTTGCTTTCATCAAGATTCAGACAAGGTCCACACATTACATTTGGTTGTTCTGTCTCCTAAGTCTTTAATCATCCTACCCATTTTTTTTTTTTTTACATTTTTTTTTAATTTTTTTTGGGACAGAGAGAGACAGAGCATGAACGGGGGAGGGGCAGAGAGAGAGGGAGACACAGAATCGGAAACAGGCTCCAGGCTCTGAGCCATCAGCCCAGAGCCCGACGCGGGGCTCGAACTCATGGACCGCGAGATCGTGACCTGGCTGAAGTCGGACGCTTAACCGACTGCGCCACCCAGGCGCCCCAATCCTACCCATTTTTATCTCCTCCATTGACTTGTAGAAATTAGTGCAGTTTTCTTGTAAAATGTACCTACCTTTGAATTATTGCTTTGCTTCCTTAGGGTGACATTTAACTTGTTCCTATAGCCCCATGGTGTTGTTTTGTTTTGTTTTGTTTTTTGTTTTGTTTTTGTTTTTTTGGTAAATGGACATTAGCTACAATGTTTTGAAAACTTGATGAACATGGACATAGGGCAAGTTACAACTCCCTGCCTGCCACACTGCCAAAATCATTTCTGTTCCAGTGGTAGGAGCCTGAGAGCCCCTCTGTCATTCAGAAGTACACAGCCAACACCATTTTCAGTGGTTGAGTGTCATAACTCTAGCCAATATCTTGCCACTGGTAGGGAATTTTGAAAAGGGTTCTAGAGTTGATACTCTAAAAATGCTTCTTAAACACTTTAATTATTGTAACGTCACATCAGGAAACCTACGGTGCATGTTTTCTTTACTGGGGAATAGTGATAGGACTGGATTTCAGGTTCACTTGTGTAAGATGCACTGTCTTCTATCCTGTTTCAGATTCCATCTTTGTTCTTTTTCCCATAGTAGCTGCAATGGTCTTTAATTTGTGTTGTCCCTCAAATGGCCCTTCTTGAGCCCACCCTACACAATAACATCAGCTCAGCATTCTTCCCAGAAATCTGCTAACTCCCAATTGTCCTCCAAATATAGTCTAAACTCACATTGGCTTGCCCTTCAAAACCTTAATTCTAATAATAAGAACTAAACACCTCTGTTTTTTTATAGGACTTGAGAGTTTAAGTTTTTCATATGTATGTAGTTGCTCCATTATTTCATTCACACCAAGACTGTATTATGGAATCAGCTGGGTTTCATTCAACAAAGATTAAGCAAGCACAGTTGTTTAATTAGGTATGCCAGATACTGTGCTAAATACGTGGAATAAAGACAAGATGTAGTCTTGTTCTTGAGGACTTTACAGTCCCTTAGTGAAGAGAAAGTTTGAACATGTGTGCTAAGATAGGGATATGTGGTAGGAGGGTGAGAGGAGGGAGGAACGAGGAGAGATTCTTAGCAGACGCGTGCACCTGCCATGCTATTCCCTGTGCCTGGGTTGCCCCTTTCTCATCTCTACCTATCAGAATCCTTCAAGACCTGGGTCGAGTGCCATCTATTCCATAATGTCTGGCTAATCGATGGCCTGGAAAAGAGATAATGCCTGGTTAGTATAGGGTTTTGTGAAAGACTCTCAGTACATAATTCTTTTTTAATGTTAACACAAGTCTTGGGTTTACAACTAGGAATAAAGACAGGCTTCCTTGTGTGTCCACCCATAATAGAGGAAGTTGCTAGTGGTCAGGACTAGTCTCACTTGCTAGTCTCAGGAAAAGGAGTGGAGCCAGAGAATAAGGGGAAAGGCTAGGATCATTCGTAAAGCTTTCCCACATAGAGAGGATAGATGATAGAATCTCACTAATTCATAGTAATCCAAGGGAAAGCAAATGTTAATCTTTAAAAAAAATTTTGAGTATAGCTGACATACAATGTTACATCAGTTGCAGGTGTACAAGAGTGATTCAACAAGCTTATATGTTATGCTCACCACAATGTAGCTCCCATCTGTCACCATACAAGCGATTACAGTACCATTGACTATATTCCCTATACTGTGCCTTTCATCCCTGTGATGTATTCACTCCATAACCAGAAGACTGTACCTCCTGCTCCCCTTTACCCATTCTGACCATCCCTGTACCCTTCTGTCAACCATCAGTTTGTTCTCTGCGTTAATAGGTTTGATTCTGCTTGGTTTTTTTAGATTCCACATGTGAGTGAAATCCTATGGTGTTTGTCTTTCTCAGTCTGACTTATTTCACTTAACATCATACCCTCCAGGTGCATCCATGTTGTCACAAATGCCATGAAACATGCACCGTAGGTATATGTACACATACATCCATACCACATCTTCCTTATCCATTCATCTGTTGATGGGTAAGTGTTAATTCTTTGAACTGTGCAAGTATTGAATAAGTGATGTTTTATTAATTTTGACTATATATTTTATATAATCATAGAATGAATACTGTGCTAGAAAGGACAACATGGCCTGGATTCTTTAAAAATAACAGATAAGGAAACTGAAGCCCAGTTGGTGCAAGTTCATCCCCCAAGTTCATATGGAGCCATACTAGGACCTTTGACTCCCCATTTGGTGTTCTTCCTATGTTTTGCCTCCAGAGCATTAACTTAGTTAAGGTTAATGAAGCATATCTGTAGGCAAATGGAATGGAAAACAATGTTATTAACTGGATTAATTGGTCCTCTTTGTTTTCCCATTTATTTATATCAGAGACATCAAACTATACTCCTGGGCCAACAGCATTGGCATAATCCGGTTATGCCTAGTCAGGATTAGTTAGAACTGGTTATCACTGGTTAGAAATGCAGGTTATTGAGCCCCATCCCAGACCTGCTGAATCAGGTGGGGTGCAGCCTTCCAGGCAAATCTGACATGCCGAGATTCTGATCACCACCGATTCACATTGTAAATCAGCATAGCCTTTTGAAAGTTACCATTAAAAACAAAATACAAAGCCTTGTCCAGTTTATCCCAAAGTTTGACTTAATGCATTGCAAATTAATGAGATTTGTGCTGCACAAAATAAGCCAGAAGAGGAAGAAAATGGAGAAGAAAAGAAAAGGAGAGAAGGAAGAGAGGCCAGTCAGTGGAGGGCACATGAATGAGAGCAGTTTGTCTGTTTTGCTGAGAAGAAGGAAGTTGAAATTCAGGATTATCCTGCCTCTAGAAGGTTATTCGATCTCCTTTTGGTGAGAAAGGACCTTGAAATGTCAATGTAACCTCATCTTCCTTTGCTCACAGATCTTGGCAGACATTTGTTCAGGCTCTGATGACAGTACCTACTTTGAAAATTGGGGAAGGTCCATGTAATTGCATCTTAGCAGATGACAGACATTTAGAAAGGCAATCATTGAAGTGTTACTGTCATTTCTGTAAGATAAAATACTGTAAGTCAAAGGAAGAGAGAAAAGAAAACAGGGCAGTGACTTGATGCCTACTTTCTCTTTATTGAACTCCTTCACTCTCTCCCGGGTATCCAGTCTCTAGGAGACCAAAGACAAAAATGGTGTGGAGAGGTTGCAGACTGAACAGAAGTTCCCTTGCTCCTTGTTAGAATAACAACCAGTTAAAGTTGATATCATCAGTATATCTAGGAAGGAATGGTCTCTAGATCTTTCTAATGTATGTCAGTAATCAGATTTCGTATATTTTATGGGTCTTCAGTTCTTGGCTCTGTTTTATACTCTTAGCCTTCCCAAAGCCCTTATACTAGCTAAAAGATTCATTCGAGTTTAAGGGGACAGAGAACTTGGCAGGATGGACCTCTGTGGCTGGCACATTCTCCAAATCACAACATCTGTATTTTATTTCTTCGTCCCCTGAAGTCCCCAAACTGGCTCATACCAGGGCCAAACTGTGGGTAAGGGAACTTATTTTATTCAGTCTTTCTCATAAACAACTGGTTTGTTTTTAAATTCAGGATCATACAAGAAGCTCAGAAGATATACATGGGATCAGATCCTGGGTCAACCACTCTGTGACCTTAGGCAAGACACTTAACCTCTCTTCACCTACATGGTCTTATCTGTAAAAGTGAGAGGGGTTGGCCTTCCAAGATTATTTTTGAGTATTAAAGACATTATTTATCATGGGGCACCTGGGTGGCTCAGTCGGTTGAGCATCCAACTTCGTCTCGGGTCATGATCTCACGGTTTGTGGGTTTGAGCCCCGTGTCAGGCTCTGTGCTGAACTCTTGCTCAGAGCCTGGAGTCTGCTTCGGATTCTGTGTCTCCTTCTCTCTCTGCCCCTCCCCCCGCTCACGCTCTGTCTCACTCTGTCTCTCAAAAATAAATAAATGTAAAAACAAAATTTATATATATAAAAAAAAGAGACAGTAACTGTCTTAGAGCCATCTTGTGGACCCTGAAACTTGAAGGCACACAATTTGAGGACTAGAGAATGGAGAGAGTGAAGTAGCCTGAGAAAGGAAGAATGCATTTCATCAATGAAAATGCAGGGAACATTTCACGTTACCAGAATTTTACAGAAATTAGTTAAGAGGGACTTACCATGCCATTGAATATATTTTTCTTCCAAGGCAAAAAGCATTTCTGAGTATTTTTGCCTTGTACTCTCTTCTTGACCAGTTTTGAAACATATAAAATTAAGAGTTATCCATCTCTTTGTTAAGAAATGTTTTTCTGTTGCTCAAACTAATTGTTTCTTTAAATCTCAACATTTTCCGTTTCTTAAGAATACCCTTCAGAGGAAAATAATTCTTCCTATCACATTTGCAGGATTTTTTCTTCTTTTTATCCTAATGTATTTTGCATGACTTTTAAAGTTTCTGGTCACTTTGAGTATTTGCAGTACCTTTTAAAATACCATTTCTTAAGCACCCTTATAAATGCATTAGTGGACAATTTATTATAGTTCTATACACAGTGTGACATGTTCTCACAGTAGCTGCGTCATTCTGGGTTTGTTATGTTTTATGAAATGTTCCTGTAATGCCAGTAAACAGAAAAAGTCTTACAGGAAAAGAGGGATTGGGGAGGGGGGGGGACATCAAATCTTCAAGAAGGATCTCAGCACTTGGGTACTGACAGGATTTGCCCTTAGAACCCACAAAACGAATGAGGTGCTGAGAACTGGCAGAAAGAATAACATATATCCAACTGTGAACAAAGAAATCTAATCAATCTACTCCTGTGTTAAAAGATAGGTTACAGTGATCTGTAGGAAGTAGAGTTGTTTAAACGGACCTCCATTTCTAAGAGGAGTAGCGACTTTGAACAGTGACCGCCATATAATCTCAGGGGCACTTCAAAAGAAAAGGAAACCATTTCTTCTTTATTTCAAACGCTCAGAGTCTGATTCCCATTCTGGGAACATCAGAGCAAGCACTGAATATTGTCAACAACTAACTCTGCGCTTGTCTGTCTTTATAAGTGGGGAAAAAAGCCGGCAAGGATGGGCCTCTTTCCTGAGTTACATACTTTGTGAGGGGAGGTGAAAAGGCTGCGTGTCCAATGGGCATTTTGATTCATGCTCTTCACAGCCTGGTTAAAATTCTCATTCCCAACCAGAACAGACGCAAAAATGGGCAGGTCAAAGGGATGGGTCAGAGAAGCAGATCCTGCCCAAGCCAAGTGTGTTTGGATTTCCTTCGACGCCAAGAATGCACACGGCTCTCGTTGCTCTCCACGGCAGTTCCAAACCCAACATTTGAACATTCCTCTATTCCCTCACTGTGTTTAATTTCCCTTCATTTTTGAACGTACTGCGATCTGACTTGCAGTTTGACTTGCGGTGTATATGTGCGTGTGTGTGTACAAAACATTGCGGATTGTATGGTCCTGCTTCAGCAAACCGTAAACTCTGTGAGGGCGGGAACTATCTGTTGACTGCTACCTTCCCAGGGCCTAGAACAGTGCTGGAAACCCAGGTACTCGTTAAAGAAATATTGGTCGAAATGAATGAGTGAACGAATGAATGACAGCCTTAACAAGTGAGGGGATCAACTTCTCTGAACATCTGACTGAGAAAACCAATTGTTGTCCTGTAACATGTGGGGCCACTTACAGCCTCTGGGACATTCATGTGAGGAAACTCATTATAACATTAACTTTCCTTTCAGTGACATAATAAAAACGTAGCCAAACTATGAGTTGTGGGGTATTTGTATTGGTGTCGCAGTTTTGAAGTTAATAATTCCTGGAAATGTTGGCAATTCAGGGAAAGTTTACTGAAGACCTTTGCCAGCTGAGAGTGGCCAGCCTAAAAATCATGTTATTAGTCAATGACACTGGGGAAAAAAATAGTCACGTTCAGGAGATCATCGTTTGCAGTTAGAAATAGATCTAATAAAGAGCTAATGAATGGGCCACAAAAGCCTCAAACAGATTTCTTCCAGACTAAGGAATGGGCCCTGCTTACTAGAAGAAATAGAGACTCAGGGAACAAGGGGAAGGAGCTCCTGAAGCCATCCTGCAAACCCAAATAGAAACCGAATTTGGGCTAAAATAATAGCATCGGCAAAACCCGTTTAAGATACAAGAAGGCAATGGAGAAAAATTAGAACGTGTCAAATCCAAGAGGAAAATGTCAATGAGAAAATCTAAACAGAAAGTAAATTCCCAAAAGTTTCAATAAGGAAGGTCCTGGTTAATAACTGAACGTGATGCCCTTGTGGCCTGCGCCTCCGTTCCCCGCCCACGGGAACCCAGGTCTGAGTGACTTTCTAGGGACGTTGAGCTGATGTGTGCAAATAGGGAGATGAGCTGAAGAAGAGAAGGAGAGATGGTTAAAGCAGATGGAGAGGAAGCTCAAAAAGTTATCACATGCAGGCAAATTTAAATGAGAGAAAGCGTTTAATCTAGCAAATTAAATCGTTCCTTCAACATGTCTTTTTAGGTGGGGAAGATAACAGTGACCTGTCAGGACCCTTTCATCATCAGGGATCCCTATTTCCAGAGGCCCCACCATGGAGGCAGCTGGATGGCACGGTCTCCTCGAAGTCTGGGAGGGAATCCTGACCTCTGGCGACTTGCTTGCCTGGCTGGACAGAAAGTAGTGGCAACACCGTGGTGGGAAGAGTCGATTCAGACAGCAATGCCTGCTTCGGCAGAGCCAGAAAGGGGCCAAAGTGTGACTATTACTGCATTGGTGGTTTGTCTGTTGCAATAAAAAATAAGTTCCAGTTAAAAGTTGGACTTATGGGGGCACCTGGGTGGGTCAGTCAGTTGAGCGACCTATTCTTGGTTTTGGCTCAGGTCCTGATCTCATGGTTATGAGATCAAGGCTCCGAGTAGGGCTTACTCTGGGCATGGATCCTGCTTAAGATTCTCTCTCTCTCAATCTCTCTCTCTCTCTCTCTCTCTCTCTCTCTGTCCCCCCCCCCCTCCCTCTCTCTGTCTCTGTCTCTCTGTCTCTCTCTCTCTTTTTCTCAAAAAAAAAAAAAAAAATCAGACCTATGAAGAAAGAGATTAATTCTTCAGAGTGAAATTCTTAAGGTTGTTATTTACCCTTTATACCCCAAACCTTTTTTTTTAGGCTTACCTTTTGGAAATTTACATCACTCTTCTTCCCACCTTCTCAAATACAGGACTACATATCAAACTTATTTTAGCTTTTCCATAGGACTTAAGGTCATCATCATGAATATTAGTTGTGACAACATGCTAGATGGATCTGTCACTGCCCCCACACTTGTCAGAGTGTCTGATTCTGTGGCCTTGTGCCAAATGGCTTCACACAACTGCATTTTTAAGTTACAGAGCCTTTTTAGAGTAGTGCCTTCCCCACCTCCTTCTTTTGCTATTAGAGTTTCTACCCAAGATGTTGCGTCTTTCCTTGTAATTTTCTCTTTCCAGACTACTGTGAACTTCAAAACTGGACAGTGGATCTTAATTATGTGTAGATTAAAAGCAAGTACACAGGGAAAAATCTAATGATGTTTTCTAGTGGTAATGTTCTCATATTTAGACTAGTAGAGACTTTTTGACTCAATTTTGACTACCAGGGAATATGTATTGTCACCAAATAACTGAGCTCCTGAAAGGTGCTATGTCATATGTTTACTTTTGAAAATTATTCCGACAAAAGGCTAGGATTTGTTATGAATCAATTATGGTAGGATACAGAGAGCTATTAAAACAGAGTGGATCTTGTTCAAGGACATTTACCCCATTAAATTGTACTGCATCTCTATATGCCCAGCTGATCTGTTTAAAACAGGAATGATGGGCGCCCTCCCCTTGAATCTCTTTCAGCTCTGACACAGGGCTCTGCTGGGCTAGGATAGTTCCTCTCCAAGGCTGTGTAGACTCTTGCACTCACAAGGATGTCTGGCTCTGAGGTACAGGTGACTAACTTTTTTTTATGACAGCAGTGAATTGGTACCTTGGCCGTTTAAATGGAATATTCATCAGAGACACATCCTGGTATCTGGAGTTCAGCTATCTGAAATGACGCAACATTTCAGAAGACTGCCAGAGGTCACTCTTGAAATTTCTCTCACTGGGGTCGGGACTTTTAGGCCCCAGAGTCTTTCAATTATGGATCTGATCTTGCAATTACGTATTACATCAAGCTGATTAGTGCTGTCTTCTAGAAATGGATTAAATCCTGTGGAAAACTAAAGGTAATGAAAGATTGTCCTTCACTTAGACTTTCTCAGTTTCTATTCCAATTTCCAGCCCTATGGCACAATGCCCTGGAAACATGAGGAAAATACCTCGTGGAGACCTTAGTCCCTTTATTAAGTTGGTCTTGGGATCCCAGGCTTCCCATTTCCAAAAGGCACCTGCACTGAGGAGAAGCAGGTAAAGGCAGAGGAGTGACCAGAACTTCATTTGCATCACCTGATTTTGAATATGTCCGATTAGAATCAATCATGCCTTTTAGGAAGCAGCTTCAAGTGCTGTTTAACTAATGACTCTTCCTTGCAAATACTGCACCCTCTCCCTTTAATGACTCTACTGATTCGTCTCTGAGAGCTCCCTCCCTATGAGTCAAGATGTACAGAAATAAAGTAAGGTGTCATTTCAGGTAGTTACTTAAGGAGATCTACTGAGTATTATCTGTATAAAGAACTCTGTATTAGACTAGGAGGCTACAGTCTTATTCGGGAACTTTCAGAGGATAACACGGAGAAGAGTATATGGTTCAGTTATGGGGCCAAGCCTTGGCAAAACTGTGTGACCAACTGATAATTACTTCTCTTGTCAGCTACCTTCTGAGTCTTTCTTAGGTAATGTAGGATGTAAAAGGCCAAAGAACATGAGTTAAGTGTCTAAATCTGGTAATACAGACTTACCAGGGAAGAGTGGGCAGGTGGAGGTAGGTTTTGTGGAGATCGATCTACACGTGGCTCTGAAAGGACAAGAGAGTTAGATGATCAGAGAAGAGTGGAAAGGAGCAGGAAGAGAGAAAGGAGGAAGGCATAGGGAAGAAGAGTGTGCTCCTGGGCCAGACAGGGTATCAGCCTGGCTTGGGGACAGGGTGGAAGCAAACTGCTGAAGGCTATCAAAACCAGACCATGTGTGAAGGCTGGATGGTAATTAAGAGCCAGTGAAAATCTTGCGGGGGGGGGGGGGGGGGGGGTAGTTATAATTAAAGCCATGGTGAAGGGGCACCTGGGTGACTCAGTTGGTTAAGCGTCTAACTCTTGGTTTCTGCTCAGGCCGTGATCTCATGGTTTCGTGAGTTCAAGCCCTGTGTTGGGCTCTGCACTGATGGTGTGGAGCCTGCTTGGGACGCTCTCTCTCTCTCCCTCTCTCTCTAACCCTCCTCTGCTCACGTAGTCTCTGTCTTTCTCAAAATAAATAAATAAACTGAAAAAAAAATGTAAAGCCATGGTAAAGAAAAATTTGGTATATGAAAGGAATGAAATAAAGTCAGCACAGAGGCTGCTATAGTAATTGAGCCATAAGTTTCCAAAGGCCTGGACCAGGATGGAGCTCATAAGAATGGAGAAGAAATGGAATAATATACATAAAACATGTTTTAGTTTTATAACTTGAGAAGCCATAAAGTGGGGTGGTAGTTGAGATATGGGAAGATCCTCCAGATGTAAGGGACCCCTCAACTGTGTGGCAGGTCGAATGGGTTAGACAGAAAGGAGCATAGGGAAAGAGGAAATAGACCCTAACACAAGGACGTGTTTGTCATCCAATAAAATAAATACAATTTTTCATTGGCTTCCTCAGAATTTTACTTGGGATAGAAAGAAGGGAAGAGAAGACTTGAGTTTATTTTCAGTTTTGAGAAAAGTATTCAGCTTTCCTGGAGAACTTTTTCCCTCTTTCATTATCAGTGACAGGCCACCCTTCCCTTACTATCCAAACCAGCATCCAAATGAAGTCCCCTTTTTTCTTCATCTTTTCTTTAATCTCCGTATTCAGCCACCCTGAGCTGGAGAGCCTTCCTTTAAAAAGTCTACTTTGTTGGGGCGCCTGGGTGGCTCAGTTGGTTAAGCATCCAACTCTTGATTTTGGCTCAGGTCATGACCTCACAGTTTGTGAGATCGAGCCCTGCATTGGGCTCTATGCTGACGGTGTGGAGTCTGCTTGGGATTTTCTCTCTCTCTCTCTGCTCCTCCCCTGTTCTCTCTTTCTCAAGATAAATAAATAAACTTTCAAAAAGTTACTTTATCATCATCCTGTCCTAAGCCACTTAACTCAACATTTCTTTCCTTGGCTATCATGACCAACCATGTCACAAGTACTTAGGTGGAAGGAGATAGCGCCTGTTAGAGTTTGACGTGCCAAAGTCCAGTAAAAAGTAGAGAGACGTGAAATTTTCATTTACGAATAAAAATTGCTTTCTCTGTCAAATTAAAATACTTGTCTGACTCTGTTGCATTCTAAAAGGAGGCCACTCACTAGGGACTCTCACAGCTGCCTCTGTTCAAGATCTAATCCAAGCAGGGAACCTGCACATTTTAGAAGAGGTGAGGAGAGGTATCCCAACTTGAGCCGAATGGTGGCGTGAGTGAAAAGTCAAATGCACATCTCAGATGGCATAGATGGGGTACTGCCTGAGCCTTTTATCTTTCAAGAGGGGCATCTCTTTCAGGAGCAAGAGCCAAATGGGCTTCTGAAACTTCTGGGTCATGGAAACTTCTGGAAGTCACCACCCCAGAAGTCTTTTCCTTTTTTAGAATGAAGCACGGAGAGCTCCTGGCCATTAGGAAAACCAGGACAGGAAATCACTTTTTTTCCATATATATTTTCTTAGTCCATTTCCCTGAAACATAAAAAACAGCAAAAAACAAATGTTGTAGGATTCATAATTCAACATCAACAATTATGTTGTATGCTTACAACATAATTCACCTAGGGGCATCTGGGTGGCTCAGTGGGTTGGGCATCCAACTTCAGCTCAGGTCATGATCTCATGGTTCATGGGTTCGAGCCCCACATTGGGCTCTGTGTTGACAACTCAGAGCCTGGAACCTGCTTTGGATTCTGTGTCTCCCTCTTTCTCTGCTCCCCCCCCCCCACCACTTGCACTCTGTCTCTCTCTCTCAAAAGTAAACATTAAAAAAATTTTAAAAAGAAACATAGTTTACCTAAAGCAATGTAATAACCAGAAATACTTTGAGATTATCAAACATGGCATACTGCAAACTTAATATAATCAAAATAGTTACATTCTGACACCATTCCTTTTTTTTTAATTAATTAATTTATTTTTGAGAGAGAGAGAGAGAGAGAGAGAGAGAGGCAGAGAGAGAGAGCGCACACAAGTTGGGGAAGGGCAGAGAGAGAGGGAGACCCAGAATCTGAAGCAGGCTCCAGGCTCTGAGCTGTCCGCACAGAGCCAGATGCGGGGGGCTTGAACCCACCAACCGTGAGATTGTGACCTGAGCTGAAGTTAGACACTTAACCAACTGAGCCACTCAAGTGCCCCTGACACCATTCCTAAAGAACACGGCCAGGTTATGACATCAAATGCAGCATTCTTCATATGATTCATATCCGTACATTCATGGCTTAATACAGCCAATCTGGATATTTAGGATGTTATTTTCAGCCAGTAAGAACATCTGTTGTATTTTTCAGCTTCTCCAGTTGGCAACGGTTATATCAAGCCTCCGGTTCCACCTGTTTCTGGCACACAGAGAGAGAAAGGGCCGCCAACCATGTTACCCATCAACGTGGACCCAGACAGCAAACCAGGAGAATATGTCCTCAAGAGTTTATTCGTCAACTTTACCACTCAGGCTGAGCGCAAGATTCGCATCATCATGGCAGAGCCTCTGGTGAGTATGCTCCACGACACCTGTCTCAATTCGTCTTTATACTAAATATAGTAGACTTTAAAGCTCTGAGGAAAGATGGATTGTTTTCCCCCAGATTTCCAAAGGTGTTTTTGATTCCACAGGTGATTTTTTTTTTTTAAAGATTATGATTAAGTTTCCCGATTTAGAGGGGAAAAAAATGAGAGGGGCGCCTCGGTGGCTTAGTCAGTTGAGACTCCAGCTCTTGATCGCGGCTCAGGTCATAATCCACGGTTTGTAGGCTCTGCACTGACAGTGGGAAGCCTCCTTGGGATTCTCTCTGTCTTTCTCTCTCTCTCTGTCCCTCCCCCACTCATGCTCTCTCTCGCAAAATAAGTAAACTTAAAAAAAAAAAGAGAGTCAAGGACTTTAAAAGAATCCTTAGCAAATACATTTCCGTGGCATGTTTCATTACTGCATTTGAACAGTAATAAGCATAATTTAACAACAGGAAGTGTGAGTCCTAGAAAAACTGTGTTCAGAGTCCCTGCCATGCATTTATACTTGAGTCGGAATCTTTTGTCTGTTTTTAAAGTAAATGAGAAAAAAAAAATCATTCTTCAAGTGGCTTCCTGGACTTCCAGTTTGAGAACGTAGGGTCTCAGCGATCTATTGTCTGAAGAAGTTATTTGGTGAGTCATTCAGAAACACCTCTTTGTTTTCTGAAAGTCGGAGGACAGGAGATCTCGGCTCACTTACCTTTAGGTCCCTTATTAGACAGATACTGTCCGTGGACGTCAGTATCTTTCTTTGCAGATGATTCTGCTACAAAATAAGGCATGTGTTTCAGCCTTATGTTAATTGCTCTAACAAGGGCTCTAAAGACAGAGTACTGAACCTCAAAAGGACAGTCAGGAAGGAAGAAAGGCCAATGGGCAGATTCAGATTACTTGTTTTCTGACCTTGGCGGGAGAACCCCAGTAGGAGAAAAGGCAAGGAATCCAGAGTGACACAGCTTTTTCTATGAAGCTCGGCTTTGTACCTCCTGAGAGGATCCTGGGGCATCAGAAGACGCTGAGAGGTTTGCTTTGCAGCACCAGAGCTTAAAGTAATTAAGTATGATGGTGTTAAACCCACAAGTCTCTAAACAAATACATAGCAGATGATGTTCGGCATCATCTGTTAAAAATGACCTTTGTAAGGATCACAATTGAAGAGTTGGGAAACAAAATTCAAGAATATTTGTTAAGTATATGGTTGCCTGACGGTTACAAATTTTGCATTTTAAAGTTTTTATTAGATCAGTGGAGGTTATCTTTATGAATTCTACCTTCCTATTATGGAATGTTTCTTGGTTTTATAGTTTTAATCATTTAAACCTCAGTATAGTACCTTTTCCACATTCACTTATTTTTGAAATTTATTTTTCTGCTACTCTTTCTGCTAATAATAGCTAATATTTCTAGAGTACTTACTATGTGCCTGGCACTGTGTTTCATTTAGTGTCTCCTCTAACCTTTACAATAACCTTAGGTAGGTAGTATTTATATCCCCATTTACAGATGGAAACGTTGGCACAGAGAGGGCGAAGTAGTTGCCTAAGGCCACACAGTGTTGATATGAACTCAAGCCTAGTACCTTCAGAGCCCGCCTCTGAACCCTCTACACTCTGTTGCGTCTTTACATGGACGTCCACACGTGAAGATACCTTCTTTAATGTCTTACAACCAACCAACACAGGGCTCTCCTATAACTTAAACTGGCCCAAGATCAAGTACCCAAATTCTCATTGCCCCAAATTGTGCTGATCCCTGGAACCCTCTGAGCGCCTGGGTAGATTCTGAGGCTGCCCAGACTCCCTCCCCTGGTGGAGGGTGGGAAGCCAGCTTGGGTCCAGAGGTCACTGGGGAGTTTAAGGAGGAGAGAGCAGTAAGGCACAAGGAGGAGTTATTCCTTCACCGTGGCAGATCAGGGTCTCTGAAATTGTTTGTCATAGTGCATTTCCCTAAGGAGCTGGGAAGTTGTACTAAAGTTTAAAGAGATGCTAAGACTAGGCCCTGACATCTTTTGAGCCATCCCTCTTTCCAAAATAATAGTTTATTTTTTTTTCAATGTTTTTATTTATTTTTCGGACAGAGAGAGACAGAGCATGAACGGGGGAGGGGCAGAGAGAGAGGGAGACACAGAATCGGAAACAGGCTTCAGGCTCCGAGCCATCAGCCCAGAGCCCGACGTGGGGCTCGAACTCACGGACCGCGAGATCGTGACCTGGCTGAAGTCAGACGCTTAACTGACTGCGCCACCCAGGCGCCCCCCAAAATAATAGTTTAAATGCCATTATTTGAAACATTATTAAGTGGGGTAGTTTGGGGTTAACTTTTTCTTCACTCAGCTTGGCATTCGTTTGGATGGCATTTTCTTTTTGGAGTAAACGTCACGTCTGAAAATCTATGTGCCGTAGCATTCTTTTAATTAGAGGTAGACAATTTTGTTCCTTTCAGTGAGACGCCTTAAACGTCCCTAAACAGGAAAAATGGGAAAGAAAAAGTGTAAGTCCTTTTCACCAGCAAATCTTTATTGTGGGCCTAGAGTGACAGGCCACTGGATGCTGAGTGCCAGGTAGAAGAACATTATGTTCAAGAAATGTATCAATCAAATTTCAGTATTGTTGCTTTTTATAAAAAGGGGCTATTTATTTCCCCCTGTACTTTTTGGCAGAGACGTAAGCTTCCGTGCCATATCCGTTTCTGGTCTGCTGAAAAATGCTTAGTAATTTTTGTCCTTGTACTTGTGCACTTACGGGGCAATACACGTGAGTCGATTTTGCGGCTCACTGCTGGATTCGAAAAATGTTACTGTGCATTTGTTAGTTCTGTAGCCATAGCAAGAGGTGTTATTTATTTATTTATTTTTATTTTTTTTTTGAGAGAGAGAGAGAAGGAGCGTTATTTATTTGAGAGAGAGAGAGAGAGGGAGCGTGAGCATGGGAGGGGCAGAGAGAGAGAGAGAGAGAGACAAAGTCCCAAGCAGACTCCACACTGCCCACACAGAGCCCAACACGGGGCTCGAATTCACAAACCAGGAGATCATGACCTGAGCAGAGATCAAGGGTCGAACATTTAACTGACTGAGCCACCCAGGCACCCCAAGAGGTGTTATTTTTGATGTTTGTATAATACATTTAAAGTGAATTCCAATAAAGGCTCACTACTATTTCTCTTGCTCAGATAGGTCTATTTGAAAGACATTGAATCCTTTAAAAGCCTGAGTTTATGTAGCTTTGTATCAAATCACAAAGTTGTTTTCTTTTTCTTTAATGTAATTGGAACTTGTAGGGGAGTGGTAAGGGCAAATTTCAAAAAGTTGGAAGTAGAGATTTATTACTTATGGCAATACTCAGGAATCTCTATTTTTCAGTTTACTTTCAAAAGACTAAGTTCTTCAAAATTCCACAACAGCCTGCGTGGGATCAGTTATACACAACATCAAAATTAAAGTTGTATCTATGAGTTTCCAATATCCAAATAGCTAACTTTAATGAAAATAAAAGACAGGAAGGAAAAATATTCTACCAAAATTACATTTTAGCTTGTATTTCTTTGCAAACATTTTTCACTAGTTTAGCAGTATTGTTCCTTGTGCTCGAAAGATGCCCAGGTCATATCTATTAATATTGGTGGATTAGTCAGTAATTGTCAGCAATAGTCAGTATTGCTTCATGGGGTTAGTTTTTTTTTTTAAGTTTATTTATTTATTTTTGAGAGAGAAAAGAGAGGAGGGGCAGTCAGAGAGGGAGAGATGGAGTCCCAAACAGGCTCCAAGCCGTCAAGTGCGGAGCCCAACGTGAGGGCTCAACCTCATGAACCGTGAGATCATGACCTGAGCTGAAATCAAGTTGGACACTTAACCGACTGAGCCGCCCAGGCGCCCCACTTCATGGGCTTAGTTGATAGCATTTGCTTTTGCCCAGTCCTACCATTATTTTACCTTTCCCATGCCAAGTGTCTTAAGCTAACTTGGATTATCTGTGGCTTTTTAAAATTTTTATTTCAAATTTTAAAAAGTATAGAAAAAAATAATAGGGATGTTCATTCCTTTTGTCTCCTACTCTTTCCCTCTGTTTACATTTTCTTCTTCCCAAGGCCCCTGGGTGATTCAGTCGGTTACATCCAACTTTGGTTCAGGTCATGATCTCACAGTTCAGCAGTTTGAGCCCCCCATCAGTCTCTGTGCTGACAGCTCAGAGCCTGGAGCCTGCTTCCAATTCTGTGTCTCCCTCTCTCTCTCTTCCACTCCCCCACTTGCGCACACTTTATTTGTCTTTCAAAAAATAAATAAACTTTAAAAAATATTTTTTTAAATAAATACATAAATTTTCTTCTTCCCAAAGTATGTTTTCTGTAATTATTTAAGTAAGAGTCAGTGGGTGGTAAATCACTGGGTCTTATTTATCTAAGAGGTCTTTATTTATCCCTCAGCTATCAGTAATAGTTCAGCTGGGAATAGAATTCTACTTTGACATTTATTCTCCCTCTAGACTTTTGGTGGTATATTTCACTATGTTGCCACTATCACTGCTGGGGGAAAGTCTTTGGTTGACTTGTTATTTCTGGATTATTGATTTTTGTTCCGTTTGCTTTTATGGTTTTTCTCTTTGTCTATGGTGTTTTTCAGTTTCACTACACTGTGTTTAGATGTGGCATTATTTTATTTTCTTGTTGGAGACTCTCACGCTTCTTGAATTGATGGTTTATGTCTTTCATCAATTCTGGAAAACTCTTAGTTATTAATTATTTGAATATTGCCATTCTTCCATTTTCCCTCTTCTCTTTTTCTGGCATCCCTATTAAATATATATTAGACATTCTCATGCTGTATTTCATATCTTTTTACCCTTCTTTTATTATTTTTATCTCTTGCTACTGCAGTCTGAGTAATTTTCTCGGGCCTATCTTCAATTCATTAATACTTTCTTGAGCTGTGTCTAATCTGTTGTTTAACTTGCCTATTAAGAATTATAATTTTGGTGACTATATTTTTCATTTCTGGGAGTGCTGTTTGCTTGTCTTTTAAAATCTATTTAGGTGTATTTTGTTTCTTTCTTAAGTTTACAGTTTCTATTCTATGTCTTTGATCACCTTAAACATACATTTTTTGTGTGTCTTCTTTTATTTTTTATTTTTTTAATGATTATTTATTTTGAGAGAGAGAGAGAGAGAAGGTGAGTGGAGGAGGGACAGAGAGAGGGAGAGAAAGAATCCCAAGCAGGCTCCATGCTGCCAGCACAGAGCCCAACTTGGGGCTTGATCCCATGAACTGTGAAATATGACCTGAGCCAAAATCAAGAGTAGGATACTTAACAGACTGAGCCACCTAGACACCTCTGTGTCCCCTTTAGATTAGTCCCAGAGTTATCATTATCTGGGGCCAAATATTATGTTGGCTTGAGAGTTTATGTATCTAGAAGGTGATAAAAGCAAACCCCAAACTCATGTAGTACTTGGGACTATGATTTCAAATTCTCAGGGAAGGTGTTGTTGTTGTTGTTGTTACCCAGAACCCAGGTGGGGACTGCCGGAACATCTTTTCATCTTCCTGTGCCAGTGGATAGATTTTCCCCTGCCCACTGTTTCATTGCTTAGAACTAGACTTAAGTGTCTTATTTCCAATGTCCCACCTCTCAAAGGCCCACAGCTTTGTTTCCTGTCCCCAAGTAGACAACAAAAAAGGCCTGTAGGCTAATGAGACCAGTAATCCTCTCCCGGGGCATTTACCATGTCACCTCATAACTTCTTGCTTTTAATTTCCCTTCTCATTTCTCGTGAACTTATTACTTCGGCATTTTAAAAGCATCATATATTTCACTCATCATTTCCAAGTACTTATAAAGCATGTGAGATTTTGAGTTTTCTTAGTCCACTTTCCTGCCAGTCTTCTGCTGGATTCTTGGTTTGCTTCTCATGCAGATGAGGGTGGGCCTTTGCACTGTGAGGTTCATGTGCAAGCAGAAGTTCCCATGGCAAGGTTGGTGGGGGCGGGGGGGGGGGGGGTTACAAAATGAGTAAACCAAAGAGTTGAAAGACTGTCGCCAATTCTTTCTCTTCTGATCCTATCTGATGAATCTGCCCTAAGTACAACCCTGGGCCTTTAATTTTCTTGGTCGAAACCTTCATTTCACACCCTTTCACTCTGTGAAAGACCACCTGTCTTTTTTCCCCCTGCACCTCTATGAACCCATGTTTCACTTCTGTGCTTCTCTGCCTCCTTCCTAGATGGCCACTGATCTCTTCCTCCTGGCTGTCTTTCATCCTATCTTTTCAGGTCCCACCTGGGGTACTTCTCAGTACCTCATCATCAAAAAGGTTTACTTGGTTTCTTTCCTGCTGACTCCATACAACTGTGCAAATGTGGATATACACACCTATAAATCTCTGTCTGAAGCACTGTATCATTCTCTCATGCAAACTGCACTGTCTTTATTGAAATAGAATACTAAAGTAGGCTAGAATAGAAAATATTAGAGTATGGTATAGGTATGAAGGGTAAATACTGCTTCACAAAAATTTGAGTCATGTGTATGTATACCAGCCCATAATGTAAATGTATATTTATGTATATTTTTATGGCGGGTGGATGGGGGATACAGATTTTGTAAAGTTAAACATTATACTAGTCAGTAAGTTCCTTAGAGGCAATAATTGTGTCTGATTCATCTTTACATACACACACACACACACACACACACACAGCAGGTCCCCATATCTAGGACTCTGCTTTATATACAGTATAAGGTAAATAGTTTTTGAATAAATGAATGAGTGTATGAATAAGTGAATGGATAGATGGGTGAATAGATAGAAAAGTTAATATAGTAGCTTACAAGGAATGTCTTTGTAAGAACCTGTGCTTCTCAGGGTCATTTTGCCAACCTCTAAACTGATAATAGTGGATTTTGTTTTGTCCTTTGTACTCCTTAGCAGGTGATACCCTCAAATCTGCTAAGTATAACTAACACTGATTCTCAGCCTTCTGCCTTGGGGCATCTAAGGATACCTCATTTTTCATTGATAGGGTCACCTGCTTCACCTTAGCAATATGTGAAGAGGAGAGGTGGGTTGTCTCTTAGCAGTAGGACACAGTCTCAGAATATACATTCTCATTATCTAGGAGTCTCTCCATTTATATAGCATCTGTCACTGTAGTCACAGGCAATTACCTTCTCAATAAACTCTTCCAAAACAAGACTCTCCAGCTTTTCAAAAGCAAAAGCACCCATAATCTTGACTTTGTTTATTTAATGGACAAGAATGGATAAAGCCAAAGACAAAACAACTTTTCATTCAGTCTGATCTGAATTTGAATCTTGATTCAACCTCTTTAGTGTCATGTGGCCTGGAGGCAGCCAGTCAATCTCCCTTTTTTATCATTTGCAAAATTCAAGTAATGTGATGTACTCCTAGCACATAGAACAGTCGAGAGGGATAGAGGGAATGTGTGGAGCTCCTGGTGTAATCCTTAGCACCCACTAAGTGCTCAGTCATCACCATCATCATCACTGAAGAATTGGTATCAACCAACCAAATCTTCTGGTATATTTCTTTGGAGGCCAGCCTGCTACTTCCTCCCTGTGTTCATTCCAAAGGAATAGAGGGGGCGCCTGGGTGGCTTAGTGGGTTGAGCATCCAACTCTTAATTTCAGCTCAGGTCATGATCTCATGGTTCATGAGATCAAGCCCCATGTTGGACTCTGTGCTGAGCCTGTTTGGGGGTCTCTTTATCCCTATCTCTTCCCCTCCCCTGCTTATGTGCGCTCTCTCGCTCTCTCGCTCTCTTTCAAAATAAATAAATAAACATTTTTTTAAAAAGGAATAGATGCTTCAGCAGGGCAATTCGATGCCTGCTGTTGGCCATTTACTGTTATTATCAGATGGTTGTCCTAAAATCTTCCATGGCTATGAGAGGACAACCAAAGCTGGTTTAAGCAGACCTGGTCTGGATCCTTTAGGGACTTGTACTCTGGGAGGCGACAGAAGCAAACAAAGAAAGTATACAAGAGAAGACAGCACCCCACTATCTCACTGTGTCTCTAGAAGAATACTGGAGGCTTACTTAGATATAAATTGCGAAAATCTAGAAAATGAAATCAGGGATTTGAGCTGAGCCTACACAGAATGGTTTTTAAAAGCTTTCCGAGAGGAAAACATACTGAGTTCTTGAGGGTCGGGGTCTCAGAAACAAGTAGGAACATTATCGTGCCAGGCCACACTGTGAAGCCAGTGGCCCAAATTGGGAAAGGCTGGATTATTCAACTAAGTAAAGCAAGTTCAGAAAATTTCAAGAATTTTCTTTTTACCATTCATGTGTTTACATTTATTGCAAACCTCAGAGAGAGAACTATCTAATTTTCTTAAAGTTAGTCGTCAGTTCAAACTGATTTTCTTCCCCTCCTCCCCACCGCATTTTATTGAGATATCATTGACATATAAATGATATAACATTATATTAGTTTTAGGTGAATTCATTTTAGGCAAATTGGTATTAGTTTTAGGTGTATAACATATGATTTGATATATGTATATATTGCAAAATGATCACCACGATAGGTGTAGTAACAACCATCACCACGCAGTTACAAAGATTTTTTTTCTAGCAATGAGAATGATTAAGATCTACCTTGGTAGCAACTTTTAAATCTACAATACTGTGTTGTTACTACAGTTTCCATGCTGTACGTGACATCCCCAGGACTTAGTTACATTATAACCGGAAGTCTGTACCTTCAAGAATTTTCAACCACACTTCTCAGGCTGCCTCTTTCGTCTGCTCTCCTCCCTCTAATTTGGCCAACAGACAAGAAACTTGATTTTTCATCGCAGCCCTGTTGCCAGCCTATGCCTCCAACAAAGCATTTAAATGCGATCCCTCATTGTTGTCTCCTCTGTGAAATGTTAACAATCAGGTGCAGTTTTAGCTCTAATGTATATAATAAATGAAATACAAGCATCAATTATTCACATCTCTGGATGCATTAAGTGAATCCACTCTGGTTTAAGCTTCTGGTATCCTTGCAAGGAGCTACAGGGGAAACTAAATTGGATTTTGGACTGGGGGTTTCATCTAGATCTGTGGTCTATCGGCATAAAATGTCAACAAAAAGAACAAGAAACTCTCATTTTCCCAAGACGTACTCAGAGAGCAAGTAATTTATTCTCAACTTTGAAACCTGGAAAAGGGAAAAAACACACCTAACTTTCCTCCTGTCCTCTAGCAGAGCCTGGGGCTGAGCAAGAGGGCAGTGCTCGCCTTCCCCCCATGTTCTGATATTTCAAAACATGTTTATGATAAACAGTGATGTGACAATGGGAGGGTTTATTATTGGGATTGCTTGAGAGCACCGGCTTGCAAAGTCGTTAACGGGCAAGATACAAGCTGGATCTTCCAGACATTATCCCTGAGTTAAGCTTGGAGCACAGGTGTGAGGTGAGAGACACTTATTCATAATGATGCTAACTGCGCTGTTCTGGAATGGAGACTTCATAACATTACATGATCTAGCAGGCTTGCTAACATAAAACAAACAAGGCAATTTCTGTTTTAATGTAAGACCAAAAGTAAACTAAAGGTAGCACAACATATCTTCTTGTTGTGCAAGTCTTTGAAGAATCCAGGATGCCAGGATTGCACCACACGTCATGAATCTGTAATGAAATATGCCTGAAGACCAAGCCTGTGCGAATACCAGTCACGGCCAGCTGGCAGAAAGATGGAAAGGCCAAGCAATTAGTTAATGACAGCATTACTGCACGCTGATGTTGTTTTAGGTTCAGGCAGTAACGTTTGTTGACAAACCTTTGTTCCTTGGCCCTGTGTCTCAGGCTTCCAGCTCCTCCTGAGTGCTGATGTCACAAGGCTGGCATCAGGACAAGTCTCCGGTTAACCCTGAAGTTGAGCGGGACGTTGTCCACTGGTAGCCCACCAACAACAAACTATATGTAATGAGTTGTTCTAAGCAGTTTTAGTGAATTCAGTTGTGGCTGTAAGTAATCAAGGCCTTTGGCAAGTGAAATACACATTCACCCTTGTCTCCTTTTTTGATTTTAGACCAGATACAATGAGCTAACAGACCCAGGTTAGGATATAGTCTGTTTGTAGTTATAAAAGACCCTTTTTTTCACCTCTGACACATACAGGGACTGAATGCAGCCATGGTCCTGTGTTTCGCCACTTTAGATACCTGAGTTATCATCAGACTTCTCGGTATCAGAAAATATCAGATCTTTTAATCAGCAACCTTTTTAATATTTAAGAAATTTGTGAATTAGGAAATGCTGCTATACTAATGGAAGGTTAGAATGACTGCCTCTAATTAAGTATGTATCTTTATGTGGTAGATCATCATGAAACCTATTATAATTAGTTATGTTTATAGCCTGATAGCTATTCACTAACCTTAACCGTGTGATATTTCATAATGATACTTCATCAAGCCGGTGATTTTTCGGCACTGTCTTCTATGCCTATCTTCTGATCCTAACCAAATGTCTGTTGACTAAGGGTGTGTAAATAGCAGAACGCCAGCTTAATGCCTCTCTGCACTGTGGATGCCAGTCAGCTTCCCAGAAGGACAACCGGCTAGTGTTTTTAGCCAAGCTCCTCTTTAAATAGAGGCCTCTCTTGCTTCAACAAATCTAATACGGGAAATATAAAGAGAATAAAAATAATTTCTAGATATAGTTCCCTATCGAGTAGAGTGATGGAATCAAATTAACGTTGTCCTGAAAGGAGACCAAGAAACCACTACTGGACAAAATACGGACTCATTTTCCAAATTATAAATAAATAACTCTAAAAATAGCTATTTCTTAGCAAATCACCTCAGCCTGGTACCCCTTCCTTAATATATATCAAGGCATTCACCAGAAATCTGGAAAATCACCCTAACCAGAAACAAAATAGTATTGTAGTTAAAGCTAGAGATAATTGTTGAAAGGTTTCATTTAGCTGCTGAATGAAGTGATCTTTCAGATGAGCTCACAAACTCATTCTTTTTTGTATGCTGTTCAACTTAAAGTTTGTTTTCCTTGTTGTGAATATTCTCGGAATCATATAGACAAAAAGCATTTCTTTTGTGGTTGTTAAGCTGGACGCTTAGCAGTGAAATGAAATTTAATGCACCATGATAGTAAAAGTTCACTTGAACCTTAGAGCAAATAAACCATATGCAAAGGATAATGAAGTAATAATAATAATAATAATAAAAAGGTTTTTTAGTTGAACTTCATAGTATCCAATTCTGTTCATCCATTCATAAGGCCATAATTTTTATATCCAGTGACTTTATGAGAAGTTTATTAAAATTTCTTCTTGAGACCAGAAAACCAGGGGAAGGTTGTTCCTCAAGTTATTTTCGGGCTAGTTTTGTTTTTTTGTTTTTTGGATTATATGCTTCTTTTACTATTTATAGAGACTTCATTTTAATGCAAAGGATTATTTGAAAATATCCCATCATATTTTAAAGTATCAGAAAATGCCAATAATAATAAATTCAATAATATGACATAGTAATAAACACTGAAGGCCCATCTGTACATTCACTGTGATCTATTTCTGTGTTTCCATTTAGCATTTTGACATTCCTGAAAGTGATTAACACAAGTGTAGGCAGCAGCAGTCTTTATTGTAGCATTGTAGTAATTTTAATCCGCCTATGTCTTGATTTCCACAGGTCATGCTGAGGTCATTTTATTAGGTATCTTTGATCTTCACTGTTTATATCTAGTACTCTTCAGCTTGAATGATTTCGTAGAATACAGTATTCTATTTAATGGTGTTCCATGATGCCTTTGAGGATTTGTACTCAATTCGTAAATTGTAGTCACATAAGTGGGGGGGGGGGAGTGGGGCTGGAATGTTCTAGTAGGTTTTTCCAAGATGATTCAACAGCCATGCCCAAGAATCAAAGACAACAAAAAGTCAGATTTTGATTGATCTAAAATGTATGTATTGCTTTTGATTGAGATATATTCACGAACCATAAAATTCGCTTTTTCAAAGAGGGCAGTTCAGTGAGTATTCACAAGTTGTACAGCCTTCAAACTCTAGTTCCAGAATATTGTCTTTTTTTTTTTTGAATGTTTATTATTTGAGAGACAGAGCATGAGCAGGGGAGGGGCAGAGAGAGAGGGAGACACAGAATCCGAAGCAGGCTCCAGGCTCCGAGCTGTCAGCACAGAGCCCGACATGGGACGCAAACTCACAAACCGTGAGATCGTGACCTGAGCCGAAGTCGGACGCTTAACCGACTGAGCCATCCAGGCACCCCTAGAACATTGTCTTTTAATAGCACTGTAAAAGATAGAGTAGGTAAGTAGGATTGGGATTTACTTATTTGTGTACTCTTCACCCCCTGGGTTTGTCTTTCATTGTACCAGAAAACCAAACCTTTTTTTTTTTCCTTAGCTAAAGTAATTGGATCATTTAAGTTTTGACTAAGAAGCTTTATTTGGTTGTACAAAATGGGGTATGTTATGGATTTTACATAACCATAATCACGAAGAAGATGCTGCCGATGAAATTGCCTCTTTTAGCTTGTGTAGAAAACAAAAATTCAAGATACTTATACACTGCAGAACTTCAACAGAAATGAAAATGTTTCTCTCCTTGTGGCAAATTCTGGTTCTGAAATGACAGCATCCCTCTTCGCTCAGGGTTCGCTCTAGCTGCTGGTTCAGATGATGGCTCTGGGTGACCAAGTTCCACCCGAGAGGAGACTCGTCTGCGGCGCTGAGGGAACGGGTCTCTACTCAGCACTGTTAGCTTCTGACCTGTCGGTAACACCATGAGAAAGTGTGTGGCACTCACTCCTTCCCGTTGAAACAGTGCTCCACACATACCAGATTGGTCAGTCAAGGTGTCCTAAACCCACATTCCCCCAGTGACACTGGGATCGATGTCTCACCTCATGAATATCAGCCCTGTGGCTTGATCCATACCTACTTGCCCAAGGTTTCCTGGGATTCCCAGCCAACAGAATAACATTATGAGCTTGTCCAAGGCGAACAGTGCCATGTTCATGTTCAGGATAGACTCGCTATGGCAATAGAGAAAGGGAACTAGGCAGTGGCTCCCATTCCTAAAGCTAAGTCATAACTGTCAGAGTTGCTTTGGTCTCCTGAAAATACAGTGCCATTCAGACAGTTTAGGGATGCTTCTCATTCATTCAGTAAGAGTTTTATTTTACATCAGCGTTGCAGTACAGTTTGCATACAATAAACCGCAGGGATTTTAAGCTTACAGTTTGATGAATCTGGCAAACTTATACACGTGTCCGCAGCACACAACCCAGCTGCATCCCGATGCAGTTCCCGATGAGTTCCCTTGTGTCCTTTTTGTCATCCCGATGAGTTCCCTTGTGCCTCGCGCAGATGGACTGTAACGCCGCCCCTTGCCTCAGCAACTACTGATCTGTGTGTAGATTCCAATTTTCTGGAATTTCATATAAATGGAAGCCAAACAGTATGTACTCTTTTGGGTCTAGTTTGCTTCACTCGGCATAATGTATTTGAGACACATCCATCTTTTATTTTGTATCAGTAAGTCATTCATCTTTATTACTGAGTAGAATTCTATTCAGTGTATAGACCACAGTGTGTTTAGTCACCGTTTGATGGGCACTTGGTTCAACAAATAGTTTCTGAGTACCATTTTAACCAGCACAAGTCTTGATCTCCACAGATCACGCTAACAAGGTATAAACATACATTGTTTGCCAAAATTTGCAAATTTCAGTGAAGCCTATTTCTTTGCCAAGCCCAATAGTCCCAAGTACAAATCCATTATTTGAACAGTGGAGAGGAAACTTGTATATATATACTTTACATAAAGTATATTATTTATCCTTTATATATACTTCTATAATATAAAGTATTTATATAAAGTATATATATGCTTTATAACGATGTATAAAACATGTATGTTTTATAAGGCATTTTTGATAATAGCTTACAGATAGATACATAGATAATATTTCCCAACTTCCAAGAACAAATGATTGATGCTATGTATTGTACAAAGAGAAATAAGACAGACCATCATTTTTTGCTTATCATGTTTCAGGCATATACTAATCTTCACATTAACCCTAGAAGGTGAGTAAAAATAATAACAGTTTGTGTTTACATAGAGTCTATGTAAACAGTGCCAGACACTGCTCTTAATACTTGAATAATATTAACCTTCATGTCAACATCAGGAGGTAGTTACCATCACTACCCTACTTCACATAGATACAGAGGTTAAACAACTTGTCCAAAGTCAAACAGTTAGCAAGTGGTGGAACTGATATTCGACACAGACCGTCTATCCCTGGGATTCATGTTCTTAACACCACACTCGTGGTCTCCTTCATTGTTCTTCAGCGAAGCTGAAACTCAAAGATTTAATAAAACTTACCAAAGGTGGTGTAGTCAGGGCTGATGCTCTGATTCATATCCTGGTTTGATTGACTCTAAAGTCCAAGGTCTGATCTACTTAGAAAATGATATATACTTATCCATGTACACTGGTTGCAAGGAAAGAACTAGAGAATACCAGAAGAACTATTAAAGAGTGAAACTGTGCTGTCCCTTCTTATAGGAGTGAACAGGGAAAGAGTAGTGGGACAAATAAACTTTTGAAGGACAAACGGAATTTTTTGATGAGAGGTGATCTGATTGGGTCTGAGAAGGGTCTGAGATGTGAGTTTTATGTTAGTGGTGACAGAAGAAAATCAGAACGTGACTGATTTTAAGTCTCCAAGGATAGCCTGGGGAATAGAAACATTTTAGGAGAAAGACTAGCCTATGAAGGACACACAGAAGGGGTGCCTAAAGAGTTGGGAGGAGAAAAGGCTGAAGAATGGGGTGGTTCGAGTGGAAAAAAGAGAAACTCATTGCAGCTGAAAGATCTGAAAAGCACTGAAAAATGGTCACCAGGTTTGTCATTTGGAAAGTCACTGGGACCGCTAGAGAGAGTATTTTTAGTGTGACAGAAGAGTTAGATTGCAGGTGGTTGAAGAAAAAGAAGAGGGGCGGAAGGGAATACAGGATGTATAGACCACTCCTTAAAGAGCTAAAGATGAGAAGGGCATAGAAAGAAGACAGTGGATATGTGGTCAAGGCAGGCACTACGATGAAAAGATCTAAGCATGTTGATAACTGAGAGAGCCCACAGAGAGGGGGAGGGTGACATTGGGGGATGGGGAGCTGTCTGATGGAGCAAGGTCCCAGAGGAGGTTAGGAAAGATCCATCCACATACACTGAATGTCCACTTAATGGATGTAGCACGCACCATTAGTGAGTGTACTGGGACAAAAAAAGTCAAAAATAGCAACAAAATAGAGTGTAACCCAGAAACAGATGACAGAAGGTGGTATCTTATATTTCTTGCTATCTGCCATAGTTGCACAAAGAAAAAAAGTGCCTGTGGGAACTGCTCTTTTGTTCAATTAAAATGAAAATTAACTCTGTAGCTAAGTTTAATTGAAGTTTCCTCTCTACTGTTCAAATAATGGATTTGTACTTGGGACTATTGGACTTGGCAAAGAAGTAGGCTTCACTGAAATTTGCAAAGCCAGCTGCAAATAGGACAGATTCTCTTGAGAGTTTTTAGAGATTTAGGGGTTTTTTTTGGTTTTTGGTTTTTGTGGTTTTAATTTTTTTTATTTTAGAGAGAGCATGCATGCACATGAGTTGGTAAGAGGGGCATAGACAGAGAGAGAGACAGAGAGAGAGAGAGAGAGAGAGAGAGAATCCCAAGTAGACTCCACACTTAGCACAGGGCTCAGTCCCACAACACTGGGATCATGACCTGAACCAAAATCAAGAGTCAGAAGCCCAACTGACTGAGCTACCCAGCTAACCCACTTTTTTTTTGAGTACTGAAATAGTCTTCCAGATTTGAATCTGTCTCCATATTTCATATTATGGGGTACTACACATCACATTACTTGCTAGTACCTTCAACTGATTTGAGATATTCCCTATATCATTCACTTGATCTGGGAATTTTTCCCCATTATTTTGGGTGAACATCAGCATATATTGTTTTATTTAAGGAGATTTATTTTAATAACTGAATAGAATAAAGGGAAACACAGTTGTGTCCGTTTCTATGAGCACCCTCCTTCTACAAATCTCCGATTGTCCCAAGTCCTGCTCGTCAGTCTTATCAGAATGTCATGCGGTGATGTCCCTTTTTACCTGTGGACAAACCGAGGCAGATCTCAAGAGGGCTCGGTTCAACGATCCCCACAGGAAGCCAAAATGACCAGAGTATATCTTCAGGGTGATTCAGACCCTGGGTCCCTGATTGCCCCTCGTGTAAGGGAGAGTCTTTTGAGGACAAACGGTCAGTACTCAGAACTGTGAGTTCTCTGCCTCACCCCTTAGATCTGTTTCCAAAGTTGACTCAAACCTGGAACGAATAATATCTGAAGAGAAAAATGTGTGTCAAACATAAAGATATTTTGGACCTCATTTTTCTGTAGTTCAGACTGCCTGTCGCTGTGAGCTGGAAGTTCTGGATGAAGTGCTGTGGGTGGCATTTCACCAGTGGAGCCCAGAGCTCCCTGCTCTGAGGGCCTGTCACCGCGTGATGGGGCAGCTCACTGCTCACCCTCCTTGTGTTCTGAAGACGGATCCAAAGTGCAGTGATTCAGTTCTGAAAATTTTTGACGACTCAGACCAGATGCGTGAATTGTAAAATTTCACTGCCGAGAGCCATCAAAACCCTGAGTCAATGATGCCAAAACACGTTCTTATAATCAAAAACACTGTAGCATCAAGACTTGAGAAGTTTGGGGGCGCCTGGGTGGCGCAGTCGGTTAAGCGTCCGACTTCAGCCAGGTCACGATCTCGCGGTCCGTGAGTTCGAGCCCCGCGTCAGGCTCTGGGCTGATGGCTCAGAGCCTGGAGCCTGTTTCTGATTCTGTGTCTCCCTCTCTCTCTGCCCCTCTCCCGTTCATGCTCTGTCTCTCTCTGTCCCAAAAATAAATAAACGTTGAAAAAAAAAAAAAATTAAAAAAAAAAAAAAAAAAAAAGACTTGAGAAGTTTGGTAGTTGTTTTGTTTTGTTTTGTCTTTTTAAACATCTCACCATTAAATTAAATGGTTTCCTCTAAATTATATATTAAGAATTTAAATCCCTGTAATAATGTTAGACTTTTATTTTTTAAGAGAGAAGACCAATTACTCCTTATAATGTTTTTTTTTCCTACTTTCTGTAACACAGCTTTCTAGTTACACTTGGAAACTTCCAGGAAGCTAAAATTAAAGCTTAAATTGTGTTAGTGGGAGTGCCCAATGCCCTGGGAAAATGGGTGGAACTTAGTTTCAGCTCCTAAACTTTATGAAAGGGGTTATGTATTTTAATCTTCTCTAATTTCAATAATAATGGTGTTAAAGGAATTTTAATACAGTAATGATTATCAGTTCTCCAGTACTCTCTGCCATTCGTCTTTCAGTTCTGTGTGGTTAGGTTGGTATAATTTATCTTTATTTTACCTAAAAGTTAACTGAAGTTTACAGAGGTTAAGTAAAATTTGTATGTTTGTAAATAAAGGAGACCTAGGGTTCAAATTCGAGTCTCTGACTCCAAAGCCCATGCTCTGAACTATTACATCAAACTACTATAATCACTAAAAGAGATTAAAAGAGCATCTTAAGCAAAGTTGGTGACGTATTTAACAAATTGAATAATCTCGTATTAACTCTGGAAACATTGCTGGTTTACACAGTTATCGAAATATCTCTGAGGGCAATAGTTTGTATCATTTTAGGTTGGTGAAATGCTACTGTATGGGACACATTTGGGACTTTTTTTAGGCCAGTAAACATTCAGACGTAGAAAATGATTTATTAAATAAGCCCCTTGTATTCCACAAGTAGAACACCTTTTGATACATGAGACTTTCCTAGACTTGCCCGTGTCCTGTCGTGTATGGACCGTCTTTTCTCTTAGAGCGTGGCCTAGTGAGAAAAGACTAGAAAGTAAAAATGTAGCTAGCATACGCTGAAATTGTTTGGAAATTGAGGGAGAAGTCAATAGCCTTTCTCTGCCCTTTGCAGGTAGATACACACACAAAGAGCTTTCAGAGTTTATATTTTCTTAAGGGAGGGGAAGTTGGAACTTCTCAAGATGTGAGAAACAAACAGGGACCTGTCTTTTTTTATAGAAATACTTAAAACTCTTACAGGATTCTTCATGACAGGAGAAACATCCCTCTGGGATGGGTCAGGACAGCAGTGTTCTTTGATTTCTGGGGGAGCACATTCAAAGAAAAGCCCATGGTGCAGACAGACCTGTGTCTGGCTTCTCACACGGTAGGCAAGACTATCTGTGAATGGAAAGAAATGGGGAGAGGGTCCCTTCTGCAACTCTGGCAGGAAAAGATAAAATGTTGGGTAAGTGCTACTAAAGTAAGTTTTAAGAAGTAGCTTATACTATCTTGAAAAAGTGAGATATTGTTAAAAAAATTTTTAAGCAATGACAGAAGTGATGCCTCACGTTTCTCCTGGGTTTCTTTTCTTACGGAGAATTTCAACATCACTAAAGTAGAAAGACAGTAAAAAGAAACCAACTTCAGCAATTATCAACTCATAGCCAGTTTATTACACACTCCTTGCATCTCCCCCGAATAATATTTGAAGCAAATACCAGAAACCATATTATATCATCTCTGAACATTTCAGCATGTACCTTTGAAAGATACTCTTTAAAACAAAACTGCAGGGGCGCCTGGGTGGCGCAGTCAGTTAAGCGTCCGACTTCAGCCAGGTCACGATCTCGCGGTCCGGGAGTTTGAGCCCCGCGTCGGGCTCTGGGCTAATGGCTCAGAGCCTGGAGCCTGTTTCCGATTCTGTGTCTCCCTCTCTCTCTGCCCCTCCCCCGTTCATGCTCTGTCTCTCTCTGTCCCAAAAATAAATAAACGTTGAAAAAAAAAATTTTTTAAACAAAACTGCAATATCATTACCACACCTAAAAACAGTAATCCCTTAACATCCTCAAAGAGCCAAAAAGTGTTAAAGTTGCCAATGGCCTCATGAATATCATATTTTTTTAATGATTTTTTAAATCGGGATCCAGCTAAGATCCACATATTGCAATCATCTTGTTAAAAAATCAGTAGGAACCTCCGCTCCCCCCCACCTGGCACCCTTTCACTTCCCCACCCCCCTGCAACTTATTTCCTGAAAAAACACTTTTCTTTCCTTCAGTCTGGATTCTGCTGCTTGTGTCCCTTTGGCATAGTGTAGCATATTCCTCTAACGGCTGTATTTCCTAAAACCTGGACATTGCCTCTGACTTGGTCAGACTCAGGTTTGGGGTGGGGGGGCTTGTTTGTTTGTTTTGGTTAAGACTATTTCATAGTGTTTGCTCTCATCAGAAGGGACTTAATGTCTAGTTTGCTCTGTCCTGTGCTGCTCACAGGCCAAGGACTCCAAGCTTTGGACCACTAAGAATTTTTAGGGATCCATCACCCCAAAGTCAGGTTTTTTCACAATGATTTATTTTCAAAACAAATATACCATTCAATTCGACTAATGAGTTTTCAGTAAATAAGTAAAATTGTTATTAAAATACAGAATGAAGATAATTTTTTAAAAAATTTAAAAGCATACTGCTCTCACTGGGTGAAGGAGACCATCATTTTGAGACTCCTCTGTCATAGCTGATTTCCGCTTGCTCTTTACCCATTGTTCATTCTGTGTTAATTTCACTTCACTGCTTATTTAATGCTCTTTGAGAACCAAGATGTCTTGGATATACAAACCTTGGATTCTTAGACTTGGGATGCCATGCCACTGGTTGGGATTTCATGCCCCCGGTCTCCTCCTGCAGGAGAACCTCAAAAAGAAGTGTGCCTCTGCAGCTTTTCTTATGCACGAGAGCCTTCCTGGTGTTCGCTCTGCATTCTGATGACTCTCTTCTGAGCAAGTCTCCTCTCTTCTCTCCTCCCTCCCTTTCTCTCCACTTTTTATTTAGCCTGCATGATACTGTCTTCCCCAGGTCTACTTTTAAGCCTCCTGGCACTGATAAAATCTATGTTGATGAAAAGAAATTCCTTGGGATTGGTGAAACGTGAACTTGATTTTCTGTGCCCAAAGCTGTCTTTCCAAATGCCTAGACGTATCGTCAGACATTGAACAAACCCTGTCAGTGCTTCCCAACTATGTCCTGGGTATGAAGGGAGAGGGGGAAATTGCAACAAGGTGGAACTGCTTACAAGAATAGATGCAAACAAAGTCTCCTGTGACAACTAACAGGTGGCTCCGCGAAGGAGAACTGAGACCGGGCTTAATCTTGGAAGGAACATTTAAACTTAGTCTTCAAAGAATATGACTTCCCCCACTGCAGCAGGATGCTGTCTTTCAGAGAAGGTTCCCAAGATAGGGACTCCTGAGTTATTGCAAAAGTCTACAGGTCCACATGTATGCTACGCATTATCTTTTAGTCTCCCGTATAGATGTATTCCTTTTTCTCTAATGTATGTAAAATAAATACTGTTGCTATTACAGTACAGAGCCATCTAAAAGTATCATTGAAGTCACAGTATTAGCGCTCTATCGTTATATATTTAAACAGATACTAAAATAGAAGGACTATCTGGTGTGTTTGGAGGTGTGAGTGTGTGTTTTGCAGTTGGGAGTTCCTTGAAAAATTTTGACTTTAAAATGGGTCTTATAAAATACGGAGTGGTAATGATTGAGCAACATTGTGAATGTGCTAATTAGCACTGAATTGTACACTTAAAAATAGCTACAGTGGCATATTTCATATCATGGATATTTTGCCACAATAAAAAAGTATATTAAAAATTTGGGGGGGCCTGGGTGGTTCAGTTGGTTAAGTGACCGACTCTGATTTTTGGCTCAGGGTGTGATCTCAAGGTTCGTGAGTTCAAGCCCCGTGTTGGGCTCTGTGCTGGGCATGGGGTGGGGATTTTCTCTCTCCTTCTCTCTCTGCCTCTCCCCCACCCCTCTCTCTCTTTCTCTCTCAGAATAAATAAATGTAAAAAAAATTTTTTTTTAACTTACAACAAAACACACACGCACATGCAAGTAAGGGGAATCTCATAGTTGTAGAAACTGGACGTCATCGGCTTAGAGTCTTTATTTATTTGGCAGATGTTTAGCCATTACCAATGAAGGCTCTGCTCTGTAACTTGAAGTGCAGAGTGTCCTGCACTTCTGGAGCTTGTGGTCCAGAGGGGATGGCACTTAGCTCATCCCTCAGGCACGTGTCGTTGTATAGCGTGATTCCACACTGTGATGTGACTTTACTCATGGTGAGTGCTATGAAGAAGTGTACAGAGTTCCTCAGGCATGTAAGGTGTGGGGAGGACAGACCTGGTGTTCAGACTCAGAGAAGACTTCACCATCTAAGTGACAAGTGCGCTGAGACTTGAATAATGGGCGAATATAGACAGCAGTCCTAAGAGGTCATTGGCTGCTCTCCCATTTCGGTCTTTTTTCCTTAATGGCAGAAACCACGTGTTCTTCCGCATTCCACCCACAGGTAGCATTTGGGACGCCGTGAGCCCTCGGTTTCTGTTGAGTGGTGAATAAATAAAACACTGACTAGAAATGCTTGTCCTGGGTTTGTTCCAAGGATGTGTGTGGGACCTGGCACCACCAGTTTCCATTTCTTGAATTTTCATAGTTTTAATTTAATTGGTTTTACAGAGAACTTCAGATGACGTTTTCACCTTCACGCTACAGGAAATGTCTCATGATTTCGTTGCGAGATTTGTCTTTTTGTACCATCAGCTGCATCTGTTGCTTCTCTCATGGTTCTTCTGTGTTCGCACCTACATTTTTGTATCCACTCTCCCACCAGTGTGTTCTAGATAGCATACTTTGAAGAGGAAAGGTCTGTTAGCCCGTAAGAACACAGTTTTCTCTTTACTTGAGATAAATACATATTTTGAAGCTGTGTATTTTGCAAATGAGAACAATTGATTCATATGGCTCATGGTAAAGCATCAGATCTCCAGGCTGAGCCCATCACGTGCGTGCATTTCTTCAAGAACAAAGATTCTGTGGTGTAGGGGTGCGGTTTGCCATCTGCCTTAGGTGCATATTATCTTTTCAGGTAGAGGAGAAGATTAGAGAAGTGAGGCAGGGAGATTATATAGATGTGGTTGACAACATGTAAATTGAGTCTTTCTAGGACATCGACATTGGCTAAAGTGAAACTTACTATTTTTTTCATATATAACTTTTACATGGTTTCTCATCCTAAACCAAATTTTGGATCAGTGTTAACTTCCATACCTAAAAAGAAAGAAAGAGAGAGAGAAAGAGAGAAAGAAAGGGGGGAGGGAGGGAGGGAGGGAGGGAAGGAAGGAAGGAGGGAAGGAAGGAAGGAAGGAAGGAAGGAAGGAAGGATGGAAGGGAGGAAGGGAGGGAGAAAGGAAGGAAGGAAGGATGGAAGGGAGGAAGGATGGAAGGGAGGAAGGGAGGAAGGAAGGAAGGAGGGAAGGAAGGAAGAAGGAAGGAAGGAGGAAGGAAGGAAGGAGGAAGGAAGGAAAGAAGGAAGGAAGGAAGAAGGAAGGAGGGAAGGAAGGAAGGAGGGAAGGAAGGAACGGAGGAAGGGAGGGAGGAAGGAAGGAAGGAAGGAGGGAAGGAAGGAAGGAGGAAGGAGGAAGGAAGGAGGAAGGAAGGAAAGAAGGAAGGAGGGAAGGAAGGAGGGAAGGAAGGAAGGGAGGGAGGGAGGAAGGAAGGAAGGAGGGAAGGAAGGAAGGAAGGAGGGAAGGAAGGAGGGAAGGAAGGAGGGAAGGAAGGAGGGAAGGAGGGAGGGAGGGAGGGAAGGAAGGAAGGAAGGAAGGAAGGAAGGAAGGAGGGAGAGAGGGAGGAAGGAAGGAAGGAAGGAAGGAGGGAAGGAGGGAAGGAAGGAAGACAAAAGAAAAGAAAGAAAAAGGACAGGTAAGGATAAACAGTTATCCTTAAGATGCCCGGCTGGAAAGTCAGTTAAGGCTTCCTAATGTAAACAAAGGTGTAATGATTTTGAAAAATTATTTCTGTAGACCCTTGTCACTACCCAGATTATTTCTGCAGAGATTTAGGTGTGACATAAATCAAATAACATGCCCCAAATTCACCAGTTACACACAGTAAATGTATTATTGGTAGGGTGTCCCTCAACACCAATCTAATGATTAGATTGTTTCTAAATCTTATTTTGTTTCTAAATCTAGGGACTTGGAATAGTGTATTACGTTCAAGTTTTTATTATATGCGAAGTCCCAGGATAGATAGTAAAATGTTTCATACGAATGCCATAGTGTTTTTTTTTCTTCAACTTGTATGTCAAGTCCAGGGTAGATAGTAAAATTTTTCACGTGGATTCCATAGTTTTTAATTATGCAGTTTCCATTGCGAACTCCAGGCCACTTAGAGCATCAGCTTTTTAATGTTTTCCTCAAAGAGGTATATGTTAAGATGAATAGCAAGAATTGTGGTGGCAACAATCAAACACTGTATATTAAGGTGGGCAGAGCTAAGGGAGAGCTTCTCACTCATTTGAAAACTGGCACCTCTCGTGGTGCCTGGGTGGCTCAGTCAGTTAAGCGTCTGACTTTGGCTCAGGTCATGATTTCATAGTTTGTGGGTTTGAGCCCCACGTAGGACTCATGCTGACAGCTCAGAGCCTGGAGTCTGTTTTGGATTCTGTCTCCCTCTCTCTCTCTCTCTCTCTCTGCCCCTCCCCCACTCACACTCTGTCTTTCTCTGTCTCTCAAAAATAAATAAACATTAAAAAGAAAACTGGCACCTCTATCCCATCATGGGAGAAATAAATTTTTAAAATTGTGACAATAATGGCACTTTTTGAATACTATTTAAGAGCATCTAATAATTACTCTTTTTCTTTCTAGGAAAAGCCATTGACAAAATCTCTACAACGTGGAGAAGATACCCAGTTTGACCAAGTATGTAATAAGTTATATGTATATATGTTATATTCTGGCTTTTATTAATTTCCAAATGCACAAAAGGCAAGGGCTGGATGCTCATTATTGATGTATTGATTAATTCCCTCAAAGAGGATACAGGGATATGATCTTAGGAGCTGTGTCCTTCAGCTTTTACAAGTAGACATTCAATAGATGTCTATTGATTGGAATTGGAAAAAATGGGAATATGTTGGAATAATATGAATAGGCCCCCAACTGCCTATGCTTTTCTAAAGCTTTATATACCAGAATTGAAGACACTAAGAAAAGATAAAAAACTTCTATTCCAAAACTTAGTAAGATGCCTCTGAATAAATGATCATCACTCTGTAGGGATCAGATCTCCGCATTAGGGCTTATCATGTTTTCATCCAGCATTTTCCTTTGAATACCTACTATTTGCTTGATACAGCCCTGCAAAATACAGAGTCTAGGACAAGTTTTAGCTCTTTTGGAATTCACAATGACATGAAAGAGAAATCACCTTAACAATAATTATAAGACAAGTATAGTGACTTAGATTCCAATGGAAAAGGTGATACAGGAACAAAAACAATTTAAGACAGAATAAATACAAAGAGAGTCTTTTGAAATTAGATTGGATAGAGATTAAGGAGGGTACTTGTTGGGATGAGCACTGGGTGTGATATGTAAATGATGAATCACTAAATTCTACCCCTGAAACCAATAATACACTATATGTTAACTAACTGGAATTTAAATAAAAACTTGGAAAAAAAAACCGTAGGAGTAGTCAAAGGGCATCCAACTCTAAAGAGCAGGTATTAGACATAGGAAATCAGGATCTGATGATCCTGATTCAGTAACTTTAGGAAGGCTTCAGGTACGTTTAAGAATGATGGATAACTGGGCATCAGAGGAAGTGAGAGATGTGTCTGTGGCGTTTCCTAAACTTGTGCAGTTGATGACAGAGAGGACAGCACATTCTCCTTCAGAAACCTCACTTGAAGCCAGTGGCAGAGACCAAATACTGCTGGATGCATCAGAGCCTCATGTAATATGGTGGGGGTTTTATTGTCTTAAGGAGAACTCAGAGAGAGTGCCCTTCCGACAGAGCTTTGTAATTGCCTTTAATGTGGAATCAGGAGGAAAATTCTCTGGTTGTTAAAGTTCAGACTTGTTTGATCCAAACCTGTAAGGATGCATTATAAAGTTTGAATTCTGCATTTTCTATTGTATAAGGCATTTGCAAAGGGAGACTTGAAAACCTCGTGCTTATAGTCAGTGTCTGAGGGCTGGTGTGGTTCTGGGTTTGCACTCTGTTGCTGGTAGAGCTGGCCGTTTTCTGGAATGCTGGTGAAATGGAATATGGGCTTCATCTCTCTGTGTCTCAGAACTGTCTTCTCTTGTCATATTGTCTTTAGTCATCACCTGGCAGGTGACAGGCTGGTCAGAGACCCTGGACGAGCATTTGGGTCATTATTTTGGAAATGGGATAAGTTGTAGCTCTTTGCTTTTCCTTAAGAATGTAAATATGTGTCATCTGTCTTCCATAACTTTCCACTCTATTTTCTCTGTCTCTATTCTATCATATTCCCATCCTAGATATTCACATTCTAGAATATCACTGTCCTTTCCTAAAAAAAAAATTTCTGCAACTTAATGTATATTTTTCTTTATTCTCTGGGAAAATAGTGCTTCTAAATGTTAACATTGTAGATAATACTTATCCGAAATGATTTGGCTTAAACACAATTTCCCATTTATTATCCAGCCCTCTACTTCTGAATTTCAGCATTGTGGAAGAGATAGCCTTTGGAATTAGATAGACCTGGGTTTAAATCCTGACTTTGCCACTTAATTAGCGATAATACTTTTAACCTTGTTGCTCAGGATGTTGAAATGCACGATCTCTGCTCTGCCCCAGATCTTACTGAATCAGATTCTGCAGCTTAACAGGATCCCCAGGTGACCCATGCACACGTTAAAGCTTGAGCAGCACTGCTCTGTATCACATCTCTATGCAGGAAAGACCCTTCACAAGTGAATCAATAGTCAGATGGCCACTGAGAATTTTCAAATAAGACACGTAAGATTATCCTCTCGTCATTAAATCATAAATTTACAAATGAACCAAGAGAGAAGACAACCTACAAAGTCTATTTCACTTTGAAGAGATAGGGGCACCTGGGTGGCTCAGTTGGTTAAGCATCTGAGTCTTGGTTTCGACTCAGGTCACGATCTTGCGGTTTCATGAGTTCGAGCCCCTTGTTGGGGTTGGGGGATTCTCTGTCTCCCTCTCTCTCTGCCCCTCCTCCACTCACGCTGTCTCTGTATCTCTCAAAATAAATAAACTTGAAAAAAAAGATAGCAAGACCTCCCAGGCCATAAGGAATCTTGGCTGAAATTGGTCCACCTGTGCCCATTTACTGTTTTGCTACCAGATTGTAAGAATTGAGGTTCCATTGGCAATGCCATGGATGTATCAGGCTCTCTTAGTCTTTTGATATTAAACATTCAAATTAGTAATCCCCTTGTTCTAATACCAAGTGGTTGGATTTTACTCTGGATTCACACAGTATATGAAAAGAACATACTGGTGATACCACCTTGCATGCTATTGACTCCATTGCTGTGATGGTGGGAGCAATAGTAAGAGTGGAAGTGATGTTTGTGTAGTACTTGCCATAGGATGGGCACTATGCTAAGTATATCCATTGAACGGTATGCAGCTGGTCCCTGTTTAGAGAATACTTGATCAGTTTCTTCCTTTTGAACATCACTGGCATGAATGACAGATTGCAGAGAGCTGGGCTTGTGCACGTTCAGTGCCTGATCCTGGATGGCCCTGTTTACTCCTCCGCTTAACAAGCCCATGATCCATTTTTCTCTTGCTAGAAATAGAAGCAAAAAAATCACGTGATACCGTATAATTTATGAAGCCCCTTCTCTCTCATTATCTCCACCGACATCAATCACTGCTTGCAACAACTCCGAGAAGAAGCCCTCATCGTCACCATCTCTATGTTACATTTCATGGAAATGAGTGTCAGAGACCTTGCCCAACACTATATGACTGAAGCCTGAAGGAGCCAAGTCTGGCATCCACATGTTTGGACTCTCAAGCCTGTGCTTTTTACTCTGTAACATGTTTGTATGTCTAACAACTAAGTGTGTGTGTGTGTGTGGCGGGGGGGGGGGGCCTGGGTGGCTCAGTCAGTTGAGCTTCCGACTTCAGCTCGAGCCCCGCGTCAGGCTCTGTGCTGACAGCTCAGAGCCTGGAGCCTGCTTTGGATTCTGTGTCTCCCTCTCTCTCTGCCCCTCCCCCACTCACACTCTGTCTCTCTGTCTCTCTCTCAAAAATAAACAAACATTAAAATAAATTTTTAACTAAGTTGGCAAGAATTCAGAGGGGAGTTTTCAACAGGTAAGGGCTCTCAGATCCTGTATCAGTTAAGATTAGATTTTACTGCAAATGACACATAAAATAACAGTGGCTTGAACAAGATAGTTTCTTTCTCTCTCATGTTCAAGAAGTACAAAGAAAATCAGTCTAGTATCTTTATATTATTTTTGTTTTCCGGTGCACGGCTTACATTCCCAAGGTCATCTCATGGTCTAGTTTGGCTTCTGGAGCTCAGCCATTACATCTGCATTCAGGCAGTAAGAAGGAGAAATAGGAAAAGAATTATAGGAAAATAAACAAATAAACCCCAAAACACCCCAACATTGCACACACCACTTCTGTTCATATTCAGTTGATAAGATCTTTTTAAAAATTTTTTTTTAACATTTATTTATTTTTGAGAGACAGAGACAGTGCATGAGCAGAGGAGGGGGGGAGAGAGAGAGAGAGAGAGAGAGAGAGAGAGAGAGAGAGACAGAATCTGAAGCAGGCTCCAGGCTCTGAGCTGTTTATTAGCACAGAGCCTGGCGCGGGGCTCGAACTCACGAACCACGAGACCATGACCTGAGCTGAAGTCGGACGCTCAACCGACTGAACCACCCAGGTGCCCCTTCAGTTGATAAGATCTTAGTCACATAGCCACACGTAGCTGGAGGAGAGATTGGGAAATTTTATTTTGGGCAATTATTCGTCCATCTAAAAATCAGTTATTTTATAAAATATATTTATAAAAAAAATAAAATATTTTTTCCAAAATATCCAATAAAGAATACTATTTACAGTTCTGTATACCTCTTTTTTTTTCCTACTGTGGAATATCCCTAGAATTTGTCAATTTTACAGTTTAAATTTTAAAATGTGTATATTTAGAGTTAAAGCTTTGTTTCCTTAAGTTTTCTTATGTATCTTTTATATATAATTAACTCTTGGCTTCATATGTCTTAATCTAATCTAATGATAATCTAACCCTGTTTAGGATACACCTGGAAAGATGTCTAAACAGGATTTTTTAAAGCTCTGTAGGAGTGGGAGAAGACTCATACTAGTCACTGCTTTACACATTGAACAGCTTGGAATTTGTATTATTTCCAGAATTTGACTTTGGATCAAGTTCATATCCATGAAATTTGTACATTCTTACACAGCACCTAGCAGGCAGCAACCCTGCACCAAGCAGTATGCCAGCTGGTGGAAATAAACATGAAATGAACATGAAGAAAGCATGGTACTGCCCTGGAGAGGCCCCTAATCTAATGGGCAAGACAGAGAGATATGATCAGACAAATTGTAACCTCAGGCTAGAAAGTAAGCTCACCGTGGAAGACCACGCATGGTGCGCCCCAGGTAGCAAGCTTTGCCCTGCACTAGGGAGACAGCCAGGGACGGCTTCAGTCCCTGCTAGTGAGAAAGTCATACCAATAGTGAGAATTAATAAAGGGGGAAGAGATTTCCAATAGCATTTTCAAAACATATGCTGCCAGTAATTTATTTTAAGTGCCTAAATTAACTGTCACAGATTAGAAAGTAAAATGAGTAAAATATTGTCCTGGTGGCAATGTTCTTTATTATAGTAGACATTTATAAAAGTGTGTGTGTGTGTGTGTGTGTGTGTGTGTGTGTGTGTAGGGGCGCCTGGGTGTCTCAGTCAGTTAAGCGTCCGACTTCGGCTCAGGTCATGATCTCACGGTCCGTGAGTTCGAGCCCCGCGTCAGGCTCTGTGCTGACAGCTCAGAGCCCGGAGCCTGTTTCAGATTCTGTGTCTCCCTCGCTCTCTGCCCCTCCCCTGTTCATGCTCTGTCTCTCTCTGTCTCAAAAATAAATAAACGTTAAATAAAAAGTGTGTGTGTGTGTGTGTGTGTGTGTGTGTGTGTGTGTACATGCACACAAAGCTCTGTGTGGGACAAACAGATGTAAGGATGTGGTCCCTACATTCCAGGAGCTTCAGATCCAGAAGAGGTTAAGGCAGTGCACAGACCACTCTGACAGGGGTCCATGTGTGTAAGAAGTACCACATGGATAGTACAGACAGTAAACATCGTGAGATTTCAGTGAACAGAAGATACACTTTAGGGCCGAGTGGCTGAAAAATCTTTCTAGAAGCGGATATAGTTTGTCAGGTGCCTAAAACAATAGAAGCAACAGGATTTTGCCGGGTGTTGATGGTGAGGAGGATTGGAAATGTGCAAAGGTCCTGAACAGAAAAAGGACATTATGAGTTATCTTTGAGGACTGATGAATGGCTCTATCAGTTGAGGTGGAAGATGTGTATTGTTAAAAGGTGATATTCAAAAAGAGACAACGTCATAACTCTCGTAGAAATATAAAAGGAACGTATGTGAAAGATTTTACTTAACTCATTTTTAATGAGGAAGTTACAGCCAGTTTAAAAGAGAACCCCCAAATGGACACATTTATAAGTCAGGAACATTGAAATGAATGTGCAGTCAGAGGCAAAAGTGGCTTCTTTCACAGTGGGAGAGTGAAGTCAATTAACTGAACCGTCACTGGGCAGAGTGTTTTTTTCTTTCTGTAGAAAAGAATCTCTGGCATTGCTATCAGTTGTCTATCATATGCACAATTTTATTTTTAAAAATTTTTTTTAATGTTTTATTTATTTTTGAGACAGAGAGAGACAGAGCATGAACGGGGGAGGGGCAGAGAGAGAGGGAGACACAGAATCTGAAGCAGGCTCCAGGCTCTGAGCTGTCAGCACAGAGCCCGACGCGGGGCTTGAACTCACGGACCGCGACATCATGACCTGAGCCAAAGTTGGATGCTTAACCGACTGAGCCTCATTTGCACAATTTTAAAATAGCTCAAAGGCATTAAAAGGTGCAGAGTTCCTGCAGACTTAAATTAGACAACCCCCAGAGAGGTGAGCTCTGAACAATGCATCGTTTTCTCCTGAGACACAAAATTTTCCGGCTGGCCTCCAGTGTTAGGGATCAGACTGTGGAGGACTTTTAATGGCAGTGGGTGGGACTTTCTCTCATACATACTGGGTGTCAAATGGATCAAAGTGGCAACTTGATGTTAACCCCGAGGTAGCAGGTTCATGAATGGAGAGATCCTTGAAGTTGGGAGGCATTTGGGGAGTTTGAGTATTATGATAAAGATTTGACCCCAAATAGGCCCAAACTGAGATGGAGACAATGGAACTGGAAAGAATATATGTAAAATTATATAAGAAGAATCAATATTGGTTGAGAGGGGAAATAAAAAGTAACTGTAGTTTTCAACCATGATTTGGAACCACTTCTGTTCAACAAATACTGAGTGCCCAAGCGTACTAGGATCTGTGCAAGGTTCTGGGGTTACAAAATCAGTAAAATAGCGTTCCTGCCCTCTAGGAATTCTCAATCCCAGGAAGAAGACCGATATCCAAACAAATGGTAGTGCAAAGCGAATGCTATAGCAGAGGTATATTTCAAGTGCTATGGGAACTCAGGTTAGGGGGGCAGTTAACGATGCTTGGAAGGTGGACAGGTGTGTCACAGGAAGCCACCAAGGCACAGGGGCATTTTAAAGCTCTCTGTCATCCAGATGAAATGGGTTGCATCATGCCAGGCAGGAACTGCATGGACCAAGAAGTTGAGATTTGAAGAGTGGCCTGAGAGAAAAGGTGGCCGGGAAAGTGCAAAAGCCTCAGAAGATTTAGCTTTCTAGGGCAGGGCTGGCCCATGATGGCAGCAGAACAGAGACCCTCACGGAAGGGGGAGACGTTAGCAGCCACGAGCCCCCTGGACACCAGCGATGAGAAAGCCTTTTGCTGCAGGGTTATTCGCTGACATACAGAACACATTTTCATAGCTGATAGATTAATATTCAATAGTTTGAAAAACTTGCTTTCGAGCTGAGTGAAAAACAGTACTCCAAAGTAACCCTCGCCTGAAGAAGTATGGGACCCTCACCTGGTGGAGGATGTACCAATGACAGTCAGTAGCTACATTACACACAGAGATGAAAATTGTGGCTCTTGAAAAAAGTAATAACGGAATCTTCATCATCTCATATACCTTCCAGCTACATGTGCTTTCTTGTCAATTTTCTCTGCCCTTGGTTTTTCGACTTTTGCTTCTATCTCATTATGACCAAAACATGCAGTAAGTTAAATGATACAAGCAATTGTATACCGTATGATGTTTTCTATTTGAAGAATTACTCCAATTTTGTGTCTTAACACAGTCATGATCAGTAAGTGAAAGTTATTTCCTCTCGATGTGGTAAAGGACGAGTACTCCCCAAAGGAGCTTGTGCCAGTGCGACTAGAATTAGAATCCAAATCCTTATTTTCGCAGGTGAACGGTCTTAATGTGCTTCAGCACTGCATAAGTAATCATATGGGAGGTAAGAGAGTATATAAGGTACATAAGACTGGCCGCATCACCGAATCCTGAGAAAGAAAGCGGTTCAAGGAGAACCCGAGAAAGAGTGTCATTTGCTCACGAGACTTGGAGGGGGATGACTACAAAAGGCCATTGGTTGGCCAGTAGGCTTGCCCTTTCTGATCTTTTCTGTAAATTATCGGGAGTGTGGCAAGCACAGAAACCAGATGTCTGAGATGAAGAAGTGAGGCAGGAAGAGGAAGCATCACCAATACTTGGCTGATTTGGAATTTGGCCAGAAGAGCAGGTTATCTGGTGAGAGAGGGGAGAACAGAATCAAATGAGACCTGTGTGTGTTTTACAGAACCGTCTTGTGCTGAATGACCTACAAGAGCTTAACACCATATATTTTGCCAACGGTTGTGTCCATTTTTCATTCGCATTTGGGCTCAATGTTTTCTGATGATTGAGGTTCCTGAAAGTCTGATGTGTACATCAACTGGGCTCCCAATAATTGGTTTTATTCAACCTATTCATTCTGGTTCCATAATAGTTGCCGTGTCAGTGTCCTTTCCCAGAGTGAGCTGTTGCCTGCAGCAAACTCGGGGAACCTGGTGTTCCCTACCTTTCTTTTATGGGGCTAATGTAGGACCAGCATTGCTTGGAGACCTCTACAAGTGAATATTTGGAATGTACCGCATTGGCAGCTCCTGGAGCCAGAAAAGTATGGGAACACACACCAAACTGCAAGTGTTCTTATTTTTTTTTAAGTTTTTTTTTGTTTTTTGTTTTTTTTGGGCTTTTTTTCTTGAGAGAAACAGAGACAGGGGCAGTAGGGTAGAGATGGAGAGGGGGAGAAAGCGAGAATCCCAAGCAGTCTCCACACCGTCAGCACAGAGCCCAATGCCGGGCTGGACACGAACCGTGAGGTCATGACCTGAGCTGAGACCAAGAGTCAGACGTTTAACCAACTGAGCCACCCAGGTGTCCCTAAAAGCTACAAGGGTTCTAAATGGAGGCCTTAGTAGTTTGTGCTTGGATCAGAGACAGGTGGGTCCTTTTTTTTTTTTTTTTTTTTTTACAATACGCCTGAAAGCACCATTTATCAGCTGTCATAAATAAAATTCTGTCAATAATTTCTATCATTCATTCTGTTATTAACTTAGTCTAAGATCCTTTCAAAGTCAAAAATGTTTATGTTTGTGCTTCAGTTTCAATATTTAGAAATGGAGGAGGAAAATAGACGTTTTCGAAGGTCTGTTATGTGCCCCACACTTTATAGTATCTCATCTTTTACTCTTCGTAAAACCCCAGTGAGGTTAAGTATTCTTCAGTCCCATTTCACAGCGGGAAACATGGAGCCTCAGAGAAATGGACACGTCCAAGCTCGTACAGCCAATGAAGGGCAGAGCTGTAACTTGAACTTAGGACCATCTGATCTTCTCAATACACTGATGAAATTATGAAAATGTAGCTTGTGAAGGATCAGTCATCTGTGCTGAGAACATTATTTAATGCAGCTATTTGCAATTCAGTGTGACCAGTGCTGTCTCTATAAATTTCATATAATTTGCTCAGATATTCCAAGTAACTTCTATGGGGTTTTCTTCTAGACATTATATGTTTACATACTTTTGTAGTGCCTTAGTTTCTTAATACATTAAAAATACCATCTACAAACAAGAAACATGGTAAACCAAGCCCATACATCTATAGTAGAGTGAAAATAGCTTTTTACTATCTTGGGCAGTAATAATTTTTCTGGAAAGGAAGCAGGTGAAATTCTAGTGCTTCAACACTGATTCTAATGCTACAATTCCACCAAAATCTATTTAAAACGTAGAAGTGAAAAACGTCAGCAATTAAGAGTAAAAACAAATTAACTGACATTGGATTCACATTAGTGTTATTCAGTGGTTCTTAAATTATTCTCCCGTGGAACGTGGTGTTCCACAAAATAGACCAGGATATCAAAGTCATATAATAAAGATCTTTTCCTAATTTGCATGAAAAATATAATACACAGATTTGTATAATTTTAAGTTTTTGTAATATTCTTAAGCCTCTGGTATATGTCATCACTGATTGCTATAATCTAGCACTAGTACGATATATGATCCAGTAAAAAAATTGCATTTGGATTACTTCCACAGATCAACATTTTGTGGTAGTTCATAGACAGTAACCTGACCCCCCGGGGCTTGGCCACCTGAACTAGTTTGAAAAATTAAACTATCAATGAAGTTACTTTAAAATTATTCACTAAACACACCCCTCGGGGCAAGTCAACCTTGTTACTGGAAGATACGGAACGACTCCACTGAGTCGTCATTCAAATATTTATGTAAAGTTTCCTTCTTTGCATTCAGCAACTATAATAAAATGCTTATGAAAAATTAATGCCTTCCCTACAGCATAATAGACAGTCTCTTTTAGCCTATTTATACATAAAATGCCAAAATAAACATTAAGAAAACATTTGCAAAGTACACTTAGTATTCCCCTCTATCCCCTCCCCCCCCCAAAGCAAAACACCAGTATGAAATAGTTCTGTGATTCTGTGCAATTCATCTCCTCAAGCTCCACAGTACCTAGCTCATCTATGATGGAAGAATATGATCATTTAAATGCAACAAGAACATCTTTGTAAATGGGCCTGCCCCCTTTCAACAGCAACACAGAGCTAGAATTCATCTCGCCATTGGCTCTGCTTCCCGTAAATGAAGGAGTTGAGTAACCAAGAAGCCAGCTAGACCTTCCTCCCTTCCTGAGCTTTGAGGGCCAGGTCTTTGCAAATTCCACCCTTCCTTCCTGACAAGCCTGGACTTTAACAGTAACAGGGCAGTAACAGAGAGATGGAAAAAACACACACATCCACCCAGTGCTGACCTTTCTTCTCTTCTACGATGGTCTCGATGTATTTGCCGTGGAAAGTATGTCCAGTAGATATAATACCAAGAATGGCTTCACGATGACTTTTTAATGGGTAAAAAAAAAATTATGTCTGAGGTTTAAAGAATACTGTTGACATTCTCTATGGAGAATGTGGGTTACATCTAAGTGAGTGAAGCTGCTAAACATTGTGAGCTCTACCCAGAGACAATTAGGGGACAAATGTAGGTTTATATCTCCTTTCTGGGTCTGTAGTAAATGAGAGAAGCATGTAAATCTCCCACATAGGTGTTTTCTAAATAAACTTTTTTTTTTTTGAATAGTTTTTAATCTACAGAAAGCTTGCAAAGATAGTACAGACAGTTGTCCTGTTCCCACACCCAGTTTCTTTTATTAACATCTTACGTTACCATGTACATTTGTCACAATAAGAAACCAACATCAGTGCATGATTATTAACTAAATTCTGGATTTGTATTTTATTTGTTTTTCGTTATTGTTATTTGTTTTATCTCTTTTCTGTTCCAGGATACTGTCTAGGATACCACATCATATTTAGTCATCGTGTCTCCTTAAGTCCTGTCCAGACTTACACAAGTATTTTTAAATTACTGAAATATGATAGTAGATGGTTGGGGATTTTATTACACATGTGATAATTAAGGCAGAATTAACCTATGGTGAAGGACTCCAAATTCTGGGTTTTTTCCCCTTCTGGGAGGAACCCCTTTCAGTTCCCAATTCAAAATATCTTAGGTGGTAGTGATTGGAGAAGTATACTTTTTTGTGCTTGGGTAGCTTAGAGAGAACTAGTAAATTATCCCCTTGACATGCCATAATTTGCTTCGTTCCCCAAATTTACCACTGTTACATCCACAGGAGCAACGGGAAGATACGTCGTGGCTGTGGATATTACAGTGTTGGGGGGAGTGAGGATAGGGTCTCTTTTTAAAAAAATAGTTCGATATTTTTCAATTAAAAACTGATGGTGACTCGGTTCACAGGGCGGGCAGAATGCAATAGCCTATTGATATTTAACTTCTATTAAACCATAGCTAGCGACAGTGTACAATTTTGTGTATGTACATATACCCATAATTACAAGACAGCAAGAAATAAGGCTCTCAAGAAACAGAATCTGAGGAAGGACACATAATTGTCCTGTTCAATCTTGGAGCTTCTTTTAAAGGTGACAGTGGAAAGTCCCATTGACAGGAAGCTCTTCAACTCCCATTGCTCTAGTTTCCTTTATAAAAAGAAGTTAAGCCTCGCCTGCTTAACTCAGAAACATTTTAAGTTAACTAAGGTTTTCCATTTCTCCTGCCACTTCCCGGCTCAAGCTGTGATCACTGTGTGCCTGGAACTGTTGCAGTAACCTCATTCAATTCGAGAGTGCGTGTGTGCCTGCGTGTGTGTGTGTGTGTGCGCGCGCGCGTGTGTGTGTCTGTTCTGACCACCTCTGTTGGCACTGACCACCTCTATTGGCAAACACCCTTGGTCTAACCTACACATCACTGCTGGATTCAACTTCCCCAACATTTCTATGGGCACATTTTCCTATTCAGAACTCTTTAGGGGCTTCCCATTTTCTAGAGAAGAAAACTGTAATTTTTCAGACTAGCATTAAGTAACTTCTCTGATTTAGTTCCAGCTTAAAATTTCCAACATTATTTTTCTTCTCTCCGATATACCCAAGTCCCTGCACCAGCCAAATATGTCTTCTTTCGGTTTACTCAAAACCTTCATTAAATTAATCACTGTAATTATTATGAAGAAACAATTATTTTGTGCCTTCATTACCATAGGCTTCCTGCCTTGAGTCTTTGCTTAGCTTTCTTCTTGACTCTTGTCTCAAATTTATCCCCTTTTCTAAAAAAGGCCCAGGTAAAATCCTACCTTCATTTCTCTTCCAACTCTCACCTACCCCCTTCCTCTAGTGATCTCCATCCTGACAACTTGCAGGGTCTACATGCACTCTCAGTATGTTGGTTTACCTACCCCTGGTTGTGTTTGCTATATGCATACTTACGTAGTGTCCGTGCCAAGTGCAAACCTCACCAATTAAACGGTTTTTATTCTTCTTCCATGTAACATATGATGAATATTTTCGTGTCATTAGATATTTTTGAAGTGTGATTTTTAATGGTTTCATAGGTAGTCTGCCTCACATTCCACATTGTATTAAGATATGTAGTTGGACATTTAGATGTCCTGTTTTTTCTATAATATAATGCTGTCCTGAACATTCTTACTCATCTCTAATTATGTATTTGAGATAAATTCCTAGGAATGGGCTTCTTGAGAAGCATTTATGAAGTTCTTGATCACATTTCCAAATTTCCTCCCGATATGTTGTGCCAACTTTTTTCTTCTATCAACAGTGTTGGAGATGCCTATGTTACTATTGTCTCATTGGCACCACAGGTCATAATTTGCCTGGAAGAAATCTTGTCGGGGGGCACATGGGGGGCTCAGTCGATTAAGCGTCTGACTCTTGATTTTGGCTCAGGTCATGATCTTACAGTCATGAGACCAAGCCCCACATCAGGCTCTATGCTAGTACGCTGGGTGTGGAATCTGCTGGAGATTCTCCCTCTCCCTCCCTCCGTCCCTCCTCCACTTGTGTGTGGGCTCTCTCTCTCTCTCTTTCTCTCTCTCTCTCTGTCTCTCTCTCATATCTGTTTGCCATCTGTTTGTCTCCTTTGGAAAAAAAATGTCTGTTTAGGTCCTCTGCCCATTTTTAGTTGGATTGTTTGGTGGGTTTCTCGTGTTGAGTTGTAGAAGTGTTTAATATATTTTGTATGTTGACTCCTTCTCAGATATGCAAGTATCTTCTCCCATTCAGTAGGTTGCCTTTTCATTTTGTTGATGGTTTAGTCCCACGAGTTTATTTTCGCTTTTGTTTCCCATGCCCGAAGAGACATATCTAGAAATACGTTGCTACAGCCGATGTCAGGGAAATTACTGTCTATGCTTTCTTCTAGAAGGTTTGTGGTTTTATGGTTCCCATTTAAGTGTCTTTAATCCAATTTGAGTTTATTTTTGTGTAAGAAAGTGGTCCAGTTTCGTTCCTCTGCATGTAGCTGTCCAGTTTTCCCAGCACCATTTATTGAAGAGACTCTTTTCCCCATTTTGTATTCATGCCTCCCTTGTCACTGATTAATTGACCATATAGGCGTGGGTTTCTTTCTGTACTCTCCATTCTGTTCCATTGATTTATGTGGCTGTTTTTGTGCCGGTACCATACTGTTTTGATTACTACAGCTTTGTAGTGTATCTTCAAATCTGGAATTGTGATACCTCCAGCTTTGTTCTTCTTTTTCAAGATGGCTTTGGCCAATTAGTATCTTTTGAAGTTCCATAAAAATAGTATTATTTTTCTAGTATTATTATTCTAGTTCTGTGAAAAATGCTCTTGGTATTTTGATAAGAATTTCATTGAATCTGTAGATTGCTGTCAGTAGTATGGATGTTGCAACAATATTAATTCTTACAATCCATGAAGATGAAATATCTTTCCTTTGTGTCTTCTTCAATTTCTTTCATCAATGTCCTAATAGTTCTTTCATATCCTTGATTAAGTTTATTCCTAGGTATTTTATTCTGTTTCATGCAATTGTAAATGGAATTGTTTTCCTAATTTTTCTTTCCCTACTTTGTTATTAGTGTGTAGAAATGCAGCTGATTTCTGTGTATTGATTTTGTATCCTGTCACTTTTCTGAATCATTTTATTGCTTCGAATAGTTTTTCAGTGGAGTCTTTAGGGTTATATATATGTATGTATATAGCCATACCATGTAAACGGTGTGTATATAGCCATACATATATGTATATGATATGTATATACCATATGTATATGGTATCATGTCATCTGCAATTAGTGACAGCCTTACTTCTTTCTTACCAACATGGACGCCTTTTATTTTCTCATCTGCTTGCTGTGGCTAGGCCTTCTAGAACTCTGGTGAATAATGGACATCCTTGTTTTATTCCTGATCTTAAAGGAAAGCTCCCAGTTTTCACCACAGAGTATGATGTTATCTGTGGGTTTTCCACGTATGGCCTTTATAATGTTGGGGTATGCTCCCTCTAAACCCACTTTATTAAGCATTTTTATCATAAATGATGTCAAATTTTGTCAAATGTTTTTTCTGCATCTACTGAGATGATATGATTTTTTTTTTAATTTTTTTCAACGTTTTTTATTTATTTTGGGACAGAGAGAGACAGAGCATGAATGGGGGAGGGGCAGAGAGAGAGGGAGACACAGAATCGGAAACAGGCTCCAGGCTCCGAGCCATCAGCCCAGAGCCTGACACGGGGCTCAAACTCATGGACCGCGAGATCGTGACCTGGCTGAAGTCGGACGCTTAACTGACTGCGCCACCCAGGCGCCCCTGATCATATGATTATTTATCCTTTATTTCGTTAATGTGGTGTATCATGTTTATTGCTTGGTGAATATCGAACCAACCTTTCATCCCCAGAACAGAATCTTTTAATTTTGATGACTTTCAGTTTCAAATTATCATGGACTTTGCTCTTGATGTGTTACTTAAGGAATCCTAGGCTGACCCAGAGTCACAAAGATTTTTCTCCTACATTTTCTTCAGAAGTTTTACAGTTTAGGTTTTTTATAGTATGATTTTTTTCAGTTAATCTTTGTACATGGTATGAGATGGCAGTTGAGGTTCATTTTTTCCATGATAAGTAGCAAAACATCATGAATCTTTCCAGAAAAGGAAATTGGAATAACTCGTCTCTCAAAGGCATATTTGTTGTTTAAAAAAGAGGAGTGGTTTGCCTTCAAGGTGATAGACAATAAATTATTGCTGCTGGTTCTTGAGTCTAATTTGGAGCCTACCTCAGATGAGTGAATGAATGATTATGGGCAGAAAACCATACATTATGTTACATTACCACTTGGGTTGTTTGTTTGGGAGCTAGGCTTGCTTATTTCCCCTAAACAATTAATGTGATTGTGTCAATTAATGTTTTTATTTCTACAGCAAGCATTTTTGAGACCCAAGGAGTACAAGGCACTGTACTTCTTGGACGGTGTGGGAAAATAATTTCTCTGTAGTCCATGAATAACCTGTGTGCAATTAACATCTGACTTCTAGAATGAAAGGAAGTCAAAGTAATTAACTTTCTTGAACCACAAAATTATTATATAAGGAACATCTGTAAACATTATTAAGATTTGGCCTCTTGGGAATGTACTCATAAAGATTGTTAAGGGAAAGGTGTGATACATAAGAAATATAGCTTGGAGTTATTTGTGAAATGAAAAGTATTTCAGTAATTGCCAGACCCACCAAAGCCTTTTTATCACCTCTTTTTCTCTGTAGGTCATCAGCTCAATGAGCTCCCTTTCTGAGTACTGCCTGCCTTCCATTCTGCGTACATTATTTGACTGGTATAAAAGGCAAAATGGCATTGAGGATGAATCACATGAATACAGACCAAGAACAAGCAATAAATCAAAAAGGTACATTTCTTATGTGTAGGAATTATGAGGATCTTTCTTTCTTTCTTTCTTTCTTTCTTTCTTTCTTTCTTTCTTCTTTCTCTCTTTCAGAAACATAAATCAAAATGGGATTTATGCAGCATCTAAATCTTCCTGCCTATGCATGGATACCTAGCAGGTGCACATGGATACCTAGCAGGTGACACAGGTGGCCCCTTGTCTAGCAGTGGGAGTGCTAGTCACTGCCACTTGTCACAGGTTGAAAAGACACACTCAGCCTTATTTTGACATTGGTGGGGCAGGTGTAAAGGGCCCTAGATTACCTTGCTACTTTCCTGAGCCCTCTCTCTTCCAGTCTGCACCTAAAAGCAGAAAGGCTGTAGCAGGCCCCACATGGTGCTGCCTAGTCCTTGTTAGGAACTTTGAGTGCCTGGTGTGCCGTCATGGGAAGGAGGCTGGACAGGACCTTAGCAGTAGGCCTGGAGGTGCCATCCATGAGCCCTGTGACTTTGGGCAGCTCACGACCTCTCTGTACTTTAGTCTCTTCACTAGCGAAACAGGGAAGTCAGATTACCTCATCTCGAACTTCCCTTGCAGCCGACATTTGTATTATTCTGAGCTCCCCCTTCTCTTACGGATTTGAAAAGTGGAACTTGCTGCTACATGAACCCTTTAGCAACCATAAAATTTAAGATTCTTTTACTGTCAAATGAAGGTGCCATCCCCCCAAAGTTTACATAAATCTATGGAATTCATATGTTTGAAATATAAGTAAATATAAGAAAGTTGACTATATTTACCTTTTCTTAAAAAAAAGATTATTTTTAAAACATCTCCATATGAATTGATGGTCCACTTTTTAAAACAGTAAAGACAGAAATGAATCATTCAGAAAATCAGATATTAACTACTTCTTGTGAGTGATTTATGTCTCTCATTATTTCTTGACACTTCTAATGCTTTTTTAAAAATATCCACTTCTCAATGTCATGAAATGAATTACATTTCATCCAAAGTTGTGATTTCATTTTATAACATGCTTGAGTTTATGCAAGATTCAATCATTTGTTAATCATTTTGTTTGGGAGAGAAATTAATAACTTTTTATATTGAATCTTTTTTTAGTTGAAGACAGGGAATTTTTTATTAAGATATAACTTATACCTGGCAAAATTCATTCTTTTAAAGTGTGTAATTCTGTGTTTTTTAGTATATTCACAAGGTTGTACAGCCATCACCACTAATTCCAGAACATTTCATAACCCTGAAAAGAAATCTCATACTAATTAGCAGTCTCTTCTCACAAATATTTTTTTGATATATCAAATTTGAAAGGTAAAGTCTCAATTCTAAAATTGGTTCAGACTGTGAGATTAATAAATTAATGGTATCATTTTATTATTCTTCCCATATTACATGTTAGTTTATGAGTAGATATTAAACCTTTCCTTGGGGATGAAGAATGGGGCAGTTTTAATTGAATTAAGTGAGTTTTAGTTTTGTTTCTCTGTTTTGTCATAATTTAGTTACTAAACCTAGATTTTCCATGAATTTATTTCTTTTTGTATTGAAAATATTGAAAATGATTATATATATAATATATATATTATTTTACTTTGTGTGTGTGTGTGTATATATATATATATATATATATTTTTTTTTTTTTTTTTTTTTTTTTTAAGAGGCTCCATGCCCAACATGGGGCTTGAACTCACGACCCTGAGATCAAGAGTTGCATGTTACAGACTGAGCCAGCCAGGAACCCTTGAAAATAGTATTTTAAAACTCACGTTACTAATTTTTTTCAGGAGATCAGAGTAATTGCCAATATCAAATACAGCATCAGGACAGTGAAATTTGACTCAGCAGCATTTAATTAGCATTTGGACGTCCAAAATAAGAATGTGTGTTTGGGAGAAAGCCAAAAGAATGAGGGTATCTAGAGCATGATGTAGGTAATAATGAGAGTTTCTGTTACTAGAGGAAAAAAAAAGAGGAACTTTAGAGAAAAGCACAAGCAACCGAAAACAGTTAAGTGTGACAGATGTGTACTAGGGTTACAATTTCTAAGATTAGTATAATATCAACATTTTGACTGCCAAATAAATTTGTCAGATGCTGCTGGCTCCTGGCAGTTAGACCTCAAACCAGCAATAAAGTTGAATTCATTATTGGAAAAGTATAGGTCTTACTTTTATTTGAAAGCATAAATTGGCTCATTAAATAAAATAGAATCCGGGGTTTAAAGTTTTTTTCCCTGCCAAGAACTGCTACTTTCTCAAGGTCCTCTGGCCCCTTTTAAAGACCCTTATTGGCCATCCAACACAACCATTTTCTCTCTATTGCTGCTGGCCATCTTTGAAAGTTCTCCTTCCTTTCAGTTTTCAAACATCTTGTTTACTTATTCCATGCTATAATCTCTAGGTCAGGCTTGATGAATGTTCTTTTTTAAGGCAGTTGGATGTGTTTTCCTCTCCTCCAGCTGGCAGGAGCTCTTCCAAGTTCTAGTGGGTCTTGAAGGACTTCAGATAGATGGTTTGGCCCAGTGCTCTCCCTCCTGGCAAGACTATTTGCAATAATCGTGAATGAATGAGCTCCTACCCTGTCCATACATTTCTCCTTGAGAGTTAGAGCTGCAACTTCCCTTGCTAACCCATTCTGTCACTTGCCAGCCTTTACTTGACTTGTTTATGGTTATAGAGTGTCTCCAGAAGTTCTTTTTTATATCTTACATATCACCTTCCTTTCTTCTCATTCCCATTGACTGAAGCAGAAAAAATACTCCATATTTAAAATATTCTTGGGGTGCCTGGGTGGCTCAGTTGGTCCAACTTCAGCTTAGGTCATGATCTCACGATTTGTGGGTTCGAGCCCCGCGTCAGACTCTGTGCTGACGGCTTAGGGCCTGGAGCCTGCTTGGATTCTGTGTCTCCCTCTCTGTCTGGCACTCCCCTACTCATACTTTGTCTCTCTGTCTCTCAAAAAGAGACATATTTTAAATTTAAAAAATTTAAATTTAAATTTAAATTTAAAAATTTAAATTTAAATTAAAAAATTTAAATAAAAATTTAATAAAATTTAATAAAAAATTTTAAATAAAAAAATTTAAATTAAAAAAAATATTTTTTTAATATTCTTGATTTATTTTGAAAATACCTGCCTGACAAGCCCAACTCTGGTCCTCCTTTCTCATTGCTCTTACTTAAAATTCCAAGGATGGAGCATTTACATGTTTGAGAGACTATGCTAAACATATTACACACTTTATCTTATTTAATACTCAAGCAAACCTTTCTGTAATTGCTATTATCATTCCCATTGTGTAGATGGAACAGTTACTGGTAAATAGAAGAGGCATCATTTTAACCTACGACTGTTCCACACTAAAGCCAATGCTCGTAGCCACTATTCTGTGCCTAGAGTCTCAGCCATCATTTAATTTGTCTTTCTTTGTTCCATTCCCAGTCAGCCTTCAGTTAGTATGTTAGATAAGCAGAACCCGGGGTGGGGGGGTGGGATGGAGGTAGACTGACATTTCTGTCCTTTGACAGTGTTTATTCAGCTCCCTGACTTTTGAGTGAGTTCAAATGACTCCACTTTGCTTCTTTCTACCTCTTCTTCCACCTGCTTTATAACCATTCTCTCTCCCACCACCCCATTCACTTTTTTCTTCTTTCACAAACTTCAAGTGGCAGAAGGTCATGAGGAAAGAGGCATGGAAACAAAAGAGAGAGAGAGAGAAATAGCTCCTAACCTTTCTCCACCCTCCATAGTCCTGCTGTGGCTGATCATGGTACTACGTCCTTATTATTCTCTACGTTGTGTAGCTTCTTTCATAGGTGCTTCTCAATATATACCTCCAATATGACAGCCCTGCCCTGCGTCTGTATCTGTTCTAGAGATGATAGGATTCCAGAAAGTTACCTTGGAAGAGCCCACAGGATGAGCTTGTAGACTCACAGATAGCTACTCAAGTTGACATGGCTGAAAAGTTGAAATTTGAAGTCAAATATTCTGATCCTGTGTTAGTTCACTGCACCTCACTGGTAACAAAAAGCATTAGCATATATTTACCCCTGCAATCTTGAAATAGCAAATCTGGTTTGCAGTCCACTGGGAATGAGCCCTAGATGTCTGGAGAATTGTAGCACTCCGAGAATTTTTTCAGTGCCACTGAATATGAATATTTTAAATTTTACAGTGATGAACAACAGCGTGATTATTTAATGGAAAGACGGGACCTCGCCATTGATTTCATTTTTTCTTTAGTATTAATAGAAGTTTTGAAACAGGTCAGTAATTTAATGTTTCTTTTAGATAAGGTTTATCTGAAAACTACTTATGTTTTTAAAATCTAAGTTTTAAATTGTCCATGAATTTCAAATACTGGGTCATATGAATTGTGTTTATTGATTGCTAAGGATGACAGACGTACTATTACTGATGTGATCTTTAATATTCTCTTCCAAGTTAAAGCGATCTTTTTTTTTCTTTTCAGATTCCACTTCATCCTGTAATAGACAGTCTAATACATGATGTTATTAACTTGGCTTTCAAGCACTTTAAGTACAAAGAAGGGTAAAGTAATTTGTCTCTTTAGAATTTTGAAGAAGTTGGGCACTTAAAACTAAAACAAGTTTGCTCTTTTTAGATGACCAGGGATCCCTAACTCATCTAATCGTATCTTATTTAGGTACCTTGGTCCTAACACTGGAAATATGCACATCGTGGCAGACCTGTACGCAGAAGTCATTGGAGTGTTGGCACAAGCTAAGTAAGTGAGCGTCAGCCCTTTACCGTAAGATCTTGAGCCCCTCCCCTATTGCCGCCCAGCTCCATTCTCAGGAAGGGACTGTGTGTGAGCTTACGGAGAGCTAAGGCCTTTTTTTTGCTATGGGTTTCATGTCTCTGAAATTGACTAAAAGCGCCCTCGAGGCAAGTACCAAGTCTTTTTCAATTGTTTTCTCCCCTACCTTTTTTACCCGGCATTTGGGCCAGGGGCTACCAGGAGTCCATGAGTTTCAGACTACTGCATCAAGGAAAGAACCGGACGAACCAAATTGCTTTCCTCTCTGCCACAAATATTCCAAAGAAGTTTACCACTTTGAGGAGTCTTGTTTTCTGTATTCTCTGAGCGTGTAGCTACGATATCTATCATCTGTGAATGGGAAAATTCCATTCTAGAATGTCCCTTTACTATAGAGCTTACTTAACTCAGCTGAGCTAAAAATGTCCCAGACTCTGTCATGGAAACAAGTCGGGGGAAAATTCTCATTGCTAAATTTATCTGGCCCCATAATGCTACTTAGCAGGCTAGAACAAAGTGGTGTTAGACCATTACCAATAATATACTTCTTCCAAAAGTGATGTCACATCTTATTCACCCGTCTTCATCTTACTCAACCCCAAGGCACATCAGGCAAGATCCTGAATGCCTAGGTGAGGCAAATGAGCCAGAGACATAATGCGAATCCAGGCCAAGAGTTGAGCTTAAAGCAACAGTGATGCCCTGATGCTTATGAAATACAATCTTCAGAAAGAGATTTTTATCTGCAAGAAGAGATGGTGTTTCCTAACTTAGTAGCATGGAAATACCCAATTATCAAAAAACAAAAAGTTTTGAAAATGTGTACTCAGCAACCTTACCTAGCCAAACATAGACAAGAACTCAGGCAACAGACCCCCAAAACTCTTCAGTGTGACTTACTTACTCTAACCCAGTTTATCCATCTCGGGTAGCTATTTTTTCGAACCCCTAAAACATCGCTGTTGGATGGAAGAGAGGTAGACACACTGATGCCGTGAGAAATATCAAGCTCAAAGACTGTCAACAACGGAGAGGAAAGAAAAAGTAACCAAAGCACACTGAAAAAACTACAGTGTTACCTGGGCCATTTTGCATGGGATCATATCACACTTTTATCGTAGCCCATTGTGATAATTGTGGTTCATGAGTCATCAAGAAAAAAAAGCATAATATATTTTTTATTGCAACTAACAATAAAAGTATTGGCATTTTTAAGGGATAGGCTTCAATTGCCTGGCAGCTTGATTCATATGTATGTACCTCATTCCCATAAAAGATCAGAAAAATGAGTTATTGCTATGTGTTCGGCTGATTTGTGTCAAACCCTGAAAATCTCAACATATTCCTGTGTAATTCCTCTTGGTATTATCTCAGACCTATTCTCTTATACTATCGTTTGGAAAGTTTAATTTGCCAAAAAATGGCTTTTGTGTTTTTCTTAGTTTTTGTGGATTATGCAAACAATATTGGTTTCCTTAGAATGACCTTTCTTAGCCACATCAGTTTTGAGTTAGTTATGAATGAATTGAAAAACAATGTCATAAGCAAGCAACACTCTAAGGCTATAGGAATTTCCATATTAGGTCAGATCTATGATCCACCAGTCCAGTGTTTTCTTGCCAACCGTGGTTTTTTAAATTTCCATGATGTCAGTATTTGTCCTAATTCTGCAATAGCCAAGTATGTGAAATGTCTCAATTTGGACAATGTTCCAGTACTTTCCACTCATAAGAGAACCCTTTGGCCAGTGAGTTCTTACAGTACCTGCAGTAATGTATAGTAATCACAGTGCTGTATTCTCACCTAGTCAGTGTATAGGTAACCTTTATTGATAGATGATACAATCTTCAACTAGTGTCATAATCCAAATTATCACATTACTCTTTCTCATGAGTAGGCCAGAAGCATTACTTTGTCATTGCCTTAGGCAAGTACTGTTTCCTTTGTTCTCAGTGGGGGAAAAAAGGATGTATGCTTATCTACTACAGAGTGGTTATCTTTTTTTTGTTTCCCAAATAAGTGAGTAATGAAACAGTTCTAATTTTAGATTTTATATCTAACCGGTAATGCATATGAAATATTGTCTTTATTCTGACTGTAGTTGTTAATACTTAGTTTTGGTCTTTAAGTTTTAGCAAAATCACTATTTTTAATCTTACTAGTGCTAATGCACTTAACTTCTACTGGTAAAGGGAAAAAATTTTGCTGGTTTGTGATATTTGCCCAAAGTGTTGACTTTTTCAAAGTCAGTTTAGTTAAGATTAGATTTTTTTAGAGTAAGTTTTTTTGGTTAAAATCTGGTATATTTATTTAAATAGTCATAATGGCCTCTAAGATTCATAGATTTCAAAATTGCTTTCTCTTTATGTGATATAAACACAATGTACATATTCTTATACTCTTTTATATGTACTAAACATTTTAAAGCAGTTTATTTTTATACTGCTGTTATAGTAATCCAAAGACTGAGTAACGATTTAATTACTGTATTTACTAAAGACAGTACTAAACACTAAAGGCATAGTCATTGAAAATACATTTATTTTTTCCTAAAATTATTTTAGGGGAAAATAAATTTTAAGTGCAAATAGATTTGGGTATTTTTTTATGCTAAAATAGTATATTTATGTCATTTGGGACGTTTAAAAGCAAAAGATAACCATATTTATTCTTAAATGAGAAATAAATAGACTGTCAGCCACCTACTTGTGAGAATGTGGAACTAGTAAATTATACAGATAACCTGCCCTCTCCTACCTCTTCTTGTTTTAGTCATGGATTAGGGATGGAAAACAAACTTTCTTAAGTATCATCTGGTCCTTAAAACAATATAAGTCTAACCTATTAGATTACTTTTTTCCTTTTAAACTCTCACATTTAAAATTAAAATCACTGAGGGGTACCTAAGTGGCTCAGTCGATTCAGTGTCTGACTCTTGATTTCAGCTCAGGTCATGATATCACAGTTCATGGGATCAAGCCCCACATTGGGTTCCGTGCTGACAGCACAGAGCCTGCTTGGGATTCTCTCTCTCTCCCTCTCTCTGGCCCTCCCCCACTGTCTCTATCTCTCAAAATAAATAAACAAACATTTAAAAAGTCATTAATAGGGTTTTTTTAGTGTTTGGAAATAACTTGAATAAACACATAATTTTTAAAAACCAGTTGCGAATTAATAAATTTATATAATCTTGATTGAAAGTGTCCCTTCCATTGCTTTGCCACACCAACTCTGCCTCCCACCCTTTCTCGTTGCTGCATAAAGTCTCATCCTTTACCTCAACTCAAATCCCCCCAAATCTCCTCTAATTTTCCAGCTGGAAAGAGCCCTTTCTCCTCGCCTTGGAGCCTCTTTAAGTGTATTATTCACATAAAAGGCAATGTGAAATGAGAAAGTGATCTAGTCTAGCATTCCACCTCCCAGAAGGATCAGCAAGATTTGAGCAAAGGGTCAGATACTTGTGAACACACCTCACAAACTATTATTATTATTATTATTATTATTATTATTATTATTGTTATTACTTGCATGACTCATGGCCAGTTCTACATCGTTTTATATTCCCAAACAAACTATACACTGTTCTTAGGGCAGCAACTATATTTCATAGTTCATGACCATGTAAGGCAGCTGGAGTATGGTGGAAATTCCTGGACTTTATGTCAGAAGACCTGGGTTTGAGTCGTCTTTGTCGTGTCGATCTTCCAAATCTGTTTCTTCATTTGTAAAATGGGAATGCATTCACTGCCTGACTCAATGGGTTTTTGTGAAAGTAAAAGGAGTATAATGTGCATCAAATATTAAACATCTTTTTTTTTTATTTTTTATTGTTTATTTATTTTGAGAAAGAGAGAGAGACGGAGCACAAGTGGGGAAGGGGCAGAGGGAGAGGGAGACACAGAATCTGAAGCAGGCTCCAGGCTCCGAGCTGTCAGCACAGAGCCCGATGTGGGGCTCAAATTCATGAACCGTGAAATCATGATCTGAGCCAAGGTCAGACGCTCAACCGACTGAGACAACCGCCCCTAAAATATTAAACATCTTACAAATATACCTTATTGTTATTCCTAGTCTAGACCAGTGCATCATAAACTTTAGCGCATCAGAATCACCTATACGGTTGGTTGAACGAGATTACTGGAATTCACCCCTAGAGTTTCTTACCCGATAGGCGTGGCGTGGGCCAGATAAAGCCTGTTCCTCACAAGTTCCCACACAATGCTGCTGCTGCTGATCCCGGGGCCACACTTTGAGAACCACTGGCCTAGACATAACATAGCACGGAGATTAAGCACTGGGACTCTAGAGCCAGACATTTGGCTTGAAACCCTGGCTGTGCCATTTATCAGCTGTGCGACTTTATCACATTAAGAAATCTCAGCCTCAAGTTCCCTTGTCTGTGAAGAGGGTATAATAATAGTGCTCTGCTCGAGTTGCAAGGATTAAATAATTGTGAAGATGAAATGTAGGGTTCACTGAACTGTGCTTGGCATATCGTGGATGCCGGATATCTGCTTGTTGCTGCCATTGTCACCATCCTCGGCATCAGATTGTTTTCCTCCTCTAGAAGAAGTAGAAAAGAGAGATGACCCAGGAATTTGGAGTTTATATTTTCTGCTCCGTTGCCTCCTTACAAACCTTTTTTATTGTGAAATATATGGAGCAAACATGAGAAAAAAATCCATAAATTGGTTTAGAAAAATACAGTTTTCACAAACTGTTACCAAATGAGCGTCATGTAACTTCCTGTGCCCAAGCCGAGAACTGGAAAATGGCCGGCTCTCTCTAAGCCTCTTCCACCGACTTGCCAATCACACACCTCTTGTACTGCCTTCTGGTGAAACAATATCTGTGTTTACAGCCTACTTTATTTGTCCCAAACTTTCTACATTGAAGTGTCCAACATTGTTGTTTCAACCTTCTCAGATTCCATTACTGGGCCTTCAACTTTCATAATATAATAACCCTCTTTAATCATGCCTCGCTCCTAATTGACCTTTTCACATATGTAGAACCACAGGCTGATCGTCTCAGGAAGCGAAATACAATGAGTTTTAGAAGGCTTTCCTTGTTTTCTTAACCAGCCATTTCAGAAGTAGTTTGGATAACTTCTGTGTATATATTCCTCTACCTTAGATACTTGGAAGAACTACTATTTTCCATCCTCTTAGGATCTATTGTTTTAATCCTATATGATAACGTTATAATTAATATTATTAAATATTAACGTTTTCCTTTCAAATAATACAGATACCTTACATTCCTTGCAGACTGCGTCTCTTTGATTGTAACATCCCGCGCAGGTAGTAGAAAGCTTATTCGTCTTTCAGATTTGATTTGTATTTTTTCATTAGTAGATTTTCCTTCAACCTGAAAAAAATTTTTTCACCAATCATTAACCTAAAACTATAAAAGACACAACGACAGAAAACTTTGGAAATGGACTGGGACTGTGCCTTGGCATTATTTGCTGTCATTGTCAGAAATAGCTGGCCTGTGATATTGCTCAGATGCTTAAAATTGGATACTTTAGGCCATTGGAGTTTGCAAGTATGTGGGAAATTGCTAAGCCTGAGGAAAAGAAGCTTTTTGTCGTGCTCAATTTAAGAGCTAGACCATTTTGAGGGCGTCTAAATAGCCCTGGATCTTCTCCCTGACTGAAGGAAATGTTGAGCATCTTATGAGAATAAGAGAAGAAAGGAGAAGATTGCACTCTTTGCCAAATCCCCGGTATCGAATCCTTACAAAATGACAGCCGTGTACTTCACCTGATTCAAAGGAACGCTGTTGCTGTGCCCCCGTCACTCCTAGATGCTGGAGGCCTCCATTACAGTCACTTTGGTACCCATGATTTGAGAAGTCGCTCATGTTCTCTTCTTAGATTCCCTGCTGTAAAGAAGAAATTTATGGCAGAGCTAAAAGAATTACGGCACAAAGAGCAGAGCCCGTATGTCGTTCAGAGTATTATCAGCTTGATAATGGGGATGAAATTCTTTCGAATTAAGATGTATCCAGTGGAGGACTTTGAGGCCTCTCTTCAGTTTATGCAGGTAGGTAATGTCTTGGGCAGGAGAACCACGGGGCCCTCACCCTGAGCAACTCCCTTCATCAGAATGATGGACCTGAGTCCAAGTCATTTGCTTGTCAATGTGGAAAGAGTCCTGCCTTTGCCTCAGCAATTCACAACGTGCTTTGTATCCCAGTAATAGAATTTCAGGCAGATAATTTCACTTTCACACTTTCATATCCTCTTTGCAGGAGGCTGTAGAGTGGAATGTCGTATATGTTGACTCTTTTTCTTTTTTACTCCTCAGCTGCATATCGATCTACGAATAAAATGTAGCTGATCTTTTTACTGTTTATCCCTGATAGCATTGAGGTGGCTGTGTTAGTGTTCATAGGCATCAGAACTTTAGGGAAGAAACTTTTTATTCCTACTATACGAGAGAATCAGGTTTTCTATTTTAAATCAACCAAACCATACAGGTGTAAGCGTCAATTACACAGTGTTCCTCATTATGTACTAACAAAAGAATTGTTGCTAGTGTGGATTTTGCAGAACACGCAGCTCTATGAGAATTTATAAAACTCTCTCTGATGCTGCTGTGAGTTGGATTTAGTGAGGGTCTTTATCAATAAAGAGTTTACATATAGGGATTATGAATGGAGGCTATACCACTTCATACCCACTAAAGTGGCTAATAATGAAAAAGACAACAGCAAGTGTGGGTGAGATGTAGAGAAATCGGAACACTCACACACTGGTGGGGATATAAAATCACACAACTTTGGAAAACAGTTTAGCAGTTCCTTGATTGTTAAACCTTAGGTATATATCCAAGAGAAAAATATATGTCCCCACAAAAACTTGAAGGCAAATGTTATTATTCATAGTAACATTATTCATTATTCATAATAACAAAGAAGTGAATATAACCCAAATGTTCATCAACCAATGAATAGATAAACAAATGGTGGCAGATCCATAAAGGGAATATTATTTGGCCATGAAAAGGAATGAAGTACTAATAACATGCCACAACATGGCTGTACCTTGAAAACAATACTCTAAGTCAAAGCAGTCAGATGCCGAAGGCCACATATTGTATGATTCCGTTTATACAAAATGTCCAGAATAGGCAAATCCATAGACACAGAAAGTGGATTAGTGATCGTATGAAGAGTTGGAGGAAGGGGTATGGATAAGGAGGTTGGAGATAACTACTGAAGGGCGCAAAGTTTCTTTGGAGGATAGTGGAAAGGTCCTAAACTTGTTGTGATAAATGTACAACTATGAATGTAGTAAAAGCCATTGGTTTGTACACTTTAAATGGGTGAATTGCATGTTATATTGACTGTGTCTGAGTAAAGCTATTTTTTAAAGAAAGAATATGGGCTGTGTATCAAACTTCTTGGGTTTAAAATCAAGCTGTAGCACTTACCAGCCCTGTGACCTTGGCCCAGTCATGCTTAGGCCCTCCCAGCCTCACCTACCTTAGTACCAAGTGGTGATGGTGGCAATAACCTTAGAAGGTGGCTCTGAGGAGGCACATGGTAAGTACTTACTAACTGTTAACTATTTTTATCCCTCTCTCATGTGAATAATTCATGTAACTATGTATTTGAGTGACGATTTGCAAGAGTGTTTACACACATATACAAAGTAATGTAGGAAAAGGGCCACAATTCCAGAAACCATGACTTTCCATGTTGGCAACGCCTATCTTGCATTGATAGCTAAATATGGAATTGATAGACTAGGGATTTTAGTAACTTGTGTTGGCAATGGTCCCAATGTTGACTGAAAATAAATATAATAGCTAATATAGATGTTAACATATCATCACAAATACGTGTAGCCTTGGACCCTTCCATGAAAACAATACCTAATGAATAGCATAGTAAGTTATTATGAAAAAGGCCAGGAAGGAGAAAAGGGCTAGTTGGATTCTAAACAGATCAGCTTTCCTAACAAATGATTCTCTGGGCCACCAAAAGTAGCCTTCATAGGGGCACCTATGTGGCTCAATTGGTTGAGAGTCTGACTCTTGATATTGGCTCAGGTCATGATCCCAGGGTCATGGGATCCAGCCCCACATCAGGCTCTGAGCTGACCATGGATCCAGCTTAAGATTCTCTCTCTCTCCCTCTGCCCCTCTCCCCAGCTCATTCTGTCTCAAAACAAAACAAAATAACAAAACAGCTCTTTCATAGATAGTAGGCCACAGGCAAAAGACATCCTTACTTGAGGAGGTATTCTAAAGGTTTCTTGTCTGGGGGTAGGGTTGGGGAGAGGGGGTGGTGGGAAGAAGGGAAGCATTCCAGACTTACTTATGAAACTATCTGAATAATAAACACACCTAAAATGTCAGAGCTAAGAAGTAAACAGCTCTGTGCCTGGGGCTGTCACAGGGCCTAAAATAAGTTTAATATCTTCTGCCTCTCTTCCCATGTTTATCTTCTCTGGAGATCTGTATTTGTGGGTTAATCAAGGACCCAGGGCCCCACACACAGTAGATGGTCAATAGAAATTTGTCAGCAATGAATGTCTGAATGAATCAACCAAGAAGTCAGTGGATGAATATCTGCTCACTGGTTATAGATGCTTTGTCCTTTCAGCAAAGTGATTTGAGATAGAAATAGGAGGACACCAGTCTTGCAAAATGTCATTAGGGTCATTTTGAATTTTTTTTTAATTTTTATTTATTTATTTATTTTGAGAGAGAGACAGAGACTGAGAGCGGGAGAGGGGCAGAGAGAGAGGGAGACACAGAACCTGAAGCAGGCTCCAGGCTCTGAGTTGTCAGCACAGAGCCTGACGCAGGGCTCAAAATCACGGACTGCGAGATCATGACCTGAGCTGAAGTCGGATGCTTAACAACTGAGCCACTCACGTGCCCCAGCGCCATTTTGAACATAAATATAAGTGCTGGAATCTAGTGATTTTCTTTACTAGATTATGAAATATGCTATGTCAGTGTGTATGATTTAAGAGCTGTTTACTTAAATTTAAGTGCATTTATGTGCATATCTCAATCTGCTCTCCCTCCTTTATGCTTTTTCTACTTCCTAGGAATGTGCACATTATTTCCTCGAGGTCAAAGACAAAGATATCAAACATGCCTTGGCTGGGCTTTTTGTTGAAATTCTTGTCCCAGTTGCTGCCGTGAGTTATGTTTTTATTTTTAAGAATTTCCTCAAATTAGATTAGAGAGTTAACAATGTAATTAATATAATATTAACATGGGTCTCTGTTTTAGGCTGTTAAAAATGAAGTCAATGTTCCCTGTCTTAGAAACTTTGTTGAAAGCCTATATGATACCACGCTGGAACTTTCTTCTCGAAAGAAGCATTCATTGGTTAGTAACTATGAGAAAATCCAAAATGCAAAATTGCAGAGGCTAAAATTCCTACGCTGAAATTACTTGAAAGTCATAAGGGTTCCCCCTAGATGGAAGATTTATCTACAGCTCCCCCCAAAAGAGGGAGCATTTCAAACTTTGGATCTTGCACTTAATATTGACCATAACTGAATCGCAGTAATATAAGGGGATTAGACCATGTCACCTCAGATGACCCTTCTCGTCTTAAGATTCTGTTGTTTATTTTCAAGACTGGCTTAACTTGATTTTTGTTTTTATTTCTGGGTATTTTTTCCAATCTAAAAGTCAAAGTTTATAATAACAGTTTATCTTTTCAATCCCCACAAGTCTTCACTGGTTGATTCCTAGCCTGATACTCAAAATCAAATGGAACCAGGCAGCAAAGAGGGTTGGGAGGCAGATGGTTGCCCGTAGGAAGGATTCTCTGAAGGCTGAGAAAACAGTATTTGGGAAAGGTCTTGTGCTGAAAAGCAGCAGTGCAGAGAAGTCTTTTAAATTACTACAACCTGTTGCCCTCAGTGGTGAATAAGACTCTGGTTTATGAATCGACACGTGGCATATGAGCTATAATTGTGATAGTTTGAAGGAAGTAGGTTATTTAGGTAGATGTTTGCTGACATGGTTTTTGCCAATCTTCAAAGTATGAGCATTGCCACCATTCTTTGAGCGAGTATTCAGGGTTGCTTTGCTGGCAGGGGTGACAGATTTGCTTATTTTTTACTTCTGTGGTCATTGTGACTGACTAGTAGTTTTTTGGGTTTCTTTGTTTTGTTGTGTTGTGTTTTAGTTTGTTTTGTTTTAGATTGCTGGCTGGAATTAGAGTTCTTCTCAATGGTAGTGTAGTTCAAAGTCAGTTTAAAGCCAAGTGACTAAAATATTAAGCTAGTGGATTGTTACACAATGATTCTCATTATGGCAATTGTTTTTTGTTTTGTTTTTTGTTTGTTTGTTTGTTTGCTAATTCAGCCTAATGGATGATCCAGTTATATTGTTGTTTAGATCTTCCCTAGCTTTAATTCTTGGGAGCCCTAAAGGTGTATGCCATCTGGCTCAGCAAAAATGGCGATGGGTTCTGCATATATATTTTTTGGGTGGCCGCTCATTAGCTTTTCTGTCTCCTTTAGTTGCTGTGGGAAACCAGCCCAGTTAGGCAGGAAAACACAGTAGCACCTCTGTTTATTCAGTCGTAAGCAAATTCCTCCTGTGGTTAAATTTGTCTTGGTGGAGTTTACCAATGCAATAACATTTCTTTGAGGAATCTTCCTTAATTACAGGAAGATTGCATGCAAAAGAAAATATATACACCTACCTCTAAGACAAAGACAAGCTAGTAGATGTTTATGAGGAAAAAGCCCAATAATATTTTTAAAATTCATGTGCCTTCCTGCTTTCTTTCTGAGAACTGAGAGTGATCTAAGCTAATGAGTTTGTTTTTAAAATCCCTAAGTGAAGACTAAATGAGTAAATCAGATTTCCACTTATACATGAAGCTTATTATACATTACACACTATTATACACCATGTAATTCTAGATAATTCCATCCGCATCATCATCAGAAAGCATTTGTGAAATGCCTACCTCTGCATGGCACCCCTGGGCCTCGTTGTGTTATGAAGCGTCCTGTTTATTCTGGCCCACAGAAGGAGGTGGATAGGTAGCAATCGCAGAGAACGTGCGTTACCTGATTTGATGAAATATGAATCAGCTCGTGACCTCATCTTCTTTCTCCTCAGGCCCTGTACCCCCTGGTGACCTGTCTTCTCTGTGTCAGTCAGAAGCAGCTGTTCCTGAACAGGTGGCACATTTTCCTCAACAACTGCTTATCCAACCTTAAAGTTAGTATTTGTCAGCTCAAAAAAGTCTTTTCTGAACTAGATATGTGTCTGAGACTGGTACATGTGCTCCTGAGAGTGGCTCCCGATGTGGGCGGGGGAATTTCCCTGTACTGTTGGAATAGTGAAAAAAAATATTAATCAGAGTTCTCCTTATTAAATATAGTCTGTTTTAGAAGAAGACTAAGGATAAGAGAAATCATTTCAGATTTGGGGAAATGAATCTTTTCTAATAAGGATCGCTTTCAAGGTAGAATTAAATACCCCCTTATGTGCATCAATTGTTGCATTTTATCTAAACGATTAAAAAAGGGGAGGCCGCACTTCACTGGCAGAGCCATGCGAATTGATTTCAGAAGCTCAGCTATACCTCCCGCATCCTTCCTCTGCCGCCTCTAGTCTAGGAAAATATTTGGGAGGAAAGTTCCATTCTGTGGGAAGACTGGCCCTAGTCACAGGGAACATGTATTTCCTGTCACTGTTATTTGCGATTATTTGAAGGCATTCTATTCAAGCCACATGGCAGGCCATCAGCCCGAGGCATTCATTGAACAAATGCCCTACAGGTAGTTAGCACAAGTACTGGATGATGTGAGGAATGAAGTCAATGTTCCTAAAACTGAGGAGGCTACTGTTAAAACTACTATAATGAATAGTTTTAAAATTGGCTTTATAACTTTTAAGTAGTAGACATAGTTTAAGTTTCAGTGACCTATTGGTGAAAGACAACTAAATGGAAATCAACCCTAGTATAAATGCAAACAGTGTGTATTTTCCTGTTATTTCCAATGGTGTCCAAAAATCTTGAAGCTCATCTATATTTGCTACTTTAGAATTTTTGAAATATATCTAGTTATACAACCCTGTATGTGCTTGTACATGTTGCCTTGTCTTTTTTGTTCTAAGACACTTTAATTTAGTGAAGTGGTTAAGATTAATTATATTATTTTGGCATTTACAATAATTACACCATAATCTGCATTAGAGCTGTTTTGAGCACTGATGGTGAAATCCAAGATTAGAATCATTTATTTTCTTCCACTTGGCAGTGAAATATAATAGCAGTGGATATAGAATTAAGCTTTTAAGTATCCTGAAAAACAAAAAGCTTTTCAGGGTTATCAGCTATTATATAATAGCCACTCCTCGATATTTTATTTAGAGATTTACGCATCAATAATACTCTCTAACACACAGCACAATGTCATTTTGTTGTTGTTTGATCCGCCGTTAACTTATTCAGTTATTAGTTGCAGTTAAAAATATTTTTTGTTCATTTACACTTTACAGAAAATGGCCATTTTATTCAAAACAAAGAAGAGACATGATTAAGAATGTTCACAGTGCATTATTCTGTGTACATTATTCTGAGTTCATTTGAGATGAATTTTAGTTAGAATTAAAATAATACTTTGCGTGACAACTTATTGTTGTGGCCAAAAAAAAGCCAAAAAAATTTTTTGGTTTAAAGTAGGTGTCTTTGGGGGCACCTGGGTGGCTCAGTCGGTTGGGCATCCGACTTTGGCTCAGGTCATGATCTCGCGGTCTGTGAGTTCGAGCCCCGCGTCAGGCTCTGTGCTGACAGCTCAGAGCCTGGAGCCTGTTTCAGATTCTGTGTCTCCCTCTCTCTGCCCCTCCCCTGCTCATTCTCTGTCTCTCTCTGTCTCAAAAATGAATAAACGTTAAAAAAAAATTAAAAAAATAAATAAATAAAGTAGGTGTCTTTGATAGATAGCAGCATAATCTTACTTTGGAACATAATTGCCTCGAAGTTAAAACATTGGTGCTGTAGTCAAAACCCATCAAAAAGTCCTAATAACAGGGTTATAAATGGCCCTAGAGAAAAGTGGGGCTGCCAGCTGATGGTATATCCGTATGCAACCATTTCAAGCCTTAGAATTTCTAAGAGAATGGCCATGAGATCAGAAAGGGTATATAGAGTCAATGATATAGAGACTGAACCAAATTTCAGAATTCCATTCAATTCACCAAGTAGGTATGAAATGCCCACTGCGTGAGGTGCTAGGGATGCTGCTGAAAGTGGGAAAGACAAGGGAAGTCAACTATATGAAAACTAGAAATAGAATAGAGTCTCTGTCCTTCAGGAACTTAGCATTTCATTGGGGGATATGTAACGAAGTTTCAAAATGCATGATAGAGACAGCCAGGAATATAGAAGTTGACGGTAGAGATACCTGTGCCATTTGGAGAGATTCAAGACTCCACGAAGCATGAAAGAGGTAGTGATCAGGCCAAGTTAAGGCAATGATATTTTACCTTATGGGTAATAAATTGTTGGAATTCACCATCCCAAGGCTAAAAGATAGAAAAAGACCCTTGATGATTACAGTTGAAATAAAATGGTATCACATGTATTTAGAACTAAACCCAGTAGGGATTAAATGAGACCACTGTAAAATGTCATAAATAGGGGCGCTGGGGTGGCTCAGTCGGTGGGGCGTCTGACTTCGGCTCAGGTCATGATCTCGCGGTTTGTGAGTTCAAGCGCCGCGTCGGGTTCTGTGCCTCCCTCTCTCTGCTCCTCCCATACTCACGTTCTGTCTGTCTCTCTCTCTAAAATAAATCTTAAAAAACATTTTTTTTAAATGTCATAAATAGAAAATCTTCCAAAACCTCCTCACAAATACTCACTGGGGTGAGAAATACCTGAGGAAAACTACCATGGCTTCAGAAGTATACTTTGTCTCACATAAGCGTCAGTATTTTATGGCATTTAGCGCCAACCATATCATTTTATCAAGACCACCAGACCAAGTCTCCCCCCTTTTACCTTTCTCCTTTTTGCTCCCGGCATGCTTCCGCATCTTGTCTCCCACTTCCCTACACATGCTTAAGTATAATGAACGTACTTTTTGAACCCTACACGTTGAACTTGGTAGCCATCCTTGATGTGTTCTGCAGACGCCAGTCATCAAGGCAGCAGCATGACATATAGCAGAATAGAAGTGTGTTTGAGCATGAAAAAAATGATGCTTTCAAAGTAAACAAGCTCTCAGATTCAACGCTCATTTAATGTCAGTGCCCTGGTTTATCTTCCGAGTCAGTCTGTCAGAAGCAGGTTGCTTTGGAAACACAAACTTGAAGTCTTTATTTACAGTTGTTAAGTAGGTCAACCCTATATTAGCAATTTACCCTTGTAAAGTGATGGGCAATTTATGGCACCTTCGGACCACAACACTAGCACTCTTGCTTAGTAGTAACCAATACTTTTTTCTTCTATATATTTTATGGCAGAATCTGAACATATGGAGCAATTAAAAATTGATACATTCTCTTCACATGTGCCATAATATACCTAATTCTGGAAAAAGGAAATGCGTTTTGAAACTTGATTTAATAATACTTAGTTTTTTTGTTGTGAATCTCCATTTATTACTAGTTCTTTTAACATGTATTATTTATAATAAGTATGTGGATTCATAAAACCTATGTGTTAGTTTCTCATCCTTGAAAATGGATATAATTAGAACAATTTTTTAAATTATTTTATGATTAAGAGGTCCAGATTATAAAAACAAAACAAAATCATAAAAGAAACTTTAAAGGTTAAAAAATGTGTTTACTATATAATTAATAACCACAATAACTCTCAGTACTTAGAGATCTGTTATGAGGCAAGCCAATGGCTGGGGGTTTACATACGTCGTCTGGTTTCATCATGACAATGTCATTAGCTCCACCTAGCTCTCCCTAATGCTTTCATTGATATTATTTATGTTTTTCTAAATATTTTTCTCCAATAACAATACTTCATCTGAAGAATGGATGAATGAATGAATTAATTAATTAGTTAAAAATGATTCTGGGGCTCCCGGTTAAGCATCTGGCTTCGGCTCAGGTCATGATCTCGTGGTCCGTGAGTTCGAGCCCCACGTCGGGCTCTGTGCTGACAGCTCAGAGCCTGAAGCCTGTTCAGATTCTGTGTCTCCCTCTCTCTCTGCCCCTCTCCCGCTCATGCTCTGTCTCTCCCTCTCTCTCTCTGTCAAAAATAAATGAACATTAAAAAAAATTTTTTTAAATGATTCTTCATTCATCTTAGTCACTGCTCGTGTGAATGAATGAATGAATGAATGAAAAATGATTTACCATTCATCTCAGTCCCTGCTTGTGCTAGGACTTGAATGCATTCATTTTTGTAGTCAGTCAGTTGGTCAACAACTTTTTTAAATGTTTATTTATATTTATAAATATATTTATTTTGAGAGAGAGCGAGAGAAAGCAGGGATGGGCAAAGAGAGAGGAGAGAGAGAATCCCAAGCAGGCTCCATGGTCAGCACAGAGCCTATGGGGTCTCAATTCCATGACTATGAGATCACGACTTGAGCTAAAATCAAGAGTCAGACACTTAACCAACCAAGCCACCCAAGTGCCCCAACAATTTTTTACAAGTGTGTACCAGGCACTATTCTAAGTGCTGGGAGTAAGTGATCAATAAGACATTAACACTCTCTGACCTCTTAGACCTTGTAATTTAGTGAAGTCAGATAGCAAACAGGTAAACAAATATATAAGAAGAAAAATTCAGAGAGTAGTAACTGCTGTAAGTAAAATCAAGTAGGATATTGTGACACAATGATACATCAGGAGGAGCAGAAGAGGCAGTGTGCAAGGATTTGTAGACACCGATAGCATATTTGAATGGGCCTTCATATAATCTTAAACAAAGTAGAAAAAATAATGCTTTGAAGACACTGGAACCAGGTTATCTAGGTTCAATCTCTTGATTTCCATTAAGAATCTCAAAAATAGTATGGCTGCCATAAATATATTTGATGAAACTTGTCATTAGAACGTAATGTATATTTGTGTAATAATCACAATGAAGTTTAAGGAATGCTTTTTTTAAACTTTTCATATAATAGTAAGATAATTAATGATATCTTTATATATATAAGGACTCCACAGCCCTTGGTAGAATGCATTAAAATGTATGGCACCATTTATTTTAAAACAACTACTATTCTTTTTGTAAATGTCAACTTTAAGTGATATAGTATTGGCTATTTTAAATAATAATTTTGTAGAAGCAGTTATTCTGCTTTGATATTAATCTCATTTCTGTAAACTTGAGAAAATCTCTTTTCATCTGTTTCAGATCTGTCCGAGGCACATTTCAAAGTGGGATTTATAAATTCTAACAGTGCACATAAACAGGGTTTAAAAATTAGTAATCAGCTGACAAGGATATTACTTTCCATGAGTGCCTTATTTATTCAGATGAGAGAAAATAATCATAAATCTTTGGCTCAGTAGTTTTAAAGCTTATCCTTAAATTACAGCATGTGTGTTCTTTGGGTAATATGGTCATTGATAAGGGAATTATGATCAGAGTATCAAAAGGAAATGCCTGAAAGCAGAAAGGGGTTGAGTATGATATGCAAGAGAATACAACAGAAAAAAATAGATTTACTTCAATGGCTCTAGTTGAAGTGGAAGAGAGAACTAGGAGGTATTTGAGTATAACAAGATCAAAAGGTAACTAAAATTATTTATCAATCTCTGTCAATAGAGCTTGACCTTAGCACACACAGCATCGTCAAGGTGGCCTGTTACAGATGCTGCTTCTCGAAACCTACCTCCAGAAATTCTGATTGAGAATGTCTGAGTGCAGTCAAGAAATTTGCATGTTCATAAAAAGCTCACGTGACTTAGTACCAATGGTCAGCGGGTGGATCTTGACAAATATTGGTCTTTCAAATGACCCTGTCACCAGCCAAGTTGCCAGTGAATTCAATTCTCCCTGCTGGTTACAGTTAACACTGAATTGCTTTAAGTAAAGCAAAAGCAAAATTTAAGGAAAGTGGGCATGATGCTGGGCCAGCTGACATGTCACGTGAAGTGTGTTGGTGACCAGCACTGAGAAGAGGGGAAGGGGTACAGGGAAGATCCACTCTGAAGCCTACTAGTTTCTTGGACACTTTTATCCGTGTAACCTCAGAGCCACAATCAATTAATATATTGTTGTTAATGAATTAATGGAGAAGCAGATTACAATGGAAGAAGAGTCCTTTGATCTCGAAGTGGAGATTTTTGATAGCTATCAGTGGTTTGAGACATATGCTAAAATGTTTACATCCTGAAAATATTTATCAAACCCTTATTGTGTTAGCTGCTACTGGAATACAAAAACACTGAGAAGGAAATCCTGTTTTCAGTAGAGTACAGTCTAGTAGGTGCCAGCAGCATATTTGAACCATATAATATTAAACAGTATATAAAAATTAATGCTTAGAAGACACTAGAACCAGATAGTCTAGGTTCAGATTCTAGCACTGCCACTTATTAGCCCTCCTGTGCCTTGATTTCTTCATCTGCCCAATGAGAACAATGACAGTATCTACCTCATATTGCTGTGAAAATTAAAATGAGTTAATAACATATGTAGAGGATTGATAACAATCCCGGCTACAGTAAGCCTCATGTCAGATATACATTCCAGTTTCTAAGAAAGTAGTACTTCCTGGAGAAGTCAGTTCCTAATCGCTGCTTGTCATTTACCAGCCTAATGACTCTGAGCAAGTCATTTGGTCTGTCTCAATGATAAAATCCCTCAACTAATGTCATGGTATGTGAAAGTACTTTTTTTTCATATCTTTTTAAAGTTTATTTATTTTTGAGAGAGAGACAGAGCATAGCGGGGCAGGGGCAGAGATAGAGGGAGACACAGAATGTGAAGCAGGCTCCAGGCTCTGAGCTGTCAGCACAGAGCCCAATGCAGGGCTCGAACCCATGACCTGTGAGATCATGACCTGAGACGAAGTCGGACACTTAACTGACTGAGCCACCCAGGAGCCTGTGAAAGCACTTTTGCAATATCAGAATGCCATTACAAATAGAAGATGTTTAGTAATATCATTGAACCATGTAGATTAATTTCAGCTACATACCAAAGGTTGCCTATTGTATGTAGGTTCTTTGTTTTTAATTGAAGTATATTTGACATACATTGTATTAGTTTCAGGTGTTCAACATAATGGTTCATCATTTGTATACATTGCAAAAGCATCACCACATAAGTCTAGTTACCATCTGTCGCAATACAAAGTTACAAACAAAATTTTTTTTAAATTTTTTTTGCACGTTTATTTATTTTCGAGACAGAGAGAGAGAGCATGAATGGGGGAGGGTCAGAGAGAGAGGGAGACACAGAATCCGAAGCAGGCTCCAGGCTCTGAGCTGTCAGCACAGAGCCCGACGTGGGGCTCGAACCCACAAGCTGTGAGATCATGACCTAAGCCAGAGTCAGACGCTCAACCGACTGAGCCACCCAGGCGCCCCCCCAAATTTTTTTTTTCTTGTGATAAGAACTTTTCTTATTTTCTTAGCAGCTTTCAAATTTGTAATACAAAGTTACTGACCCAGTCACCATGCTGTGCATTGCATTACATCCCCATGACTTACTTGTTTTTTAATCACGTTGGTACCTCTTGATGCCCTTCAGCCATTTTGCCCACCCCCACCTCCTTCCCCTCTGGCAACTACCGATTTCTTCTCTGTATCTATGAGTTCTGTTCTGTTTGTTACTTAGTTTTATTTTTTAGATTCCAAATGTAAGTGAAATCATATGGTATTTGTCTTTCTCTGTCTGACTTATTTCACTTAGCATAATACCCTCAAAGTTCACCCATGTTATCACAAATGGCGAAGTTTCATTCGTTTTATGGCTGAGTAATATTCCACTTTTATCCATTATCTTTATCCATTTATCCATTGATGGACACTCAGGCTGTTTCCATATCTTGGCTATTGTAAAGAATGCTGCAGTAAATAGAGGAGCATATATCTTTTTTAATTAGTATGTTTGTTTTTCAGATAAATACCCAGAAGGAATTGCTAGATCATATGGCAGTTCTATTTTTAATGTTTTGAGGAACTTCCATCCTGTTTTCCATAGTGGCTACATCAGTTTACATTTCAACCAACAGTGTAGGATGGTTCTCTTTCCTCCACATCCTTGCCAACACTTGTTATTTCTTGTCGTTTTGGTAATAGCCATTTTGACAGGTGTGAGGTGATGTCACATTGTAGTTTTGATTTGCATTTCCCTGACAATGCATGGTTTGGGGCATCTTTTCACATACCTGATGGCCATCTGTGTGTGGTTTTTTTTTTTTTTTTTTTTTTTGGAGATGTGTCTATTCAGATCCTTCACCCAGTTTTTAGTGTGATTGTTTGTATTTTGTTATTGAGCTGTGTGAGTTCTTTATATATTATGGATATTAACCCATTATCAGATATATGATTTGCAGATACCTTCTCCCATTCAGTAAGTTGCCTTTTTATTTTGTTGATGTTTTCCTTTGTTTGTTTGGGAGACACTTTTTAGTTTGATGTTGTTCCATTTGTTTATTTTTGTTTTGTTGCCTTTGCTTTTGGAGTCAGATCCAAAAAATATCACCAAGACCAATGTCTAGCACTTACTGCCTCTTTTATTCTAAGAGTTTTGTGATTTCTGGTCTTACATTTAAGTCCTTAATCTACTTTTAGTTAATTTTTGTGTACATTGTAAGATAGTGGTAAAATTTAATTCTTTTGCATGTGGCTGTCCAGTTTTCCCAACACCATTTATTGAAAAACGTTTTTCTTCTTGTATAATCTTGCCTCCTTTGTTGTAAATTAATTGACCATGTATGCTTGTATTCATTTCTGTGCCCTCTATTCCATTGATATATGTGTCTGTTTTTATGTCAATACCATACTATTTTGATTACTATAGCTTTGTGATGTATTTTGAAATCAAGGAGCATAATGCCTCCAGCTTTGTTTTTCTCAAGATTGTTTTCACTGCTTGGGACCTTTTGTGGTACCACACAAATTTTAGGATTGTTATATTTCTATGAAAAATGCCAGTGGAGGGGAGTCTGGGTGGCTCAGTCAGTTAAGCATCTGGCTTAGGCTCAGGTCATGATCTCACTGTTCATGAATTCAAGCCCACATCAGGCTCTGTGCTGACAGTTCAGAGCCTGGAGCCTGCTTCAGATTCTGTGTCTCCCTCTCTCTCTGCCCCTCCCCTGCTTATGCTCTCTCTTTCAAAAATAAATAAACATTTAAAAAATGTTTTAATGCATTGGAATTTTGGTAGAGATTATACTGAATCTGTAAATTACTTTGAGGTAGTATGGAAATTTTTACAATATTAATTATTTTAATCTATAAGCATAGAATATCTTCCCATTTATTTGTGTCTTCTTTAATTTCTTTCATCTATGTCTTATAGTTTTCAGTGTACAAGTCTTTCACATCCTTGGTTAAATTTATTCCTAGGTATTTTATTCTTTTTGATGAAATTGTTAATGGGATTATTTTATTAATTTCACTTTCTGATAGTTTGTTGTTAGTGTCTAAGCATGCAGCAGATTTTTGTATTTTGATTTTGTACCTTGCACCTTTACTGAATTTGTTTATTGTAAGTTTTTTGGTAGAGTCTTTAGGTTTTTCTATGTACTAAATTATGTTGTCTGCAAATAGCGATAGTTTTACATTTTCCTTTCCAATTTTGATGACTTTTATTTGTTTTTTTTCTGCCTAATTGTTCTGGGTAGGACTTCCAATACTATGTTGAATAAAAGTGGTGAAAGTGAGTGTCTTTGCCTTGTTCCTGATCTTAAAGGAAAAGCTTTCAGTATTTCACCACTGAGTGTGATATTCTGTGGGCTTGCAATATATGGCCCCTTATTATTTCGAGGTACATTCCCTCTGTACTCAGTTTGTTGTGAGTTTTTATCATAAATGGATATTGAATTTATCAAATGCTTTTCTTCATCTATTGAGAAGTCAGAGGATTTTTATCCCTCATTTTGTTAATGTGGCTTATCATGTTGATTGGTTTGCAAATGTAGAACCATCTTTCCATCCCTGGAATAAATCCCATTTGATCATGGTGTATAATCCTTTAAATGTCTTCTTGAATTCAGTTTGCTGATATTTCGTTGATGATTTTTGCATCTATGTTCATCAGGGATATTGGCCTGTAACTTTCTTTTTTGTTGTTGTTGTTGTGTTCTTGTCTGGTTTTAGTATCAGGGTAATGCTGACATCGTAAAATGAGTTTGAGAGTATTCACTTCTTTTCAAGTTTTTGGAAGAGTTTAAGAAGGATTGATATTAAACCTTCTTTGAAGGTTTGGTAGAATTCACTAGTGAAGCCATCTGGTCCCGGTCTTCTGTTTGTTGGGAGTTTTTTTTATTACTGATTCAGTTTCCTTACTAGTAATTGGTCTGTTCGGATTTTTCTATTTATGATTCAGTTTTGGAAGATGGTATGTTTCTAGGAATTAATTTAGTTCTTGTATGTTGTCTAAGTGGTTGGCATATAATTGTTCATAATAGTCCTTTATGATCTTCTGTATTTCATTTGTATCAGTTGCAATTTCTCTTTATTTTCTGATTCTATTTATGTAAGCCCTCTCTATTTTTCTTTTAGTCTAGCCCAAAAGCTTGTCAATTTGGTTTATCTTTTCAAAGACCCAGCTGTTAGTTTCACTGATCTTCTCTATATCTTTTAATTGCTATCTCATTATTTCCACTCTGATCTTTATTATTTCCTTCCTTCTGATAACTTTGGGCTTTAACAGTTCTTCTTGTCCAGTTACTTTAGGTTTAAAGTTAGACTGGTTATTTGATATTTCTCTTGTTCCGTGAGATAGGCCTATATCAATATAATCTTTCCTCTTAGAACTGCTTTTGTTGCATCCATAGATTTTGGTACATTGTATTTCCATTTTTGTTTGTCTCAAGGTATTTTTTTAATTTCTTCTTTGATTTCCTCATTGACTCATTGGTTATTCATTAGTATGCTGCTTAATCTCCCCATATTTGTGATTTTTCCAATTTTCTTTTTGTAACTGGTTTTTACCTTCGTACTATGATTGGAAAAGATGCTTGATATGATTTCAGTCCTCTTAAATTTATTTAGACTTGTTTTGTGGACTAACATATGATCTCTCTTGGCAAATGTTCCACATGCACTTGAGTAGAATTGTGTTTTCTACTGACTTGGGAAAGAATGTTCTGTATACATCTATTAAGTCCATCTAGTGTAATGTACCATTTAAAGTCTAATGTGTGATTTAAAGCCAATATTTCCCTATTGATTTTCTGTCTAGGTGATCTATCCATTGATGTAAGTGGGGCTTTAAAGTTCCCTACTTACTATTGTGTTGTTGTCAGTCTTTCCCTTTAGGTTTGTTAATATTCATTTTATACATTTAGGTGCGTGTATGTTGGGTGTATAAATATTTACGGATGTTGTATTTTCTTGTTGGATTGACCCCCTTTGTCATTATGTAATACCCTTCTTTGTCTTTTATTATAGTCTTTATTTTCAAGTTTGTTTTGTCTGATGTCAGCACAGCCACCCCAGCTTTCTTTTGGTTTCTGTTTGCATGGAATCTTGTTCCATCCCTTCACTTTCGGTCTGTATGTGTCCTTACATCTAAAGTGAATCTCTTATAGGCAGCATATATGAGTCTTGGGTTTTTTATCCATTCAACAAACCTATGTCTTTTGATTGGAGCACTTAGTCCATTTACATTTATTTTTTTTTAACGTTTATTTATTTTTGAGACAGAGAGAGACAGAGCATGAAGGGGGGAGGGGCAGAGAGAGAAGGAGACACAGAATCGGAAGCAGGCTCCAGGCTCTGAGCCATCAGCCCAGAGCCTGACGCGGGGCTCGAACTCACGGACCACAAGATCATGACCTGAGCTGAAGTCGGACACTTAACCGACTGCGCCACCCAGACGCCCCTCCATTTACATTTAAAGTAGTTGCTCTTAGGTCTGTACTTACTGTTATTTTATTAATTTTTTTCTGGCTGTTTGTAGTTTCTCTCTGTTCCCTTCTTTTGCTTTTTACCCTTGCGATTTGATGACTTTCTGTGGTGTCATGCTTAGATTCCTTTCTCATTATCTTTTTAAGTTTATTTATTTTGAGAGAGAGAGAGTGCAAGTGGGGGATGGGCAGAGAGAGAGGAGAGAGAATCCCAAGCAGGATCCGTGCTGTAAGTGCAGAGACCGATGTGAGGCTCAATCTCACGAACCGTGAAATCATGACCTAAGCCGAGATCAAGAGGCAGAAGCGTAACCGACTGAGCCACCCCAATGCCCCCCATTATCTTTTATGTATCTTTTAGAGGTTTTTGCTTTGTGGTTACCATGAGACTGGCATCTAACAGCCTATATATTTAACAGTCTATTTTAAGTTGATAGCAAGTTAAGTTTGAATGCATTCTAAAACTCTGCATTTTTGTGTTTTTGATGTCACATTTTACATCTCTGTGTATCCCTTAAGTAATTAGTATATCGTTATTTTACTATGTCTTTTAACATTCATACTAACTGTAAGTGATTAGTCCACTTTTTTTTTTTTACTATATATTTACCTTTACCTGTGAGATTTTTACTTTCATGTGTTCGCTTATCACTAATTAGTGTGCCCTTTGTTTTAAGCTTAATGCAGTCTCTTCAACATTTCTTTTAGGGCCAATTCAGTGGTGATGAACTGCTTTAGCTTCTGCTTGTCTGCAGAAATCCTTATCTCTTTTTTCAATTCTAAATGATAATCTTGCTGCATACAATATTCTTGTTTGGAAGTTTTTTAGGGAAGTTTTTAGCCATTATTTCTTGAAATAAGTTTTCTGCCCCTTTCTCTCTCTCTCTCTTCCTCCTGGAAGCCCTGTATTCTGCTTGATGTTGTCTAATAGGTCCCTTAAGCTATCTTTATTTTTTTTTTAATTATTTTTTTCTTTCTGCTTTTCTATTTGGGTGAGTTCTACTGCCCTGTCTCCCAGATCACTGATTCTTCCTTCTGCCTCATCTAGTCTGCTGTTAAACCTTTTTAGTATATTTTTTAGTGCAGTCAGTTGTGTTCTTCAGCTCTGTGACTTCTGTTTGGGACTTTCTGATCTTTTCTTATTTTTCTTCTATGTTGAAATCTTTCTGTGTGCATCCATTCTTCTCCTCAGTTCAGTGAGCATCTTTATGACCATTACTTTAACTCCTTATCAGGCAAATTATATATCTCCATTTCAGCAAAGTTTTTTTTTTTTCTCCTGGGTTTTATCTTGTTCTTTTGTTGGGAATATATTCCTCTGTTTCCTCATTTTGCTTGACTCTCTCTGTTTGTTTCTATGTGTTAGGCAAAATAGCTATCTCACCCAGTCTTAAGGGGGTGGCCCTATGTAAGCAATGAACCTTAATATTTAACTTTGCCCTAGCTCTTGGTTGTCTCTGGAACTGTCTCTCTGGTTGTTTAAGACTCATAGGGTCTAGAAATGCAATCCCCCTGGCCACCAGAGCCTAAAACTCAAGGGCATCCCCTTGTGTGAGCTGTGCATGCGTGCTGGCTTTGGTAGGTCAAGGGGCACAGGGGCGACATTATAGGAGCAACACAAGAGGTGCAAATCCAAAGCAGTGGCATGGGGGATGGGAGTTGCCACTGGTTGGTTAGAGTGAGTGCAAAAATAGTACTTCCCAGTGCCAGGACCAGCAAGGTAGAGAAAGAAGGTAAAAATGTCACCCACCAGCACCTCCATCCCTAGGCAGAGTCCCAACAGTCTTTTGCCCTTCTAACGCGTGCCTTAATATCAGCAACTTTATCTTCTTCACATATGGTCTAGGCTCTTCTCTAACTGCTGCTTTTTCACGGGGTCCCAGGGAGAGTGAATCTGCATGTGAGCCTTTTAAGAGCAGAAACTCTGTCTTTCCCTACCGCCCTATGGCTCTCGTGGATATAAGCCCTGTTCATTTTCCAAGTGACCCATTTGGGGGCTCATTTCTCTGATGCAGGTCCCAAGGGATGGGGTGGCTAATGTGGAAACAAACTCCATGCTCCTCAGGGAGGAATTCCTTATTCATGAGACCCCTCCCCGTGGTGGGTCACCACTCTGAGGGTAGGGTTTTTTTGTCAAGACCACGTATCTGCCTCTCCTAACCTGTCCTGACGTGGCTCTTTTACCCTTTGTTGTAAAGTAGCTGTTCATCTAGTTCTCAGGTTCTTTCCAGAGGGAACTGTTCCATATGTAGCTATAGATTTGTTGTGTCCTTAGGAGGAGGTAAGTTCAGGATGGTTCTATGCCACTGTCTCAAACTGCCTCCTTGTATAGGTTCTAGATAAAGACATCTTGCTTATGCATCAAGTTGTTCTGCAACTACTCACAGTCTGCTTTTTTTACATTGATGTTTACTGATAGCCTGTTGTATGGCAGTCATTGAGGACACAAAAATGAACAAACCAAAATTCTGGAGTTCACAGTCTGGTAAGAAACGTAAAGGGGTAGAACAACATTCTGGAAGCAGAGGGTAGAGGCACTTGGCAGTCTCTCTCCGGGGGGGGGGGGGGGGCAGGGGAGGAGAAATAGTTGTTGTAATAGTAGAGGATTTAACAGAGGAGATAACACCTAACTGAATCTCACCAGGGAATAGAAGTTTTCCAAATAGACCAGGGGTAGGAAGGCATTTGAGGCATTTAGGAAATTGCAGAAGGGATATAATGACATGGGGTGCACCAAACCTAGGAGGTAGTAATGGGGGAGCCAGATTGCCAAAGACCCCCTCATGTACCACATCACGGAACAGAGACGTCCAGGAGGTGATTAGAAGTCCCTTAAGGAAGGGGATGCCTGGGTGGCTCAGTCGCTTAAGTGTCCGACTCCTGATTTCAGCGCAGGTTGTGATCTCACAGCTCATGAGTTTGAGTCCCAGATTGGCCTCTGTGTGGTGTCAGCAAGAAGGCTGCTTGGAATCCTCTTTGCCCCTCCTCTGCTTATATGCTTGCTCTCTCTCTCTCTCTCTCCCCCTTCCTCCCTCCCTCTCTCTCAAAATAAATAAGTGAACTTTAAAAAAAAATGAAAATTTTAAAAATCTAGAAAAACACAATAACCCCAATTTTTTAATGATGGAATATTTTAAATGCAGCTTTAAAATACATAAAGTTTCTTTATGTAGCCAAACAGGCAAATCAAACAAGCAAAAAAATGTCCTTTGTATATAAATGTATGCTTCAAAAAAGTTGGGGCCTTAAAAAAAAGTCGGGGCCTTTTTTTCCCTAGAGCTAGAAAGTTCCAGTTAGTGAACATACAGTGTAATATTAGTTTCAGGTGTATAATCTAGTAATAAAACACATGTTAAACTGAAAATAATGTGGTATTAGCACATGAATGGACAGACTAATAAAATTCTAAAAACAGACCTAAATGCATGTAGAAATCTAGAATTTTATAATAATGATCACACCAAAAATTTGACGTAAGAAATCCACTTTTCCTAAATCTAAAAAACTACTCTCTATGGTCTTTTCCATAAAATTTATTTACATAAATAGCCTAAAAATAAACTTTATGTCTAAACACTTATGAATTCTACAAAAATCAGTACCAAATTATCTACACTAAGAATAAAACAGCTAAGACAATTATGACAAGATAAATAAATAAGGGAAGAGAAGTAACGTGAGAGCAAAAAACTTGTAAGACAGTTAAAAGTGACATTTAAACACGGTTTAGGAAACAGTTATCGACCCCTTGAAGAATGGCAGGAATTCTAATAGATATTACAGTAAATAATGCCCCTTCCTTTCCGACATCTAAACAAGACCATTTGCTAGAGGTCGTTTGAAGGTCAGAAGACATTCAGGACAGAATAGTTAGCTTTAATGGTACGAGATTGAGGACCCTGGGGAGGAACAGAGAAGCCTGCACAAAAGAGGGGATGTTCAAGTTGACTGTGAAGGAGTAGGGTTCACCTGATAGAAAAGAAGGAGGCAGGGGCAAGGGGTGAAGGAACCCACTCTTGACATGGAAATGGAATGAACATGGCCTGGCCACAGTTGAGGAAGCTTGTGGGGGAAAAGCAGGAGGAGGCAGAAAAGGTAGATTCGAGCTACATATTGGCTGGTCAGTTATGCCAAGAAATGTTACCTGGATCCCACAGGCATCAGGGAAACTATCCAGTGCATGATTTTTAAATCAAGAGGAATATGATTAGATTAAGACAGGACAGTGAGGAAAGAATCCGTTGCTTCCTCTCTGGCCTGTTATTACCCAGAAGCCAGCAGCTCTGTCACAGTTGGTCTCCTGTTTCTGTTCCTTTCCCCACGGTGTGGGGACTTCTTCCGTGGTCTCCTTGATCTTAGTGGCTTCCTGTCACCATCAGGAGAACCCTGGTCCCCTTTGTTAACCTGGCATGCAGGGTCCCACACATCACCCTTGCCTTCCTCATAACCCTCCTCAGCCCCTGCTCCTTCATCTGGCCCTAGGCACTGGAATACAAACTATTGCCAGGGTGTGAGACATGACCGGTCTTCTTCAGCTCTCTTAGCTTCCACACGCTCTCCCTTCCCATCATCCTTTTACACTGTGCAAAGTTTCATATTGTGCCAAGCACAGTACCTGGCCCACTGTAGCCACTCAAATGTTTGTTGAATGAACACATGAGTAAATGATTGGATTAAAGTTCCTCTGAGTTTTCATGTGCCCCTGAAAATTTTTCCTGACCTTCCTTGAGCTTGCCATAGCTTGTCTTTCTTTCTGTTTTCATTCTTTAGCTCCTGTGCCTACCAGTTTTTTTCTACTGCCTTAGAGTTGATTGCTTTTTATCCACCTCCCATCCCCCAGAGGTTGTAAACAACTTAGGGAAAGGGATTATCTTTTATCTCTATATCCCATGTTCTAACACAGTGCCTAGTACACATTCATCTCAATAAATGTTGGTGGGTAATTAGATTCAGGCAGTGGGGGGGGGGGGGTAGGGAATTTGGGGAATCAAAACAAAAACAATGTTTACAAGGGCATAATCAACACTAGAGAGAAGAGATTAATTATTCTCTTAGTGCTAGAGAATACAGGTTCCCTAGGGCTGGAGGAAGAAGGCAATTTCAAGTGTTCACCTTGGCAAAAGAGAGAATGACATGACTTCCCCCGGAACCACTCTGCCCTGCCCTCATGGCTATTTGGATCCCTCCTCATAGATTATTTACACAATGGACACCCGGACGCAAATACTCCATAAATCCCAGATGATGCAGTGCCTTGTAGGGGCCCTGCATTTCTAAGCCATTCAGAAAAGAATAATCTCCATACATTCCATACAGTACCATTTAATCTTTTTTTTTTTTACCACCTAATATTAATTAAATCTTAAGTCTAATGCTAACTTACATCCTGGTTTCTGTTGCAGAATAAAGACCCCAAGATGGCTCGGGTTGCACTGGAATCTCTATACAGATTACTCTGGGTTTACATGATTCGAATTAAATGTGAAAGCAACACAGCTACTCAGAGGTAAGGATCTGGTTTGGGTTAATGGTAACTACCTCACTGAGTTAATGGTAACCATTACTCAGCCAATAAAGAGGGTGTTTTGTTTTACTGCTACCTGTATTAACCAAAGTAAAAACTATTCAAAGTTGACACTTTCTAAAAGATCTAAGTCCTAAGGACATTTTCAGTCTTTGCTTAGTCAGTAGCTCAGCAGCCATTACAGAAATTTCGGCCTCTACTAGGACGGCAAGCTTCCACGGCCAAGGTTGCATTCACCGTGTTAACAAAGCACACGGCTATGATCTTCCAAGTGCCCTTAGTTTTGCAGAAAAACTTGATAGAGTAATTATGCTGATGAAAAAGGGATGAAGTGGTTTGTTTTCTTTTTCTGAATTCTCTCTGATACTTAGATAAGATGAAACATCTGCCATTTTCACTTACAGAACTGGAGCTCAGCCAATCTTGCTTGTGTTCTCTTTTTTTCTCCCTATCTTTCAGCCGTCTTATAACCATCATCACAACACTTTTCCCCAAAGGGTCCCGTGGTGTGGTGCCAAGGGATATGCCTCTGAACATCTTTGTGAAAATCATCCAGTTCATTGCCCAGGTAATGGAGAAGCTTCTGGCAGTGGGAATGATCTAACTGCCTTCAAGTAGCCAGTCTCCTTCCTAGCAAGTGCTACCAGGTGAAAAGTCTGAAGTAATAGCTTATGTGGAAAGACTTTGCGGGATGGTGTTGTCAGTGTTTTCACACGTAGCTTTTTTTTTTCTTCGAAACAAATAGTGCCACGGGTACGTCAAGTGTTTTCGGCGTCTGTCACATGAAGGAGCGGAGAGAGTTTAAGTGACTCATCCAAGGCCATAGAACCTATTAGTAAAAGGGCCTCTTGACTCCCAGTCCCTGTTTTGTCCCGATGCTCTGCTCTGGATTCTGCAAGTCAGGAGGAAGCCAAGAGTCTGGTGTTTGGAGGAAATCAAAAGATTGCTTTGTGAAATTTGAGGAGTAAAGAAAAATGCTCTTTCACCCCGTGAGAAAGAAGCATGAATAGGAATATTAGAATTTATCAAGCACTTACTCTTTGCCAGGAACTTTTTTTTTTAATTTTTTAATGTTTATTTATTTTTGAGAGAGAGAGAGAGAGAGAGAGAGAGAGCATGAGCATGAGCAGGGAAGGGGCAGAGACAGACAAAAACACAGAATCCAAAGGAGGCTCCAGGCTCTGAGCAGTCAGCACAAAGCCTGATGGGGGGCTTGCACTCAGGAGCCATGAGATCATGACCTGAGCTGAAGTCAGATGCTTCACCAACTGAGCCACCCAGGCGCCCCTGCCAGGAACTTTTCTAAGAACTTACAGGTACTAATTTCCTTAAAAACTGGGTCCAATAATGGTAAACATAGATTTTAGTATTTAGTTTACTATTTAGACCCAAGATTTTTACTTTTTAAATCACACTTTGTGGGTAAATGGTTATATCCCAACTTCGACTTCCTCGTGACTTACAGAACAATGTGAAAAGATAATTATCCCAGTTCAGGCTCTGCTACAAGCCAGCTCTATACCCTTAAACAAGTCAGAGAGCATCTTTCTTCTGTGTCTTGAACTGTAAAATGAACTGTAAAACGTGGAGGGAAATGCTTGCCCAGTGTACTTCAGAATGCTGTGTGGATAAAGGGAAATTATAGGCATGAAAATACTATTAGTACAATTGACATTGATATACAGATGTAAGGGTCAGTCGTTACTTCACAGACTAGTAATGTATAATATCTCTCTATGTGTTCGGATAATGAGATGCCTCTGTCATATTTGCTCTTAGGGAAAAGACGTCTCTTGCTTTTTGGGCAGATGAATTAATGTGATTTTTCTGCATATAGTTATCACGTGCCTGAAAATGTGTTTTGCTTATTCCAGAATATTGTTTAAAATGAACCAGTCATATCATAGCAGCCACTGTCTCAAACCATCAGAATCTGGCTTCTGCTTTCTCACTTACGTAATCATAGTATGTCTTATTTGTTGATTGTTCATTTCGCTTTCAGACATTGTCCATTACAATATGAACCCAAGGATTTGAAATGTTAGAGAATAGGAGAAGATGGTCATTTTGCAGTGGTATTTTTAAACATTTATTTTAAACTGAGTTTCAAGAGGTGATCAGCATTTGCTTTACAAGCAGAAAGTGTTGAGACTGTATTTAAGCCCAGACATTCCAAGTGCTTTGGTTTTTCATTTGGGGGATTTGTTTTTTGCTTTTTGTTTTATCATTAGTCATTCCAGGCTTTAGGGGCTAAATTCCACATTTTACATAACAAAAGCATCTCTGTACATCACATGAAAACGGGCAGCTTTACCCAAGGCTGTAAGGGGCATGGTCTTCCTTCAGGGATTCTCTTAATGCATAAAACTGAACGGCATCTTCTTGTAGCAACCACCTGTTGGTGGCCTAAAATGAAAATAGACACTTCACACTGAATTTGTATTTTAAAATCTTTGTTTTGTTGTCTCTTTTCCACTACAGGAACGCTTAGATTTTGCAATGAAAGAAATTATTTTTGATTTTCTCTGTGTGGGGAAACCAGCAAAAGCTTTCAGCCTCAACCCAGAGGTATGAATCAAATGATCCTTTTATGTACTTCTAACCAAGCCGTACCTTTGCTTTGCGACTTTGGGGAATAGGGCGAAGGCCATTTTCTTGAAAAGTCTTCTGTTTCTTTCTGTCATGTTTATTTGACTAACAATCATAGATGATGGAATTTCAGGAGTCAGGTTTTGGGTGAACAGACTTAGGATGAAAGCAAGTTTATGTGCCACCATATTCTGTGCTCAGATGATAGAGCAAACCTTGCCCCAAAAGATAATTTGCCACTACAGGTCACGGTGTTTTCTTTTAGACAAGTCAGTACTTATAGCTGTTTTGACGCAGATGAACAAGTTGAGTCCTGGGAAGTGTTGAAACAGAGAAGAATGAACGCATGTGATAATAAAATACTAAAATCGAATGAAATCGAGTGATGTATGGATCTATGTTTCTGTGGCAGCATCACAACTCAAGGGCCAGGCAGATCCTGAAAGTGATGGGCACAACACATGGTTGGAGTGACCTATGCAAATGAGAAGCACATCCCAGTTTAAACTTTAAGAACACTGGTGGCCAACAGAACTGTGCCTGGCAGGGTGCCTCTTTGCAGTCTTTTCCCTATGATACTGTAGAAAGAACGCTAAACCAGAAGGCAACAGTATTGGATTTGCCCCTTGACACAGGCCTTACCACTTAAACTAGCTCTAAGACATTTATCTCTGAACTTCAGCTTTTTTTGCCAGGAAAATGAACAAAATACTTTTCTAGATCACTCATAGAATAATTGTGATACTGTGACATTACAAGCTCTTAAGCTTGTAAAAAAAAAAAAACAATCCAAACCAAAAAAAACAAAACAAAACAAAAAAAAAAAACCCACTATAGAAGTTTTTTTAAAAAAGAATGTTTGTATCATCACTGTACTATTTTGCCTGGCTCCTTCATTCTGTCAGTAAGGACAGAGGCTCGAAATCAGCAGCTGGTTAATAGCAAAAGGAACCACATCTCCTGGTTCCACAGCCTATATTCTCTTCTTTGTGCTAAGGTTGCCATGTGTCTAGGGACAGCTGGAGAAGCCCCAAAATGGAAGTTTTTGTCTTGTGTCTAATGACATCACAGTCTTCTGGAATGGCTACAGCCAGGGTCAAGGGAAGAGGGACAGAGTTGATGCCAATCCAGAACATTTGGGCTAGAATGGGGCCCAGAACCCTAGGTAAAGAGTCTTCTCCTGCTGGGAAGTTTCTCAAAATATTTTTCACTTCTCAGGAGTCATGGCTTTAACAGCCCTCAGAATTACCAGGTTATTAGTCTAAAAAGAACGTACTGAAAGCTACCATCATCATCACCATGTATAAAATTTACCCTTTATTCTTTCCTCAGACTCCTCAGTCAATGAATAATTGGTTAACCTCTTTGTGCAGAACATTTGGAATTATGGGGTTTTTAATTTTTAAAACTACCAAAAGACATTTGAGTATCTTCTTCCATTTCTCCTGAGCTTATATGGTTATGGAAGAGTTTATCACTAGTTGGTGATTAGAAGCTTAAAGGCATATCTGTGATCTCACTCAATAGCACACACAAGGATGAGGATAGTCTATAAAGTAGATGTCACACTTGATAAAATATGTTGTAGGTCACAGTTGCCCAAGAAACGTATTCAAATTGTGTCTTAAATCATATTTTGGAAATAGCTTGTGGAACAGTGCCTAGAGATGTAAATGATTATCTTACTATGAAGTTTATAGTGCATCACCACTCAACAGTTCAATAATTTCCAGATAAGTGTCCCATTTTAGTTCAGACTGAGATGGCTTCTATATGCATCTTCATCATCATAAGAACTTACTCATCTGTGAGAAGTTTCTAGGTCATCCATTTCTCTAATTTTTGTCATGACCTGAAATAACATGTAACTGGATGTCCTAGCCAGCACCAGAGACAAAAAGAAGAAATAAAAGGCATAAGGATTGGAAATGAAGAAACAAAACTCTTTTTATTCACAGACAACATGATTGCATATGTAGAAACTACCAAAGACTCTACAGAAAATCGGCTTAGCTACTACATTATTTTAGACAGTTTGTAGGATAGGGGTGCCTGAGTGGCTCAGTCAATTGAGCGTCGAACTTTGGCTCAGGTCATGATCTTGCCATTCGTGGGTTCAGGCCCTGCATTGAGCTCTGTGCGGACAGTTCAGAGCCTGGAGCCTGCTTCAGAGTCTGTGTCTCCCTCTCTCTCTGCCCCACCCCAACTTACGCTCTGTCTCTCTCTGCCTCTCAAAAATAAAAATAATTTAAAAAATGTTTTAGAAAGTTTGTAGGATACAAGATAAATATAGAGGGGCACCTGGCTGGTTCATTTGGTAGAGCTTGAGATTCTTCATCTCAGGGCCATGAGTTCAAGCCCCAAGTTGGGAAGGAGCCTACTTAAAAAAAAAAAAAAAAAAAAAAAAAACATAAATATATAAAATCAATGTATTTCTATATTATGGTAATGAACAATTAGAAACCGAACAATGTTACCTCTGGGACACAGCAAAGGCGGTCATAAGAGGGAAGTATATAGCAATCCAGGCCTTGCTAAAGAAGGAAGAAAGGTCTCAGATATACAACCTAACCTTATACCTTAAAGAACAGCCAAAACCAAAACCAGCAGAAGACAGGAAATTATATAGATTAGAGCAGAAATCAATGCTATTGAAACCAAAAATATCAGTAGAACAGATCAATGAAACCAGAAGCTGGTTCTTTGAAAGAATTAACAAAATTGATAAACCATTAGCCAGTTTGACAAAAGGAAAAAGGAAAGGACCCAAATAAATAAAATCAAGAATGAAAGAGGAGAGATCACAACCAACACAGTAGAAATAAAAACAATAATAAGAGAATATTATGAGCAATTATACGCCAATAAAATGGGCAATCTGGAAGAAATGGACAAATTCCTAGAAACATATACACTACCAAAACTGAAACAAGAAGACATGGAAAATTTGAACAGACCCATAACCAGTAAAGAAGTCGAATTAGTAATCAAAAATCTCCAAAAAACAAGAGTGGAAGGCCAGATGGCTTTCCAGGGGAATTCTACCAAACATTTAAGGAAGAGTTAACACCTATTCTCTTGAAGCTGTTCCAAAAAATAGAAATGGAAGGAAAACTTCCAAACTCTTTCTATGAAGCCAGCATGACCTTGATTCCAAAACCAGAGACCCCACTAAAAAGGAGAACTATAGACCAATTTCCCTGAGGAACATGGATGCAAAAATCCTCAACAAGATTATTAGCCAACCAGATCCAACAATACATTAAAAAATTATTCACCACGACCAAGTGGGATTTATACCTGGGATGTAAGCCTGGTTCAATATCTACAAAACAATTAATGTGCTTCATCACATCAATGAAAGAAAGGACAAGAACCACATGATCCTCTCAATAGATGTAGAAAAAGCACTTGACAAAATACAGCATCCTTTCTTGATAAAAAGCCTCAAGAAAGTAGGGATAGAAGGATCATACCTCAAGATCATAAAAGCCATATATGAACGACCAAACGCTGATATCTTCAATGGGGAAAAACTGAGAGCTTTCCCCCTCAGGTCAGGAACAAGACAGGGATGTCCATTCTCACCACTGTCATTCAACATAGTATTGGAAGTCTTAGCCTCAGCAATCAGACAACACAAAGAAATAAAAGGCATCCAAATCGGCCAGGAGGAGGTCAAACTTTCACTCTTCACAGATGACATGATACTCTATATGGAAAACCCAAAAGATTCCACCAAAAAACTACTAGAACTGATCCATGGATTCAGAAAAGTTGCAGGATATAAAATCAATGCACAGAAATTGGTTGCATTCCTATACACCCAACTATGAAGCAACAGAAAGAGAAATCAAGGAATCGATCCCATTTACAATTGCACCAAAAACCATAAAATACCTAGGAATAAATCTAACCAAAGAGGTGAAAAATCTATACACTGAAAACTATAGAAACCTAATGAAAGAAATTGAAAAAGACACAAAAAAAAAAAATGGAAAAAGATTCCATGCTCCTGGATCGAAAGAGCAAATATTGTTAAAATGTCGATACTACCCAAAGCAATCTACATAGTCAATGCAATCCCTATCAAAATAACACCAGCATTTTTCACGGAGCTAGAACAAACAATCCTAAAATTTGTACGGAACAAGAAAAGACCCTGAATAGCCAAAGCAATCTTGAAAAAGAAAACCAAAGCAGGAGGCATCACAATCCCAGACTTCAAGCTGTATTACAAAGCTGTAATCATCAAGACACGATGGTACTGGCACAAAAACAGACACTCAGATCAATGGAACAGAATAGAGAACCCAGAAATGGACCCACAAACGTATGGCCAGCTAATCTTTGACAAAGCAGGAAAGAATATCCAATGGAATAAGGACAGTCTCTTCAGCAAGTGGTGCTGGGAAAACTGGACAACGACATGCATAAAAATGAACCTGGACCACTTTCTTACCCCATATGCAAAATAAAGTCAAAATGGATGAAAGACCTAAACGTAAGACAGGAAGCCATCAAAATCCTCGAGGAGAAAGCAGGCAAAAACCTCTTTGATCTTGGCCGCAGCAACTTCTTACTCAACATGTCTCCAGAGGCAAGGGAAACAAAAGCAAAACTGAACTATTGGGACCTCATCAAAATAAAAAGCTTCTGCACAGTGAAGGAAACAATCAGCAAAACTAAAAGGCAACCAACAGAATGGGAGAAGATATTTTCAAATGACATATCAGATAAAGGGCTAGTATCCAAAATCTATAAAGACTTAACAAACTCAACACCCAGAAAACAAATCATCCAGTGAAGAAATGGGCAAAAGATAGGAATAGACACTTCTCCAAAGAACACATCCAGATGGCCAACCGACACATGAAAAAATGCTCAGCTTCACTCATCATCAGGGAAATACAAATCAAAGCCACAATGAGATACCACCTTACACCTGTCAGAATGGCTAGCATTAACAACTCAGGCAACAGCAGATGTTGGTGAGGATGCGGAGAAAGAGGATCTCTTTTGCATTGTTGGTGGGAATGTGAGCTGGTGCAGCCACTCTGGAAAACAGTATGGAGGTTCCTCAAAAAATTAAAAATAGAACTACCCTGTGACCCAACAATTGCACTACTAGGTATTTATCCAAGGGATACCGGTATGCTGTTTTGAAGGGGGACATGCACCCCAATGTTTATAGCAGCACTATCAAAAGTATCCAAAGTATGGAAAGAGCCCAAATGTCCATCGATGGATGAATGGATAAAGAAGATGTGGTATATATATACAATGGAGTATTACTCAGCAATCAAAAAGAATGAAATCTTGCCATTTGCAACTACGTGGAGGAACTAGAGGGTATTATGCTAAGTGAAATTCATCAGAGAAAGAAAAATATCATATGACTTCACTCATATGGGGACTTTAAGACACAGAACAGATGAACAAAAGGGAAGGGAAGCAAAAATAATATAAAAACAGGGAGGAGGACAACATAAGAGACTCTTAAATATGGAGAACAAACAGAGAGTTACTGGAGGGGTTGTGGGAGACGGGATGGGCTAAATGGGTAAGGAATCTACTCCTGAAATCATTATTGTACTATATCCTAACTAACTTGGGTGTAAATTAAAAAAAGAAAAAAAAAAGAAATTGAACAATTTATCACAGCAATGAAAACAAAGCATTTAGCACTAAAGCTAACAATTATGTATAAGATTTGTGTACTGAAAAGTAAAAGATGTTGAGGAAAATCATAGACAACCCAAATAAACAGAGAGAAATACTATTTGTGGACTGAAAGATTTAAGACTATAAAAAGGTCAGTTGTCCCCAAATTAATCTATATATGTTAAACGATAATCCCATTAATAATCCCAGTTAAAATCCTTATAGCATTTTGTATAGAAATCAATAAACTTATTCTAAAATTTATATGGAAAGTATAAGTAATTAGAATAACCAACATAATGCTGAAAAAGAAGAAGAAAAATTGGAGGACTAGTATGTCCTGATTTCCAAACATACTGAAAAGCTACAATAGCGTAGTACTGGCAGAAAAGTGATTTTAAAGACTAATGGAACAGAAAAGAGACTCCAAAAATAGACCCACATATATATGGCCACTTTATTTTCAACAACATTTTCAAGTTATTTCCATGGATAAAGGGTAGCCTTTTCAATGAATGGTGCTGAACAATTGGACATCCACTTGCAAAATAATGAAGTTCAACCCATAATTTGCACAGTAAGCAAAAATTAAGTCAAAATGTATCATAAACCTAAGTGTAAAATCCAACATTATAAATCTTCCAGAAGAAAACATACGATAAAATCTTTGTAATCTTTGAGTGGACAAAAATTTCTTAGGACATAAAAATCATGAATTACAAAAAAAAAATTGGTAAATCAAACATCATCATAATAAAATGTGTCTGCACTTTAAGAGAGACTGTTAATAAAGCATAGAGTAGCTGACTGGGAAGAAACTATTTGCATAACATATCGATAAAGCACTTGTATCTAGGATATAAAGAACTCTCACAGCTCAACAGTAAGAACTCCATTTTTTAAATGGGCAAAATGAACAGCCTCTTCCCCAAAGAAGACATACAAATGACCGATAAACCTATGAAAAGATGTTCAACATCATTAGTCATGAGGGAAATGTAAGTTAAAACCACACTGAGACGTGCTGAGAAGGATGTTGAGCACCTGGAACTTGATACTACTTTGGTGAGAACACAAAAAGGCACCACCATTTTAGAGAACAGTTCGGCAATTTCCTTTAAATTTAAACATACGCTTACTGTATGATCCACCATTTCTACTCCAAGGTATTTATCCAAGAGAAATTAAAGCTCCAAAAGTTCCAAAAAGGTTTCTATGAATATTTATTCATAGAATAAACATTTTTAAATGAGGACATACTAGTCCTCCAATTTTTTTCTTCTTTTTCAGCATTCTGTTGGTTATCCTCATTCCTTATACTTTCCCTATACATTTTAGAATAAGCTTTATTGATATAACTAAACATAGGAAAGCAACTCATGTTCAACAGCTGGTGAGTGGCTGAACAAGTTGTGTGCATCATCAATGCAGTGGAATACTATTCAGCAATGAAAACAAACAAAGGAACAAATGACTTCTATTGCAACAACGTCTCAAAAGCTTGATGCTATGTGAAAGAAGCAAGACACAAAAGACTATGTACTATTCCATCCCATTCTGGAAAAGGTGAGATACTAGAAGGCAGAAATTAGACAATGACCGTCAGAGGCTGGGATGGAAAGTGGACTGACTCTAAAGAGGCACGAGGGAACTTTTGGGGATGATGGAAATAACTTTATATCTTGAATGTGATGACAGTTACCTGACTATATAAGTTTCTCAAAACTCAACTGTGCAACTGTGTATGTTTTACTCTGTGCAAATTATGTCTCTATAAACCTGACTTTTAAAAAATCAAGTGTAGATTCAAACCTAAGAATATATAATTACCAGCAGGAACTTTTCAGGCATTAATCCTTACCATAGCCCTGCGTGATCACTAGGTATCACTATCTTCATTTTATAGAAAGGAAGCTGAGACTTGGACTTAGAAGAGTTAAATAATTTCCTAAGAGTAGACAAATAATAAAATGGAGAGGTACGATGCAAAACTACATAGAATACAAAAAGAAATTGTGAAGCTAAATTGAAAATATATGTCCCAGTGTTATCCAGAGGAAAGGAAAACTCAGAGAACTGGCCAGGGCAGTTCATAAATTGGATATACCACTTGCAAATAACAGACTTGGCCAGTGACAGCAATCCACAGTTATTCTATTTGCATTGCATTTCCCGAATTGAACATTCCACTTCCTCACCCAAAACACTACTATGTCTTGAGAAAGATACATAAGCCTAGAATACATGTCATGAACTACTAAAATGAATGAGGAAATGAATGGACTTTTAATACACAGTTAAATCTTTTAAAGTTAATACTGTTTCCTTCTAGAAACTGGAGACAGCATATTATTGAAGGCTATAAAATCATAAAGTACACATTGGATCAGCACCAATGAGCCAGAAAATTGTTCACCAAATCCTGGTTAAAATATCAGTGTCCCTTGAAGCTTGAATGGTTTCAAAATGAAAAGAAGTCTGTATTGTTTTTTTGTTATAGGATATAATCTTATATCACAGAATAGGCAACTGGGGCAAACTTGACTTGGGTATAGCTTCCCACCTACTTCTTGTATGGCCTCAGTTTCTTCACCTGAAAAATAGGAATAATTACACTTTCCTTGCATGGCTGTTTTTGAAATGAGAACTAATGAGCAGTTCCGGATAGATTTTAGGGGCTCAGTAAATTATAACTAGAGTATCGTTGTTGGTAGCAATAATTATTATTTTCTGCTGTTAGGTAGTAGCCTGCTTTGGAAACATTACTTCATGTAATGTGTATTCATGTATTACTTCATGAAAATTTGAGTATAAACGCATCACACATGGCTGTTAAGGAAGTACAGATGTTTTAGTACTTTCTGACCTTTCAAGACATTGCTACTGGTAGCAACTATCTCTCAGTCATCTTTCAGAGCCACTATTATGCCTTACCTGAGCCTGAGAATGATAAAGATCTGGCCCCGAATGGCATTTCTTCTTATAAGCCCATGTGTTTTTTATCAGTAACAAGTTCAGCGGCATTGAACTTTTAAAATTTATTTTCAAACTTGCCAGTCTTTTTGAATCAAGAGTCATCAACCTGCAATTCAGAGCAGACCATTTTTATTTTGTGATTCACATTTGTAACTCCTGTTTGTTTTCATTCAGTCTTTGTGAATTAACACACAGGGCATCTCTCTCCCTCAGGAGACCTATGAGCCCTTTGTTTACCTCAGTTTCCCTTAGTTGCAGCTGCTCCAGAGGATGAATGCCTTTCCCTTTGAGGTTCACCAGGATTCCCCAAACAGGATGAGCATGACCCTCTCAAACGTACCCTCCAAATAGGGTGAAAATCTTTCCAGTTGTCTTCCTCTGCTGTGCCAACAAATAGTGGCAGAAACTCAATTTAACGTTCATAGGTTTGGCCTAAATTCTTGTGCCTTTTAAATTACTTTCTCTTACTAATCTGGATAGCAAGCCATGCTGACTTCTCTCAAAGGCTGATGGTTTAATTCCACTACAATAATTGGGTTTTTCTTTTTATTATGAACACATTATCTCTTACAGAGAATGAACATTGGTTTACGGGCATTCTTAGTAATAGCCGACAGCTTGCAGCAGAAAGACGGTGAACCCCCCATGCCGGTGACAGGAGCTGTTCTCCCTTCAGGAAACACATTGAGAGTGAAGAAAACATATTTGAGTAAAACGCTAACTGAAGAAGAAGCCAAAATGATAGGTGGGTCTCAGAGATGTGTTAGAGGTGGGCCTTGGTAAGCCCTTCTAATGACCAATGGATACTTACCCTCAGTGAGGTACACTGTTAAAACATTTTTATACAAGTAGCTGTAACATTCCAACATTAATTGTTTTGAATGATTCATGCTGTGCTTTGTTTTACTGCCCTTTAAACTTTCTGGAACTTCCTGGTAAACATTTTGCCATTTAAATGTTAGACTTTTATCTATGGTCTTTTCAAACTTCTAATATTGATTATCTACATTTTACAGTAAATTTCTGAGACATCTGTGTCCTTTGGTAGATATCCTGTTTAAAAAGCAACCATATAAATATTCATTTGTTAGTTCATTCATCTTTATACTTCCTTTCCCTCTTTTTTTTTTTTTCAGTAACATTAGTTAAATCCCTGTTCTAAACATTTCACATCCCACACATGCCAGGTCATATTGTGGGTTTAGCCTACATGAGACTATTTTCTTTTTAATTTAGCTATCTTAATCCAAAGAGGTGATTTTTTGCATTTGTTTCTTTCTTGTTGAATACTTGAATTTAAAACCTACAAACTTTGTTAAAATAATTCCTCTGTCAAAGATCTGAGGGAAATTTGAGGAGACTTTTTGCTTCAAATGTTTATCTTTAATTAGGAAATGCTCAAATGAGTTCAGAAAGATTTAATATATGAAAAAATAATCATTAGTAATTATTTCGTTAAAGTACAAATTTTAAATGCAAAGCAATTTGCTTTTCATTTGTATTATATACATAAATATATGAAATGCATATACATACATGAAATACACATAGGCTACATATATTTGGCTTCCACTGGAGAACATTGACACTATATTTAATGAGAACAGTAAAAATACTATAGCTAAAATAGGTTTTACTTCATTTTAAAATTTGTGATGTAAAGCCATTTTTGTTTATTCTACTAAAAAATCTATACATAAATTTCAGAGAACAGTAAACTTATTAAAATCCCAACCCCAAATAACAATTATTCTTTATTCACATCATCAGTAATGATGGTGAATTTTCTTGTACTAACCAAAAACATAAAAATTCTAAAGCAAAGCTACCTATTTCCTTTTTATTTTAACTCTTCGGGAAAGCATTTCCCTTTGAGGTATGAGAATTCCTATTTATTAAATTTAAGTGATTATTCGGTGAACACCTACCAAGTCCAGGACACTATACCAAGCATTCTACAGAAATTAGATTGAACTGGAATCTGCTTAATGAAGTCATTGACCCATAGATGGTCTTCAGTAAAAACATGTCATAGGGGAGGAACAAACTAGGATCTCATTCCTTGATGGATTTAGTCAAAGATGTAACCATAATGCACGTTTTCCAGGAATGTCCTTGTATTACTCCCAAGTACGAAAAGCTGTGGACAACATTTTAAGGCACCTCGATAAAGAAGTGGGAAGGTGTATGATGCTAACGAATGTTCAGATGCTAAACAAAGAACCTGAAGACATGATCACGTGAGTAGAGTGAGGACTAAGTTTTCAGTGAAGGATTAATTAGCCAAAATGTACCAGCAGAGATTTTTCCCATTTATTCCCTATTTTGTTCTGCTCTTCCTAGCATCAGAGTTCTGAGAAGTGCCAAGGATAGTAAAAACGTACCTTGACGATATTTGACTAAGGCTGAAAATAAGGTCAAACCTGAGATTGATCGATTTCAGTTATACTTCGAGTGTCCTTAGGCCAGTAAGTTAGAAACGGGAGGCCAAGACTCTCAGTGGTCCACAAGTTGCTCCCAAGCTAGCTCTGTCACTGCCTGCGTGCCAGAGTGACATCACCAGTTTACAGACATTCCATCTTTATAAATTTCAAATTCACTTGTTTCTAGTGATTGTTCCTGAACCGTGAGCGTTCCATGTGCCTAATAGTCTCTATGCGACTGTGTCATAGAAATACTGAATCTTAGAAGAATAATTTATAGTTGTGAATGTAACTCTTCATTTGAAATCCAATGTGCTCAGCCCAAATCTAAGATGCAGCTTTGTAATTAGAGCTCTGCAGAAGAAACTCATGCAACTTGCATTTGCTGCTTTGATTCGTTACGGCAGGAACTAGGATTAGGCTATAACTTCACACTTCAAGAAAGTTCAGACTTTGTTGTTGGACTGTGAATTAAATTATACGTGGCACCTGTGGCGTAAGTTTCCAAAAATATAACCGGGAAAGTTTCCTTTGTTCCTCAGCATTTCCAGTTCCAAACACCACAGTGTGTTGGAAAACTGTTACCTATACAGGGAAATTCATGTTGTGGGTGTGTATTTTTATTGCAATGGCAGGCACCTCAAAAATGAAGTATGACAAAACAAAACAATACATGATAAGACAAAGTAAAACATACAGAATTATTCTAAATACATAGTTGGGAGTATCTAAAGTTAAAATTAAAACCTCCTCCTCAGAGCTCCACTTGAAATCTACGACCATTGCTTGACTCAGCGTGATTCCTTTAGGAACTTTCCTTACGTCGACACAAATATATGCATATATGTATTTGTTGTACAAAAATGGGATTATACAATGCATATTATCCTGCAGCTTGCCAGTCATTTGTTTTAAATGATCACGTTGCTTTAGATTTCACCCTAAATGATCGCAAAAATTAAAATTGACCAAGATGAATAACATCAAATGTATTGTCTCTAGCTCCAGTTCCAACCTCATAAATGGACAGATTGTCAACCTTTAACGTCATTAGTACATTCTTTTTTAACATATTGAAGCAATTTTCAATTGATAATGTAGAAGATAAAAGACGTGTTTCTAAAACTTCTGCCATATGGTTGTTTGCCTGAAAAACGGTAAAGAAAAACTTGAAAACTGTATTGATAATCAAGAGATCCTAAGATAGGGTCAGGACCAAAATGGTATATTCAAAACCATAAAAAGGTACAGGTTTAAATGTAACTGTAAACATTTTGTTTGTATTTTAACCAATACCTTAAACTTTTTCTAAGATGATTCTTTACTTTGCCTATTCAGTCATCATAAGACCCCAAAACAGGGCTGGGAATACTTTCTATGCTACATTTTGAGGCAGATCCTGGAGCAGGAAATAATTCATTGCCACATTTCCAGAAGACAAAGAGAAACACCAGGGAAACATAAGCATTTAGGACAAGACAGGGAAGGTCCACACCACACTAACAGAAACCATCATTGCGGTTGATATGCAATCCTCCGCTTTGCCACGTTCTGCTTAGGATATGAACTTGAACATTAAGCATTCTATTTGCTCCATTCCCGTTCCTCATCCCTTTTGTGGTACGTGCTAGAAGACAATAATAATACCTATTAATAAAAATTATGTTATGGGGGGAGGGGGAAGTTCACTTGCTTCCTATAAAAGCCCAGAAAGCAAGGACTGCAGTAGGAGAAGGAAATCATGTACCCATTAGAGTTTCTAATCTGGGCTTCTTTTATCAGCTTGGAGGCCTCGTGGAATCTGCCTTATACTTCAGGCCAGCAGGGTCATCTGTTTTCCAGCAGATAGGAAAATAATCCCAGCTGTTGAAAACATCTGGTGAGCAAGCCAGAAGAGCTATTTAAACAAATCACCGTGTTGCCAGTGATCAGGAGCCATCACTAAGCTCTAACTCTGGACAGTTATTGAGGATGGCACTTGAAGACTCCTCCTCCCTTCAGTTGATTGAAACCCACTGTGCAATGGCTCCTTCTCCAGTCCTCGTACAAGGAGGACTATGCAGAAAGGACTATGGAAAAGGAGAGAAAACAATCCTATAACTTTCTGCAAAAGCAGAGCATTTGTGAAGTCAACATATTTGTGTTTTATTTTCCACATAAACAGTTTTGTATTCACTCTTCACAGACCTAAACAAAGCCGTGCAAAAAAGTAATGTCACAGAGCAGAATTTCTGTCTGATTATAGACAGGGAGGATCCTGCCTGCTGCATTTCTGTTCTGACCGCAGTTAATATTCCAAAAAAGAATGACTTTATGCTACTTTGCACTTTCATCATTGTCTCTGTGTCCTACAATAGCACTAATTTCATGACAGTTTTATATTTATTCTCAGAAGACTGAATTATCAGAATTTAAGTATGTTGTTATATTTCATCACTTAGGTTTTTTGAAGGATTTGATGGGTGGTTGAGTTTTTTCATAAAGTTTATTGGCAAAATATGTGGTTAAGAATCAGTTACCTATTTAAGCAACTCAAAATGGAAATAATTTTTCACAAAATGTAGCGTTCCTTCAGATTTTACAGCAGAATATAGAAGACACTAGTTATCTTTAAGCATTCATATTGTCAAGACAATAAAAAGAGGGAAGGAATCTCCATAGAGGTCAGGCTCATCAGTGTAATTTTACAAACCAGAATTGGATGCGCAACCATATAGAATTCAGGAGTTTACCTGACATTATGAAAGGCTTATTTTTAGAAGCGCTAATTTTTTTTAAATGACAGTGGGGACTCCAGAAGAGAAATATAACTTGCTAGAGAGACAAGCTTCCAGATGTTGTGCTCGTTAGAGGCACTACGCCTTGTACACACTAAAATCCCATTTTTAAATGCGGAATGCAGGAATGAGTGCAGTGTGCTTTTTACACGCTGATGCATTTAGGCATGTTAGCGAATTCAGTGTTTTAAATGCAGTCCACAGGGACCAAACCCCATGGAACCCAACTGAATGGCAGACTCAATGGCAGAATGCTGTTGACATTGGCATTTGTCCTTTTAGATATATACCTCCAACGTTTAAATCTTTCTGAGTTCCCTTAGAACAGGCCAAGCTATAAAGGTCAAAAACTTTTGAGAAACATGTGCAGTAAATACCAGGCAGTGATTCAGAAGGCCTGGATTCTAGTCCTTTTTCACAGATTGGATTGATTCTTTTTTTAACTTTTTGTAGCCTTTGACCCATGCTTGTTTTCAAATTCTAGGGGTGAGAGAAAGCCAAAAATAGATCTTTTCAGGACCTGTGTTGCTGCTATCCCTCGACTCCTTCCTGATGGCATGTCAAAACTTGAACTTATTGACTTGCTGGCTAGGTAAGTGAGAGCTGCAGTGGGTTTATTCGATCCAATTGATTATAATCCTTTGTCATGATTCTTAACGACAACAGCAAAAAGAATGATTATTAAAAAATTGACAGATTTTACTAAATGAGGCATTATTCTGGGTACTATGTATAGGCAAGGGGGAATAAAGAAATGTTTTTTGCTTTTTTTCCTCCTATTCAAGGAGCTTCACATCCAAATTAGAAGCAAATACATAAGTACATAAGGTAACCAACTATCCAAGGCCTGAAATTGTGCACATTAATAGCACCTGAAGTGTGACACATGAGTTCAGTGGGCAGGGGGATTACTGGGGACTAAGGAAGTCAGCAAATCAGTTCTGGGAGAAGGTGAAACTTGACACAGAACCCAGAATGATAAAGAGAGTGATGACAGAAAGGCACAGAGGTAGGCCTGGGGAATGGGGAGGTGGGTCTTCCTGGAGAAGAGTTCATTCAGGGTCTGATTCCCGGTCTGAGGCCCACAGACCCCTCAGGAGCCAAAGTGCTTAGCTAATTTTAGTGCTTCAGAAATCTGCCCCAAACCATACATTTATCACCCTCCCAACATTTGTCCATAAGAATTCTCAGTCCAGCTAGAACCTCAAGTGAATTTGCTTTGAGTGAAATTATGTTGATACCTTTAAATAAGCATAATTTCCACATGTTGATCTGAAGCCCTAGTTGACAGTTATGTGCCTTTAAATTAAAAATCAAAAGTGACGTTACTTAAAAGCAATTTAGAATGTGAAATCATTAGGAATGGGGTGCATGAAGGGAGTGGGATGAGAAAGAACACAAGTCCTCCTTGACTTGAAAAAATAAAGAAAAAGGAATATAAAAGTCAATGATTAAAAGGCATAGAAATAAGACTGGAGTGGTAAATTTTTAGATAATCTTTACTGTTAGCTGAGGAATTTGGACCAATGCAGTTTTAAGCGAGAATAATATTATAAAAAATATTAGTTTAGTCTGGTTAATCTGATAATGGTGGCACAGAGGAAAGCCCAGAGGAGGATAACAAACACTAACACTGACTGGGGCGCCTGGGTGGCTCGGTCGGGTAGGTGTCCAACTTCGGCTCAGGTCATGATCTCGCAGTGTGTGGGTTCAGGCCCCGCGTCAGGCTCTGTGCGGACAGCTCGGAGCCTGGAGCCTGCTTCGGATTCTGTGTCTCCCTCTCTCTCTCTGCTCCTCCCCCGCTTGTACTGTCTGTCTCTCAAAAATAAATAAAGTTAACAAAAAATAATTTAACAAATACTAACACTGACTGAATTAAAGATGCATTACGCATGACCCCCATTTACCCACATTCACTAGCCCTTGGAGAGCACCCTTCTCATCAATATCAAGTAAAGTAACCCAAGCCCTCATCCCACATGACTACAGACCACCAGTGGCTATCCCACAGCTTCAGAGTATCTCCCCAGAGCACCATGTTCCTGGTTATTGTGGTCATCACGCCCTCTCCTCTGGAGGGCCAATATGGACTCCTATTGTTCGCACCTTGCCATCAGTTAATATCTTTTGTAGCCTACTGTCTTCCAACCATAGACAAAACTACCCCCTTTCCTTCTGCCAGTCACCACTAACACAGGATGGTGCTGGATTGTGAGACTAACTGAAGATCTGTTACTTTGAAAACCACTGTCGCAAGCCCTGGTGCTCATTGGCCAAAGCCATCCACCCTCCTAGCTGGCTTTGGTCACTGCTACCCGTAACCTCTTCTTTCCTGTAATCAGCAGCCTCCACACCACGCACCCTTCTTTCTTCCATTCCGTGTTTAGGACCTATTTTAGGAAGATTATAACGTTAAAAAAAAAGGTACAGCCTAGGCTTTTGCTGCAGCTTAACAACCAGAATGTGAACAAAGAGCACATTCGTTGGAAGCAGGGAAGCAGTGGAAAGGAAGGAAAAATAAGCCTGGATCAAAGAGGGGCTTCCAGCTCTGGGTGAGAAGATCCAAGGAGGAACAAAGGGTAGAATCCCAAAGAATAATAAGCATGGTGGTTTGGGGATAAGGGAAGCTGAGGGATAAGAGACTCAAATCCTGTTAATATTTGAGTATCCCACGATGATGGCAAAGACTGAGGGTAAAGAAAAGCTCTGAAGCAGGCGCCAGGTGCCAAGGTTACCCCGAAAGGTATGTGAGCAGCCGGTCGGTATGCCAAGGACAGCAATGGAGGACGTGAGTGAGTAGGAGTCAAGTGTTCACACAGAGGAGGGGTTGCCGAGCGGAAGGGCTGGATGTGGCAGTGAGAAATCAGGGGACAGAGGACCGCTTGTCATGGCCTGTTAGCCAGAGACAAGAGACCACCATCTGAGAGATTTGGAGGAAGTACCAAAAAAATGGGAACGAAATGGAATCACAGGAAAACCCTGGATTTTGCAATCCTGCTTCTGCAATTTTACTAACCATGTGATCTAGACAAATTATGTAGCCCCTCGGCCTTTTTGCCTTGGATGAAGCTGGAATAATACCGCCTATCTCATAAGGCTGTTGAGAAGGCTAAATGTCATAGACGAGCGCTTTGGTGCACCCAAGGGAAAATGTGTCAGCAGGGAAAAGGCAGTTTTCAGTTCGATTGAAGCAGAAGGAAAGTTCACTGGTGTCAGTGAAGTTCTAATTGCTGAAGATTACACGCGCTAAGGCCTTTGGAATACAAAGTTTTTGAAATGTCATGCAGCGTTCAGATACACTCTCTGAATCTATTTTGCCGTGACTCTGTGGGGTGGACTCTTACCTCTGGAATCACTCTGATCACTGAATCCAGGGACGCCTGAATTCTGCTGACCATGGTGCCAGGCATGCCAGAAGGGAATTCTCTTAGACATGGTTGGAATGTCAGTGCTATTTATGGTGCATCGTGTTTATTATTACGTACATTCTTACAAAGCCCAAAGCAATGGGTACTGTTTTTATGAGGGGAAAGAGCAAATAAACATTCTTGAGAGTTCAAGTCTTAGAAATCAGGAAAATGACTGGACTTATATGGGAAGCCTGTGAAGAGACCTTTTTCATAAACTTTAAAAGAAGCTGGAGGCTATTCTCCTCAAGGGAAGGATAACTTGGAGTGCTCGACCTACACACCGGGTCCTGTTAACCTATGAGCAAATGAGCCCCTTCAGACCTCCTTGAGAGAGGGTCAAGGGACAAAATGAAGAAATTCAATAGCAATAAATGTGGGTTTCACGTCTATAGTTACTTTATTCCCCCATCGTCAATCGCATTGGGACTGAGTTGACTCTTGAGACAATATACAGTCTAGTCAGAGAGGTATGGGACCTTTTAATTCAGATGCTTCGTGGTCGCATCCATGGTACATTGTACTGGAGAAAAACTTGCTTTTCTTTAAAACTAGCAAAATAAGACCAACATTCCTGCCAGTTCCCTGTTCACCCCTTGACCCGCCCAAGCTCAGTTCCCTGAATAAGGAGTTTCAAGGATATGTCCCACGTGACTGTCCCCAGAGCCCCTTGCCAGCATTTCAGGTAATGACTACATTACCACAGACACTCTAATTTCAGACTAACAATAGTATGTTTAGCAGGACAATGGTGTATGGAATGAACTGGCAAACCCCTTTCCCCAAGCTACTACGTTTCTGATTTTATGTGTATCCCTCAGCCCACTTATAATGGCTGTGTGAAGAATCTTTCTAGTTGGGCTCCATGGAAGCCACGCTGGCTGTCCTGACATCATGATAAGATCCCTGGGGAGAATTTCCTTCCTGCGCTCACAAAGACTGCCCTTCCCAGCTGTCTGGGTACCCCTGGGATTCTCCACATAGCAGGGGAACTTACTTGTGTCCTTGGCCATGGGCATCATTTTTCTCTTAACTGTTCTCCCAGATGTTTCCTGCTCTGTCCCTTGACCACAGGAAGGACCTTTTCCCCAATGGCATACAGGCTTCTCTCCTCTGTCACTTCCCACAGCATGGCTTATGCATTAAGGGGTTGCTGTTCATGGTCTACCTTTCCCTTCGAATAATTTGTCATAAGGTTGTTAGAATCAAATAATGCGTATAAATCACTTCACATAGTGCCTACAACACAGTAAACTCTCAGCAAATGTGAGTTATTATTTTTAGGCATTTTTGCATTTGCATAAAATATTATGCCATGATGTACAATGCATTTTCAGACACATTGTGTTAAGGAAAGCTGGGCACATATTTAGTCCTATTTTCAGAGAAAGAGATTTGGACTTCAGAAGAGTAAAATCCATTGCCCGATGTACAGAATTTTCCTAAAGCCGAATGGCAGTGACACATGTCATTGGTTTGATGCAAAATGACAGATAAACACTTTTTATGCAGTGTTTCCTTATAACCTGTGGAGATTGATGAGGTAATGTGTACACAGTTTCACAATCTTCTGCGGTACTTGAAAAATATTTATCATATACCATTTTTTTATTCACCTTTCAGTGTGTGTCTGTATAGTGCAAGGTGGCTAGTTGTTTTGAGTATCTGAGAACTATTGTCTCAATTGCATGTATTGCCTCAATAAACCACTTAATCTTATTTCTTTAATTTTAATTTCTTTTCATTGAGATGCAATTCGGAGCACTGTAAATAGTTGCAGGTTCATTGTTTAACACCTGCAGAGAGGAAATTCCAGCCACTTCTGGCAATTATTACAAAGGCTAACCACCCACCTGTCGGCAAATTCCTACTTTTGGAAACCATGGTTTCCTGGGCATCGCTTTAAAACCATCCTTCCAGGGCACCTGGATGGCTCAGTGGGTTAAGCATCTGACTTTGACTCAGGTCATGAGCTCATGGTTTTTGAGTCCAAGCCTTGCGTCAGGCTGTGCACTGACAGCGTGGAGCCTGCTTTGGATCCTCTGTCTCCCTCCCATTCTCTCTGCCCCTCTTGCACTCTCTTTCAAAAATAAACAAACATTTTTAAAAAATAAATAATAAATAAAACCATCTTTCCCTCTGCTGCCCTTGACGTTATAGGGCAGCAGGTTCCTCACCTTTTCCTAATAACCTTTTGTTTTTCCTGTCATAGTTTAGAAGGGGCTGTTTCTCCTAATGGATCTTTTTCTTCTGGATATAGTCTGTGAACTTGGAATCACTCCCTTTTCATTCGTGTACCTCTAACACAACAAGGTTATTCAAAAGTACTAAGCTGACCCCATGTGAAGCTGAGCTCATCTTTATGAAAGTGTTTTCCATTAAAAGTCATTTATCTGGTCTGACCAACCAAGAAGGTGGCCTTGCTCAGGTTCTGATTTTTCCCCTTTTAAGCCACACCCTTACTTATTCAATAACGGTCTGTGGGAGCAGCCCATGCCCTCGTGATCACACGGCTCAGCCCCTCTGGATCACTGAAAGTGGGGCCTCCAGGTCCTCTGCACTGGCACGTTACCATCAGTTAATGTTTACTGAGTGCCTGTTTTTCCCATCCTAAACGTGGCTTGTCATTTGCAGAAGCTTAATCTTTCAAACATTCAGGACCATAGATAGTGTAAATACAATAAATAAGAATCATGAACTTAAGATGGGAAGATGACTTCAATCGTTGTTTTATAAACTAATGTTTTTTTAAACCATGGGCTGCAGAATGACTCAGGGGTGCTTATAGAGTAATGTTTCTTCCCATATGAGGGGGGCCTCAGGCCCTTAACCCCAGCTTTAACTCAGATATTATGTGTTACAGATTACACTTAATAAGCTGCTGATTAAAATACAAAGAAAGTTTGTAAGTTCTTTCTTTGTTTTACAAAGTTTGTAAGTTTGGCCAGTCCTCAACTGGAAGCTCAGGGTAAGGGCATCTTTGTTTTCTTTCAGTCACTGTGACCTCCTTAAGAACTGTAGACTGAGTGGGGCAAGTCTAACCAGAAGAAATAGCTAGATCTTCCTTTCCAGCGTCTTTGTAGAACGTCACTTGCTTTTGGAACAGGAAATACATTTTCCCTGACTTGGTATATATCTGCTCATTAACAAGCTTTTGCTTGTCAAATTAGACCAATTTGTATTGGTCAAATTTGGTTTATATTGTCAAATTTGGACCAAGTAGTGTCCTTTATGCTTTAGAGAATATGAAAGGTGTTTGCTTATCGAATTTTTGAAACCATGTTTATTCAAAAATATAGAACTGTACCAGAGTTGGGTTTTTTTGCAGAAAACCGGATTAAGGGTTAGATGTGCTAGATTGGAATCCTGGACTTTGAGGAAGTTCCTTAACCACTCTGGGTCCCAATGTTTCCTCCCTTTCATTGAGGAGAATATCGATCATTTGGGGGCGCTCTCAGTGACTTAGCCATTTTCTTCTCCCACACTAAATGCCTCCAGGCTGCTGAGTCCTTAGAAATATGATCCCCTCAGTGTCTTTGATCTCTCTGTCTTCCTTCCTTACCACTCCTCTGCCTTGGGTCAGGCCCCCACCGCTTGTTGCCTAAGTCACAGCAGTGACCTCCTAGCTGGTCTCTGTCCTGCCTCTGGTTGCTTCTCTAAGCCTTCTCCTCCGTATATCTGCCTATTGTTTTTTTTCCAGATGTGAATCTAATCATGTTATATCACCTATAACTTTCAAGATACAGTTTTTTTTTTCCTAATAATAATAGCTAACACGGGCGCCTGGGTGGCGCAGTCGGTTAAGCGTCCGACTTCAGCCAGGTCACGATCTCACGGTCCGTGAGTTTGAGCCCCGCGTCGGGCTCTGGGCTGATGGCTCAGAGCCTGGAGCCTGTTTCCGATTCTGTGTCTCCCTCTCTCTCTGCCCCTCCCCCGTTCATGCTCTGTCTCTCTCTGTCCCAAAAATAAATAAACGTTTAAAAAAAAAATTTAAAAAAAAAAATAATAGCTAACAGTTACTGAGTGCCTACCACACCCTCCTTGTGGTGCCATATGCCATACATGGGTCATCGTAATGAACCTCACAACAAATTCATGAAATACGAGTATAGTTATTGTCCCTGTTTTCCAAATGAGGCTCTGAGGTTTAGGGAGATTGAGTAACTAGCACAAGGTCACATAGCTAGTAACTGACAGAGGCAAGACACTGATCCAGGCTTTCTGATTCCAGAGCACACACACCTCACCCCTTCCCTGCTGTATTGCCTCCCTGCATGGCCCACAGACCCTTTGCCAAGCTGTCTCTGCTTCCTTTCCAACACCATCTCACCCCTGGCTCCTACAAGCACCCTACCCAATTGGCACAACCATACTGACCTCGATATCCTAAGGGCTGTTACGTCTGCATCTCAGGAGAGTCTCAAAAATATTTGTGTCTTAAATAAATGAATAGAAGAATCTATACAACATTACATTAACTGATGGTTAATACAATGTCAAGATTCAGTATCATTATGATACTCTAGGTTAAACCACCAATACCCTGACATTCTCCAGTTGACTTGGGTTTTCTCAACCTTGACATTGTCAGCATTTTGGTCTAGATAATTCTTTGTTGTAGGGAGTTGGCCCATGCATGTTTGGCCAGATCACTAGCTTCTAACTACTAGAGAACTTCTGGTAGCACTCTCTGAGTTGTGACAGTCAATAATGTCTCCAGACATTACCGCATCTCCCTTGGTGGGGCAAAATTGTGGACCATTGATCTCACCCTTAGTTGATCATTTTCACTGAACTTCCAGATGAGTCCCTTAGCTTCTCTGGTGCTCAGTTGTTTTATCCTTAAAAGTGACAGGGTTTGATACTAATTTCTTCTATAGTCAATAATGTATTAAAAAGTTATTCAGATGCACCTAAATGCCATGTAATATTTTAGATTTCATCCTGAAACAGAAAAAAAAGGACATTAGTGGAAAACTGGTGACAGCTGAATAAAATCTGTAGTTTAGTCAATAGCACTGCACCTATTCCTTAGCTTTGATAAAGGTACCATGGTCATATAAGGTGTCCACATTAGGGGAGCCGGATGAAGAGTATATGGAAGAGTGAACCATTTTTTTTTAATGTTTATTTATTTTTTAAGAGACGGAGAGACAGAGTGTGAAGGGGGTAGGGGCAGAGAGAGGGAGGGAGATATAGAATCCAAAGCAGGCTCCAGGCTCCGAGCTGTCAGCACAGAGCCTGATGTGGGGCTCGAACCCATCAGCTGTGAGATCATGACCTGAGCTGAAGTCAGATGCTTAACCGACTGAGCCACCCAGGGGCCCTGGGGGGGACCCATTTTTGAGACACAAGGAAAAACAGAGGCCTGTATTTGTTCAATCACAGATCTAGAAGAAAAGTTAATAAACTAAATCCCTTTATTTTTTTTTGACTCATTTTGCAGGCTGTCTATTCATATGGACGATGAACTGCGACACATTGCACAAAACTCTCTTCAGGGTTTACTTGTTGACTTCTCAGACTGGAGAGAAGATGTACTGTTTGGCTTTACCAACTTCCTACTCCGGGAAGTAAATGACATGCACCACACGCTCCTTGATTCGTCCCTGAAGTTACTGCTCCAGCTGCTCACGCAGTGGAAACTGGTCACACAAACTCAAGGAAAAGTCTACGAACAAGCCGGCAAGATCAGAAATTCAGAGGTAATCTTCACACTCCTCCCACCACTTTATATTCCCTAATACAGTACACATGTAAACGCGTCACAGCTCGGAGAAACTTAGGCGTTCTTTCTTCCAGCCACCTAGGAACTTTCTGCCCTGTGGTGGCCCTTAATTTTTCCATCCGTGTAAACTGTGACTGGGAAACTCAGGGCTGATACGTTATCAGGTTAGAGTTGTTAACATTCACAAAACCATTAAGGGAGTAGAAATCGCTCTTTTCCAAGAATTATGATTATACATCTGTAAGAGCAAACGGCTATAGACATGGCTACTGAGCCAGCATGGATATGCATATATGAAAGTTAGCTGCCCACTAGTTTTGTTTTGTTTTTCCTAGCCTGCCCCATATCCACAGAGAAGAAAATGCAACCTTGTGGTCTCTTTATTCTTTCACAAATCAGTCCTAAATGGCAAAAATTAATGACAACGTTATCAAGAGCAGGTTGAGGAGAAGTGTTGTCAGGAGAGCAGGGGCAGCGGTGACTTGGCATCGAATGAGCAGAGAGAGGGCCTGGCGAGGGAAGAACACAGCTGCGAGTCTGGGGAAGGCGGAGCCTCAGGGAAGCACAACAGCGCTGAGGGAAGAGCCAGGATCCAGATCCTAGGTCATTCCTCTTTCCTTGTGTGTTGTACACACGGGAGGGAGAGAAACAAGGATTGCATGTGCTCGTCAAAGGGAAAACCTGAAATGGATGTGGAATCTGCCCTGTTGTCTGGCTTGCTTTTGTTTCAGACCCACTTGGTCGTGGTTCGGAAACTTTGAGAACCCATCTCATAAGCACGCACAAACCTAGATTAGAATCTAACACAAATGCAAGTAAATAAGTGTGATTAGGAAGTAAATGTTTGAAAATGCAATTGAACGGTCTCCCAAAGTCCATAGGGAATCTGGCTAAAAACAAATTAGTCCACTTTGACTGAATTTATGGTATAATTGCCAACAGTATATGAATAGAACCAGTTTTGTTCTTATTAATATTAATTGCCTTTGAAAGTTATTTCTTATCAGAGGTAACAGATGGTTGATGGTATTTCAAAGTAACAATTGATCTAAAGAAAAGAGAGATCTGTGCTGTCATGAATAATAATGAATTTATACTCCTGTCTGATTAGAAGCCACTGTAATTTATTTTAATATTTCAAGGTCACATGTGCCGAAAGATGCGCATGTGAGTACTTTCTTCCTCCTCGATTGTTATTTTTCTGAATATACAATGTGTTCTCATTACATGACAGCTAATTCCAAATGGCTCCAGCCACAGAATTCAGTCGGAGCGAGGTCCCCACTGCAGTGTTCTTCACGCCGTGGAAGGCTTTGCTCTGGTTTTACTCTGCAGTTTCCAGGTGGCCACACGCAAACTGTCCGTTTTAATACTCAAGGAAATTCGAGCTTTATTTGTTGCCCTGGGTCAACCGGAGGTATGGATTATCCTTCTGAATTTTCCAATTCATTTCTTTCTTTTGAAGTTTAGATTAAAACCTGTAAATAATGCATTATTGTTTTCTGTCCTTCCGTTCGCACATGTCAAGAAATAATTTTTGATTCGTCATGGGGTTTTGATTATGAAATAACATTCTTGATCTGTATGAGTTATATATTCTGAGAGCAATAGAAAAAGACCACTCTTGATTCTGTAAGAGGTGGTGCTTGGTTAAGAAGTGAAGAATTTTAAGATTCAGTTATGTATCATTTTTCTTTTTCTTTAAATTTTTTTAAATGTTTATTTTTGAGAGAGAGAGACAGAGCGTGACTGGGGGAGGGGTGGAGAGAGAGGGAGACACAGAATCCGAAACAGGCTCCCGGCTCTGAGCTGTCAGCACAGAGCCCGATGCAAGACTCGAACCCACGAACCATGAGATCATGACCTGAGCTGACACCGGACGCTTAACTGACTGAGCCACCTAGACACCCCCAGATCATTCTTCCCAATAATGTTCAGCAAACATCAAATTAAGAAGATATTATTACATTTATACTAGAGAATGAACTTGAGAAAATAATGAGTTCCATTTAAAATGATCAAGGCATCAAACAGTGTGGCTGACTGAAATTTGTTTAGTTGCATCAGTAATTGTAGAAAATGCCATCGCAAAAAAGTGTCCCCTGAGATCAGAGAAACGAGCCTATTATTAAGCATTATCGGCCAGCTAACCTCCACGCTTGGTCAGGTGCTCTACATCCTTGTTCTAATGTTAAGGCATGTTGCCTGTGAGCCCAGGTGGCCAATCCCAGTACCTAGGTCGATGGGAGAAGGACCAGTTTTTTGTGCCCCATACTTCTTCGAAAAATGCTGCTTTCCATTTTCTGGGTTTAAATCACTGATCTTGGTTTTATGACCCATGAAATGGCCATTGTCTTTACCAAATATTTTCAAATCCATCACAGTGCGTTATGTTCACTTTTCTTCAGATAGCTTTGTGATACATTTTAGGACAGCTGTGGTTTCTGGTGAATGAATGTCTAAGACATACTGTAGTTTGGTAAAACTCTGTTAAGTCTCTAACTATGATAGTAATGATAACAATGATTACCATGGATGTGTCTGGCACTGTGTTGTGCTCTACACATAGTATCTCATTTAACTTTCACGATCACCTAAGAATTAGTGTTATTATCCACAGTGTACAGTTACGGAAATTGTGGTTTAGGGAAATTCAGTACCTTACCCAAAATCAACAGTGAGGATGCAACAGAGCCCGAATTGAAACCCCCGAAGCCCCGTGTTCTTTCTAAGTATAGCTGACATACAATTGTTACGTTAGTTTCAGGTATAAAACCCATGCTCTTAACTGCTTTTCCAGGACTGCATTAAAAACATTCCTCATATGTTACTTTCTTGGACCAGCCCCAGCTTTGTATAATTTTTTTATTGAGGTGACATTGACATACAACATTATATTAGTTTCAGGTGTATTTGTTTACATTGTGTAATCATCCCTACAATAAGTAGCGTTAATATGTGTCACCATACAGAGTTAGAGAATTTTTTTCTTGTGATGAGAACTTTTACAATCTGCTGTCTTAGCAACTTTCGAATATGCAGGATGGTATCATCAGCTATGGTCCCCATGCTGTGCACTACACCCCCATAACTTATTATTTTGTAACTGGAAGTTTATACCTTGTGATTCCCTTCGTGCATTTCACCCACCCTGAAACCACCAATCTGTCCAATCTTTGAGCTTGTGCTTTTTTTTTCCAACCACAATTTTTTTTTGAAACCATTCTCATTCATGCATGAATAATGACAACCCGAGGCTTTCCTGAAGGCTTTAAAAAAAATTTTTTTTCAACGTTTATTTATTTTTGGGACAGAGAGAGACAGAGCATGAATGGGGGAGGGGCAGAGAGAGAGGGAGACACAGAATCGGAAACAGGCTCCAGGCTCTGAGCCATCAGCCCAGAGCCTGACGCGGGGCTCAAACTCCCGGACCGCGAGATCATGACCTGGCTGAAGTCGGACGCTTAACCGACTGTGCCACCCAGGCGCCCCTTTCCTGAAGGCTTTTAAAGTAAATAATTTGATATTTCTGAGCTTCTCTATAATAAAGGATGGCAAACATACACATATCCATATATATACATATGTATATATGCTATTTGTATAGAAGAATTTTCAATAAGATACTCTCTCCTATACCCTGTAGTTTGCTTCTTTTACTAAATAGCTTATACAACATAGATACCGCAGAGTATGTGGTCAGTCTCCATTGCACTTTCTTTGGAACTAAAATTCAATCATAGTCAACAATTTATCAGTTATTTTTGCTGATGAGTGACTTATGGATGCAGCATTTTAGTGGTCCGGCAAAGCATATTCTTGTGGGGCTTTCATTCCTTAAAATTAACAACAACGTGAACACTCTGAGGGATGACGTATGGCACGAGTGTTTGTTTAGATCCTTGTGTACACGCATGATTTTTTGAAATTCAAGTATATGTCTTTTCAGTACACTGTGAAGTTAGAGCTCTAATTATCTTCCACTGAAACTTGAAAGACTAAACTCAGACTCACAGGGAATTTAATCTACACATTTCACCATCTTGGCATTCACTTTTCCATCAGAAAACCCTTATCACTATCTTGCAAGCTGTTCTGCTTCGTGTACTGAACAAAGGCAGTGGGGTGGGTGGGAAGGATTCATTTTCCCATGGAGAGTAACTGCCGACCCTTCGTACAGGACGATGACAGGCCTATGATTGATGTCATGGATCAGCTAAGTTCTTCCATTCTCGAAAGTTTCATTCATGTAGCAGTTTCAGATTCGGTAAGTACACATTTGATCCTGATTCCTAACTGTTCTTAAGTACAAGCTCTGGATCTGTCTGGCAAAGAGAGACAAAGAAAAATGCTGTGGCAGAATGCTGGGGTTTTATGTCAGATTAATAAACTGACACAACAGTACTTATGAAAACAAGACAGGCTTTTCAGATACTAGCTGAGGAAACATCCAGATAATTTTCAAACAAAATTTGAGCCTCAGGAATATAGATAATATTTTGCAAACTGCAATTTCAAGAAGAATTGCTCAGGATTCTTTAAGAAAGTTAATTCTCTTTATTTATTATGCTTAACACTGTATGTGACTTATATATGGTGCCTTACAGTTTACAGCATGCTTTAACATTATCTTTTTCAACCCTCATAGGTACTAAACACAAAAATATATAGGGGCAGCACCATAGTGACACAGAGAGAAGCATCAGGACTGGCACTTGACCCTACTTGGACTCTGACTATAGGACAGCCTTATCTGCTATGCAAATAGATTCTTTCTTTTTCAAGAGCATATTGGCACACTTTAATTTCCTGAAAAAATTTGAAGGGAAATTGAAACTGATATTAACTATCTGATTTTTTTTTTTTTAATCAGCATAGTGCAGTAAGGGGACCTGGATTAATTTCAGCTAAATAGCTGAAAAGAGGCAGTGCAAATCAGGGACCGCTTGCAGAATCCACATTGCTGACGCCTCTTGTATATTATTGTCAAATAGCTATAAACGAATACAAACATTTTTCACAAATAGCTATAAATGAATACAGAGCCTGAAGGTGTTTGTGAGCTTTTCATGGTCTTTTCCCTGAGACTGAGCACAGATCCTTACCTTTAGTGGCCCTTTCCTTGCTTACGGTCGTAGTAATGATGATCATTATTCAAACGAGTAAGCCCAGCAGCACAGATTTTCACAGTGATATTGAATAGTCCTTCTTTCCGAAATTCGATGTGTTTTAACATGGAATGGAAGAGTTGAGTTTAATTGTTATATACACATATCTTATTTGTCGGCAGATTATATTTTGTTCATGTGATTTTGTTCTGTCTATCAGAATCAAAATCCTGAGCCAGGGGTAGCTAGAGCAGCCATACCTCACTTAGGAAGACGCACAGAAAGGGGAGAAGAAGAATGTGCCTGCCTTGTTCCAGATGTTTCTACATTCCTTAGCTCACATAATTTACCTAAAAGATCAGGTGAGATTAGCATTCTAATTCCCAAGTTATAAATTCATGTCTCCCAGACAGAGACTCTGGGATGCTCAGGACTCTTCCCAGGTCATGAGCTCTGAGTGGGGGTGCTGTTGGAACCTCCTCTCTGACTCTGAAGCTCAAGATGTGCCCCCTTAAAGCCCGCTCACCATTGAGGCTACTGGTGTGGCACCTGACCCGTGGGAACCTGTAGACCCATCAGATAGAACGGGTCATTTTAAATGCCCGACAGTCATAAAGGCAATCTTCTCTCCGGGCACAGCTGCCAGATTATTTGAAATGTGGTCTTCCCCAAACTTTAATATTCTGGACTTAAAAGAGAATGACACATACGAACTTGCACAAGATATGCAGCAAAGAAGTTTTCAAACGTATTGGTTTTTTTGGCTTGATATCATAGGTCAAGAATAAGTAGGTGCCTTACCTCAAAACCATCAGTGAAATGCCCTTCATAAAAGGGACTGCATTCAGCCATCTCCCTAAATCAGAGGGAAGGTATTTTAATCTAAGTAGAGGTAAACAAGATTATGGCATTAAAAGGCCCACACTACCAAGACGGATTAAAAACACGTTTGTGAATCTTAGAAGTTAATAACTTTTAAGAATTTTCAATGGCAAATCCATGATCAAGTTTAACCCAAGCCATATATTTTTCAATAAATATTCGGTGAGCAGTTGGGTGTACTAATGCACAGTGCTATGTGCCATTAAAACTGTTCAAAATATGACCTGTGTCCTTGAGCCCTGCACTTGAACTGCTTTCAGTCTTGCATCAGAAACAGCAGTGGCTACAAATGGGCATCCTATGTGGCAGGAGCAGGAGGGATGTTTCAGATTCAAAGCTTGGCCCGTCGCGGGAGGTAATCAGGAAGAGCACTGTGGACGAAGGGGCATTTAGACCCAGCCGTGGTGGGGATGTGTAATTTGCAGTGCAGCATTGATTCATTGCCTACTTCTTGGACCCACAGGCCACATTACCGCTGACCCACAGTGTGGATCTGCAGTGGTTGGTGGAGTGGAATGCAGTCCTGGTCAATAGCCATTATGATGTGAAGAGCCCTTCCCATGTCTGGATATTCGCTCAGTCTGTCAAAGACCCCTGGGTCCTCTGCCTCTTCAGTTTCCTCCGGCAGGAGAACTTGCCCAAACACTGCCCCACAGCCCTCAGCTACGCCTGGCCGTACGCCTTCACTCGGCTCCAGTCGGTCATGCCTCTGGTTGACCCAAAGTAAGAGAACTGTGTTTTCCTCTTTTGTTTATCATTTTTGCCCTCTTACATTTACATGTTATCTAAAAGATTGGCAAATTATAATCCTCTCTGGTTTCTGCACTTCCTTCCAGAAGTCTTAATATTGAATAAAAGCCAGTCAAAAACTCTTACCTAGCACTAGTTTGTTTGGGTTTTTTTTCCTTAATAATCCATATGATTGACTATATAGACTGTCAGAAACTTAGTGTTGAAAACAGTCTTAAAGTTCTATTCAACTTCCCATCCAATAGAGACATTCCCTGTCCAGACAGTTCTTAACAGCATAGACAATCCTTGACGGGCAGTAGGTCAACTGTGTTTGGGCACTTCCTAGGGTCTTTATTTAACAAGTGATATTTAAAATGCAGAACTTAGTTTCACTCTTGTTTTCAACTCCGTACTTCCAGTAGCCCAATTAATGCCAAGAAAACCAGCACCGCCGGCAGTGGAGATAATTATGTTACCTTGTGGAGAAACTACCTTATTCTTTGTTTTGGAGTTGCAAAACCCAGTATTATGAGCCCGGGACACTTAAGAGCTTCCACTCCAGAAATAATGGCGACCACACCTGATGGTACAGTGAGCTACGATAACAAGGTGACGTGACATGCTTCAGAAGAATTATTCTGTAAGGTTTTTTTTAGCTTGTTTGTCTAGAGTTCACAGTGCACGTCGCACTGTGCCTGCCATCTGGAGTATATGGGATCAGATTTTCATGCTACACATTTCTAAATTCCATTGAGCGTTGACGTGCATAATTTATTAGTCCTCCCTGACAAGTGGGGAACTGAAGATTAAGAGAAGTTAAGAAACTTGGTTAAGACCATAGAGTGCCCTGAGGTTTATTCATTTATTATGCCCTGAGGTTTGGTTCCTGCCCTGCGTACCACATTTCTCTCACTCCTTGCCCAGTATTCTCCTTGAAACGATGCCTTCATTACATGATCTTGTTAAGAATGGGTTTGTAGATTTAATTTAAAAAAAGGAAGACATAATAAATCTATTCTTTAGGATTTGTGTCCCAGGTAAAAAAAAATGCATTCATGGTGCTGTATTAAAATTTATGTCTGTCTTTGGTTTTTTTCTCTCTGAAATGATGGCAGTGCTTTGGGACGTGGTTTAGTACTTTGAAACTGTTATAATGGAATCATCCTTTGATTAAAGGAAGCATCGGTTATCATGTTACCTCTTTTTCACTTTTAATCAACTTGTTTCAGGCCATAGGCACCCCATCGGTGGGAGTTCTGTTAAAGCAGTTGGTGCCTTTGATGAGACTAGAGGGCATTGAGATCACAGAGTCCTTAGTTTTAGGATTTGGAAGAACAAATTCCCTTGTTTTCAGGTACAGTAGTCTCAATGAGTTGCTCTAAATTCGTTCCTACTGCTGTTGTCGTAGTTCCTGTTTTTAACTCAAGTTTGAGTCTGCGTGTTGGCATGTGCCTGGGGGGGTTTATAGGCTTTGTGCCATTTCCTTTGTGTCCTCGTGGTTTGACGTGCATGTAGCCAGCGTTTCTCACCGCCGCCTCGCTTTTCCCCTTTCGCCTTTGCGGCTTTGATTTTCCATCTCAGATTTTATCTCGTTTGCAAGATTGGTTTTAGATAGCTGTAAGTGAAGGTAATTCAGTGTCCATCGCCAGAGAGCCAGACTGTTCAGAGGCTTTCATGTCAAAACAATGAGGTCTGCTCATCAGCCATTTATGCAACAGATCTCAAAGGCTAAGCACTGATAGAACTCTTTCAAGGGTATTCTGTTACACTGGTCGATCTTTTCAGAAGGTGCTTTATCTGCCTTAGTAGAACCATCATATCTCGGATTCTTGGCTCATTTCACACCTTTAATCAAATAACCGTTCCATCTGAGGCAGCGTCAAGGCCTTTTGAAAGAGTCATCATAAAATATTAGTTCAGGCTGTCTCTGGTGACTTGAGCTAAGCATATAAGCACCAGTAAAATTCCCAAGTTTTTTATGTCAAGAGAAAAGGGAAAGCTCTAAGCATCTGCCAGAGACCCTATTCGAAAACTAAAGATTAATGAGACATTTTAGAGGCAATTGGAAAAAAATCTGTTACGTTGTTCATGTATAGAGTCAGATTTTATTCTCATAAAAAGTAATTGTGAGTTCTGATACTGGAGTGTCAGCTCACCAGTGTTCTTACTACTTACTAGTTAACTAGTTAAGACAAAGAATCACGTAGATATACTACAAGAAGATAAGAAAACAATTCCTGGAATAACCTAACATTCTTTCCCAAAGAACCTAAGAAACTAACATTCTTTCCCAAGGACATATGTTCTCGTACATCTTGCCCTCTCAGTATTCCTAGGGGTGGGTAAGATTGTGCAATTTATTAGCCACATGGGTCCGGAAAACTTAATGTCTCTGGGCCTCAGTTCCCTTACCTGTAAGACTGTTATAATAAATAAAAATGAAGTATATCTATCTAATAAAAAATGAAAAATTGTTATAATTATAAAGTCTATCTTACATATTTATTGAGAGGATTAAATGTAAAAATGTACGTAATAAATATTCAGTAAATGGTTGCAGTTGAAGGAGGTCATTAATATTATTTCCATTTCTTTGATGAAGAAATTCTAGCATCTGTGCTAGAGAAATCTGAAATGGAGTCCAAGTGTTCTGTCTCTCAGCACAGAATGCCGCAAAGTTTACCTTCCTAACTTTGGATTTCCCTGGAGGATGATGTCTAAGGGCACAAATTATCCCACCGGAAGACTGCAGAATATTGCAAGGTGTTCAGGCATCGAACAGACAGACTATACACAAAATACCTAGCCACAGGCTAGCTCTTCTAATTTGTCTGTCTTGACATAGCAGTTCAGAAGTTATTTCCCAAAGAACACAAATAATTAGTTGAGAACTGGAGATCGTGGGGATGGGTGAAAGATGAAAATGTCTTCTGTGAAGGACTCGATTTTATCGTCATCCCCACTGCCTGTAGTAAAGTGCTTTCAATGTAATCACCACTTGTAATACATTGTTTGTTTAACTGTTTAGAGGGGGATTTTCAACATCAGGGTTTCCAGAACAGTAAATCAGAATCAAGTCAACAGACATGCATTGAGCCCAAATTATATACATAACACTGGGATAAAGACCAGTAACACAAAGTACAGGCCAACACCTAGTTCCAGTTCCCCACGTGACTAAGAAACGGAAAGGCCAGGGGGCGGTTGATGTCAGAAGCAAAATGAGAAAACAACATGGTTTAGGACTAAATGCATGTATTTGGTGATAAACTTGGTGTCGATAATAGTGAATTTCAAATGCCAACCTTTATCTCCATAGAGAGTTGGTGGAAGAACTCCATCCATTAATGAAAGAAGCCCTGGAACGAAGACCAGAGGTAATACTTTTAATTTAAATACTTCATACCTCCGTTCATGTGGTCAACATTATAAATTTAGATCGTACTTAATGGTTTCCCCTAAAAAAAAAAATACAAACACCCAGCCTGCTTTTAATTTTTTTTTTTCAACGTTTATTTATTTTTGGAACAGAGAGAGACAGAGCATGAACGGGGGAGGGGCAGAGAGAGAGGGAGACACAGAATCGGAAACAGGCTCCAGGCTCTGAGCCATCAGCCCAGAGCCCGACGCGGGGCTCGAACTCACGGACCGCGAGATCGTGACCTGGCTGAAGTCGGACGCTTAACCGACTGCGCCACCCAGGCGCCCCACCCAGCCTGCTTTTAATAGTGAATCTTAATATTTTAACTTCTGTTATTTTTATTATTGTTCAGTATTTGAATATTTAGCATAAACGGTTCCTCTGTTAAAAGATTCTGTGCTCTAAACTCATGAAGGCAAACAATCTAAATGGTCACGTGCATGTTAAAATACTACATTCTTTTGTAGGAGGTTTGAGTTGATTGAATGTTTTTGTTGGTTTGCTTATTTTTTACGAGGAGTTGAATGGTCAAGAATATTATTTGTTTGATCTGGCATAGGAAGGATTTTCTTCAAAATTATCTTTCCTGAAGTGAACTCTGGAAAGGACAAATTTATACACAGCAGGATAAAAAAAAAAAAAGAAGAAGAAGATGGAAAAAGAAGCTTCCCATATAGTAGATAAGATACAAGACGTAGCAAAAATTTTAGCAATGTGACTTAGAATGACCAGAATTGGTGGGATTCTTCGTGTCCACTAGCCCTTTCTTGTTTCCATGCCTCTGTCTTTCCATAGATGCCAGAAGCATCTAGGAACTGAGGCTGGTTAGTTCTCAACGTTGCCACCTTATAAATATTTACTGACCCACTTAGGATCTGTTTCTTTTATAGCCTATAATAGCAAGATTTTCTCTAAGGATCTGGAAGAAAGAAAAACACCCTTGTCTTTTGTGTTTAGAAAATTGAAAACCCAGGGGCACCTGGGTGGCTCAGTCAGTTAAGCATCTGACTTCGACTCAGGTCATGATTTCAGTTTGTGGGTTCAAGCCCACATCGGGGTCTGTGCCAACAGCTCAGAGCCTGGAGCCTGCTTTGGATACTGTGTCTGCCTCTCTCTCTGCGCCTCCCCAGCTTGTACCCTCTTTCTCTCTCAAAAATATGAAAAGTCATGTCTATATTATGCCTTTCTTTAATACAGTTTCTCAAAGCAAAGTTATTGTTTTGCCTACGTTCATAAATGGTATTACCTTTTTCTACACAGAACAAAAAACGCCGAGAACGGCGGGATTTGTTAAGGCTACAACTACTTCGAATTTTCGAGCTTCTGGCTGATGCTGGTGTCATAAGTGACAGGTAAAGTGAAGATTCTAATGAGTTGATCTCTCCTCACCAAACTGGTCTTTTTGTCTTTTTTTTCTTTCTGTCTGTCTTTCTTTCTTTTGTTTTTTTAATATGTTACCTTTAACTTTTATTCAGAAACGTCCAAAAAAGTCTATTGTTGTTTTTGTGCATATTCGATTTATACTGCCCCTAGGTCAAGAACAAATTTAGTGTGTGAGTTCTGACAGTGAATCTTATTTTCCATGAAGCATGTACTACTTTGATGTAAAGACCAGTCATCTAAAAGCTTTATTTCTTTTTTATTATTCCAGCACAAATGGAGCCTTGGAACGGGATACGTTAGCCCTTGGAGCTTTGTTCTTAGAATATGTGGACCTGACCCGCATGCTTCTAGAAGCCGAAAATGATAAAGAAGTTGAAATTCTTAAAGATATCCGGGCACATTTTAGTGCGATGGTCGCCAACTTGATTCAGTGTGTTCCAGGTACAGGGATGCATCACTGCGGATTTCCTTTCATGCCTGACAGACCGTTTGTGTTTCTCATTACTGGGCTTTTCCTCTTTAATCCTACTGGCCTGTGTGCAGGTCTTAGATGGGATCGTTCATTTACTTTGAAATACTTGGAAATACACACAAGAACAGATTGTGGTAATTCAGCACAGAGTTGGAAAGGGAACAATAGGAATGAAATTTGGCTTTGTTCTTGTCATTATTTCTATTCTTTGTTTTGGTTCCCATCTAAAAATGAATCTATGTAATTCATAGGAAGGAAATAATTCAGGGGGAGCATTCACAAGGGCTTCATTTCTTCTTCTTATTGTGCTACCTGTGAACATGTGATCCGTCTCCACAGTATGCCTTCTCTTCACTCTCCGATCAACACATTCTATACAGCTAATAAATTAGATTATTGAGAGGTTTTTGCACAGAGCGAACTGCGGGTATGGGTATGAAAACTTTTCATCTAATAAAAGCATGGAGAATAAAGATAGCTGGCCAGTTTGGTGTAAAAATTAATTGCTGTAATTAAAAGTTGTGACATATGGAGCGCCTGGGTGGCTCAGTCGGTTAAGCGACTGACTTTCAATTTTGGCTCGGGTCATGATCTCATGGTTTGTGAGTTCGAGCCCCACATTGGGCTCTTCTCTGACAGTGCAGAGTCTGCTTGGGATTCTCTCTCTCCCTTTCTCTCTGCCCCTCCCCTGCTTGCATGCTCTCTCTCTCTCTCTCTCTCTCTCTCTCTCTCTCGAAATGAATAAACTTAAAAAAAAAAGTTTTGACATAATTACAAAAAGCCACAACTCAACTGTTTCTACCTTTTCATTGATTTGAGATTGTAAAACCTTTTTCTTGCCAATGTTCCTCATCTTAGATGACCCTAAATTAAGATTTCAGTTTACTTCTTCAGTTAAAATATGTTTGTTTAAAATAGACAGTGTATACATTGTATTTCACAGGCAGCAGCAGTTGAGAGGATGTTTGATATGTAATCAGTAACTGAGTGGAAGGGGTTGCAGTTTTGCTAGACATTGATTAGAAAGCAGGGTCTGTGAGTCCACTTTTTTCCTCTGCTTCCCGCTCTGGACAAGGTGCCATTGACTGCAGCGTGAGGAACAGGAAAACCACACATGTAGAGAGAAAATGAGGCTTGACTTCTTAAATCCATGTTTCATTATAGAAGACTCGAGTTAGGAAATGAAATTACTGCTTTCCTCAGAACATAGGAATCATGTATAATAGTGACATAAAGTGTATTCACTATACTTTTCAGTCAAGCCAACTCCTAACTCTGTTTTTCTCTCCAGTTCACCACCGAAGATTTCTGTTCCCCCAGCAAAGCCTGAGGCATCATCTTTTCATCTTGTTTAGCCAGTGGGCAGGACCCTTCAGCATTATGTTCACCCCTCTCGACCGCTACAGTGATAGAAATCATCAAATTACACGATACCAGTATTGCGCATTAAAGGTAGGGCACCTTTGTCTCAGTGGATGACTTACGTTGGCCCAATGGTCTCTTTCCCCATAGATAGATGGCTGTGTATAAATATGTAAATACTCCAGTTGGTTTCTCAACCGGGTTGAGGTTTGGGTTTCAAAATAGAAAACTTGTCCCAGCTCTTACTTTTATCTAGTGTATGAGAACCATACGGATTTGCTTATTTACCCTGTTAGTAGCTGCCTTGTCCATTAACATACAACCTAAAAAAGATATATATGTTACCTCAAGTTCAGAACCAGCCAAGAGCCACATTCTCTTTTTAGTCTTCCATTTTAAAACACTTCCAAAAATAAATTTCCACACTACTAACTGTTCCAAAACTTCAGAAGCATGATTCCTTGCAGCCTAATTACCTTTAGAAAACTATTTCAATTCTGTCATATATATGGAAGTTTGATGACGTGCCAGTTGACTTTTGCCTCAATGGAGCTAGCTGATTTAAACCATGGTCCTCATAGTCATTTGGACTTGGTAATTACAAAGTTAATCATTCTTACATTCCCTTGCTTCCTCTCCTCCTCAGAGTAGCTAAATTTATATTCTTAATTTTTTTCCTTTGATTAAGAATCATGTTATTTATTTCCACATTTTTCATAGTTTGTCAATTTAGTACATTGGTTAAATATTTGTCATCAAAGCAAAATTTGAAAAGCTGTATTTACCTTATAAGCAGAATTTATTCACTTGAAATCATGGAAGGTAAGTATAAATACTGTGAAATGGCCATTTTGTTTTGAGTATCTTACTCTTTTGTCGTAAAGATTTGTTTAATCATAAAATTATATGTCCGTGGAGTTAAATTTATGGCTTTTAATTCTTATTTAAAAATCCAAAATTGGGAATCTGGTCCTTCTTATTGAATCTAGTAAGGAATACTTTAAAATATGATGGTAAAAACTGCTTTAAAAGACCTTCATCACCTATAAATCTGGTAGTTACATTTTGTGAAGTCGCTTGCATGTTATTAGATCATTCCAAGTTTCATTCACACATTTGGTTGTTTTGTTATCAGGCAATGTCAGCAGTGTTGTGTTGTGGCCCTGTGTTTGACAATGTGGGCCTTTCCCCCGATGGCTACCTATATAAGTGGCTTGACAACATTCTGGCTTGTCAAGATTTACGAGTAAGTATTAGCCAAAAATACATTGCTTTTAAATGTCTTGGGTGTTCTACCTGATCAGGTTACTAGAGTGTAGAAGCATTGTTCACAGCACAATCTCTGCATGTATCAGCCACAGAAGTATAGGTTTTTGTGTTATTCGTATTACACTATGATGCATCAGAATTAAAAAAAAAAAAGTATTCACCCAAGTTGACTATAAACTGGGCCCTAAAACAAGTTTCTGTGAAGTTCATAGTATTGAAATGACACAGACTATTTCTCTAATCACAGTGATAATAAGCTAGTAATCAATAATAAAAATATAATTTAAAAACACCCTTCCAGGTAACTAGTGAGTCAAAGAACAAATTACAATAGAAACTAAAAAATACCTTTAACTGAAGAATAACAAAAATAATATATACTAAACTTGTGGGCTGTAAATAAAGCTGTGCTTAGAATGAAATGTATAGCCTTAAGTATATATTTGAGAAAGAAAAAAAAGGCTGATAACCAATGACCTAAGCATCCATCTCAAGACGTTATAAAAAGAATAGCATATTAAACTGAAAACAAGTACAATGAAGGGAATAATAGAGATGAAAGCACAAATTAATCAAAGAGAAAAAATAGAAATGATAATTTAGCCAAAAGTTGAATTTATTATGAATACTAAAATTAATTCCTGGCAAGTCTGATCAAGAAAGAGAGAAGGCACATGTCTCACTAACATCAGAAATATTAAGGGGACATCCCTACAAATGGTCGATGTTGAAAATAAAGGAGAATATATGAACGTTTTGTGCCAATAAACCTGAAAATTTAAATAAAATAGACAAATTCCCAAAAAAAAAACACAACCCTAGAAGAAAAGAAAAATCTGAATAGTCATTTAAGTAATAAACATGAGCAAGAAATTCTGGTAGCATCTCTCAACAAGCAGACCGAAACACACCTAAGATCTAACTTCCTTTGATTTTGTTCTGGTTTCTTTTTAATATTTTTATTTTTATTTTTTATTTTATTTTATTAATTATTTTTCTTCCTCAAAAATGAAAAGATGAAGAAATTCAGCCTAAAAGTAAGAACAGGAAGAAATGATGGCCAGGGATTTAATCAACACAGATAAAATTAAGATGTCTGAACTAGAATTTAAAACCACAATTATAAGAATACTAGCTGGGGTTGAAAAAAAGCATAGAAGACACCAGAGAATCCCTTTCTGTGGAGATAGAAGAATTAAAATGTAATCAGGCCGAAATTAAAAATGCTACAACCAACATACAATCTCGAATGGATGCCATGATGGTTAGGATGGATGAAGCAGAGCAGCGAATCAATGATATAGAATTTATAGGTAATAAAGAAATTTTATCTGTAATTCAAAGTCTTCTCACGAGGAAAACTTTGGATAGCTTTACTGATGAATTTAACATTTAAGGAGCAAATTGCGTTGATTATAAACAAAATCCTTAGAAAACAGCTCAAGAGGAAATATTTTATGAGACAAGCATAACCTTGATACTAAAACCTGCCAGGGATTTAACAGGATAAAAAAAATTAAGAGGCAATTTTATTCAAGAGTATAGATACAAAAATGTAAACAAAATATAAGAAAATCAAATTTAGTGATATATAAAATGATGATTCATCATGATCAAATTGGCATTTTTTAAGAACTGCAAGATTGGTTCAATATTCAAATATCCGTCAACTCCTTAGTATGTTAATTATATTAATAGAGTCTCAAGAAGGAAATACACAAACATCTCAATAGAAGCAGAAAAAGCATTTAATAAAATTCTACATTTATTTATGAGAGAAACTCCTATCAAAATTAAGAATAAAAAAGAACATTCTTAGTTTGATAAAGGGTGTTTGAGAAAAAAAACCTATAATAAAAATCATACCGTATAGTGAATATTGAAAGTATTCTCTGAGATTAGAATGCTCACCTTCACCACTTCTATCAACATTATACTAAAGATCCTAGTCAATGCACTGGGAAAGAAAAAATAAGACATCAGAAATGAAAAGAAGAAATTAGATTATAGATATAAATGTGAAAGCTGAAAGACTGACATTTCTAGAAAATACAGGAGGATATCTTAATCCCTGGGGCCAGGGCCAGATTTCTTACACAGGATGCCAAAATTACTGATTGTAACAAAAGACCAATTAATAACTTCACCAAAGACATCATTAAGAGTGTGAACAGGCTAGCCACAGAGTGAAAGATGTTTGCACCATAAAACCAACACTTCTTATCTAGAGTATATTAAGGACCCCTACAGATAATTAGATAAAGACATTCATAGAAAAATAAGCAAGTGACTTAAAAAAAGAAATTTACAAAAGAGGTTATTTGGCCAATAAACATAAGAAAAGTTTCTCAAGCTCATTAGTAATTAGAGAGATGCAAACTAACCACAGGAGATGCTACCTCAAATCCACCAGAATGGTGAAAACTAAAAAGACTGACAATGTTGATGGGGAAATAGAAAAACAGGAACTCTCACACAATGCTACAGAGAGTGGAAATCCACATAACCACCTCGGAAACCTGATTGTCATTATATACTAAAGTTGAACATAGTACGCCCTAAAACCCAGCAGTTTTACTCAAATATATATTTTATAAAGTAAGTTTCCAGTGCGTGCAACATATGACATGTACAAAATTGTTCAAAGCAGTATTATGAAGGCAAAAGCTGGAAACAACCCAGATGTCTGTCAATATAGAATGAATACATTGTGAAATAAAGATATACTAGAATGTAACAGTGAAAATGAGTGAATATAGATGCTTCTCAAACATGAGTTGTGTTCAAGAAAACACACAAAATTATAGGCAATATAATTCCATTTGCATAGAGTTCAAAACAGCCCAAACGAACCAACAGTTGTAGAAGTCAGAATAGTGGTTACTTTGGAAAAGAAGAGAGAGGCTAGTGATTAGGACAATGCATAAGGCAGGCTTCCGTGGTGCAGGAAATCAATCTGGTGTTCTACTTCCTGTGTTCACTTTGGTGTGTTCGGTTACAGTAACTCATCATTTACTTATGAATTAATTGTATACTATGTATCTTATACTTCAATATAAAGTTTCTAAAGCTCAATTAAAAACTTGCTGATTTTCTTTCAAGTCAAACCAACTTTTTAATGAAATGGTATTTTTAAGTCCTTTTTAATAGTGTCATTAACTTTTATCTGCTGCTAATTACTTAAGCCTGTGGGGAACTAGGTTGATGATGTTCAACCATCCAACTAGAATATTACTTCCATCTTAGCCCACACCCTGTGGTTAGAAAAAAAAAAAGAAAAAAACCCAGAATCTTTTCTTATCCCCCTCGTTGCAACTGGCAAGAGAAGGAAACAGAAGGAAACAGGAAAATGTTACTTTCTTAGGGGAATATGGCCTCCACGCACTAGGCTTCTCATGGACAGATGTGACCATCCAGTATTTGACAGTAGCTTCCAGAACCGTCAATAAAGGATCTCATTAATTCTATCTAGTATGATGATTGTTTCATATGGAAGTCTCTGATTTAGAAGAGTTTATTAATACTACATTTCTTTTTAAAATATTGCCAGCTAAATTTTACATGGTATATTTAGTAATCAAGCCCCATAAACATATTCTGATTTTTTTCCTCAAAAGACTTGCATGCATAAAGGCTATCCTTTTGTATATTTAATTTTCAACCAAATACATGTACTTTTCAAAAATATTTTAAATACAACGAAGAATCATTGCCAACAGTCTTCATTATCTTTTCAGAATTAAAAATCAAGAATGAGTGGACCCTGTCTGACGGATTTACACAGAGTCAAATTTGGTTTATACATACATTTCAATAGTCAGTTGCAACATCGCATCCTCTTAAAGTAAAATATATGGAATAAAAATTAAGATAAAGGGACTCCTGGCTGGTTCAGTCTGTAGAGCACACAACTCTTGATCTCAGGGTTGTAAGTTTGAGCCCCACGTTGGGTGTAGAGATTACTTAAAAATAAAGTCTTTAAAAGAAAACTAAGATGAATACACAGTCTCCACTTTCATGTTACCCACTTTATATTGGGCAGACATGATTTTGTTTCTTTCTCTGGAATAATCTTTCACTAGACCTGAATAATTGCTTTTCTCCATGTATTCAGGTTCATCAGCTTGGCTGTGAAGTTGTCGTCTTGCTATTGGAACTTAATCCTGACCAAATCAATCTTTTTAATTGGGCGATTGACCGATGCTACACAGGTTCCTACCAGCTAGCATCCGGCTGCTTCAAAGCCATCGCAACTGTGTGTGGAAGCAGGTATGTATGTGGTCTTGGAAGTGAAAGGTACGGTCAGTGGCAAGTACAATGAAGGTTGTTCTCCATGATGATGAACACGTGAGAGCAGTAAGTTCTAAGGAAATACAAAATGGCCAATATTTCCCCAGTAGGTAGTCCGCTTTAAGTCTGCAGCTACATTGACTTTTCTCATTCTCCAGAAGAGTGATTTGGAGTGGTACCATCCATCTTTTTAATTGCCTGGAAATTCACAGTGAAGCATGAGAACAAAATTTGAAAATGGAAAACAAGATACATTAAAGGAATTTCTAGAAATGTTTGTGACAGATGTGAACCATAAGCCCTTCAGCCATCCTGAGACCAAACTAAATCCAGGAAGCAACCTTAAAATGTTATCTCTCTCTTGGCCAGAACTTCAGAAAGGAAGAAAAAAGAAAATGTGACGCCGTGGGTTCCTTAGATTACACTTGTAAAACCACCCTCCTTAGTTATATACATTAGTCCCTCAATGAAGTTGTTCAGCACTGTAATTTACTGAGTGAAATAATTTCACTATTTCATTGAAACAATTTCATAGCTAAGATGAAAGGGTTAATGAAGACCACAAAATGCATAGCTATTCCCAAGGAAGAGCTTATGTGTTAGAAACTAAGAGATGGCAGCTCAAGTTTATTTTTGAAAAGACTCGTATAGACTATCGACTTCCCTTTTTAATTAAATGTTGCATTTTAAATAGCTATCTTGAGCTACCAGATGAAGGGAATAAAAGTGAATTAGTTTTAAATTCTGACCTAGTACAACCTATTCTGTTCTAAATTAATAAGAACAGAATATTAGAGACATCTACTTTCAATAAACCTTAAAATGGACATGCTATTTAAAGAGAGAGGTGTCTCTTTATATTTTTATCTTTCATTTATAAAGATAGTAGATAATATTTCACACCTAAAGCTTTCATTTTCTATAAACTTAGTAGTAGAATGTTTATTATATACTTTAATCTCTATAAAAGTTACAGCAGATGAATTGAATCTAAGCTGCCTGGTTGGATATCATTTTACTTTGTTAACATTATGAAATAATACTTACTCCTATAGAATATTACCAAAACAGCACTTTTTTGCCAAAAAAAAATCTTTCTCCAGAGTGTGCTTTTATTTTCAGATATTTTGACATTCTAAAAATAAATTTTTGTTCACATGACTCTTTGATTTTGAAAATATATTTAGAAAAAAAAAGAAAATATATTTAGAATATGACTTGGACCATAGATCCCTTTGACAAAAATGAAAATAATAAGAGTTACCTCTCTTTGCTGCCTTTCTCCCAGTGAACTGGATTTGAACCATCCTAGTCAAATTTGTTTCATTGCGTGGCCGTCTCATAAAATATTATACTGCATTCCTCTGAATGAGTCTACGTATTTTTCCTTAAGGAACACAAATAAATATCTATGAATTTAGCAGTATAATCTCGATTTCAGTAATACCTCCAGTCACAAAAATATTAGATCGTATAACTCTCCATGTTTAGATTTTTTAAGATCTCCTTCTAAACTATTCTGCTTTCTTAGACAAACTTTGCATATCTGTTGGCCAAGAAGGTAGCCAACCCTTGTGTCATTTGTAACCATGGGGCACGTTCAGAATTTAAAATTTCAGCTGTGACTTAAATTTGTTCTCTCTCCCCATAAATTCTCAGTCTGCATAGTTTAGATAAGCCTCTAGATTTGTTTGGACATCTTAAGTTTTGCACTTAGGTTTTCAGTACTTTTTTTGAAACCAATTCTAATGTTTTAGCTTTTGCTTTGTTTTCTGCATGTTTGCCTCTAAAAACACTAAATATCATATGTTATGAAATAATACGTTCCTAAAAAGTCATACATAAAGTGGGTCATATTTTAACCTTCACAAACAAATTACCTGTACAGTAATTCCTGCAAGACGTATTCTAAAGCAAAGAATCTTTCTTGTCAAGAATTACCTCCTCCTTTTCAAATAGAAATGAGCATATGCTGGATTTATTTTTATAGGAATGTGACAGTTTATAAGCAGACTCATTTACTAAGGAACAATATACAATTGACTATAAAATAACTAATACCTCAAAGATTGAACATTTTTTAAAAATGCTCTTGATTAAAATTCTCTTTGGTTTTAGAAGAGGGAATTAGCCATTTTTGCATAGTTATTATGTCGATCCCTTTATTCATCAGCTGTGATAATGGAAAAATAGGTCTTCACATTATTTCTTTTCTATCTATAGAGGACTCGTGTGTGTGTGTGTGTGTGTGTGTGTGTGTACGCGCGCGCGTGTGTGTGCATGTACGTATGTTGTGAACTGGCTGGAATCTATTCAAAACTGAAACTGTAACTATAATTTTGATATATCTAGTGATATTGAGAGATTTAGAAGTCAGCATGGATCTTGAATAGGACCAGGAGAAGTGAGGATAAAAGTAGAAAGTGATGGTAGACCTGATAATATTAATTCTGGAGAATTTTTTATAAAATATGTTTTATATTCGATTAAAAATGATTAAATGCAGCTCAGTACTATAATTTAGCACCAAAGAAAAGAGAAAATGCTGTCAGGCAGCATTAATTCAAATAACTATTTGACTTCTGTGTGTGTTCTTATTAATTTCCCCACAACTCCAAATTATATCAGTACGGAACAGAGAAAGAAATTGAGAACGAGATTAAATGGCTTTCTAACGTTCTAAATCAAAGTAAATAGTATGCTTTAGATTAAAAGTGGAGGTCATTTCCAGTTACTAGCTTAACCTAATGAAATTCTCTTCACTTTTAATTAAATACTGATTGAAGGGTTCTATTGTTTTTACTCTTACCATCCAACATACTCCTAAAATATATTTAGTAAGTGTTTTAGAATCGTGTAGAAGGTCAAAATTTTAATTTATAAAGAATTTTGTTGGGTTTATTTTTGGAGGTGGTTTTGGTTTCCAATGCTGTTTGTACGTCTGTTTTGCCTGTAACTTTTCATCAACCTTTCCTAATTTAAATCAGGCTTGGCGAACTTCAATTATTAAAAGTAAATGTCTCACGTGTCTTAAGGGAATATCATCTATTACCAAGGAAGACAAGGGAAGCTGATGGGTCATGAATCCCAGTCACGCTCCCTGGCTGGTGATGCAAAAGCTTGTTTGATTGTGTCAGCAGCTAGAGTATTTCAAGAGAACAGAGAGTTTAGGAATTTGGACTCAGGAAATGTGCTGTCTTGAGTTTGAATTCTAGCTCTGCTTCCAATCAAGCTATGTGCTCCTGAGCAAGTTACTACAAATGCTTACTCATTTGTAAAATGGGAACAATAGCACAGTTGGGGTAAAGATTAAATAAAACCAATCTTTTATCTTTTTTTAACATGGTAGATGCTAGCCTCGGTAATTGCGACCATGAAAGAAATGCATGCGGTGTGCTTACTGCTGTATTTTAAAACAATGAAAAACAACCTAAAGACTGTTAATAGGGGAATGAGTAAATAAATTACAGTGTATCTGATCCACTCCTTACACATAGATCTGTATATCTGAGCATAAGAGATGTTTGTGAAGTTCAAAACCAGTCACTTGACCTATCCTAGCACATAGTAAGCACTCTGTTAACACTCTGATTATTCAATAGCTATTAGAAGCAGAAAGCTATGATATAATCCCCTCCACTAACTCATAAAATGTGTTTCTCTCCAGAATACCTCAAAGTTATCCGGAACTTTGTCATTTAGTCCTACATAAGCCAGAACTGGTGGCTGGTTCCCAAATTCTTCAAAATCTCCTCTCTTCTAGATTGGGGGGGGGGGGGGGTGGGCGGGGCGGGGAACAGTTTTATTTTTTGGTTCACTTTCTGAACAATATCCGCCTTTCATATTTATTTTACAACTTGATTTTTATTCCAAATGACCACAGCTGTCTTTTTCTTTTACCTTTCCACTGCCTTTGTTGAATAATTTAATAGTGAAAGCCTGTTTTAAAGTTTATTTATTTATTTTGAGAGAGAGGGAGTGTGTGTGTGTGTGTGTGTGTGTGTGTGTGTGTGTGTGTGCATGCGCCTGTGTCAGTAGCAGAAGGGCAGAGAGTGAGAATCCCAAGCAGGTTCTGCGCTGTCAGCCCGGAGTCCAACATGGGGCTCAATCTCCCGAACCATGACATCATAACCTGAGCCGAGATCAAGAGTCGGACACTTAACCAAAATAGCCCTTAAGACCATTTTAAACATTTAAGTACAGATGTTTTATTTGTCCTCCTTCACTCATTTGAGATCTCTCTAATTTTTTCCATCCCTAGGTTTCTTTCATTTTCTGTATGTGTTATTTCTTTCAATGTTGTTTTCCATACGTTCCATAGCTCAGCCCTAAGCAGTTAATTGAATGCCCTGAGTACATGGTCAAGTGCATAGCCCTGCATAGGAGGGAGGCTTTCCCTTCCCTTTTCCTGCCTTTAAATCCCCAATGATCCAGCAATATTATCCAGTATTATTTTATATAAAGATGCATATATGTTAAATCTTAGTATCAGGGACAGCAATATAGGTATGACATCTCTGCCACTGTGGGGCTCACAGAGCTTTCTTTCTAGTTTCATAGCTCCAGATCTTGTAGTTTGTTAGAACTCCAAATGAAATGTGCAATTGGAGGCTGTCTCGGAGGCTGATAGCATTGTGGATAAGTTAATTCTTTGGAGTCAGACTTATCCAGGATGCAGTCTGGGCCCCACCACTTGTACATGAACTTGGGCAAATGCTTAACTTCTCCAAGCCTCACAGGCTTGTTGTGAAGATTAAGTAGCAAATCTAGGTAAAGGCCTTGGCAGAGTAAGCAGCACAGAGCAGGCAGGTCATAACATAAATGTTACTCATCGTTCTTCGTTGTCCTCACCACCATCATGTGGGAGGCTTTCCCCAGTTTCTCATCTGACAAACCAACCTCATGCTTTTTGTGTTTATTTAAAAATAACAGTTCTAGGGACACCTGGGTGGCTCAGTCAGTTAAGTATCTGACTCTGCATTTCGGCTCAGGTCATGATCTCACGGTTCGTGAGGTCGAACCCCACATTGGGCTCTGCACTGACAGCAAGGAACCTGCTTAGGATTCTCTCCCTCTCTCTCTGTCCCTCCCGCACTCATTCTCTCTCTCTTTCTCTCTCAAAATAAAAAATAAATACATAAATAAGATTTTTAAAATAAATAAAAATACAAGTTCTAGAAAAGTAATCACTTTGGAGTGCAAATTAGTAAGGCCATTTAGAGGGCAATATGGCAATATCTGCTATCATTTTAAATGTTCCCTTTGATCCTGCATTACCTCTTCTAGAAATCTGTTCTAAAGAAATACCTGCACATTTGGAGTCTGTGACATTGTAACAGTGAAAAAATGAAAATAACCTTGAAGTGTCTGTTAATGCGTGTCAAGGGTTGCATTCCTCAGGAAACAGACTCTGAGGTGAAGATGTGAGTGTAGGACATTTATTAGGGAATGCCCTTGGAATCAACATCTATGGGGAAATGAAGGAAGTAGGCCTGGGCAGAGGAAAAGAGACCTCAGCCAGTCCCACAGGGGCTGCTGCTGGGAATTGGCACAAACTTGGCCTAGGCAAACCTCTTTGGCTGAAGGCAGTTCAGCCCGATACCTCAACCTCCAGTGCTAGTTGGAAGATTGAATGCCTCAGTCCTGAAAGGGGGATCGAGGTGGCAAACCACAGCATCCACGGCAAGGTTGGTTATTGATGGTATGACCATACCACGGAATCCTGGGCAGCTGTTAAGTAGACTGAGATAAGCCTCATTCACTGAAAAAGTTAATCTCCAAATAATACGCAGAGGTAATATAATCACATTTATGTTTAAAATCCTGTGTAATGGGGAGGGGTGCTTAGAGGCACATATTTATATGTATACTTAGAAAAGGGTGAGTGGCTCTTACAGTGGGGGAGAGAAAGGAAATGGGCATTTCCACATTTTATTCTATGTACTTAGCAACAGCCAGCACCAACTGGCCAGCCCTATGAGTGAACCATCTTCAGAACAGATCTTCTGGCCCTGGGTGTTGCTTGAATCTTAAAAGAAAGTTGTATTGGGATGCCTGGGTGGCTCAGTTGGTTGGGTGTCTGACTTCAGCTGAGGTCACGATCGCGTGATTTGCGGGTTTGATCCCCACTTTGGGCTCTGTGCTAACAGCTCAGAGCCTGGAGCCTGCCTTGGATTCTGTGTCTCTCTCTCTGCCCCTCTCCTGTTCACACTCTCTCTCAAAAATAAATAAACCTTAAAAAATTAAAATTAAATTATATTAAATTAAAGAAAGTTGTATTCATGTGTTAGTAGTGAGATAAAAAAATTAAGCTTGAGTAATATCAAAAACAAGAAGTGAAAAAAATATCCTTTTTTCACCCCCAAGCCATCTTCTGCTTTCTGAAGTTTGCCTCAAAATAAATGTCAGTCACTCACTAGCTATGAACTATTCCCTAATTGTTTATCTTATCAAGGGTTTTCTATTCATGATCTCTTTTCCACTATAAGAAAAAACACACAGCAAAAAAAAAAAAGTCATCTTTAAAGAGTATTGTATAGCAAGAAAATGAAATGAATTTCAGCTCCATTTTCCCTTTGATTATACTGCTAATTGCCACATAACCTACTCCCTGTGTTTCTGCCTCCACCCCCAGCTCCTATCCCGTGCATACAATCAATTGCCAAATCCTGATGATTTTATCTCCTGTAGTTTTTAGATCTTATCCCCTCCTTTCTGTTTCTATCATAACTGCCCTAATTCAAACCCTCATCAGTTCCCCTTTAGACCATGGTAACAGCTCCCAATATCGACCCCCCTACAAATTCCTTCTCCACGCAAAACTCAGAGTGGTTCTTCAAAATCAGTGTCATTGCCTCACTCCCCTACTGAACATCCTGTAGGATCTCCATAACTTTTAGGATGAAGTTCATAAGTTTCTGAGCCCACCTACCACCCTAGTCCCATCTTCTTTCACTCAGTCTGCTACACAGAGATTCTTTCCTTTACAGAAGGGATCTTCCCATTTCATTCTCGTAATCTTTCAAAATGCAGTTGTCTCTGCCTAGAACACTCCCCCATATGACCCCTTCCATAGCCTGGCTAATGTCTCCTGGTTCTTCAGAGCTCAGTTTACTTGTTTCCTCCTTAGAAGAGCCTTCCCTAACACCAAGTCTGGTGTAGATATCCCTCATCAGGATTGTCTAGCATGCTGTGGCTACTCCCATCATAACTAGATGGTATAGATTATCTCCCCAACTAAACACCAAGTCTCCCTTAAAGGAACAGACCAGCCTTACTAACTTAGTATCGCTAGTGCTGTGCAACTTTTCCTGGTATATGTTGGGTGTTTACTACATTTAAATGGATTGAATGAAAATGTTAAATCAGTGAGGTACTGAGAAATGTAGAGATATCATCTGTTCTTTCCATTCTTATTTGGTTATCATTAAAATCTATTTACGTGAGATAGATTTTTGTGTGTTCATTTATCTGGGTGCAACAATATTGAATTTTAAACAAAAATAGAGCTATTTCCCTTTTTCTAATAAACAGCAAAAGAATGAGGGGCAGAGGAAATGCCCAGATGGGCATGAAAGTGTCATTAGTAAGTGTGACTGAGGTCAGTTGTCACCTAGAATCATGATTATGTTAACATGAATCAATGTTATCATGATTGTTAACCAGCCTGTCATGTAAACTATGCTGATTGGTTTTTGGTTTTTGTTTTAGGAACTATCCCTTCGACATAGTGACATTGTTAAACCTTGTTCTATTCAAGGCCTCTGACACCAACAGAGAGATTTATGAAATCTCCATGCAGCTCATGCAGGCACGTATCACTTACTTACGTACAAACTTCCATCCTTGAGCACAAAAAAATAGAAAGGGTAGTTGATAACTGGATTGCTGCTTATTCCTGTATATCACTGGCGGATATGAAAAGTAGAAAACAATTATACAATCTTCTGTGAACACAGGAACTAACTGATGCTTTACCTTTAATACTATATTAAAACATGCATTCATTTGTTTTGTTACTATGAAACTTGATTAAATATAAATACTCCTGAGACAGCCAGCCAATGTTTTTTCATACCGTGTCTTACTTTCCTACCTCTTTGTAGATCCTTGAAGCAAAGCTCTTTGTATACTCAAAGAAAGTCGCTGAACAGAGACCCGGAAGTATTCTCTATGGAACGCACGGCCCATTGCCACCCCTCTACAGTGTGTCACTAGCCCTCTTGTCATGTGAACTGGCCAGGATGTACCCCGAGCTCACCCTCCCACTCTTCTCAGGTACCATGCAATGACCTGTGTGATCATTTCTGCACAAAGTAATCTTCCCTTTATTTTATTTTTTATACAAGAGAACAAACCTACGCTTTTGCTCACTTACTTTTCAATAAGTTTAAATCCTTGAGGGGAACAGCATCACATGGATTCTGTGTCCAGTGGTCTTAGCAGGAAGGCTGCTTCGGAATTTGGCACGAACCATGCTGCTCTTTCTATGAGCAAGAGTTACCTTTCCCCAGATTATCCTGGGCTTGTTCGGTTTGCCACTAGGAGTCGCTGTGTTGTTCCTTGCTTTGTATGCATACGAGTATCTCTTGCCTAGATAGAATTCAGTTACAACTCAAGCATAAACACCTTAAATTTAAGAAGAGTTGTGTGTTTCCTCTGGTTCCAGCAACCCCTAGTATTACCAGAAAGGATGGCCTTGGGCCACCGCCTTCCAGACACTTTTGTTATTTTAGGAGGCCTGTTCCCAGTGGGCTCTAAGATGGCAGAAAGGGAAGGGCAAGGCCATAATCTTCCATTCCTGTCCCAGCATCCCCTGCATGAGGTCCTCAACAGTGCAATCCACCTGCTACATAAAATCAAATATGCTTAGCATTCCTCCACTCAAACGTCTCTCCCTAGCTGCCCTAAAAATAGCTGCTGATGATAACAGCTTCCATCTGTTGGGTTGTTAATATATGGCATGCTCTATACTAAGCTCTTTATGTACACTTCCTTTATCATTTGATTTCTACAACCCCACGAGTACCGTTTAGAAAGGGGCTCTGGGCTTGACAGCCAGGGTTCATCCCTGATGCTGCCATTCACTGGTTGTTTGACCTTGAGCAAGTCACAGAACCTCTAAATTCTGTTTCCTTATCTGCAGTAATAACTACCTGAGAGGGTGCAACGATTAAAATAAGCTGATAAAAGCCAAGCAATTAGCTTCGTCCTGGTGTGGAATTACCACCACCACCCCTACCACCATAATCATCCTTCTTATTTTACGGACGAGATGCTGAGGCTTAGAGACGTTAAATAACAGGAATGCCTTCACTTATTAAAAAAAAACAAAAAACTCCTCTTCCAAACTTCCTTGCTTTCCACCTTTTCATCCAGGAACCTTCTGCTTCCATTTCACTTGATCCTTTACATCGCAGGCCATTTTGTAAATCCTTGATTTTGTGCATGCTGTTCCCTTTGCTGGAAATGGCCCTTCTCTCCCTCTCCCTAACTCCAGTCTTCCTTAAGACCTAATCGAAAATCTGCTTCTACCGTGAGAACCTCTCCATCCATCTGCAGCAGAGTTAGTCACATCCTTGCCTCGTGCCTGCAACACTGGAGGGACTCCAGAAAACCCTTCTTGATGAACTAGTTTTCCTCTTGGAAAACTAAAATTTAATTTTATTCATGTCAACCAAGATTCAAGTGCTAGCTATATGCCAGACACTGTGTTTGGGTCATAGGAACACAGATGTAAATAGAAGAGTCTCTCTTCCATCAATGGGTCATAGTCTAATAATAAAGAAAGATGTGTAATCATATGGTTAGTGGGATACAGGGCAGCAAGCGCAATTTAAAAAAAAAGCACATTCTGTGTATGAGATGGAAGATAAGGGGATAATCGATTATTGGACCAGGGGTATCAGGCAAGACTTCCCAGAGAAGTTGGTGTCTCAGCTGCAGTTGGAAAGAGGAGTAGAAATTTGCAAAGCAAACAAGTAGTTGACATTACAGTTGGCAAGTAGATGGGTATTACAGACTGAGAAAATAGCACATGCATTGACCTAGAGGTTTAAAATAACATGCTGTATTTGAGAAATTATATGTTGGTCGGTTTGGCTAACATAACAGGCAAGGACAGGGGAAGTTATAGATGGTCATGGACAGACAGAGAGGTAGAAGTCAAATCTTGGAAGGCTTTGTATTACACCCTAAGGAGTTTGTAGGCCACTTATTTCTAGGTGTTCCTTGAAACCCTCAGAGCCCTGGGAATAGGAAGGGCATCCAAGCAAGCTGCTGGGGTTCTGGAAGCCGCTGATCAGCTTAAAACAAGAAGGGAGGAGGACAAGATCAGAATGCATTTTAGAAAGACCAGCTGCAGTGTGGAGAGTGGATAAAAGAACATCCAGTCTAAAGAAAGAAGATCAGCTGAGGAAAAATGACAGTGGTCCACACAGGAAATTACGGAGGCCTGAACTAAGTCCAGTGAGAGTGGAAAGGGGAGCCCCGAGTCAAGAGCTACCAGGCAGGGTAGACAGAGGGCAATCCCTGGGATGGTATCTGGGAGGTAGGGGGTGAGGACCCTACCTTGAGAGCCAATCCACGGAAAAGGAGAGGTAAGGCAAGGCAGAGATCACGAGCTCAGCCAGGGATGTTGAGTGTAGGTGTCTGTCAGACATTCCTGTGTAGAGACAGACTGGTGTGAAGGGAGGGCCGCTGCTAGTGACTCATTGAGGAATAGAAGGGGTAGACCCAAGAGAGCAGATGTGACCATGAGTGGAGAGAGCACAGAGGGGAAGAACGCACCCAGACACCCAGCTTCTAAGGTCTGGGCCCAGAAAGAGTGAGGGAACAGACGGGGATAGGGGCCCATTCAGAGAGGAAGGAGAACACCTAGAAAGTGAACTTCATGGAAACCTAGAGAAGAACGGATTTCAGAGGTGAGCAGTCCACAGCCTTGACTGGAGCTCCCAGGAGGTAAGATCTAAACATTACCCTCTGGACTTCACGGTTCACGATTCACAATTATTGGTAACTGTCAATCGTTTCCATGGAGAAGTAGCAGCAGAAGCCAGGTCTCAGTGGCTTGGCTGGGAAAGAAGGAAGGAACGAGAGGACGGAGCAGATGCAGAGCCCGAGGGGGAGCAGGACTGGCGCTTTATTGGCTGAGAGGAAGAAGCTGGTACCAGGGTGGACAAGTCAGGGGAGAGGAAGTAAAAGTACTGCAAGTTTAAGAACAAAAGAAGCTCGTACAATGAGTTGCAAGCAGGTTCAATCTAACTTTTCAAGAATTAACCTTTCGGCTATTTTGATTTATGAGGAATAGCTTTTTTTTTTTAATAACGTGGAAAAATAAGGAGGTTACAGAGATTTCTAGCTCTCACTTTTACTGTTTTTACTACTGAAAACCCTGTGGTGAGATTTTTATTGCCTGTAATTTCAGATGAGTTAATTCCTTGTAAGTAGCCAGGCAAGTTGCTCAGGGCCCTCCCAAAGAAGCCGGAAAATGTACGTAGCAGCCCGCTAACATCCTCTCACATTTTTTAAGTTTGTTTCTGGAGGGGTGAATGGAAGTTGTTTCCACGTCTGTGGCATTTTTTCATCCTCTTTTCCCTTTAGAAAGATCTCTACAATCCTGGCCCTGATCTAGGTGTGTGGGATACTTTAGACAGACTTCCCCCCACCACACCCCCATCTGACCTTATGTCTGAGAGACAAGATGCAATAAACATCATAAATAAGCAAATTATGTGATGTTAGAAGCTAATCATGGCTACAAAAAAGACAATAGGTTTCTTTACCACTGTTAAAAGACGACAAGTATTCTTAATGGCAGTTGTCCCTCCCACCGGAAGGATTTATTCCTCTCCAAAGTCTCAGTCCTTTCTAGTCAAGTTAAAATACAATAAAACCTTGGTTTGCGGGCATAAATCATTCCAGAAACATGCTTATAATCCAAAGCACTTGTATATCAAAACGAATTAGGAGAACCATTGGCTCAGTTGTGATCATGTGCCATTCGGCATCATGTACGACTCATATTGCAAGACGTCGCTCATTTATTGAGTTAAAATTTATTAGAAATGTTTGCTTGTCTTGCAGAACACTCACAGACCCAGTTACTCGCAATCCAAGGTCTTACCTGTAGTTTTTTTGCCATACAAGTGAATCTTTGTAGCCAGAAGTCCTTTTTCTCCGCTGAACCCCTATAGCACTCTTGTTTGTTCCTTTCTGTGTCATTTGTCACTTTCTACCTTGCTCCAGAGCCACCTGTCTCAGAGCCTCCTCTTCAGGGACAGGAACTGAATCTTGAATCCTTGCTGGCTCCGTAGTGCCTAGCACAGTGGCTTGACCTAGAAAAGGCCCAGTATGTTGAATAGATAAATGTTCCAGTTTTCTAAGGATCTGACTATGTGTCAGACAAGTTCATGATATCAGTTGTCACATCCGTAAAGTTTCGAAATTAAGTAAATTTTGAAATTTTAAGCAATGTAAAACATAACTGTTCACCCTGATTATTGCGGCACAGCATTAAATATATTCGTAGTGTTCACAACAGAAAAATTACAATTTTTGGAAAAAGGGCCAAATCAATTAAAGCTACCGTCTCAGGGATCCAGTGGATTATCTTGGTTTAATTCCTGGCATCTGTGTCGTTCTATTGTTTAGCAGCCAAAAACTCTCCAAATGAGATTACGTGCCACACTGGATAATAACAAGTGCATCAGACCATGCTCGTGAATTTCCCTTAGGATCAAACCGTTTCTTCTCTAGATGTTAGAAATAAAAGATGGCAAGCAGCTTGCAGCAGATAGGTAATGCTGTGCTTTTATTTCCGAAGAAAGCTTATTCAGGTCGTAAAATTAAATGCTACTGGCAGTGAAACAGTGCAAAATGCTCTCAGAGAAAATAGTGCTGAAATCACTGGACTGGATGCACCATTTTACCATTTTGAATCATTTATTTCATAAAATGAAGTGCGACACTGAGCACACAGCTTCCACACAGTTGGCAGTTTTCAAGTAGATGCCACAAACATGAGTCCACGCACTGGCTTCGTTCTCACTTTTACAGCTGAGAGTTCATAGAAGACACCTGGTAAAATATTGGTAGAGTGGAAAGACAATAATTGTTATAAGAATCCTAGCCACAGTTTATTAAGAGCCTCCTAGATGACCAGCACTGTGTTGAGCATATACTATACCTTATATCTTTTAATATATAAAAGACCATTGGATTGGATCCAAACCACCTATGTGGTCCCATTGTATAGATGAGGAAGCTGAGGAACAGAGAGGTTAAATAACTAACACAGAATTTCATGCAGCTGGTAATGTGGAGCCGCTGGGACCTCATCACGTGTCCTTCTGATTCCGAGCCCCTTGTTTTGTGCGCTCTGATACACGTCGTCCGTAGCAGTGGGTGTGAAGTCATGAGGCCTTCCACCCCAGTCCGCTTTGACCAAGCCCAGGCTTTCCCCCCTGTGCGCTCCCACAAGCCTCCGCAGAGCACCAGGGGCGAGAGGCTTGAGGGAGAGCCTCAGTTGTAAGATCTTGCGGCCTGGAGGAGCTGCTGTATACGTGAAAATGCTTTGTAAACTGAAGTCACCGTCCGATCTGTCGGTTGGTGTTAAGATCTATATTTATTTTGATGAGATAACATGTGGCCTTTGGTCACTGCCACTCTCTCCAGAGGTAAGCCAGCGATTTCCCACGACACACCCAAACGGGCGTCAGATCATGCTCACCTACCTGCTGCCCTGGCTGCACAACATCGAGCTGGTGGACAGCAGGCTCCTCCTCCCGGGATCAAGCCCCAGCAGCCCAGACGATGACGTCAAGGACCGGGAAGGAGAAGTGCCCACTTCACACGGGCTGAGAGGGAGTGGCTGGGGCTCCCCGGAAGCTACGTCACTGGTCCTGAATAACCTCATGTACATGACGGCCAAGGTAAACTCAGAGGAAACGGGCCTCAGTAACACGGCTCTGTCATCCAGGAAAACCCGCGGGTTAATCAAGCCCTGTGCTCCCAACTCGGGGCAAGTGGCACTTATTGTGAAAAGTCACACAAATAGGGCATGGACGGGGGTGAATGTGCTTCGTGTCACCGGACTGTATGCTTAAAAACGTACGTTATGTGCATTTTCCCACAATTTTTAAAAGTAATAATATAAATACAAATGGTAATGCTAACATACTAGAAATCATGAGAACAAGTATGTGCATTATAAATGGCTGGAAAATGGCATCTTGCTGAGAAGCGGCCACGTCTCCCCCTCCTTAGGATTTCGAGATGGCCATGACCCTTACAACAACTTTTCCTCAAACATTCTGCCTCCTGACATTTTTTTCCCCCACGTCTCCTGGGCCGGTTTTTATCTTGTTTGTTCTAGTATGGAGACGAAGTTCCTGGACCAGAAATGGAAAATGCTTGGAATGCTTTAGCCAACAACGAGAAATGGACCAACAACCTGAGGATCACCCTGCAGTTCCTGATCAGCCTGTGTGGCGTGAGCAGTGACACGCTTCTCTTGCCCTACGTAAGTGTCCCTCACCCTTGGAGTCATTGCTCCTGACCATTGTATTTGCAACTGCCAGTGGGACTGTGCTCTTTGCACCGAGTAAAATGGGAAGATCAACTTCTGTCAGTCATGCTAATCTCCTAGGAGCTCATCTACATATTACATAAAAGTTTCCTTCTGTCCCCTGAGAAGCAGGCGACAGTCAGTGTCTCAGTGACCCCTCTGTCATCTTCTTTCTAAGCCTCTGGACACAGAAATGTATGAATTAAGTGGTGGATATTTTCCTAACAGTTACTAAAAGCTACCTTCTATAAAAATTAGACCCACCACATACGAGAAACTCAGTAAAGCATCATGTTATTACTCATAAAGATGTTTTGTGTGTACATCTTGATGCTCTTACATCTTGAGTTTCCAGGTGTTTCTCTTCAAATGTAGGTGGGAGGAGAGAAATAGGCAGAGAGAAATCTTCTGGAGATATGTAATATTTAGTGTTTGTATTTGAAGATGATACGGTCAATAAAAGAACAGCATTTTATTTAAATTTTTTTAATGTTTTGTTTATTTTGTTTATTTTTTTTTTATTAAAAAAATTTTTTTTCAACGTTTATTTTATTTTTGGGACAGAGAGAGACAGAGCATGAACGGGGGAGGGGCAGAGAGAGAGGGAGACACAGAATCGGAAACAGGCTCCAGGCTCCGAGCCATCAGCCCAGAGCCTGACACGGGGCTCGAACTCACGGACCGCGAGATCGTGACCTGGCTGAAGTCAGACGCTTAACCGACTGCGCCACCCAGGTGCCCCGGGAGGCGAATTTTAATGCAGACACTCCGATTCATGCTGGGAGACCATGAAGTTGAGCTCTCAGCATGGTAGCTCTGGGGATGATGCATTCATGGACGGGAACAGCTTACAGTCTAGCATTCTTGCGGGCGAGGCCCTGGAAAACATCCTGTGTCCCATGTTTCTTCTCAGATCAAAAAGGTGGCAATATACTTGTGCCGTAACAACACCATTCAAACCATGGAAGAGCTTCTCTTTGAGCTGCAACAGACAGAGCCCGTGAATCCCATCGTCCAGCACTGTGACAACCCACCGTTCTACCGCTTTGCGGCCAGCAGCAAGGCCTCTGCGGCAGCCTCTGGTAGGGGAAGGGCAGCTGGGTGGACATCTTGTCTTGGATCCCTGGATTTTCCTTTACCCGGAACACTGAATGGAAAGGAGAGAGAGAGTGTGTGTGTGTGTGTGTGTGTGTGTGTGTGTATTGCTTTTTCTTATTCCTGTTTAAATTTTCATTTAAGAGATGGCTTAAGAATAGCTGAGACTCCTGGGGTGCCTGGGTGGCTCAGTCGGTTAAGCATCTGACTTCAGCTCAGATCATGATCTCGTGGTTCATGAGTTCAAACCCCACGTTGGGCTCTGTGCTGACAGCTCAGAGCCTGGAGCCTGCTTCAGATTCTGGGTCTCCCTCTCTCTCTGTCCTCTCATGATCTGTCTCCCTCTGTCTCTCAAAAATAAATAAATGTTAAAAAAAAAAAAGTTTGTTTTTTTTTTTTTAAAGAATAGCTGAGACTCCTAAGAGCATCGTGAGTTTAATGAAATCCATTTGTAAGGATGACCATCAGTCAGGGACTTGGTAAGCCACAGAGCTTTGCACTTCAGACTGGTTCCAGGCAGGGCACAGCAGTCCCTTGGGAATCTCATTTCTGGACCTTCCTTCTTATGTCCGTGGAATTTTCTTGGCCAATAACCTCCCAGGATTAGCTAAAGTGCTCCCTCAGCAGTATTATCACTTCTAATAAATTGGCTTCTCAGCCTCATTTTATGAAACAGATAACACCCTCCTCAAGTTCCTTGAAGCCGGCTTCCCTTTGATTTTCCTAATATCATAACTGCCTTCAAATTTCTCTCGTCCCTTGGTCTCTTATGCCCTCTGTTTGCCCTGCACCTGCTGCCAGAATGTGTTCTCACCGAGAAGCAGTAGCCCAGGGATCAGAAACTCTAGGTACTTGGACTTGCTTCACTAATGTTAGTTTAATAACTCCCGGCCCCAGAAATGTGAAAGCAGCCAGCAGCAGGGCCAGCCGCTATAAATAAGCTCATTACCTAAGTGGTCAGGAAGAAAGGGTTTCAAGAATGTCGTAGCCTCACTTTATCAGAGAGCTAAGGAATTTGGTTTGACCGTAACAGATGTCCGGGATTCTCCCATTTCAGTGGTGTGGGCTTGGAAGCTTGTTTAGAATGTCTGAGATTGTACAGAAGATGTAAGGAATCTTTCAAACATGAGATTTTATAGGAAATCCTGCACTGTAATTACTTGAGACCTGGGCTCAACCCTCCCCCCCTACATTTCTTTTCCCCTAAGTGTCTTTCTTCTAATCCTACCTGCAGGAACCACCTCCAGCAGCAACACAGTGGTGGCCGGCCAGGACAGTTTCCCAGATGCCGAGGAGAGCAAGATATTGAAAGAATCAGATGAGAGGTTGGTGCACAAATTTGGCTTAAGGTAGTATAACTTTCAGCAACAGTCTATACAAAAGCACCTGTAAGAGTTTGTTGTGTTGCATAAATCACACACACACACACACACACACACACACACACACACAAATTCTTCTTTGCCTTTAGAAACACAAACTGACTCCAATTCTGCTCTGATATCTCTAAAGATAATGATTTCTCCCTGAGAAAAGCCAGAGAAGAGAAAGATTAAGAGGGATGTCATTCTGCTGGCTGAATCCCACCTACCGCAGGGCTTACTGCAAACCACTGGTTGTTCTGCTAGTGGGCACAGACCATCTGGAATTAGAGGGAATTTCCACGTGAAATTTTCAAATCTGATTGGGGAATGATTGCTTAGAGATTGAGCAGTTGTCTTGAGGCGAGTCTTATAAAGCATCATCATTTTTATTTCACCTTTACATTGTCACATTTGGCTAGCCAACAACAGCGCCTTTTCCTGCTAGAAGAAGCCTCTATTCCCTTTACATTAACTCTTTAATGGTATCTCTCTTGCCCCTTTACCGTGCCTAGAAGCTACTCATAAATTCATAAAATCTGCATCACTATTTCCTGTGGTTAATTGTGAGGAGCAGAGAAACAAAAAGAAATAAAAAGGACTCAAATTAAAAAATAAAAATTAGGATGATTCTCATGGTGTTGAAAACTCCTCAGCCTGGGCATTTTCTAGTGAAAACTACCAGGGAGCCCTTTCACTTAAGAAATTAGTAACAAGGAAGAGACGCTCACAAATTCAGGTTGGAGATAATTTAATAGATCAGATAATGAAAATAATCCACTTAGCCCATAATGCTTTCAGATGCTTCATGATGGTCCTCAGGATTTCATCCTGTGCACAAGAATACAGCGGGGGTGGGCGCCTGGGTGGTTCAGTCAGTTGAGCAACTGGCTTCCTCTCAGGTCATGATCTCACGGTCTGTGAGTTCGAGCTCCGGGTTGGGCTCTGTGCTGACAGCTAGGAGCCTGGAGCCTGCTTCAGATTTGTGTCTCCCTCTCCCTCTGCCCCCTCACCCCACCCCCCACCCCGCTCGCACCCTGTCTCTGTTTCTCAAAAAATAAATAAACGTTAAAAAACAATTTTAAAAAAAGAATACAGCAGGGGCTGCAGGTGGAAGACGATGACCTAAGACTTACTGCGTCTGGAGTTCTGAAGGCTCATTTCCATTTCAGGCCTCCTCAGATTCCTCAGTAGGTTCATGACTGGGTTGTTGCACTGCCTTCAGGCAGATGCTTATCCATATGAGCTTTCCTTCAGGCTAAACGCCCAAACCCCCAGGGGCTCATGATCATAGACCTCATCCTTTACAGATCTCTAATATAAGTCTGTCTTTCTTTCTTTCTTTCTTTCTTTCTTTCTTTCTTTCTTTCTTTCTTTCTCAGAAGTAAGTAAAGGTTTTCATACTCCATACATCAGTGACAATACGAGATTATTAATTAACACGTTTTTAATCTATATTTGTTAGTACCTTCTTTGGAAAACTTCCTCATGGTAAATAATCACATTATCTCTCTAAAGAGATTTCTACTTTCTAGTTGGAGTGTAACATTCTTTATCATTTATCATCTAGACTGAACTTTCCGTCTTAAGTTTATTTAGGGTGGAAAGGTGATGCATGTCTATCAACATCTAACTACAGAAGCCCCTTTGGATTCCTGAGTGTCCTGCCCAAGTTTTTAGTGGTGGCCCTTGAAATTAAGCTAGTCATCTCTGTAATATTGAGACCAGGCAACACCTCTAATAGAAGCTTTCTCTTTAGCTCTTGCTTTACTCCTCCCACACTGTATCTCTGTTGGCCATTAGAAAGCCTGATGTAGTTAGGTACCCACACTTTGTATACGTATTCATATATATCTACTTTTTTCCTAATGCTGTATCTATTCATGCATAGATTTATTGATCATTTTATATATATTCATATATATGTGATCATACATATATGAATATTTTCTCCCAAAGATCATTCCATTGATCATATAATACTCCACCTGCACTATTTCTCTAATGCATTCTCTCTTTTCCATGAAAATAGACTGTGCCCTCAGCCTAAAATGTCTCATTTCTCTTCTCTCGTCTACTTATTACCTTTCCTTCCTTGCCGACCCTGTCATGCTGATTTATAGGTACTTGTACACATGCTTGTCTCAACCACTCGATTTTAATTCTTGGAAAACAGAGACCATATATCTCTTATACACATTGCTATCCTCATTGATTAGACTACTGTGTTGCACATAGTGGGCATTTTTCAATGTTTAGTCGGTATGTGAATGAAAACTGGAGAAATCTCACAGCCCCAAAGATACGCTGTCCAAACTCCATTTAGCCCCTCTTTCTGCCTCCCTCTTCCTAACCCCATTACAGAAGACAATTACTTACCCTTTTCTTTACAGTCCTTGTAGACAAAGAGTCTATAGACATAATTGCTCAGAAATACTGACCAAGGTGCTGTGTTACCCAACCCCTGGGGGGTCCTAGTCACCAAAATACATTGTTGGGATCCAGGGGGCCCCACGGAGTTCTGCACAGAAACAGGCCTGACGCCATGTTTTTTACAGGTAGATTAGTGGTCCTTTGATGTCTTTCAGAAATACTTAATACTATTATTGTACTAACAAAAAGTTCAGATAGGTTATGGTACCGTTAACGCAAGGGCAATAGAATAAGAGCCAAGCTAAGAAGAGAGTAAGATAGTTGTGTCAAAAGTCCTCATGAAGGACAAATACTAAAAGCTAATACTAACCCAACCTTGAGTTCTTCAATAGCCAAAGTAAAAAAGAAAAGTACGGTGAATTTTATAACTTGCAGTGTGTAAAAATAAGCAAAAATGATTCATTGGAAGCTACTAACAGAAACTACCCTAAATTCAAAGGAGAATTTTATCATGTAGGTGTTTTTTTTAATCAAACAACAAAGTGAAATATATTTTTATTAAAATTGCTGTTCATAGCAGTTTGTCAAATACGCAGAACCAAACTCCATAAGTGTTTTCAATGCATCAACCCTTAATAAAAGCTTATTTTTTTATTTTGTACTTCCATGAGGGGCGCCTGGGTGGCTCAGTCGGTTAAGCGGCCGACTTCGGCTCAGGTCATGATCTCGCAGTCCGTGAGTTCCAGGCCCACGTCAGGCTCTGTGCTGACAGCTCAGAACCTGGAACCTGCATCAGATTCTGTGTCTCTCTCTTTCTCTGCCCCTCCTCTGCTTGTGCTCTATCTCTGTCTCTCAAAAATAAACAAAAAAAAATTTTTTTTAATGTGCTTTAAACAAAAAAAAATTTTTTCTTTAAATGTGCTTTAAAAAAAAAAAATTGTAGGGGCCCCTGGGTGGCTCAGTCGGTTAAGCGTCCGACCTCAGCTCAGGTCACGATCTCGCGGTCCGTGAGTTCGAGCCCCGCGTCGGGCTCTGGGCTGATGGCCCAGAGCCTGGAGCCTGCTTCCGATTCTGTGTCTCCCTCTCTCTCTGTTCCTCCCCCGTTCATGCTCTGTCTCTCTCTGTCTCAAAAATAAATAAACGTTAAAAAAAATTTTTTTAATAAAAATAAATAAAAAATTGTAGTTCCATGAAAGGGTTTTTCAAAGAGAACCAAAGCAATAAACTTCAAAATGCATAAATTTCTGGTGATCTGTGTTGATACAGGGATAGAGATTAATAATCTACCAAAAATTACCTAAGTATTAATTTGAGCTAAGTCAGCAGAATAAAATTTAGAAAAATATTTTGTCCTTTTAGTTTTTCTCTTATCGGAGCTATATTCATGATATATTTCTTAGACATGTACCTTTGATATTAAAGGGCCATTTGGTCTACTTAATCCTTCAAATTCCTCTAAAGCCAGGACCCAAAATTATTTTCTTTAAGCCAGGAAAGCAAAGGAAAATAACAGATTTTACACTTAGGAGCCAGTTTTTACTCTTTTTATTTTTTTATTTTTTATTCATTTATTTATTTTTTTTTTCTTGTCAAGCTAACGCTTTGCTGCACTATGGTTTTGGTCTCCTCCAGAGTAAGAACAGTCTGGAAGGGGCTTGCTGCTCTTGTTCACCTCAGCTTCAAAACATCTGCCCAACTCTCCTTTAGATGTATCTCAAAGGGAAAGAGAAGGATTGTCATCCATTCTGTAATTCTTCCTGCCCGGTCCCTCCAGAGCATGATTATAAAACCAACATATACCATATATAGTTCTTGAGCTCTCTGTCCGTGGAAATCTCCAGACGTGGAATTAGATCTGGACTCTGCATACACCATTTTTAATGTTGCATTTATCAGCACAAATGTGATTAAAGAACACCTTCAGAAGGTAATAGGCTTGTCACTTTACTCATCTCGTAAGTTCGGTCTGATGTAGACAGACTGAGCAGATGTCCTAGATGTTCTGTTTTATGGATTCACAAAGCAATAGCCCAATAGCTATGACAATAATGTTTGAAATACAGAGTTACTGGGGGAAAGATGACTGTCAGAAATCTGCTGCATACATTTAAGAAGTGCATAAAAGCAGAGTCATTACTGTCTGTTACATTACTGTGTTCAGTAAATCTAAATCAATGATGCAACGTTCTGAGGTTATATACCCGGGACAAGGCAGGCATCTAAACGGAACATCGAGACTTTTTCCTAAAGCATGCCTTTTTCTCCATACACTGGAGGATAGCAATAGCCCTGAATTTCCCAGTGTTCTAGAGGGAAATAAAACACTGATCTGTGGTCAATTAAGGCAGAACACCCAGTCAGTAATGAAGGAGAACACACCTGCTGTGGTTTGAATTTTCCAGATATTTTTAGATGGACTTAATTCTTTGCTTTGGCAGCATGTATATTAAGTAGATAAAACCTGTTTATGTCATTTTATATAAAATAAATATAGACATAACACTTTATCAACACTTCTCCTCAGCCACACTCTTGCCCCACATTAGAGGCCTTTGGATAATAAAAACGCTGTTGATTTGAAAGCCTTTGGTGCCCTGAAGAGAGAAGGAATTCTAGAAATTCAAGGTAGAAATATAATAATTAATACCTTGGTGGTTAGATGTCTCACGGCTTGGGAAACATTCTTGCATTATTTCTTTTGATTCCCACAACAATTCCAGTGAAATAAAGGGTGAACTATTTATTTTTCCTTTTTGGCAGGTGTGGAAATAGGGTCCCTAAGGAGATACGGGACCTGGCCAAGGCCACAGAGCTAGTGAGGGAGAGCTCAGTCCTAAAATCACCTGTTCTCCTGCTCAGAGACAGTATGGCACTAGAAGCATCCTTATATTGCCGCCTTCTTGTGGTTGACACTTGACAAGTTGTATAACCCTACCCACCCTATTTCCTCACCAGGGACCTTTTCCTGAAAACCTTCACATCATTTTAAGGGATACTGTAAAGCTGACGAAGCCCAAGATTTGTTATGAAACCATTTTTGTATATTTCCAATTCTATCTACATTGACTTAATCAGCAATTACGTATTGGCCACCTACCATGTGCCAGGCAACCATGTGAATAAGAGGTTCCTATTTATTCAGTGCCATTGCTATTTTCTTTCTAACCAAATGCTATCTCCTAGTTCAATTCAGATATTAGCCTGAAAGCGAGACTTGAACCTGTGCTCCTGAGCAAGAGTGACTACTAGCCCTCTCGAGAAAAACAAAATGTTAGGGGTACAATTTTTCCAGGATTTCTTTAGGAAAAGCGTCATTGGAACTTGCTGCCAAAAACTCAACCACTATGTGTTTACGAGTATGTGTTTACGAGTAACAGCACATACACGCACGTGTCAGTATTTCTGATGGTTGTTCTTGTATTTGAAGGTTTAGTAATGTCATCAGAGCCCACACCCGCCTAGAGTCAAGATACAGCAATAGCTCTGGAGGATCATATGATGAAGATAAAAGTAAGTACCAGCAGGATGTGGGGTTTCAGATGGAATGCAGGTATTTGGAGAGTAGAAAATGAGGGTTTTGATTATTCTTCTTCTAATGACTAAAAAGGGACCCATAAATATTAAGTAACCATGTGATCCGACTGTGCAGGTAAGCATAGAGTCAGCATCTTAAAGTAAAAACAAACTCCACAGTGGGCAACTCAAAATCAGAAAACCTCAAACTACAGCCCAAATCTGTACTTTTATATTCCTGGCGTTTTTTCCTTGGTGATGCATCTGGGGAAAGGCTAGTAAGAAATTGTCCATTTGAGAACAGATGTCGCAGCTCAATTTTTCAACCTATCTTAGAGCATTTGACCTTTAAGCTCTGTGCGTCAGCTCACCCTGGGGAGGATCGGTTTTCACCGTGAGTCTCTCAATGGCATAGTCTCAGTAGCCAAGTGAAAATTACTAACCTGGGAGATATAATTGTCACAGGAATTTCTTCGTACCCTGAGAAGGTGGGAAAACCAAAAAGGTCAATGCATTCATTTATTTTGTTTAAGCCCTGAACGGCTTCTGTGGGTACGGAGCAGGTAAAGGGTATCATATGGTCACAAGTTACAGAAATTCTGGAACCAAAGAACACTTCCTGTGACATTTCAGTATGGTGAGGGAATCAGTAAACTGTCTGATGGGATTTATTTGTCTGTTTTGGTGGAAATTGTAAATGTGATGGTATTTCATGAATTACGTTCATTTTTTAAGTCACTTCATAGGACCTTTGTAGCTGTTGTTTTGATTTGTTTTGTTTCTATGGAAAATGTGCCAACTGGGTAAGAGCTAAGTAATTCCAATGACAGAATATTTCAACTGTCCTTACTCTGCTTCTTAATGCACAGACAGGCAATTCTCCAGCATTGAAAATACCAATGGAAGGGATGTCTAAAATCCATATCTAGTTACCATCCTCTAACTTAGGTTAAGTTTCAGCTATGTCCCTATAAAACTTCTTACTGAGGTAAGATAAAGCTGTTTGTATTTTCACCTTTTCCTGTGCCCCATCAGGGGACTGTACCATCCAAACACTGGATATTTGCATCTCCTGAGCACCGACCATCAGTTTTAGATGGGCCTAGATTTTACAGAGGAGGAGAGTAGTAGTTGAGAAATGGAGAGTTGTTGGTACAAGAAAAGTCTGGTTGCTGTGCGATATTTCAAATTTGAGGACAAAAAATTTGCATCATAAAAAGGTGAAGCAGTCAAATCCTGACCCCCCTCCCTCAGAATGTGCCAAGCCTAACAAAACATAACACTCCATGACTGTGGATTTATGTTGCTCAATTTTTGGTGCATTAGTAAGACCTAACAGTTGCTTTCTGAGGCGAATCCTGACCTTGCCCCCAGAAACTCCCTTCCCTGACATCCCAGAAGTGGGTGGTGTCCAAGCACCTGCCCTTGTGGGGAGCTTCAGTCTTCAGAGTAGGAAGACACCCCCTCCACCCACTCTGCTAACTGGTTAGTCGGGAATATTGCTCTTTGGCAGTTGATTCCTTTAAAGTGTGCCTCTTTGCTCTGGCTCCCAGACATAGAATTTGATAGAATCACTATAATAAAGAAAGAATTATTTTGAAAATATGTAAATAGTGAATTTTAGGGGATAATTATAATAATAATTATGTCATTATATAAACTCAGACCACTGGCTTTAGGGACAAAAAGAAAAAGTAATGAAGTATTTGTGAAGGGAAAAACAAAACCATTGTGAATAGTTGTAAAGGGTTAAAAAGAAGTCTAATGTTATCGTTATGGCATCTACTTCACCTAGAAATGTTTTTTTATAGATTTGTTTTGCCTACATAAACAGCATTTTAATGGGAAAATTTTGGCACAGAATTTGAATTCATTTGAGTCATGTGTCAATAATATGCTTTACATGATTACGGTTATTGACCAAAGAAGTTCCAATTCATGGCATGTTGTTACGGAACTGAGAGCTTATATTTTAAATTACTCATTATAAGAGAAAATGAAATGAAGTTACTCAAACAGATCCTCCCTTATCACAGAAAGTCCAGAACATATTAAGGTCCTTTTCCAAGTGTTTAAGTAATAGACCTTGACTCTGGCTGTCTGGAGGGTAGCACCACATCTAATAGGGGACAAATACCCTTAGGGCTTTGGTAACTGGGTTCTCCCTGATGTATTTTTGGTTCTAGCTACACAATGAGGGATATAGCCTATGCTACAAGAAAAACAAAGATTGGTAGGCTCAATTCGAAAACCTTATGGCCAGCCATCTGGTATATGTTAAGGGTGATTATTTTCTCCCTGAATTCCTGGAAGGATTAGTAGAGATAGGAAGGGTAAGGAGAAATCAGGTGAGATTTCTAGTGGCCTGAGGCTTCATAATCTGGGTTTACCCAGATGGAAAGACCATGTGCAGCCTCTTAAAAGTATTTTCTATTAAAAACAAAAATAAAAACAGACAAACTATAGTACCTTGAGTAAAATGGACCAGAAAACTGATTTAGACCTAGATCTATAAAGATCTTCCTATTAATATTATGTAAGCTGTTTTAGAGCTACTTAAAATACCTGGATTATTTTCCCAGGCCATATGTTAGTGTATGTGTCTCCATAATAAGGCTACATCTAGTTAGGCTGGATAGCAGCTGAGTCCTAGTGGTTTAGACCTGACTGTAGAAAACCAGTTTCAGGCCAACTTACTCCTAATCCAACCACCAAAAATCCAACACATTTTTGCTGATGGGCTGTGTACCTGAGAACATCATTGAAACAAAGAAAATTATGTCCTTTCCTAACAGAAATATCACAAGTTTCTTTTTTCTTAATTCTTTGGTAGGCTCCCCATTTTTGTTCTCCTTTTAAGTTTCATTATAGAGTAGCTGATTACTTAGGAGTACATTTTGCAACCAGCTTATCCTGGATGGTTATTCAGGATGTTGATTTGCTGAAAGTGAAACATCCTGTAGGTAGTTTACCCGGATGTCTGAGATGAGATGAGGAACTGTCACACCCGCTTTACATTTTTTTCTGGACTAAAACTGTTGTGGCCTAGCTTCGTGGCATAGAATTTATAGGGTTCCAGTTGCTCGATTTTTGGTGCATTAGTAAGACCCAACGGTCGCTTTCTGAGGCGAATCCTGGCCTTGCCCTGGAAACTCCCTTCCCTGCCATCCCAGAAGGGGGCTGTGTCCGAGCACCTGCCCTTGTGGGGAGCCTCAGTCTTCACGGTAGGAAGACACCCCGTCCATCCGCTCTGCTAACTGGTAAGCCCAGCCTTCTACAGGGGACCAGCAGCCTCGAATCTGTGACCTCTCACTGCCTTTCAAGAGTGCAGCCAAGAAAAACTTTATTTGGGAGAAATTGCCTAAAGCTGATCTAATACATCGTTCTTCTTGGATACACCACAACTCTCCAGATTGAGCCAGCTTGTCTGAAGCCATGTACCTGGCTCATATCACGTGACCCCAAGAGGAAATGTCGTCTTTGAATGCCACCCGCCTCTATGGAGAGCATTATAAAAAAAGAGCGCCATCCTGAGTCTGGCTAGAGGCTTATCAATTTTGTTGACCTCCTAGAAGAACTGGCTCTTGGTTTCGTTGATATGTTCTATTATTGGTTTGTTTTGGTTTTTAGTTGCTGTATCATTTATTTCTGCTCTCATTTTTATTATTTCCTTCATTCTGCTGGATTTGTGTTTTGTTCGTTCTTTTTCTAGCTCCTTTAGGTATGAGGGTAGGTTGTTTTGAAACTTGTTGCTGTGCTTAGTTTAAAGATATTGTTGAGGAAGTTCATTCATTCAAAAAATACTTGTTGATTCCCTGCCACATGTCAGATACTGTTCGGGGAACTAGGGAAACAGCAGCGAACAAAAGAAAGTGTCCGCTGTCGTGCAGCTTGTTTGAGAGTCGGAGGAGGCAGTCAGTGCTGGGGAATGGGTGATCTGTGCCAGAAAGGAAAATTAAAGCAGGGTGAGAGACGGAGGGGACTTCAAATGATTGGGGATTTCCTGGAAATCCTCTGCAATAAATTGACGCTTGGGCGAAGGCTTGTGTGAAGTGGAGGAGAGAACCACGTGGCTCTCCAGGACAGCTCTGCGGCCAAAAGGAAAGCTAGAGGTGAAGTCCCTGAAGCTGGGTGGTGCCGAGCGTGATCACAGAACAGCAAGAAAGCCCAAATGACTGGCGTGGCGTGGGCAAGGGTGCTGGTGGTGGGAGATGAGCCAGGGGAGAAACAGCAGGAAGACCGTGTAAGGCCTTAAAGGCCATGGTGTAGAGTTTGGACTTCATTCTGAGTGGAGAGGGGAGCCACTGGAGAGTGTGAAGCAGAGAGAAAGACATGAATGAACTCCTGTTTTAAAATGACTGCTCTGGCTTCTCTGTGGAAAAACAGACTGTAGCGGGGCCAGGACAGAAGCAGGGAAACCGTAGGGAAGCCATTGCAGTAAACATGTGAGAGAACACAGTGTCTTACCCTGGCAGTGATGGAGATGGTGAAAAGTGGAACTATTCTGGATATGTTTTGAAGGTACAGCTCACTGTATATGATGCCAAGCTACCTAACCTCTATTTCCCTTCTGTCAAGTAGGGGTAAGAGGTACCCATTACTGGGCTATTAATTATTAATATAATGTACAACGCATAGAAAAGTGCCTGGTACAAAGTAGGTATTCCCTGTGTTAGCTCCTAATGTATTTATTTTTATTATTACTATTATCCTCATCATGATTATCATGATTATGAGCTGGATGCGAGATGTAAGAGAAACGTCACAGATAGCTCTAAGGCTCCTGTCCTGAGCAAACTGGAAACATGGAATTGCATTTTACTGCAATGGGGAAGACTGGAGAAAGCCCAAGTTCTCGCAGTGATGAGAATGATTTAATGTCTTCTTTTTGCATGTCTGTATTTCCCATTGATCTGTAGTGCGTAATTGTATATTAGATTATCAAAACATAAAGGGACTAAAAAATCTGATCAAGTAATGCTAACCCATTGATCCTATGATTCATACTCACCAAATGGGATGGTTAGAGAGTTATTTTTACTAGCCTAAATTTGTAAGATTCTGTCTACAAACACCAAATAGGGAAGACAAAAATCATCACTCCCTAAAAATAATGCACGCTTGTCTTTCTCACCCTATAGATGACCCGATTTCTCCGTATACGGGCTGGCTGTTGACTATTACAGAGACCAAACAGCCACAGCCCTTACCCATGCCTTGTACTGGAGGATGCTGGGCCCCCCTGGTTGACTACCTCCCAGAGACTATCACTCCCCGGGGACCCCTCCACAGGTAAGTAGCATTTGTGGGTAGTGGGAAGTGACTGCTTAGATCTGACTGGACTTTTCTTCCCGTGAGAAGAGGGAGATCATTCCAGGTCCTGTCAAATGAAATGACCTTTGAAATCAGAGGGACCATGCGTGACTTTAATTGCAGTTCTCAGCACATTTGGAGCGTTTGGTTGACTAGCAACCAATGTGCAAAGCTGCCTTGTAACTCAGAAGTTTTTCTTGATGTAATCTGGATGTGGATATGCATTCTGTGATGATTTTTAGATCGTGAGTAACTGGAAAAGAGGGCCCTTTTCTCCTCTTCCTCCCTCAGCTCTTATTACCTAGCAACGAGTGAGACTCCCTATTTTGTGATTAGCTCAGCGAAAGTTTCTTCTTTCTGTGGAATTCTGTGCTTTTTCGGAAAATAAATTCCATTCCCTGGAATAAGCGTCTCACATAATTCTTCAGCAGGGCTCAAGAGCTGTATTTAATTGTGACTTAATGATCTGCAGTGTGTTTCCATCCTCTTCAGAAGTTACATTAATTTCACCATGTCATTGATTAGGTGCAATATTGCTGTAATTTTTATGACTGAGATGGTGGTGGATCACAGTGTGAGAGAAGATTGGGCTCTTCATCTACCATTATTACTCCATGCTGTCTTCTTAGGTAAGACTGGATCGAAGAGGAATTCTGGACTATGGGGTCAAAACCCTACAGACACAATCCAGAGAGCTTTCCTTTTACGTTGACGTCCTGCTTTCCACAGTTCTGAAATATTTAGTCTCTTCCATTTTTCATCGCTTCTATGTGACATCTGCTCTACAATCTCAGTTGATCGGTCATTGCTTAAAATTGCCCTATTTCTGCACTATACAGTGGTACCTCGCTAATGCTATATCTATAAAGATATCCGAAACATATTGCACCTCTCTGAGGGTCTTTGGCTAGATGTGATCGATTTAAAGCTGTGAGATACTGTCCGCACACAGACAGAAAGAAGACAGAGCGCAGCAGGCCAAGCACTGAGATTTTAAAATAGCCAAATGGTAAAATAAAAATGGGAAGAGGAACAAGCCAGGGAGGCTCAGAAGTTTAGTTAGAGAGCAAGGAACAAAATTAGAATCCCTTCAGTTAACAGGGAGACCCAGGGAAGAGAACATCCCAGGAAGGAGGAATGCTAACCATGTCAAAAGCTACTGAGAGGTCAAGAAAAGTCCATCTATCAGCATTTTATGAGAACATTTGATTTAAGGAATAAAGCATTTTTCCTAAGCCCAACTTCTTTATGTTGGTAACACAAACAATAACAAAGAAAACTGAACATTCTTTCAACATGTTCCTCCTGAGTAACTTGGAATCTTTACTATCCCTGGAATCTAAACGAGCTTAAAACTTGTTTATACTAAGAGATTCCACTTTTTGTTCCAGGTTTGGACCATTACCGGCCTGAAGTCTTTGAACACAGCAAAAAATTGCTTCTTCACCTCTTGATTGCCCTCTCTTGCAACAGCAATTTTCATGCCATTGCTTCTGTGCTCCTGCAGACTCGAGAGATGGGTGAAGCTAAGACTCTAACAGTTCAGCCGGCTTATCAACCGGAGTATCTCTACACAGGTAACAAAAGAAGGAATAGCAGAGACCCTGAGACAGAATCACAATACGAAGATAACTGAAGGTATCTGTGGAGCCCAAATTAACTTCTCTAACGTGATCACCACCCCCCTACGACTTTCCGAGTGAGCAAGTAGGAGCACAATAAATATGCACCATTTCACTTGATGTTAACTTGGTTCTCAAAATCCTTCAGTATTGAATATTTTCAAATGTCTGTTTCCTTATTATTATGATTGCTGCTCTCATTAAATATGTTCCTACTGATACATTGAAAATTATGTCCTTCGGCCAAGAGCATCAGTCTAAAACACTGAAGGATGGGAATGCCCAAAACAGTGACCACCCCCATCACCTTGAGAGCAGGTCATTGCCAAGGTGCCAGGTGTATCGCTGTGGACCTTCTAGTTCCCCTGAAGGAATTTTCACCCTCTTAGTGACTGCTTTTCCTGGAAAGCACCATGGGTGGAAGTCTACTAAGAACCATGGCTGTTTTGAAACCAAAATGTTCTTTTTAGAAATAAGAACAGAAAGCATTAGATGAGTCATGTTTGAGTCAAAGAAACTACTCTGCTGTGTCCAGCTATTCATGAAAACTTTCCTGAAAGAGTTGACCAGTGGGTTTCATTTAGAATCAGAACGTTTAAAATACCTTAAAATGATAGCGAACTAACATTCCTGAACATTTTGTACGTTGCATTGGTGCTGGATATGGTATGCCACTTCATATGTCACCGTATACTTTATTCATCACCCTGAAGACGATGTTCCTTTTACTTAATACTTGTACTCAGTGCTGTCTTGTCCTTTGACAGACACTAAGATTTTCCTCTGGGAAACAAATACTGCGTTACCAAGTCTGAGACATAAGGACTACTGACCTCAGTTTAAGCCCTTTATTTTAAACCAACCTGCACTTAATTGAAAAGAACCCATCAACAGCCACTCAGTGACACAAAACTCCTCACTATAGACGTTGAATTAAAAGAATCTGAAGACTTCTGGCTGTCCTAATTCCCCAGGATAAGGATGTATTCCATTAAGCACATGGTCTTAGACTGAGAACATTGCAATGCCCGTTAAGTTGTATATCTCTGAGTACATCAGTTTTGCATTCACTATACCACTCTTGTGGCATACAGTGGGGCTTTACAAAACAAAACACAACGTACCATAGGCAAGACAAACGGTGGAAGCTAAAATGATTGAATCTGTAGCACACGTGGCATACGAGTACAAAGGGTTTGGAAAATGTCTCCTTTTCATAAACATTGATTAATTCTTACTGAACACCTACTTTCAACTGCGGTTGCTCTCAAATCCAAGCTAAAAAAAAAATCGAGGCTAAAAAAACCTGTGTGCTAGAAATTATTGTCTTTATCTTATTATAATAGGAAAGTTAGCTGCAGAGAAATTACATAGACTCCCTGAGATTGCACAGCAAATGGCAGAGATGATATTCAGGCCCAAGGCTTCTCCTGTTTCAGTGTAACTTCAGACACACCAGAACTATGTACTTTTTGCAATTATCAGGTAGGAGAAAAGGGATGATGGCGTATCTACATTTTCAAACCAGCACCACCCAGGGATATAGAACGATAATCAAATATGAGGTGGGGAACAAACATAGTATTTGTTGATACCGTATTTCTTTGACTACCACGAGACACACTTTATCAAAACATAGCAATATCCACATCATATTCACAGTTGTAAGCACATTTACTCAAAACATAACATCTATTATTAGGTGCTCGTATCCTCAACACTGGTACCATTTCACATATTTAAGTGGTCGAATACGCAAGAATAATTTACTAACAGCACAGTTGGGTCCAGATGTATAGGGGAACTGTCCTTCGGCCTGTGCACATATGCATGTGTGTGCACACAGACGCACATGCACACGCGCACACACGCATACACCACTTCTTTTGCAGAAAGCATCAATTCAAACACCAGGCTACAAAATAACAGATCACACTCCTATTACCCAGTACACTCTGGTTTACACAGCAGTGCAACTATTCCACAAGCAAGGAAAAACTATCAGTCTGGTTTCATCATAACCATAGTTGAAATCAAATGTTTTCTCCAAGAGATTCAAATAACTACACCCTCCTGTATGCTCACCTCCTAACCTCGGTAAGCACCCTGCCTAGCACATTCTACCTTGACCTTCTTATCCCACCAGGTGGCTTTGACTTCCTGAGAGAGGACCAGTCGTCCCCAGTGCCAGACTCGGGGCTAAGCTCCAGTTCCACGTCCTCCAGCATCAGCCTGGGGGGCAGCAGTGGGAACCTCCCGCAGATGACCCAGGAGGTGGAAGACGTGGACACAACCGCTGAAGCGGATGAGAAGGCGAACAAGCTCATTGAGTTTCTGACGACCAGGTAGTGAGGGCTCAGGGGACACAGACCTGTTTTTAGGTTGGTCTTTTGGGGAAGTGGCATCACTTTAGAACTTGACAGATGAAAAGGCGAGCCCGTGATTTTAGCAAAGCCTTCTTTTCTCTTCTAAATTGCATCTGCTGGAGTCTGTGTACAAGGCAGATACTGGCAGAAGTCTGAGATCCCACTGATGGCACAGTTGACAGGCAGGAGGTTTCGTGTAGAAAGACAATGCAGCAGATGGAGACAGGACACGGTAGCGTCCCACGGTGAGGACGACTTTAATCATCTATTAGAGCTGCCGGGATCTGGGAGTTCTGAGACTTGGCAAAGAACGTCCTCTGGAAACCAAATATATTAGCCACGGTCGACCCAGGAGCAGCTGCGGAGGGGACCATTATCTGCTCTTCTCATCCAGAGCCATTTATAAATGGAAGTCAGAAACAATAGGAAGCATGATGGGAAAGGAAGCAAACTAATAATCAAAATCAAGAAAAGCTGCAAGCAAGCAATCCTGTCTTTTCAGCTCTTCTTCTGGTTCTTCCACTGAACAATTTAGCTTGTAAGGCTTCAGAATGTCTAGCACCCTGAGGTGCGGTATTTGCATCAACAAAATCATGCTGGGGCGCCTGGGTGGCGCAGTCAGTTAAGCGTCCGACTTCAGCCAGGTCACGATCTCGCGGTCCGTGAGTTCGAGCCCCGCGTCAGGCTCTGGGCTGATGGCTCAGAGCCTGGAGCCTGCTTCCGGTTCTGTGTCTCCCTCTCTCTCTGCCCCTCCCCCGTTCATGCTCTGTCTCTCGCTGTCCCAAAAATAAATAAACGTTGAAAAAAAAATTTTTTTTAAAAAGAAAATCATGCTTACCTGGGACTCTATCGGGGGGAGGGGACCCTATCCTTTCTCATTAATCCCAGAAGTCTAGTCTGTATAGTTGTTATCTGATACCCCCATGATCTTTCTTTCTCTCGGGAGTGCATCAGTTCATACAAAAAATGAAAAAAGAGCATTTTCTTTCCTCAGTTAATGATTCAGAGTATTTGCAGTTCACAGCTCAATACAGGACTTAATGAACAGGAAGCTAAGGAGGGGGTGCCTAATGGTAACTACATCCAGGATATTTCAGAGATCTGAATGGTCTGTGGGGAAGAAAAGTGTGCTCACCACTCAACACTGTCAGTACCTTGCATTGGGAAGAGTGTTCTTCTGAAATTCTCACCTCTGGCTCCATCCTGTTCTTTCTGTTGAAAACCAAGTAGATAACAGAGGACGCATCTTCGGTTCATTTCTACAGTATTTGGTAGTCTAATGATATGATCCTGATAAAAGCATTATCTCTGCAAATCTAAAATATACAAATGTCTAAGTCTGTATTCTAATTAACATTTTATATCATTTTATTTGACAAACATGTAGCACCTGTTTTGTATAAACACCGTTCTGGTGAATTGAGAGGTTTTAACTTGGTGAGTAAATTTTGTGAGGTTTTCATTTTGTGAGTAAAACATAAGAAAAAATATGCCTCCGTGAATTAGCTAGATCCATTTTGAGTATGCTCTTAAGCTTTACCAGACTGAAATTTATGCCCACATTAACCACTAAACTTTCAAAATCACATTGCACCTTTGGAGTTACAACTGCATAGGTGGTTTTTAAAATACAAAATGATTATATTTAAGTGATTATATTTTTAATGTTTTGTATGTTTTGTTTAAGGGCATTTGGTCCACTTTGGTGCCATGAAGACATCACACCCAAAAATCAAAATTCAAAGAGTGCTGAACAGCTTACTAATTTTCTACGTCATGTTGTATCCGTATTTAAAGACTCCAAATCAGGTACTTTATCCAGTTTCCCCAAATGCCACTTTCACCGTTTTCTGTAATGGAGCATATTCTTCTCATTATAACCACACATTATACATACATACAAACATATCTACGTATGCATATGTGTAAATATATGGTTCTATATTTGGCACCGACAGCAGGAGAGTATTCATAGGGGAGCCTTGAAGCTTATTTCAAATGTGCCTAAGTGAATGATTGTTAATGTCATATATTTTTGCGTTATGCTCTATCAAATAATTCCCAGAGGTCACTGTTCACCTTGCTGCGTTTACCTCACTCAATTTAAACTACTCCCTCTAATATTAATTTTGTTTCGAGAAGGCCATGACACAACACACGCAGGAAAAGATGTTCAACATCACTGATCATCAGGGAAATGCAAATCAAAACCACAATGAGATATCACCTTACACCTGTCAGAATGGCTAGAATCAAAAAGACAACAAATAACAGTGTTGGCGAGGATGTAGAGAAAGAGGAACCCTCACGCACTGTTGGTGGGGATGTAAATTGGTGCTGCCAATGTGGAAAATGGTACGAAATTTCTCCCCCAAAAAGTAAAAATAGAAATATCATATGATTCAGTAATTTAGCTACTGGGTATTTACCCAAAGAAAATGAAAACACTAACTTGAAAGGATATATGCACCCCTGTGTTTATTGTAGCATTATTTGCAGTAGCCAAGATACGGAAGTAACTCAAGTGTCCATCCATAGATGAGTGGATAAGGAAGATGTGTGTGTGTGTGTGTGTGCGTGCGCATGTATGTGTTTGCATGTGTGCGTGCATGTATATAGTTATAGATATGTATTCATTCCATATATATTCCATTGATACAATATGTATATTTTATACATAATGGAATGTATATAACAGAATATATAATAATGGACTGTCATACAGCCATAAAAAAGGACTAGATCTTGCCATTTGTGACAACATGGATATACCTACAGGGCATTAAGCTAAGTGAAGTAAGTCAGATTGAAGAAAAAAATTGCAACATGATTCTACTCATGTGAAATCTAAAAAACAAATGCATTAACAAAAAGCAGAATCAGACCTATAAATAGAACAAACTGAGGGTTGCCAGAGGGAAGGTTGTAGGGAAATGGGCAAAGTGGATGAAGGGGAGAGAGAGATACAGGCTTCCAGTTATGGAAGGAATAAGTCACGGGACTAAAAGGCACAGCATAGGGAATCTAGCCAATGATAGTATGATAGTGTTGTAGTGTTGTAGTGTTGTATAGTGATAGATGGTAGACACACTTGCGGTGAGCATAGTGAAACATACAGAGAAGTCGAAGAAGTCAAATCCCTGTGTTTTACACCTGAAACTAATGTGACATTGTGTGTCAAGCATACTCAAATTTTGACATTTTACAAAAAAGCAAAGGCAGCCATGAGTAATAAATCTTACTGACTGTATTCAGACTCAACTGTGAAAAACTGTCAGATTTGAAAACTGGTTTAAAAAAGAATTTTGTGATAAAATGTCTTTGACTTTGAAAGTATTTGCTAATAATTCCTGTGCTGATGATCATTCAATATTCTGAACACACTGTGATTCTTATGTAGATTATAATAACATCAGGATGTTTAAGCCCTTAGCTACATACCATTAAGATTCGACTTGGCCTGGGCTGATCTGTGTGTGAAATTTAAATCTGGTTCCTCAGCGTAATGCAACAACTACCCCTACCTTTTTTCACACACCAGGCTGACCAAATGAAATACAGCTCGCTAGCTTTCTCAGCTGCTCTGATAATTAGCACATCTCACAGTTTGAAACATTCCAGATTAGCCACATCTCTTCTCATTATCAGAGGGTGCTTTCTAAAAAAGCAAAAAATACTGATAAACTGAAACGGAGTTTCTCATTTCAGGAATAGGAGTGACATTTCTGGTTTTGAGCTTGTTTGGGAAAGTTTGTGAAATGTCACCACCTCTTATACTGCTATTTCCCCCACTTAGAAGTCACTTAATAGTTAGTTGAATATAACCCAAAGGAAGAAATTTACTGTTTGTGTACAAACCCTTAATTGGCTTAAAATCTTTGATTGCATGAAGACGATGAAAATGAGAAAACTCATGAATCCCTGTACTGTTTTCCCAGAGGATGCTTAGAGTCTGAGTCTTTTCACATCTTGCCCCAGACATTTTTACTCACTACAGTTTCTTTATACATTTCTGCTCTCGGCCTGTTTCCACTGTAGCACAATAAAATATGTTCCTGGAAACACTTGTATTAAACAGGGTAGCATAACTGCTACAACACACAACCCCCAAAGCTCAGAGGCTTAACACAGTAGAAGGTTACTTCCAATCACATAACAGTTCAGTATAGAGTTGAACTGTTCAGTTTAAAGAGACTTTAATTTAGATAGCCTCTCTTAAGGACATTGGCATAGTTTGGCAGGCGGCCTTCCACATGGTGCTTCAAAGACCTTCCTTCTGTGGCTCTGATCACCTCGGCTCAGAGGTCCTCAGCCCTCTTCATCCAGCCAGCAGGTGGAGGAAGAGAGTGAGTGGAGGATTACTCAGGAGGAATTTACACCACACGTGGCTCGAACGTGGCTTGAACGTGGCATCCATGCTTCTTCCCACATTCCACCAGCCAGAACTCAGGCACAAGGCCACCACTGCAAGAAAGGCTAGGAAGTGTAGGTTTGCTGTGTGACACATTAAATAGCCTTTCTTAAGGACATTGTCATGTCATTGGTGGCACTGTCACCAAGAACATGGTGGGGTGCTATAGTCCTACCAGTATAGTTCTAGCCGTCAGGTCCATTCTGATTTCAATAAGTTTTGTTTGTTGACCGAGGATCTAACACCACACATAATAAAATTAAGTAGGAAAATGAAACAAAATAAAGGTACAAATTCCATTTTGAAACACGATCCATTCATAAATTGTGAACTGCCTATATGGGTTTAATCCTGTATTTCCTACCTTGAATATGCCTAAGTCCATTTTCCAGGGCCCTTTGTTTGCTCTGTAGGAACATCCTCTCATATAATCCAAAGGTCCCTAGGGTCAAACAGCCAGGCAGCAGCTAAGAACAATGACATTAAATGCTCCCTCCTGGTTCACTTTCATGTGACCATCAAATGTACCACGAATCCCCTAGATCACAGAGACAGCCAAAATCACTGTTTTCATCTTGTCCTCTGACTTTGTAGTCAGTTTTTCTCCTGCAGAGAGGCACAGCAGAGAGTACAGATCAATGGCCCAGAGTTCAATCATGTGCTTTACCTTACATTTTCACTTCCTTCTGATCAAGTGGTTTCCTGATGACTGAGATTACCTTCATGCTATTGGAAGAACCAATATTCGGGCGAGAGTTGAGATGATGGTTGCCTTCTTGGCAACATCTGCATTTCAATATCTGCATATTCATAGACTATTCTGTAGAGCAAAGACTTTGGTAGAGGCCTTGCTTGTGTTCAGAGTTGATGCGATCCATTAACAGCTTTCCTCTGCACAAGTACTCTGAAAACTTGTTCCTAACAAATTCTCTTATGAAAAAAGGAGTGAAAGTACTCTATGCAAAAAAGTACTTCAGAAGAACAATGTAGAAAAATGCTAGGGCAATAAACAAGAATACATTTGTGAGTATATTCTGTGTCAGACACTGTACAAAGCATTTTTTAAATCGTCGAATTTTCACAATGACTCTATGATACAGATACTATTATTCTCCAATTAAAAAAAAGAAAATAGGGTCATAGAGACTACATTTCTTTTCAGAGTCCCAAAACCCCTTGTTCAAAACCAGGCAGGACCACCTTGCTGCAAAGCTTCTGACTCTACTACACTATGCCTCTTTAAGATCTGTTCAAATTTGTTGTTGTTTTTTTAACTCTAAAATGGCTTATTCTTAAATAAGTACCGCCAGAGGATAGCTCTTTGCAGTTAGCCTGATTTAAACCTATCGATCACCGATGCCCCAGGGTTTTCAGAGTGTAGGTTGACCATCTGCCTCTTGGTGCCTAGGTTTCCATCTGGAGCAGCACTTGAGTGAAGTTGCATTGCAGACAGCCCTCGCAAGCTCTTCGAGGCACTATGCCGGTCGGTCCTTCCAGATATTCCGGGCGCTCAAGCAACCTCTGTCAGCACATGCCTTGTCTGACCTTCTCTCCAGGCTGGTGGAGGTGATTGGAGAACATGGAGATGAGATTCAGGTACCACCAAACTCATTCTCCTTCTCTCATGTCAAAGATGAGGACTTAACGACTTTCTTTGAGCCTTCTTTTTCTCGCCAATTATTTCAGCCATATGGGCATATACAATTTATTTTAAAAATTTCTGGATGTGAACTTTTATATTTACAAAAATCACTTTGGGGTGCCTGGGTGGCTCAGTCTGTTAAACGTGCAGCCCTTGATTTTGGCTCAGGTCATGATCTCACAGTTCATGGAATCCAGCCCCGCATCAGGCTCTGCATGGACAGTGGGGAGCCTGCTTGGGCTTCTCTCTCTCCCTGTCTCTCTCTGCCCCTCCCCTGCTAGCGCTCTCTCTCTCTCTCTCTCTCTCTCTCTCTCTCTCTCTCAAAATGAATAAACTAAAAAAATCACTTCAAGGCGCATTGTTCTAGAACTTCAGTGGATATTGTTTTATTGAGCCAACAACTGAAAATCCCCTGGTGACTCCTTGGTTGTTTTTGTTGTTAGTTTTAGTTGACTGGGAATTGGGGAATTATTTGCACTGTTTTTTCCTTTTGCCACCAGCCCCTAGGCTGGCAAAGGACAAAACCAGGATGCTGTTGTGCAGTCTCCCCACCCAGAGAAGGGATCTCCATCATATCTAAGCAGAACTCTACCCCTCTCTGTATAACTAACCCTCAGTACACTGAGAAGAGCTGAAGAAGTAATGGAGAGAATAGATGCCACAAGAAGACCCTGTACATAGATCCCAGGCACTGAGGTGCATTACAAGCATCACAAGGGCATTACAAGCTCTGTAGCTTGGGCCAAGCCTTTCTTTCCCTTCTTTTCCATCAGAAAAGTTACTACACCCCAGGAGACTAACACACGTGTGAACTCCAGCCTCTTTTCCTCTTTCTGGACTTTAGATGTGCTCTTCAAAATGTCACTGATGCACAGAACTTCTCATACCTCAGCTCTTAATTTCTGGCTCAGATATTGACATTCTGTATTTCAAATGTCCACCATTCCCCTCATCAAGGGGCAATGATTGCCACCTTAGCCTTTGTTTCTCCCTGCTGGATTTAAAATGAGATTGACATGTTGAGGACGTCAGATCTAGGGAAATAAATCTTGGTGATTACCTGCTAACTGCTAAGCCATCTGAATTTCCTAAGTGGCTGTTAAATTTTGTTTTTAGACTCGGTAAGTTAAAGTAGCATAGATTGTCTAGCACTCAATGATATTAAAATTAGATTTGAATAAAGTTTGTGTTAATTAAATTTATCTTCAGGAAGGGAACAGTAGTTTTAAGCAGTACAAAATGTTATCTTTGCATGTCTGGCAGGGTTACGTAATGGAAGCACTCCTTACATTGGAAGCTGCTGTGGATAACTTGTCTGACTGCTTGAGGAACAGCGATCTCTTAACAGTATTATCTCGGTGAGAAGAAGCTTAATGACTTTTGAAATCAAATATGCTGGACTTAATATTTGAGACATGCCTGGACCTTGGGCAAAATCCAAAGAACAAATCTAGTTTTTGAAGTATGACATTTTCTTTAGTTTAAAAAAAAAAAAAGAAATTATAACACATACAGACACATGTTATATAAGTAGTTTTACACATCAGAAAGATAGAGAAGAAATGTTAATTCTAAATAATACAAATAGTAATCCTTTCTCATTTTCTTTTTTAAGACTTTGAGTACTTTTTCAAATTTTATATAATAATTATCCTGTTTATTTCATTGTAAACAGAAACCAAAACTACTTATTTTTTTGAATGAATATATATAAAACTCGTCTGAACTATCACTAAAAACAGCTGGGATTAATGTCAATTTTATGTGAATATATTCCTATCTTAGGATCTTCCTTTTTTATTTTTATTCCTTTTGCTCCTGTCAATGTTTAATTACCCATTTCAAATCATTCACAATTCTGTATTCTGTTTATATAATTGAGCTCATTTTGCTTGAAATTGAGTCAGTGATGTTATCATAAATCACACTGAGCCTTGTTTCACTTTTAAGTTGGACATTTTTTATGGATAGGTAATTTTAGTATGATTACTAACATCATACATATTTTTCTATATAAACCTACAGATTTATCTCAATCAGTAAGAATTTAGCAGGAGTGTTGATAAAGAGTTTTATCTTTTCAGCCTGAAATAGGCTTAGAGATAATTTCTCATAGATTTTTTAGAAGTGTAAAAAAATTCCTTTGATGCAGTTACTTTTTTCTTTCTAGATAATATCCTTTCCATTTCTGTTCTCCTTATCAGTCAGTTAATAGAATACTAAACTTTGTGCCTAACAGGTACACTTTATTTCTAAATTACTTCTGCCCAAATTCAAACAAAAATATACATGAAAGATCAGTAAACTTTACCACCAACCCCTCTTGTTTAGCCTTTCAATATGTATAAGTAGGTATTACGTTTTGTTGTGGTTTTGTTGGTAAGGGTTCTCATTGTTTGTTTTTGTTTTTTTCACAGCTTAAGTTTAGGAATAAGGAAATTTATTACTTTAAGTTTAAGAGTATGGGGGGAGGGGGGAAAGAATAGATAGTGTTTCCAAAGAATGATTTCCCTCCCTTATAGTTTGTCAGTGGATCTTAAAAGGACTGGCTCTTCACTGAAGCGTGTTGGCTTTCTATTGAACTTTTTTATTTTTATACCCAGCTCTTCATCACCAGATTTAAGCTCTAGCACTAAACTAACAGCAAGCAGAAAGAGCACAGGACAACTAAATGTGAACCCTGGGACAGCCAGTGGCAATACAGCAACCGCAGAACGGAGCCGGCATCAAAGAAGCTTTTCTGTGCCCAAGAAGTTTGGTGTTGTCGACCGATCCTCAGACCCACCCAGGAGTGCCACACTGGACAGAATCCAGGCTTGTACCCAACAAGGCCTCTCCTCAAAAACCAGAAGCTCATCCTCCTTGAAGGACAGCCTCTCAGACCCATCACACATAAACCATCCAACAAACCTATTGGCCACCATCTTTTGGGTCACAGTGGCTTTGATGGAATCTGATTTTGAGTTTGAATACCTAATGGCCTTAAGGCTGTTGAATAGACTACTGGCTCACATGCCACTTGATAAAGCTGAGAACCGAGAAAAACTTGAGAAACTCCAAGGGCAGCTCAAGTGGTCAGACTTCTCAGGGTTGCAGCAGCTACTGCTGAAGGGATTCACCTCCCTCACCACCACTGACCTTACCCTGCAGCTTTTCAGTTTGCTGACACCAGTATCCAAAGTATCCATGGTGGATTCATCCCAAGCCATTGGTAAAGCCAACATCACTCATTCTCTTGCACAGTTCTGATGGTTGTTGTGTTTACGTTTGGTGTAATAAGATAATGGTTTTAGTACATTTAACAATTCTGTTTAGAAATGGTTGTTGGGGAATAGTTTGTCATTTATTCCAAAATTACACATAACGTAAATCTTAAAATTATTTACACTGTAGAAGGCATTTTTAAGGCAATAGCATAAAAGGTACAGAAGTAATGTATATATATATATTAATATGTATTAATTATTTCTTCATGCTTTCTAGATCGAATTGCATATACAGTCAGTTTATTCCACTTTTCTTGTACAGATAAGCATTTTTTTCTCTTTTTTCTTAACTCCTAAATCTTTTTCTTCTTAGCCTTTTTCTCCCTCTTGAAAATTCTCTTGATTCCCTCTTGTTTTGAATTAAGCCAAATCACCAGCCGTATTTTTAATATTATGACATGTGACCCATACTTCTTTTCATGAACGTATAGCTTAACACAGTAGTATTAGCCATTACTTACCATTTTAAAGAGTCTTCTTTTACTGCGTTACATGAGCAAGACTTAAATTGGTTGGCTTACATCCTCTCAAACAAGCTTTTCTTAAAATATGCTTTCTGATAAAAGTTTCAAACTAGTATTTTTGTTCGTCTTAATCTGCTTTTTAAAATCTGTGCCAGTCATCCTGATTCACAAACAGTCCATAGCAAGACAGTCACCGTGTCTCAGAATTACAAATCTACTTCAGTGCCTCCTCTGTAACTGGTGTCATTGTTGTTGTATGCTTTTTCCCTGGATTTTGTGTTCAAAAGACTGCTTTTGCATCCCCTCAGAATAAAATCTGCAATATTCCTTCCCACTGTTAACAGTTAAAATGTACCATATTCAGCTGTCTCCACTGCATCTTCTCCGATCCAGGGTTTCCACTGAACGTGTTGTGTCTCCTGCCCCAGCTGATTCAGCATTTTGAAAATCCCAATCAGTTCTGCAAGGATATAGCCGAAAGGATTGCGCAGGTATGATTTCTGGTTCCACACTCAATTGGGTCGATATGGGCCTTCAGGAAGGTCCAACGCGGAACAGCAATTACCCAGAGAGGGAAATGAGTTTCCCAAAACCTGAGAATAATGATTGAGATTGCTAGTAATTGACGTCTCTGAGTAGCTGATGCACATTGTCTTTTGGTTTCATTATTGAGAAGACAGGTGGAAAGAATTTGTGAAAATCATATTAGCTAATTACTGAGATAAGTGCTTTTTCAGCTTACCAAAAAAAAAAAAAAAAAAAAAAATATATATATATATATATATATATATATATATATATCAATGTGCTTTCCAGATTCCAGAGCAAAATTGCAAACCTCTCTTTTGGCACAATTGCTAACACATCTCCCTATTTGTCAGACAATTTTATCCCTAATTGAGTCTCTTCTTTTAAAGGTGTGTTTGGAAGAGAAGAACCCCAAACTTTCCAATCTTGCGCATGTCATGACCCTTTATAAAACACACAGCTACACGAGAGACTGTGCCACATGGGTCAACGTGGTCTGCCGATACCTTCATGAAGCATATGCTGACATCACCTTGAATATGGTGACCTACCTGGCAGAGGTAAACTCTTCATTAGGGACAAACCTATTATCATTTCCATGGCTAAAATATTTATATGGAATGGATAATAATCTCTTAATTTCATTTACTGAGTGCCTATTATATATTATCATAGATGCTATATGGAATCTTTTTAAATCTTCACGGCAAGCCACTGATGTAGATTCTATTTTAACAAAGAATCTGAGGCCCAACCAGGTTAAATAACCTGCCATATGTTTAAAGCCAGCCTTTGAACTGAGGTATAACCCACCTCAAAAGCTTAAAATCCTTCTTTTTACTACAGTAATACGTGTCAGAACATTCCAGAAATAGAGAAATGTTATCTTAATTACCCCAGGTGTTCATATGTTATTTAAGGAGTTACTATGTGGCTTGATATATTTAATGGTCGTTGGCTCTGAACCAATTACCCAGCATATATTTTGAAGTAAACTTTTTATCTTCCTTTTTAAGTTTGTTTTTAAAACCGGAATGGGATTCTTTTGTGCCCATAGAAATGTGTTTCTAGCACACTTGTTCCAAGCCCCTGTTGTCCATTGGTGCTGGAAATACACAGCAAATGAAATGTATTCTGTGAAGCACCTCCAATCACCCACTAGCTTAACCCACTAGGTCACAAAACCCATGAGGCAAGTGGTCACTGACAGCCACCTCGGGTTAGCATGTTCACTATTGCTTTTGTTTGAGGGATATGCATGCATACGTCTTGCCAGGGCCTTTTTGGAAGTGATGAGTCCCGTACCTTCAAACTTTTCTTTCAGATATGTCAACAGTGTAGGGTACAGATAAGTTACAGAATCAGTCATCGTCTGAAAGTTTCCGTAAGACTGAACCTGAACCTAGAAGAGGGTCCTTGCCCCCTCCATCTGCGTTGACAGTTGGTCCTGCAGGATTTTGATTTGCAGTCTGGGTCAGCAATGTGTGAACTGTATTCAGAATGTCAACACCCCAAAGAGCCTCTCTTATATGCCACCCTGCTGCTTTTGACAATCACCTTGGTGACATCTGCCCCACAAGAGCCGCTAAGAAAACACACACGTACCGGAATAACTGACACAAATGCCCTGCTTACAGACGATGCCTGTTTTAAAACAAAGTGAAGTGTAAGTTAGCAAGGAGGCAAGACTTGTTTAGATCACTAGACAGAGTCAGTCAGAGAAAGACAAATTTCATATGATTTCACTCATATGTGGAATTTAAGAAACAAAACAGATGAACATAGGGGAAGGGAGAGGGAGGCAAACCATAAGAGACTCTTAACTACAGAGAACAAACTGAGGGTTCCTGGAGGGGAGGTCGGTGGGGGCTGGGCTAAATGGGTGATGGGCATTAAGGAGGGCATTTGTTGGGTTGAGCACTGGGTGTTACATGTAAGTGATGAATCACTGAATTCTCCTGAAACCATTGTTAACTACGCATTAACTAACTTGAATTTAAATTCTTTTTAATAAATAAATAGAAAAAGGAAAAAATAAAATGTAGAATTTAAAAAGCTTCACAAATACAAACGGGATGTGGCATATACACACGTACATATTATTCGGACTTAAAAAGGAATGAAGCGCTGACACAGGCTGCCATATGGATGAACCGTGACAACTTTATGCTAAGTGACATAAGCCAGACACATAAGTACAAATATTATTGGATTCCACTTGTACAAGGTGCACAGAATAGGCAAATCTACAGAGACAGAAAGTAGAATAGTAGTTACCCAGGGCTGGGGGCAGGGGGTGATGGAGAGTTAGTGTTTTACAGTTAGCAGAGTGTTTATTTGGGATGATGAACAAATTCTGGAAATAAATAGTGGCAGTGATCACACAACAATGTGAATGCACTTTATGCCACTGAATTATACACTTAAAAATGGTCAAAATGGTAACTTTATATTATATATATATATATTATATACATATGTTATATATATATGTTATATATATTTTTTCACTGTAAAAATAAATAAGTGAAATAAATAAGAATAGATTACCTAATTTGTTCTATTCAGCCTTTGTCACAAATTGTCACTACAGATTTTGTTATCAACTTAATTTCCCACCATGCATAAGATATACTAACTCCTATTTCAAGCACATATGTATAATTATAGATCGCTGTGGTCAGGATTGCCAGTGAATCTGTTCTGTTCACTTAACAGTAATTTTGTGTGTATTTACATGTGTTGACATAGCTCACATAGTGTCATTTTCAACAACTGTGGGATTCTAACAGGTTAAGATAACACAATTTGCTTAAACGTCTCCTCTTTTGCTTGTATTCATAACTTTTTTCTATTACAAGTGGTTCTTTTATGTAGACTTCTTATCAGATAATATTCAGGTTATTTCTTCTGGTGGCACTTCCCAAAGTTACTATCCAGGTGAAGGAATACACAAATGTAGTTGTACTCATTTGGGAAGTTGGTCTCACAGACACTTTCCCAGTTTATGATACTGTCAACAATGTATAAATGTGTTTTCCCATATCCTCACTACATTTTATTACTCTATTCCTGTTTTCAACCTAATATTTTTATTGGTACTTTAAAATTATTCTCTTTATGTATTTCCTTTCTAGGAATATATTTCATTTTTCCACACAATAGATTTGTATAATTGCCCATTTCCTCCTGCATTAACTGCTCAGTTATTTCTTTTGACCACTTTTGATGTGAAATTTCAGCCTATATTTGGATCCTTTCTACAGTTCTTTATTGAGAATAGTAATCTTTTATCCTGATAAACGTCACTTAGATTTTCTCATTAGTTTGCTTTCCTTTTTGAAAATATTGTTGATATCGTAGTATATGTCCATAGAAGAAAGTTTCGTAGGTACAGAAAAGAGGGGGAAGAGAACAGGAGGAGGAGGTGAAGTAAAGAAAAATCATCCTAAATAATTACATTATCTAGAGATTTCTTTCCTTTGTTAAATAACACACACCCATTCACATTGATTTCAGCATCATCTATCACACAGAAATTGTATATCCTTCCTCTTTCAATTAATATTATCTTATATCCTTTACCATCTTTAAAAATGCCATTCTATTGATGATATGATATTTTATCATGCAATTTACCATAATTTATGTATCCATTTCCCTAGTGTTTAGCATTTGTATTACTTACAGAGCTATTTTGTTTAGTTTTTTTTTTTTTTTTTTAATTTTTTTTTTCAACGTTTATTTATTTTTGGGACAGAGAGAGACAGAGCATGAACGGGGGAGGGGCAGAGAGCGAGGGAGACACAGAATCGGAAACAGGCTCCAGGCTCTGAGCCATCAGCCCAGAGCCTGACGCGGGGCTCGAACTCCCGGACCGTGAGATCGTGACCTGGCTGAAGTCGGACGCTTAACCGACTGCGCCACCCAGGCGCCCCTGTTTAGTTTTTTTTTTGTGAGTTTCTTACCATCATAAAAAACACCTTAGTAAAATCTCATATATAAATCTTTATGTCTATCTCTAGGTTTGGAAAAGTTCCTAGAAGTACATAACTAGTTCAAAAGACATAAATTGTTCTTAGTACTCTGGATGTCAATTGCCAAATTATCCAAGTTACATTTCCACTGATGTTACATTTCCATCTTATATCCTCACCAATACCGACTATTATCACTTGCTAAACTTTGCCAGTTTGATAACCAATAACTTGTGTCTTTTGTTTCAATATATAATTTTCAATAATTGGTGGTATTCGATGCTTTCCTTTTGAGGTTTATTTTGTATTTCATTTGTAAATGTGGTATTTATATATTCAAACCTGCTTACATTGCCTTTAATGATAACCTTGTTCCTTCAGTAGTTAGGATTTTCTTTTCCTTCCTAAGGAAACGTGCAATCTCAAAGGTGTTGGGAAGCATCGGTGCTTGTGTATGAAAAGGCTGGAGTCTCACTGACTGACCTGTGCCTTGCCTCCCACAGCTGCTGGAGAAGGGTCTCCCAAGCATGCAGCAGCCCCTCCTCCAGGTGATCTACAGTCTGCTCAGCTACATGGATCTGTCAGTCGTGCCTGTAAAGCAGTTTAATGTGGAAGTTCTGAAGACCATTGAAAAATATGTCCAAGTGAGTATTTGGATACCTTCACTTAAGAGCTACGATGTTTCCAGAGAGTCATCCCAGAAAGACTGAGGCTTCGCTTGTAGCTTATCCTTGGCTGTAGAACTGTATGGGCGCCAGGCTGCACATTCATGCGTTGATATCCCTAACGCCCTGAGAGCAGTCAGGTGTGGTGGCCAACCACACTGCGAGTGACATACTGAGGAGAAAGACAGGACCAAGCTGAGGCATTTCTGAGCCCCTCAGAGGACACAGTTCTGCCTCTTGGGGCTTGCAGGCTGGGTACTGAAAGCAGGTACCTGGCTGGGAGGGCCCAGCAGGGTTGTATTTGTGGTTTCCTATTTCAAAGAAGGAGAAGGAACCTAGGGCAGGTGTTTCAGCATACAAAGGGTTAATTCAGGGATTAAAATTGTCACTTGAGAGTTGAGGACAGTCAGGTTAAGCATGACTGTATTTGAAAATACTACAACAAACAAACACAGGAGTGTACCTGTTGAGTTGCAGAGTTCAAGGGCAGATGCTAGGTTCTATCTGGTTGAACTCATTGGCAAAGACATACAATGTCAATGTTAGACGTTTTTACCCCATCATCACTTGAATACCACGTTGCTTGCAGAAATTATTGAATGCTAAAAATGATTTCCAAGCCTTTTTCATTGTCCGTGTTTTAAGTGGCATTTCTCTGAAAGTAGTCGTGCACTTGGTAGGCATTCAGTAACACTTTCTCACTTCACAGCAGTCCTGAGGGCCAGGTGTCCAGTTCCTATTTGTCTACAAACCCCTTGCCCCTAGTGCAAAGAAAAAATTGTTTTACTAGACTGCCTATTCTAACTAACTCAGGACTGTGGGCTATCTCTGTTATTCAATATCTTATCTTGAATGGTGACTGATTTCACATTCAAATCATGACCTCCCATTGTGCAGAATTTAAGAGGGAAGGAAATATGTTTTATTTCATGTGCTCTTATTCCACAGGCTAGGTAAATAATAATAATAACTTTTATCAAGTTCGCTTATCTGTGCTCAATATTTTTATGGGAGAAGCCCATCAGCCTGCCTGGGGCCTGTCAGGGAGACAAAGATCGAAAAACAAAGTGAGTCTCACAGAAAGAGTAGGCATATGATAAGCCAATAAGGAGAGGAAGGGCATTCCAGGACAACGGAACAAGGAAAGAGCTTGCCTGGTATGAGGAACTCCAAGGTTAGCCTGGGGGGAGGTTACTTCTGTAGGCTGTGCTCAACGTGTGTGGACTCCACACTGCCCACCAGAGGGAGCCCTTGGAGGAGTTTAGGCAGGGAAGCAGCATGGTCTGAAAAGTTCTAGAAAGATCACTGTAGCTGGGGTGGGTATGCTGGACTTCAATAGCGGCTGCAAGTAGGGAGACCAATTAAGAGGCCATTGAAATAGAATGACCAAGGAAGACAGAGACTGGAGGTGGGGAGAATGTTGAGAGTGAGTGGCCAGTAGCATAAATGCATTGGGTTTGTTTTTTTATTCGTACCAAAGAGCTACCTCATTGACCAAAAGGGTACCTTGTACTTTTAAACTTCTATTTATTTGAATATGGACAAAATTTGCTATTTTCTTATTTGCTTGTTTCCTAAATGTATCTTCTCATCTGTATAAATTTTTTATGTCCTTTGCCTTTTACATATGATGGAACTTCCTGCACTATTTTAAATCTGTGAATTCTGACTGATCATAAGAAGTTTCAGTAGCTGGGGGTTGATGCATTTTTAAAAATGAAATTGTTTGTAACCATTGAATGTTTTATTCCCGTCAGAGTGTTCACTGGAGAGAAGCTTTGAATATCCTGAAGCTGGTGGTTTCTCGATCTGCCAGTCTAGTTTTGCCTTCCTACCAGCACAGTGACCTCTCAAAGATAGAAATACATCGAGTGTGGACCAGTGCTTCTAAGGAATTACCTGGAAAAACCCTAGACTTCCACTTTGATATTTCAGAGGTATGGTATCCGTTTCTATAAATTTCAGCAGCGAGAACAGGTGACAAAGGTCAAAACTAGTTGTCTGGGGAAGGAGAGACTTATTTTACATTTACTTCAAAGTAAGTTTTCTAAGGCCTGCATTAGGTTCTGGTTTTTAGGAACACAGTGAGTGTCGTATTCATTGGGGCCCCAATTGGCAGCTTTTACAAATAGAAACTAGCCTCAGTTATATAAAAATGATTTTTTGAAAGAGATAACTTTAAAATAGAATGACCATAAGCATTTTAGGGGCGCCTGGGTGGCTCAGTCGGTTGAGCATCCGACTTCGGCTCAGGTGGTGATCCCGCAGTTCATGAGTTCGAGCTCCAAGTCTGGCTCTGTGCTGACAGCTCAGAGCGTGGAGCCTGCTTCGGATTCTGTATCTCCCTCCTTCTCTGCCCGTCCTCTGCTCCCACTCTATCTCCCTGTCTGTCTGTCTGTCTCTCTCTCTCTCTCTCTCTCTCTGTCTCTTTCTCTCAAAGATAAAATAACATTTAAAAAAAAATTTTTAAAGAATGATCATAAGCATTTTAAAGCCTGACCTCATTTCTTTATCTGACAGCTATCATGTCCTATCTTTATATCCACAACTTTGCTCCCTGACCTCCCAGCCAGACCAGCAAATGACTGAGATTTAAAGAGACGCAGAATCTGCCTTTACGGTTGTTTCCCCAAGTGACACGACTTTTAAGACCAGTAAAATGATCCATATTCTTGTCTCAAGGGAGCGGGAAGGAAGGAGAAAGGGGACTAGCAAACCAAGCCAAGGAGTCAGGAAGAAAAGAGAGGTTGGGGGGCACCTGGGTGGCTCAGTCGGTTAAGATCTGACCTCACCTCAGGTCATGACCTCGAGGTTTTGTGAGTTTGAACCCCGCATTGGGCTCTCTGTTGTCAGCACAGAGCCTGCTTTGGGTCCTCTGTCCCCCTCTCCCTCCGCCCGTCCCCTGCTCACTCGTACGTGCTCTCTCTTGCTCTTTCTCTCTCAAAAATAAATAAGCATTAAATTTTTAAAAAGAAAAAGAAAAGAGAGGGTGGAAGGTAGTCATATCTGCCTGCTGCTCTGAGAGTGGACATTTGGGAAGCCTGTACCAACTCTAAGATGCACAAATACTTTGCTCTCCTGTCTCGCTTACCCCGTGACCCATAAGCCCGCCAAAGCAGAAACTATACTCTGTCCATTTTGTAACCAGGGTCTGGTACAGAGTCTGGTGCATTACAGGTACTTAACAAACATTCTTCAACACTGCTGAATGAGTAAGTCCACTGAAGGAATAAACTAGATCTGCTTGTGTGAAACTTACTTGCTCTATTAAGTAGGTAGGTTGTAGTCAGCTTGGGTTTTTTCACACCGTGATCTCAGTGACCTTCTATCATTTCAGAATCCAGGTTAAGATACTCTTTTGCTGCTATTGTGATACCTGCATCTATAGTTCGTGGGTCTGATATTAAGGTATCCAATCAATAATTTTTTCCATTTGTAACATTCCTTTTTCACATTGCTGGCAGGGAAAGCTACTTTTATTCTTTGGAGTTTGTTCTGTTCCAAAGGGGTACAGAAAGCATGCACCACTGGGCTGCACGCCCCAGGGACGGAGCTGCTCCAGAATAAAGAGCCTGGAGAACCAGATGGAGACTTTCCAGCTGGTGTCTACCACCTCTGAGGGTAGGCCCACAAATGGGATTCTGCAGCCCCACTGGGGTTTGGGTGGTGCTGCCTACCCAGCTGCCACCCGGCCGTGTGTGAAATGAACTCTCAGGAAGTGAAATTTCCAAAGTGTTGCCCGAGTACCTGGCCCTGAACTCATTCATTTAAATAACTGAAAAGATACAATCACTCTAAGTAGATTTTAAATAACTGAGAGTATATAGAGACTGGTGACCAAAGGTTGGGAAGACGGGAAGGAATTTTGGCCTCTTGTTAGAATGATAAGAAATTCTTTTAAGCTTAATCTGAAAACTATTTGCTTTCCTGAATGTTTTGCTTCTGACCTTTACCAGTGGTTTAAGAACAAGCAATTGGATTTGTTTTCAGCTGCTAAAGAGGGTGGGAAAATGTTAATGATGTAAAATGATTTAGAATGTATATTTGAACGTGGGGCACCTGGTGGCTCAGTCGGTTAAGCATCTGACTCTTGATTTCAACTCCGGTCATGATTTCATGGTTCACGAAATCGAGCCCCACATCAGGCTCTGTGCTGATAGTGCGGAGCCTGCTTGAGATTCTCTCTCTCTCCCTCTCTCCCTACCCCTCCTGTGCTCACTCCTTCTTTCTTTCTCTCTCTCTCTCAATATAAATAAATAAACTTAAAAAAAATCAGAATGTGTATTTGAACATCAGGAAAATGAGCCTACCTGTAACACTGAACTTCTCTAAGGTTTAATCAAATAGGCAATGTTTGGTTGCTGCTGGGTGGAGCGATCTCATATTCCACAGAACTATTGAACAGATAGAAGAGTGAGATTTTGTATTCTCTTCTGTCAAGACGCCAATCATCGGGAGGCGATACGATGAGCTGCAGAACGCTTCTGGGCGCGATGGGAAGCCCAGGGCGATGGCCGTCACCAGGAGCACATCCTCTACCTCATCGGGCTCCAACTCCAATGTCCTTGTTCCTGTTAGCTGGAAAAGGCCCCAGTATTCTCAGGTATAGAATCCTAGTCCCTGGAATTGGAAGAGAGAGCTCAGGGAGACCTCTCGAGCCCAACTGCCCATGTGATCCCGGGTTCCTCCATCACCATCCTGGCATTGCCCACGTAGGCATCAACACTTCAGTGATGAGTATCCCGTGGCACCCCAAGGGACCCGGTCTTATCTTGGAACAGCTCATTTCATTGAGTTGAAGTCTGACATTTGCCACTGCTACCCATTGGTCCTAGCTCTCTTTAGACTTAGGAAATGAAATCTGATCTCTCACCTTCAGAGAGATAAAGAAACCCTCTCCCCTCTACCACTCATTCCAGTGAGTTCTCTTTTCTCCAAAGACTATATCCTTAGTTCTCCCAACCAGTTCTATACGATAGGGCTTCATAAGAATGCAGAATCTGCCCTTCCGGTTGCTTCCTCAAGCCACACTGCTTTTTATTTTATTGTTTGAAGTTTTTTTTTTTTTAATATAATTTATTGTCAAATTGGCTAACATACAGTGTGTACAGTGTGCCCTTGGTTTGGGAGGTAGATACGTAAGCGATGAACCACAGGAATCTACCCACACTGCTTTTTAGACCAGTAAAATGATCTAAATTCTTACCTTGATGGAGAGGGGAAGGGGGAGGGAAGGGACTAGTGAGTGAAGCTAAGGAATCAGAAAGGAAAAAGAGGGTGGAAAGTAGTCAGATTTCCTGCTGCTCTGTGAATGAATACTGGGGAGGCCTGTACTTTCTCTAAAAGGTGCAAACACTTTGCATTCCAGTCGCCATTCTGACTGCTGTCCCCTAAGCATGCACTCCAGTGGTCTCCATGGACAGTCTGAGCTATGTGGAGCAGAACCGGACGCTGGATCTCTCTGTAGTTCTCTCTCTGTAGATCTCTCTCTTAGTACAGCCTAAGACCGTATTTGCTCAATGGGCAACTGCATTAATGTCATCAGGCTTGCCATCGAGTAAAACCTCTGCATTATTCAGACCTCTTTGGTGACATTAATCACCTTAAGTGGAAAAGGAATTTATTAACTCTCATGGCTTGGCTTCAAGCACAGCTGGATTCTAGTACACAAAATGAGGAACTGGGTCCCTAGACTCCCTCTGCCCTTCTCACTGTCCTCGCCTTCCCTTCCCAGTCTTGGCCCTCCTTTCCTCTCCAGTGATTTCATTCTGAGGCAGACTCTTCTCTTATGAAGCACCAAAAACTTTGAGCAGCTCCAGATTTATATGGTCTTTGGCTCCGATGATTTCAGGTCAAAGGCATTCCCTTCCCAACATCTGAAGCAATTCTAGAAGGACTCTTGCTGCACGTGTGAGGGAGGCAAAGCCCCACAGTGGGAGAGGAGCTGTTTCTGAGATAAAAAGAGGGACCGTATTACTGGAAGAAGGCCAAATGGGTGGGCGCTGAGCAGAGAACACTTTGCACACGTGCAGGACTCACCTTCACCCTCCAAGGTTGGAGGAGTGGAATATATAGCACGGGGCCTGCTGGAACATGGCTGGCTCTCAGTAAGGGTTCACTGAGCTGTTGAGTAAGAGAGCCTACTATACATTCTTAGGGGTTTGGAAAAGAGAAGAAAAATAGACATCCCAACACCCATGTTCCTCTGTATGGATTCCTTCCCCGAGTTGTAAGATGCCCACTAAAACTTAGGGAAATATTTTAGCAAATCTCTTGCCATTCTCCAACATTAAGGTCTTCCTGTCTTTGGCCTTGATAAAATACTGTATTGGGTGTCCCTTCTATAATGTGGAAAGAAGAATGCAGTGAGCCAAATTCCATTAAGAAAGAAAAGCTATGAGCACTATTGGCCTCCTAAGCAGTCTCCACGTTAACTTAAATCAGATTAAAGGGGAAAAATCATTTTACAGGGTCAGAAAGATTGCTTTAAGAGCATCTCTGAAGTAATTAACATTTTTTAGGCTCTGGCTTACTCTTCCTTTTTATTCTCAACTCTCCAATTATCCCGAGACCTAGTTCATCTATGTCATTGGAAAATGTGATGGTTTATGGAAGAATCTCCATGCTTAAGTGGCTGAAAAATAAGGCTCATGAAGAAAAGCAAAAGGAATTGAATCTGTTTAACTTTAGGGAGAATAAATTGAGAAAGACTTAATATGGCTTACAGATAATTGAATTCTTTAATGCTGCAGAAAGTAAAGTTATTCTCCCATCTGAGGAAAATAAATGTGTGCTAGAACATAATAGATTTAATTTAGGTGAAAGGAAAGCCTCGCTAATGCTGGAAGTTGTAACAGACAAGAAGAGATTATCAAGGGGAGTCACCAATATCTGCTGAGTTTCACACCCCTCCCTCAGGAAAATGTAGATCAGCACTGTCAAGTAGGAACATAGTGTGTGTCTTGTTTTTAAACTTTGTAAAAGTTGCCTTTTTTAAAAAAGTAAAAAGAAATAGGTAAAATCAATTTTAATAACCTATTTTAGTTAGCCTAATATATCTCAAACATTATTACTTCAATATGCAACCAATAGTTTGCAATATTAATGAGATATTTTGCATTCTCTTTTTTCATACCAAGTCTTTGTGTATTTTACATCTCAATTCCCACCACATTTCGGGGGCCATAGCCCTTTGTGGCTAATAGCTATAGTATGGAAACAGATTTGATCACAGAACTCCATGATTAAAACGTGTTTGTGTGTCTCTTTTCCAGAAGAGGACAAAAGAGAAGTTGGTGCACGTCCTTTCTCTGTGTGGCCAAGAAGTAGGATTAAGCAAAAATCCATCAGTAAGTTCCATCATATATCACATTTATGTTGGTACCATATCATTTTTACCTTTGATCTTTTTACCTTTAGAGAAGTCCTCTATGAATTACAGGTATGATATCCACCATCATACTCATACTAGATCATACTCATAGGCTATTTCTTTCCACACTAAGATTTTTAATCTCACTTGATTCAGAAACAGTGAATCAAGTTTGTTAGCTATTTGCTCTAGTTTGTAAATAGCACTGTTACTTTCATTTTTTAAAATTCTTTGCATTTTGTTATAAATATGCCCAGACTACGTTAATATGTATATGTATATTAATTAAATATAAATAAAATATATAATTATATAATTATTTATTACATATAATAAAATATAAAAATAAAAATATATATATGACTATCTCCTGCACCATATTTAATATACATTCTTTTGGGGTATAATTTTACTCTGCGTATGCACACCCCTTCCTATGATGTCATTATTTGACTCATGCAGAATAGGGATCAAAATAATGATATATCATTATAGTTTTTTTCTCTTACACACATCCACTGATGTTACAGTTAAAACAACAACATGCCATTGCGCTTTGGAATAAATGAATAATCACAGTATTAGAACTTAGCTAATGTAAAATTTAGCTTTTATAAAATTTAGCTAATTCAGGTTGTCTGTGAGACTATCATAGCAAAAGCAATAAAAATCTCAGGGTCTGGTTTCACCGGTGTATCTCAGCCTCTTTGTTATTAATAAAAAATAAATATCTAACTAATTTCCCAAATGAAGTAAGAATTAGCAAACAATTGCTCAGGGGAGCTGTCTCTGAAACCTCAAAATGTATCTATTAATGTAGTTTACGAGCAGGTGAAATGTTAGAGGCTCGTAAATACTTGCTAAAGTGCAAATGGGTGTTTCTTACCGTCCGGAACGTGCCCCTGCCAGCCAGCAGCTAAGCTCAGCTTATGATCAGTAGATCAGTGGGTTTGTTGCTGCTCCTGAGACCTGAGGGCAGAGGGGACGAGGTGACAGTGGCAGGGTGGGAGGAGGGAGAGTGACAAGCGCCCTTTCCCTCTGCGGAGCGGCCCTCCAGGGAGGACCGTCTCCTATTGCCATTCTGGCTGGCGCGTCCTCCTCAGATCTCAACTGCCTGCTTCCGTGCTGGAAATGTTTACCCAGAGTATGTTGCCGGTCGGTCAGAGAGGCAGTGCTAACTGGGAAGAAGGGCCTTCAACCGAGGAAGCCTGCATTCTAGCCGCGTCTCTCACGAGCTAGTTGCCTGGCCTTCAGTGCTATTTCTCTCCTAGACCCACTTGCAATCCCTGAGCAAACTGTGTGTCGCGGGCCATTGCATGAGAACATAGTGCAAGTCACAGGACTGTTCTTAAACACTGGAGGAAAGGGGGACATTTCAAATCCATTCATTCTTTTTACTTCTGAGAGGCACTTGTTCTATTAAATAAGTACAAACGATTTGCCTGCTCAAGGAAGACTAGATAGACATTATGATGGCTAAAAACAATCATACCGTTCACTTTTATTTAATATCAATCTATGTTCAGGAGAGACTGGATAGCAAAACATTGAGGTCCACTTACAGTTTATTTCTACAAAGTTCTACTAAAATGTCCCAGTGGGAAAAAAAAACCAAACACAGAAGATGGTTCTAAGATTATTAACATTCAAGAGGTCTTACTAGGAAAAAAAAAAAAAAAGTTTTGTTCCGTTTATACCAACAGGAAGGGAATTTAGGTATAAATTACGAGCATGGTTGCTCACATACTCGTCTGTAATTCAAATGAGCAAGGACTGTAGTATTTGTCCTCTGTGTCTTATTCTTTATTGGTTCCTGGTTTATCTCTGAAAGGGTTAAATGCTTTGTACTCACAGGCCATTCTATAATAACTATCTTTGTATCAGTAGCCCTTAAAATATTATGTGATAATATGCATGTAAAGTGTATGTGCATGTGTACAATTTCTGACCTCAGTTCAGAAACAGTGGAAAATTTCTTGGCTGCTCTAGTTTGTGAATATACACTCAGTTGTCACACACACACACACACACACACACACACGCGCGCTCCGATGGGATCCAGTCTTCATTAAGAAGCAGCATCATGACTCGAACCTTCTCCTCCTGTGTGAACTTGCGTCTTTGCAATGAGTTTAATCTGAAGGCACCTGTCCAACATAAATACTAAAAGAACATTCTAAAAATACCCACTTAAGGAATTAGGTGTGTACTCGAAATAGATGGCCACGAACAGCCAGTTGCAGTTTTTATAGCACAAACAACCGAAGGGAGAACCGTCTCTCAGGAGAGGACTCTTGCGATTCGTAGGTGATCTTCTCATCGTGTGGGGATCTGGACCTTCTGGAGCACCAGACGAGCTTGGTGTCTTCCGAGGACGGCGCCCGGGAGCAGGAGAACATGGATGACACAAACAGCGAGCAGCAGTTTAGAGTCTTTAGGGACTTCGATTTCCTAGATGTGGAGCTGGAGGATGGAGAGGTACAGTATATTCTCTGTAAAAATACCCCCCTCAGCCTTGCCTTGACTAACGAAAAGTTTCTTTTTACCTGCTAACTGATCAGGTTTTATAACAGACTCTTTAATTGGGAAGCTGTAGACTTTGTTTTCAATCAACTTATCCAAAGGACAGCAGCTTAACTTTGGCAGAAGTTACCACACCCTTCCTGTCTGAGTCCACAGCATTTAAGCTGCCAAGTTCTTTCTAAATGGCAGGGATCTGACGTTTAATGACCACACAAAGACTGTGTGTGTGCAGTCCAAAGGTGAACTTTAAAAGAAAAAAAAAAAAAAATCACAAACACATTCAGGTTCTGAGCCTGTTCGCTGGCACCTGGGCAAAACTTGCCAAGAGTCTAATTATTTTAAAAGTGAAATTACTCTGATTCAGTTACTTCAAAGCTTGCCTGCTCCGACCTGAGAAGGGAGCCTCGGGGCTCCAGCATTGTTGTGCTGTTTGATGAAATCACAACTTGCAACAGGATATAGTGCACCCGAGAGCTCTTTGCTCTGCTCTAGGCTGCTAGCTCGTGTCCCCGACACCCGGAGCCGCTGAATTCATGTCTCAACCGGCCAATGCAGATTTGTGGATTTGAATGATAATTATGGTGATAGGATGCTTTCAGTTATGAGTCATGTGTTTGAAAACTGGGATTGGAAGGAGGGGCATCACTGTGACCCTCTCATTTCAGTAGCTTAGAGGCACGTTCCAGCTGGGGAAAGTCTCCGCCTCATGGAGGAAAACAAAACTGACCAAAGGGAGACTGGCATACCTAAAAATGCCTGATAAGGAGCCGGCTCCTGGTGTTACTTCACATCCTGAGGCTCACGTTCAGCTAAATGCACTGTCTTTCCCAGACAAAGAAAGGGCTTTCTGCCAGTCTTACAGTTACAATGGAGGCCCAAATTCAAAGTTTAACCTATCCCGTGACTGGTATGCATCTCCTGACTCAACTAGAAACTTGTGGGAAACGGTACTTCCGGTAGCTGCCTACCTTCCCTAAAAGGATGGGACTGTGGACCAATCCTCTTATGTTGAGGTAAGGCCAAGGAGCTCTCCGCTTTTGTTCCTCCCGGCCAAGGCCTACCCTGGATGTCTGGGGAGAATTCTGTCCCCAGGATGAAGAAGAGTGTTTTCTCTACCTCTTCTTTTCTGTAGAAAACAAGTTTAGCCTACCCAGTCATTAAAGAATATAAAGATGCTAGCTGTAAAACACCTTTAAAGCAAGTGTCAGCTTTTCACCTTGAATTATCCTAGAACCACTAAAAAGTACTGCAGAGTTTTTCTACTGTTAACCTTAATAAGTGATAAAGAGGGGCGCCTGGGTGGCTCAGTCACCTAAGCGTCCAACTTCGGCTCAGGTCATGATCTCACAGCTCGTGAGTTCAAGCCCTGCATAGGGCTCTGTGCTGACAGCTTAGAGCCTGGAACCTGCTTCAGATTCTGTGTCTCCCTCCCTCTCTCTCTCTCTCTCTCTCTCTCTCTGCCCCTCCCCTGTTCATACTCTGTGTCTCTATCTCTCTCAAAAATAAACATTAAAAAAAATTTTTTAATAAATAAGTGATAAAGAAATCAATCACTAAATGTGGTGAGGATTGTTTTAAAAAGTCTAAGCCAAAATACAACTGTTTAGAATACTTTCAAAACGTCTCTGAGCCAAAGCTATATGGGATGTCCGAAGATGAGCTCCCTGATCTGGACCACTGACCTAATTTTTGTTCTTGGCCTAGAATTCATGCTTAGGCACCCTCTTCACTCTGGAAGTTAAAGTAAGGAGGGAAATTTTGATGAAGCAAGAGAGGCATCATTTTCCAGTCTCAGCCAAAATTAAAAAAAAAAAAAAAAATGTCTTATGGGACGTGACCTGGCAGGAGTAACGTCAAGTGGAGGAATCAGACACGGTTTCTGAACAAATTTAATTTCTGTAAAAATAAAGGAAGGAAAATATGAGGTGCCACTCACTTGAAAATAAATATACTAATGCTTTGGGGGACAGTTAATAATGAATGCTACATCTGACTTCTAGTATTCTGTTATTCTAGCAAACAAGAACTACAAAATCATAGTGATCATTTTCTCTTATATAATTAAGATTTTATAAGAAACTTGAGAACGTGGGGGCTCCTGGGTGGCTCAGTCAGTTAAGCGTCCAACTCTTGATTTGGGCTCAGATCATGATCTCACCATTCATGAGCTCGAGCCCCGCCTTGGGCTTCATGCTGAGTGTGGAGCCTGCTTGGGATTCTCTCTCTGCTCCTCTCCCACTCGCACACACTCTTTCTCTCAAAATAAATAAATAAAACTTAAAAAAAAAAAAAAAGAAAGAAACTTAAGAGTGTGAAAGTATGTATTTCATCCAAATAAAATAAACCATCTGAGAATATTTTGGTACTTCTCAATAAGATTATAATAAGGGATTCTAGCAAGCATACAGGGTAGTGCAGTAAAAATGCTCGAGCTTTAGGGTCAGGCAAGTCCAACTTTGAATTTCACCTCTGCCCCTGACTTAGCTCTTGGCTTCCTCAGCTATTAAGTGGGTATGATAATAGCCTACCGAGTTGATGTGAGGATTAGGTAAGAACCTCTGGAAAGCTTCTAGCACAGTGTCAGGCACATAGTAGGCATTCCTTTGTACTGTCATTGGTGAATAATTCCAGCATATCCTCATCTGAGAAAGCCAAGCATATCTGGCATCTAGAGCAAAACACAATGATCAAAAAAAAAAAAAAAAAACTTTTTTTAGATCTGTCCCTTTTCATTAAATAGTCTCAGAATTTACTGACTCCTATCTGTAAGGTTTGCCTTTGAAATTTTTAGAATCTTTAGAAGGTGCCGTGTCCTTGCTATTAATTGCACATTAGCAGCAAACACACCAGGATGACACACTAGCCTCGTGAGATGGATCAGGTGATGCCACCTTTTTTTCTCCCAGTTGATGAGCCTCATTCATTTCCCCACAACACTGAACAATTTGCTCACAAAGAAAAATTTAAGCATTCCTCCCCCCCCCACCAAAAAAAGGGCGTTGAGGAGCACAAGGTGTCAGTCACTGAAGTGACAAGCTGTTTCAGAAATCGTATTTATGATTTGTTACCCCAGATACATCATCTGCCCCTAAGAGGATTGGAATTGCTGGTGCTTGGTACTGATTTCTCTTTGGGGGTTTGTATATCTTTACCTTTTTTTTTTTTAAGTTGCATCAAATGAAGTATATATCGTTGGCACTGTTTGTTGCTGTTGTGTTAAAACTAAGATAAATGCACTTGAGTATCTTTAATATTATCGTTTTAAATAGACCTCTTATTTGTTTTTCTGTCCATTCAATCCGCTACGAAGGAACTGCAGGTAAGATGATGCTATGTTTCATTCAGATCCGCTAAGTAGATGTTTTGCATCGTCGCAGATTTATAACAACATAATTGCTTTTCTTCCTCCCTTCTAGCGTATGTATGCCTATCTGCGCGCATATTTACATTGAGGTGTGCGTGAGACAAAAAGTGTTTTTCTCTGTGGCTCCAGGATGGGAATAGTTTCCAAACTATAAATACAAGACAATTTTAAAATCTAGTCTGGAAGTTGCATAGTTATATCTCTTGAGAGAAAGTGAGGTTTAAATAGGATCCATGGAAATCTTATAATGCCTGAGAAGGCAGCCGCACAACGGAATTTGTTGTGTTGTTACCTTCTCTAATTAAAGGTGAAGTCAACAAGCGGCATCCGACAGTATACCACGAACACTTCCAAGCAGATCTGCTTATTTTCCAGGAATTAGGAGCTGTCTTTGTATGGCAACTGTATAAAGTTTCATCCAGATGAGAACCATTTCTCAAAAGGGGGTCCTAATAATAATGGCACCCAGGAAACAGGCATAAGCCAGGACCGTCCTGGGCATACTGACTTGTGTCACCCTACTATCCATTGCCGTGTCAGACTTACTCTGAGTAGGCATATCTGGGCAAATATATTTTGACCACAGTGCACTTATGTCCCTTCACCAATAATTCTTACCTGACAGAGTTCTAGTGTGGAAAAAAAATTATTTCAAAGAATAGTGTTTCCAACGTTTCTAGAATGTTCAGTCACTAGTACTTATCTCAGTACAAATCCTGAGTGGTTAAGTTTGATAGCTGACATACGCAGATTGTCTTGAATAATTAGCCATCTCCTAAATTTTCTCACACATAGAAAAATCTGACGTAATCAGTAAGACACTGTTTTGACCTTGTGGGTTGACTTTTAATCACCACACACACTTGAGCTAGGTAATAGCACTCTTGCATCTCAGTTCTTCAGCCTCCACCGCAGTAACAGTTTCAACACCGTTCCCTCTAATGGAGAGCTATCGTATCCTCCAGAAAGACATCCCACTATTCTTCCTGCGACAGAAGCCTTCCCTTACAACCCCACTTCTCATGCCTGGTCCAGCCGGGTCTTCACCAGAGGTGCAGTTATATCAGTATGAGCCATCATCCTTGCCCGGTGTAGCATTCCCTGCCCCTGGGCGTCCATGTTTCTCTGCAAGCTCATGGTTCTGTCTCGGGCTCAGTGCCGGAGACTTCCAGAATTGTCATCCAAGATAGTTCATCCAGCCGATCCACTGATTGGATGCACAAGAATCGGCGTTAGGATTTATGTTTTCTATTCATATTTTGTGTATTTCTCCCAGTAATCTGCACAGTCTTTTTTCTCTGTACTCTTATTCTTTCAATCTTTTTAACTTCTTCACACATTGCGATTTCTTTTTCTCTCCCGTATTCTTGCCTCTCCACATTTTTTATTTCATTTTTTCACTGAAACAGCTATTTTAAAATCCCAGCACAACAGTTAACCTTTTCCACTAGGAAAAAAAAATTATTTGGTGACAGTTTATCACAGCAGATACAGATAAAGGTATAGATACAGATAAGACAGCAGATATAGGTACAGAATATGGAAATCATATTCAATGTCTCCTTTTCATAATCAGACGGTCCTAAGAACAATCATAAACATCACGCATGGGGATCAATAATGATAATAATTTCTGTATCATATCCAGAATGTGCTCAGGATCATTACCTGTTGCCTTCCACCATGAATAGCCAAAACAGACTTTGGAAAAGCTAAGCGTCTGTTCTGTGAGACATCTATGAGAATGGCAAGGTGTGCTTCATTCAGATCCAGGAGAAATAGATCCTTAAACCAGAGGAAGAGTAATAAATTTAATGATTCTAATTTTAACAGTGATTTGCCTCTCTCATATTATACGGTTATGCTAGTCACTGAGCTGTCACCGGAAAAAGTTGTTTTATTTCAGTGACCCATCAGACAGTGTTTCACATGACCAATAAATGAAAGGATTCTGGGCTAGATTTTGTTTAGATTCCCTGTTCGTGTAGGTTAAAACTCGCTTATCAGGGGGCTGCGTACTATTTCCCTTGCTTTATTCCTGTTTTAACACAGAGAAAAATAAAACCCCAGTTCCTTTCTAGGAAAAGATTTTGTGTGGACAAAGATACTTAATATCAGATGGTTAGCAGAGCAAGTCTGAGATACAACTAGAAGCTTGAACACTTGGATTGCCACTTAGCACGGTTGTCAGTAAATTAAAAGGTACAAGTCAGCGATAGTGCTTGGGACCAAGTCAGTCATCTCAGGAAAGCATCTCATTTCCACATTGGGACAATTACTTAAAGATGAGCCTAAAGCAAAAGTCAAGCCACACTGCTCTGGCCTCTGCGTAGTGCATGATCCGTCAGACTTCGCCCAGCTGCTCTCAGATGTTCTTTTAACTCCGCATTTGATCTGCAAAAACCGCTGTAGCAGGAACAGGCTGGAATGTTTACCTAATGAATGCTCTTCTACTTAATACCCAAGGGATGTGGAATGTGCTACAGCATAGCTCCTACTTTTTCTCCTTCTGAAAATAGTACTAAACGGGCCGGGGAGGGGGGCACACCTCTTTGGAGATTGTTTTAATATTAATGGTCTCTTTCTTACAGCTTTTTGGAAACACAGGTCATTATAGGGTTTACCAAAGTCACAGTTTAAAAAATATAATACTACCCGCCACGCCATGGAGAAGCGTGCAGTGCTTCTCTCTGAGAGTTAATACGCATCTAGGTGAAAACAGTATGCTTTCACTACCTTCCACATCATGTGAACAAATTGGTTGCTACCAAGGTAGACGAGAGCTTGAGAGTTCGTCATGAAAACATTTGTTTCTAAGCTATGATTATGACTTAACTGGATGTGTGAAGGTGTTAAGTGCAGGAAGATCCTGGCATAAAAACCAGCTGCTGGTATGATTTCAGGGTGAGAGTATGGACAATTTCAACTGGGGAGTGCGCAGGCGTTCTCTGGATAGCTTGGACAAGTGTGACAGGCAGCTTCTGGAGGAGAACCCACTTGCAGGAAGGTCTCCCAGCCTCAACAAAATGAACCGTGAGGATTCTGACGAGTCCTCCGAAGAGGAGGACCTCACAACCAGCCAGATCCTGGAGCATTCAGACCTAGTAAGTAGAAACCTTCCCACCATAGGAGACGGGAGACTATGTTCGTAACTGAAGCAGTAAGCATGGTTTCCAGTCGCTGCTAAAGAAACTTTCCACCGCTGCTAAACCCAAATCCGAAACGTCGGGTGGCGTCCAACCGATTGTAACGTGCCTCTTGCCTCTAGGTTGCCAACAGACACAACTACTGGGGCATTTGTTATAAGCCCTCGATGGCATCGAGTCTGTTCAGGCCTGGACTTTTCTCAAATAACTTTTATGAGGCTGGAACCTTTTTAAAAATTCCTGAGACATCTGAAGTCTTAGGCAGTCTAACAGTGAGACGTTTGGATGTGGTTATCTGCAGATACGAGTGTTCATGTTTTCCAGTTCTGGGCCATCGTTTGCTCTGCCAGCTGCCGTGTGTCAGTTCTAACGGTAGCGAAATACGTACGTTAAATGATACCCGTCAGCCAACGACCGGCTCGGGCAGTGGTTTGTACTCTTACGTAGAGAATAATTCGAGCTTTTAGAGAAACTTTACTCTGTCTTTTACCGGCTCCGCTTTCTCAACAGATCATGACTCGTTCCCCTTCCGAGGAGACGAACCCCCTGGAATCGCTCGCCGCGGCCTGTGACATGACCCCTGCCGACCCTCATTCCTTTAGCACCAGAATGGCTAGCTTTGACGCGGCTCTGTCTGACATGAATAATCTGCAGATCTCTGAGGGCTCCAAGGTGAAGAGATTTGGGCAATTATGATGGCAATTTACTTAAAGAAAAAGTACCTGCAAATTGCTGAGAAATCTTGGGGGGCTATAAGTGGAGAGACTGCCTTTATCTTTTTCTTTCTTGCTTTTCTGAAATACTTGAGTTTGCGCACCTGAGCCTCTGTTTTGAAGCGGTTTCCCTCTCGCAAATGAGCAGCCACCTTCTTGTTGGCTGAAAGAGATTCAATCTGAGGTCCTTTTCAGACGGAACACTTGGCATTTCCCATACAGCAGGAACACTGCTGATTAATGGCAAAACAAATCGGCATATGTCTGAGATGGCTGTGACTTGGAAACTGCTGTTCTTTGTCATGACTTTTGTAAAACAATATGCTAAGTGAGGAGTGGGCGTATGCATGTCTTTGGGGAAATTTTTTCCTATGTAGGAACCAGCTATACAATCTGTGCATTGATTCCATTCTGGCCTTTTGGCATACTATTGGAATTTTCAGTGTTGATCACAATATTATGCCAGATTTGCACAAAACCGTCCTAGCCAGACTGAGGAGAGAAGCAAGTAACGGATACAGTTTTCTTATTTAAAAGGTCAGGTCTTTAAAAAGCTAACAATGTACATTCCATTTAAAGTTGATTTTATCAAATTTCCCTACAATATCATCACCATAAAACTACCCACTCCCACACTGGGTTCACATAAGTGCCCACATTTATGCCCGTCAGTATAGAATTTTATTCTCTTATACTGGAAATACCAAAATAACTTCCTACTGCTGTTAAGAGAAAACTTCCTTCTGCTGAGTTTGGCAGTACAAGTTTGAAAGAGAAAACTATAAAAGCAATTTTTAAGATACATAAAAGTATATTCTTTCTGATACTTCTAGTGGGAGAAACTATAATGCTGGCTGTTGTATGTTCTTTTATAGTGGACTTAAAATAGATTGAGACCGAGGGAAATCTATGTCCTTCAAACCAAGGACAACCACCCAAATCGCAATCACTTAAAAATATTGAAGATTAAAGAATGATTTCTAAGAGAGCCTCACTGCCAAAGGGGTATAGTCAAATTCTTAGAGTCAGTGGAGTCCTTTTTTAGCCAAAAAAAAGGCCCAGAAAGGAAACTTGTCTGTGATTAAAATTCCAGAATCCTAAGATTAATAAATTTCATGAAAAGGACACCCCAAAATAAATGTGAAGTTATTAGTGTTTGTTATTCCTCAATCCTAGAATAGTCATTTTCTCCATTTTTTCTAGTCTGAATGCTAAATTACATAGATTTCTCCTAGAAAGCACTACCTAAGTGGTAATATATTTATGGACTCACACAGAAATCATCTAATTCTGTCAAGGAAAAGTTAAGTCTAATTTCTGAAAGGCTGTCTCTGTTTTCCCCCACGAGCTGGGTTTCTGCAGGGTGTAATACAGCCGTGATGTTAGAAAAAGAAAAGAAAGGAGATTTTTGTAAGAATTCAGCCCTCCCCTAATAGATTAAGTTTATGTGCACTCATAACCCAGACCAGTCACCAGCAGTCAGTCTCGTTGGCACCACCGTAGTTTTTAAAAAGCAGGAAAAACCAGATATGGATAAGCCTCTGAAACTCCGCATTTATGAGCAATTCCTTCAAAGACATGAGATATCTTGTTTCCCTACCATATCTTTAAACACTCCTCTTAATTTCCCTATTAATCCTAGAGTCAGAATACTAACTGGGTGGCCGGATAGCAACCTGTGATAATGCTCTAATTCATATATATTTCTCTTTTGCCTTGCTTTGTTTTGTTTTTTAAGAAAATGACTCACTGAACTGTGTGCGTGTGATGCCTTCTTTTCCTCTTCTGGTCTGTAACCCAGTTGCCTTCCTTCCTCTCATAAAGAACAGTCAGTTCTCCAGCTGACTCCCCCTGGCCCACATTCAAACCCAGCCTCTTTTTCCATTCTACTTGCTCTGTCTCTCTCCTGCCCCTCATTGATCCCAGTTCTGCCTGACCTAGAGCCCTTTCATTTCGCTGCTCAGTCTACATTTGACAGCGAGGTGAGAGGAGCCTCTTCCATCCGTTGTCTCCAGGGGGTATCCCTAAGAGCACAGCATGTATGTAAATGGGTCTTAGAGGATTTCCAGTATGGAAAGACCTGTGAACGGGGCAGGCTCAGTGAACAACTATGGATCACTCATGCACCCTGCAGGTATTTCTTGAGCATTTACTCTACTGGTCCCTGGTGATTCTAAATTCCAGTTGCCATAGGTAAAGGAATTCTGTATCAGAGAATTCCCTCTGGATAGGCTTGCTTTGGAAGGTGAGGGTTGTACAGTGCAAAGAGCAAGTCCGATCACTCTGATTATCTCCCTGATGTCAGGCAAGTCCCTTTCCCACACATGAGTTGTCTATAAAATGTGAGGGGTCTCTGTATTTAGCATTTATATCCCCCGTAATTATGGGTCAAATGTGGCCATCTATTGAGAACCTCCTTGCAAACTATTGCGGACAAGAATGAAAAGAAGGTAAAGAATTAACAGTAGTCCGGAGAATGCCCGAGTCCAGTTGTAGAAACTCACTGTGTTGTAGCTGGGAAATAAGTGCCCCCAGTTTCTATCACTCTCAGGATTTGTCACTTTTATTTTTTCCTTCAGTGGAATAGATTTTCCCAAATATATTCTCACATGGTGGGGGGATCCTTCCCTCTTTTTCTTCTTCCAGGCTGAAGCTGTCCAGGAGGAGGAGGACACCGCCGTGCACGAGGACGATCTTTCCAGTTCTGTTAATGAACTCCCGGCAACTTTCGAATGCAGTGGTAGCTTTAGCCTGGATATGACTGAGGCAGAAGAAAAGGGCAATCGAGCACTGGACCAGTTTACTCTTGCAAGGTAAAGAAGCCCCTGGTGGAAACGAGCGGTGATGGTGTACCTGGCACTTTGCCTTGTATTCACTGTATCTCAAGTGAGGTCACGTGGGCACTGCTGGGACTTCCTAATGAGGAGTCCAAATTGGCTTCTGACTCAGAGGGCTCTCGGCTGGTCAGAGCCGTGCAACCAAGTGTGGAACTGAAAAGGGTACTCATACACAGGGACTCATAAAGCCATTGAGTAACGTAGAATAACACAGAGTAACATAAAGCCATGGCGTAACTCAAAAGCCAAAAAGGGGTCTGGGGACATGGTCCGGGTTTTGCACGCTTTGAAGATAAGCAAGACTGGCAAGCCTTGGAAATGAGGAGTTCTTTCCATTTCGAGTTTAAAGACAAGAACAAGAAGCTCTTTATAAGTTAAATACCTACTCTTTTTAAGTGGGTGGCTTTCAGCCTAGTCACTGATGTTTCTGAGACTAGTGAGCTGTAGTCAGAGAACACGAATGGACAAAAATAGAGAGGAATAGATAAAACACTAATGCAGCATCTAGAATAAATAACAAGTGATAAAGGCTACAGATTGGCTTCTGGAAAAGAAAGTCAGAATCCTAAAATCTCTCTTCTGAATGTGGACAAGAACGAAACAGGTTTGGATACGGCTAGACAGAGACCTTCTGTTATGGTGAGCAGTATCTGGTCTTTGAAGGGCAAGCTGATGGTGATAATACCCACAGAAGAATCTGACCTTTCACTTGTGTTTATTATCTTCCCTTTCCTCGTCCCTCTCAGTCCCTCTCACCCTGCGTTTCTCTTCTTGAATTTTCCCTTTGTCCCTTCTCCCTCTCCTCCTGAGCATTCATGCATGTGCAGCCATTAATACTCTCCCCCACAAAGGAAAAGTTAAAAGATTCAAAATGTTTGTTATAATGGTTCATAATGGAAAATGAAAAGGATCAAAAGTGCCAAAGCATGGCAAGTAGTGTTTATGTGTGTTTATGTGGGGAATGGCCACTGGGAGGGACAGTTGCTGGAGGCTCCAAGAGGTCAGGGGGAGCCTAGGTGTCTCAGTCGGTTAAGCATCTGGCTCTCGATTTCGGGTCAGGTCATGATCTCATGTTTCATGAGATGGAGCCCCGCATTGGGCTCTGTGCTCACAGCATGGAGCCTGCTTGGGATTCTCTCTCTCTCTCTCTCTCTCTCTCTGCCCCTCATCCCTCATGCACATGTGCACTCTCTCTGGCTCTCTCGCTCACTCGCTCTCTCTCAATAAATAAATGTGTAGAAAACTTAAAAAAAAAAAAAAAGGTCAGAAAGGGAGAAATCATAGAAATTCTAGAGAGGAAAGGTCTCTTTCCTCCAAGCAGAAGAGAACGTTGAAGGGCTGTGAAGGAGAGCTGAGTCCCTACAGCAACCTCAAAGGGAGGAGGGGACAGAACAGCTGACAGGGTTAGAATTTACACAGCCCGGTGAAGGATGAGGATGTCACTCCTTGACCAGGTTGTTTTCATCTTTCGCAGCTTTGGAGAAGGTGACAGGGGGGTCTCTCCCCCTCCCTCGCCCTTCTTCTCGGCCATCCTTGCTGCGTTTCAGCCCGCGGCCTGTGACGATGCAGAGGAAGCCTGGCGCAGCCACATCAACCAGCTCATGTGCGACTCAGATGGCTCCTGTGCTGTGTATACATTTCATGTGTTCTCCTCCTTGTTTAAGGTACGGTCCTCACTAGCAATTCAGACGACTAGGTCTCTTAGGGGAGCCAGCTAGCTTCCAGTTTCAGAAGGGGTGCTTGTTTCATTCTGGGTTTGCATTATTTTCTCCTCCAGATACCCCCCAGTTGCCTGTGACTTCAGCCTTTCTTCTGTTTAACCGTAATCTGCTCAACCTTCTTAAACTGGTATCGCAAAGGCCTTGCCCCCAAATGATTGAGTCCACACGCTGTCCTGTTCGCTTTTGCCATGCTGGCTTGTCTTGATGTCGTGATCCCAGGCAACCGTGACATGATGTCAGAACCAGCGAGTGGTATCATCTGCCGAGCCTATCCTGCACTCCTCTTAGACCCCTTCTGTACCTTTTTTCTTTACTGTTCATGTTTATCTTTTTCTTGTGTTTTATCTCTTTCCCGGCATGAATTCCTTAAACATGTCAGCCATAGCTATGAACACTTGCTTCTCCTCATAGATGCTTCTGGACACATGAACAGTCATAGTTTGCGTCTCCTGGGTGAGCCACAGCCTGGCGAGTCCAGATGGTGTCTTTGTGCAAATTGGAAACGGATGTCCCTTCCTCCAGAGCATTGCAGCACAGGGTGTGGCCAGCAGAGGGCAGGCTGGATCTCTATCCCTCCGCCAGGCACCTGTGGCATCTTGCACACAACTCAACGTAGCAGCCTCTGTGTGGACACCTTCAGATTTCAGCTATTATCCCCAAACACACTTACAACATCTGAACCAAAGAGGTGGAGGGAACTTGACTTCTGATGGGTGATCGAAGGTTTATTTTTATGCCTGCCTGTCTGTTGGTGTGCAAATACCTGTCGGTTCCTCTGTGCGTCTTGCTCTGAACTTTTGCTCTCTAAATTTCATCAAACGATTGGTGGAGGTGGGAGGGGCATCAATAGAAGAGAAAGATGGCCTGTTTTGAAGCAACCCTGAAGGTCTGCTGTCATCGCTGGAATTAACTAGCCCTGTGTGCTGTATTTGAGGCTGATCCTGTCTGGGAAAGTGGCATGGCTGGAAGTAATGCTTAGCCATGAAGATGAGGCTATGGGTGAAGATTTGTATGGTTACCATACAGTGTAGGAGAAAACTAGTTTTAAAAAGCCAGTATGTATGGTAGGGTTTTTTTTTAATTTTTTTAAGCTTTATTTCTGAGAGAGAGAGACAGACAGACAGAGCATGAGTGGTGGAGGAACAGAGAGAGAGGGAGACACAGAATCCGAAGCAGGCTCCAGGCTCTGAGCTGTCAGCACAGAGCCTGTCACGGGGCTTGAACTCACGAACCATGAGGTCATGACCTGTGCCCTACTTGGACATTTAACCGACTGAGCCCCCCAGGTGCCCCCCCTTTTTTTTATTTTTTTTAAGCTTTATTTCTGAGGGGGAGGGGGTACTATTTTTTTAATGTCTAGAAAATAGTGAAGATTATACACTAGCATTTCACTGTAGTTTACTCAGGGTGATGAGATTATGGGTGTATTTCTCCCTGCTTCTTTTTACTTTCTTTAGAACTCCAATTTTCCACTAATGAAAATGCCTTTCTTTTAGCATTTTTTCTAAACTTGTATTTGCTCACTCACAAAGCAGAATTGCCACTAATAATGCAGGGGAAATGTGAAAAGGGACTTACGTAGTAGTTCCAACTTTCAGTAGACGTGAGTAATGGGCGAGTGACCAGCCAGACAAGGTAGAACCCTCTTACACTGTCTTATAGGTTGAGCTCTATAGAGTAGATCATGAAAGAGGGACAGTCACTTGGCTGGACTGAGGGATGGGCCGACTAATCACCTTCAGGAAGAGCCATCGCAGAAGGGGAAGACAGGAAAATAAGGAATTCTATTAAAAGTGCAAAATGAACCACATCTTCTTTATCCATGTGGTTTATACATACAATGGAATACTACTTGGCACTGAGAAAGAATGAAATCCTGCCATTTGCAGCAACGTGGATGGAACTGGAAGGTATGATGCTGAGTGAAATAAGTCAGTCAGAGAAGGACAGATACCATGTGTTTTCACTCCTATGTGGATCTTGAGAAACTTAACAGAAGACCATGGGGGGGAAGGGAAGGGGAAAAAATAGTTACAAAAAGAGAGGGAGGGAGAAAAACCATAAGAGACTCTTAAACACAGAGAATAAATAAATAAATAAATAAAATTTAAAAAAAGAACAAACTGAGGGTTGATGGGGGAGAGGAGAAGAATGGGTGCTGGGCATTGAGGAGGGCACTTGTTGGGATGAGCACTGGGTGCGGTATGTAAGCGAGGAACCATGGGAATCCATCCCAAAAACCCAGAGCACACTTTACACACCGTATGTTAGACAATTTGACAATAAATTATATTTAAAAAATAAAATTAAATTAACTTAAAAATAAATTTTGAAAACAAAGGACCATCTGCCTCAAAGATTTCAAATTCAGGAAGCCACTATTAGTATAAAAAGTAAAGTCTGTTTTTGAGTCTGGTGGCCCTTCTTATGACCCATTTTTGGAGAATTACATACCAATAGTACTAACAGCTACACTTTCTCATTTTGAGTGTTATTGTGCTGCTCTCTCCCCAGTTTTCAGTTTCCTTTTAGTGAAATCTTTTAGAAAGCTGCCTGGACAAAACGAGGGTTGTGTCTTGTGATTAACCGGGAGCTGGAGGGGCTGTTAGGCTTAAGACAGAAAAAACAGGCTGCTGAGAGATAGGAATTCCAGAAACACTCTAACACTGAGCTGATTGAAATTCTAACACAAACTATGAGAAAGTTACCATTTGAGGTAAATTTACTTGTTAAGGATTTAGAAGCAAAGTAGTTTATTTTTTATATTGTTCTAAACTCTGTTTTAAAATAATGGTTACTGGGTAATAATTTTTGTTTGGCTGTTGTAGTCATTTTTTCTCATTATAGTCACTAGCTATTTGTGCCCCATTTCCTAGTCACGAACAATACTTTTCCCGCTGCCCAGCAAGACCATTTCCTCTTGGCCCTCTACTGTACTCTCAGTTACATGCAGACCCCTGATTGGAGCTCGCTTCAGCAAATGAAGCCTTCCCTTCCTTCTTTCTCCCTCCCCATCACCTGGGGTCCCGAGCATATCGTGGTTACATCTGTCACGCTTGTCACATTCTATCAGAATTCCTTATTGTCTGTCTCCCACAGAGTGGGCGAGTAATGGTGTCTGATTTTGATTTCCCAGCAGCTGGCACCATTACTAACACACAATAGGTGCTCAGTAAATGTAAGAAGCATGAATAGGAATCTTTTTTTAGTGGAAATCTTAGATGGTTTCTGATTTCATGCCAGTAGACCAGAAGGTTGAAACACGAGCTGGGAGGTGGGGTGGACCCTTGGCTTGAGGGGCACTTTGAGGTTTGGACTTTATTTTTCCATCCATGCATTAGGTAAATCCCTATGGACCTTATCTGCAATAATAGTCATACAAATGTGTACCTCTTTTTTGAGTTTTTGATATACATTTAGCCTTAAGAACTTTCTCAACTATCATCAAATGCTATGTGATTGAGAACAATACTAATAACACAACAGGTATTAAATAAAATATGCTGGGAATGAAATACATTTTGGACATGCCGTCTACGAAGCTGTTGGCCAGTCCTCACCATGTCTGTTTACTCTTTTCCAGCATTTTCCTATGAGTCTGAAGGCCACATTTCCCTGTATTTAGTTGGATTTGGGAGGGGATAGAGAGGAGGTAATTGCCAAAATAATTTGGTTTTAAAAACAAGAAATTGATTTCTAATGGTCCAGCGTGGACATCTTCCCAAGTGTCTCAGTCACTATACATCCTTCCTGCCGCTCCTGTGTTAATGTCGTCATTGTGTCACACAGTGCCACCAAATTATACAATGTGTTTATATGGAAGTTAGGTGAGGACATGACTGTCTATCCCCTAAATACCACCTGCCTTTAGAAGAGGCTCTAAAGCTCCCTGACAGGTAGGTTCACAGACCTCACCTTATCCTTAGGTAAAATGGAAAGAACCCCAAACTCTTTGGGGACCTGAGTCCTACTCCCAGCTCTGCCTTTCAACTAGATGTGTGATGCTACACGTGGCACTTGTCCTTCATCTCTGCTCTGACGTTCAGTCGGGTTTTTTAGTTTTTCTAACTGCACATAAAACTAAGTCAAATATGTATGCTACACATTATACCAAGGTTCTCATATATGTTAAATAAAAAATAATGAATATGCAGCATAGTTGGCACTTTTCTAATGTAAATCATAAAGAACCAGCCTGCTGTTGTTGTAGGGACATTCTACTTTGCTCACAACAGGGCAGAGAGGATTTCTCCCGGACTAGATTCCACAGCTCAAAAGGCATGACATCTCTTTGAGTTTGAAAGCCAGTGCCTAGGACTGAAGTTATTTTTTGGTTCAACATTGTGTTCTTTTTGTTAAAGATACTGTGTGTTGGAAGTTTGGGGGCTAAACAATGTTCCCATTTTGTCACCGACACAGGCACAGTGAATCAGATTCTTCCTGATTCCAGTTGTGCCTCAGGCTGTACAGGAGGACCTACCTCCTAGGAAGCATCATAGATTTGTGGAAGGAATGTGAGCGCTGGGGTCAGGCTCACCCTTCCTCTGTCACTTACTGGCTGCATGACCTTAGGCAAGTCGTGTCTTAACCTGGACTTCCTCGCCTGATGGTGAGGGTTAATGAGCCAGTGTATGCAACCCTATAAGACACAGTTATGGACATCTTGCCAGACACACCCTCAGAGGGAGATACTATTCCGGACCCATGTAGCATTTACTTTCATTTGCCAGAGATCCAAATGGCATTGTTTTGGTGCTCTCTCTCAAGAAGCTGTGATCTTGGGGAACAGGAAAGGGTTACATCGCATGGCCCTTTCTGTCTTGCGCACGTTGACGTAACCTCAGGAACTTCTCGCTGATCTGACAGACGAGCGAGGTGGACTCAAACTGCTGACCAGCTCTGACCATCAGCAAAAAGAAAAGCGCAATTTATTTAAAAGATTATGTAAACATCACCCTCTCGGAAACACCTTAAGAAGAAACTTTGCCCGCACTGGGTGATCACCTACTTGACTTGAGACCAACACTCACTCTACTCCCCATCTCCCCCGCCTCTACCTGAGGACCTATGCTCATTTGATGTTTTCATAAAGATTTAAAAGTAGTTTTTTGCTGGTATATAAGTTAAAACTCGGTTTTTATAAATGGTCACTGTTTTGCCTTTCAGAATATTCAGAAAAGGTTCTGCTTCCTAACCTGTGATGCTGCCAGTTACCTTGGAGACAATCTGCGGGGAATCGGGTCCAAGTTTGTCAGCTCTTCTCAGATGCTCACCTCCTGCTCTGAATGCCCTACACTCTTTGTGGACGCTGAGACTGTGAGTACCCAGTCCTGCTGTGGTGGCAAATGGCGGGCCCAGCTTAGGGTGTGAAACATACAGGTGGCATGCTAGTGTTGTGGTTTGTTTGAAAGACACTCAGTGTTTGTGAGCAGCACCATATTGTGACACGACCCCCAAAGGCCGGAGTCTGCATGGTAATGACTCTACATTGCCAGCCAAGGCCAAGTCATTTCAGGGAATTGGGAGAAAAATCCACGTTGATGCTCCCTCCGTGTCCTTGGCACCTGTCTCCAGTATCTTTGGATTTGACCGCTGTGAACGTGATGAGCTAACCCCCAGAGCTGACCTAGCCCATCCCCACCATGCCAAGTTGTCCAGCCAGATGGGTCTCCAGAGGCAACATGTCCTCATTTTCCTTACTCCCAAGTGTCAAGTGGAGAGAGATTGCCCCCTGGAGGGATTCATCCAGCCCAAACTGCAAGTGATGAAGTTGAGGGTTAAGTAAAGCATCCTCTGGCTGACTGCTAAATCATGACTTTACATATAAGTCTAAGCCTGCATGAGTGGTGAGCTCTTTGGGGTGTGTGTCACCTTTCTGTATATCCTCCATGCATCTCACACTGATGTCTTATATGCTGAGTAATGAACTAATAACGTTTAGAACCAAAGAGGATGTGCTTTGATTTCAAAAGTCTCTGAAGAATTAGTCTCTCCAAGGACTCAGTGGTCGGAATACAATAGGAGAAATCATTCTATCTTAAATGATTTAAAGCAAAGATTAACTATAAAATCAGTTCAAAAGTCTATTTGGAGATGTGTCTTCCCACTACTTGGAGTATTGCTGGACGAAGATATCAGAGTTTGTGCATCAAATGAGTACATCTTAATGTGGGCTCCTACGGAGTATGTGGTAAGGCTTGAATGTCTACACTGATATGGAGAAAACCGGATATTTTTGTAGGAGATTTGCATTAGCGAGCCAGTATTCAATTACAATTGCAGCTGATAGTGGAACAGAATTACACATTGCACAGCTTACTAAAAATGGACCCACTGGTCCCTACTTTACATTATTTCTAAATATATTTCTCTTTTGTATCTGACACAGCCATGCCTGTGTCTAGTTATCTCTCTAGTTGTGTTAATACAAATTATTTTCCTGCCTTCAGCTCCTTTCTTGTGGACTTCTGGACAAGCTCAAGTTCAGTGTTTTAGAACTGCAAGAATATTTGGACACCTACAACAACAGAAAAGAGGCCACTCTCTCGGTAAGCTTTTGTGTCTCTGTGCATATGCTTTCAGTTAAAATCAAATGAACCCACTTATGGGCCCTGGGAAGGTGTTGTGATTAATATAGGATAGGATCTTTGGGAGAAGAAAACGTCATCCATTCCTCTGTTAGCAAGACTACAATTGAATACTGGTAGAACTGTTAACAGTATGTATTATGCAAAAATGATACTACAAAAGAGAAATTATCAGCTTTCATTTTAGCTCCATAATTTCCCTACTTGGAAACGGAAACATGGGTATCTGCTCGATGTCTCCTTGTCAATGTGATTAACTTTTCTCAGAGATGTAAAATTGTTAATTACTTCCTCCCAGTGTTTGCCTCTCCTGAAACTCACTGGGGTAGATCTCTGCTCTCCCCTCCTCTTAACTGCTCTTGGTAGCTGTCTCTCCCTGACTCCATTGCTTCTCTTGGCCTCAACTCCAGCTCTTTACTCTTTCCTTCACTGATCTAGACCGTAAAATGTTAGGAACAGAAGTGATCCAGAAACCTCCATCAGACATGCGGACCCCCTGATTTCTGACAAGCAATTGTGTGTAATGACTGTGGGACGCTTCTTATAATATGCCAGGCACAACAGGAAAGGCATGGATTTTGAAATCGGATGTGGGTTCAAATCACAGATCAGCTACTTAAGGGTTAGTGACCTGGGATAAATTACTTACCTCCTCATCTCAGATTCATCATCTGTAAGACAGTGATAACAATTAATTTGCAGAATTGTTGTAAGGGTATAACAATCGTAATAGTTGTAGCACCTATCATCTCCTGAGTCCCTTCTATGTGTCCAACTACCTGATAAGAGTTAAATTTCTTAAATTAAATCATGTAATACTCATAACTACCCTGGGAGTTGCTATGATTATCCTCATTAGCTCAGAGGTAGAAAATTGGTTTTGAAATCCAGGTCTATGGAACTCCAAAGTCCGTGCCCTCAAACACAACACAATGTTTATTGCCTTTTAAATAGAAATAACGTATGTAAACTGCCTAGCACAGTGCCTCATACATAGAAGATATTCATCACAAAGTTACTTGTTTTATGTTTGTTGCTCTTGTTATTAATCTTTTCATGATCTGTCCAAGGGCAAGAGTTCTAACACTCTGCAATAACAATTCCCATTGTCTTTTACTCCTGTGGCTCCTTAATGGTCATTGTTTCCCATTTTCTCCATCATCAGTTAATAAAAGTAATCCTTCCATCCTTCCTGGTGAACAAACCAATCTTTTGATGTCAGATGCAAGTTTCAATTCTTCAGTCCTTATTGTTTTGTGTCCAGAGGTTCCTTCTCACATCTGTATTGGTTACCATCCCAGGTACTTAAGGCTGGTAGCATCTCTAAATAGCTGAGCTATTATTATAATAGCCTTTCTTACATTGAAGCAGACCTGCCCCCAGAGAAGCCACCCAACGTAACAGAGAGGTAGGTGGGTCATGAGTCAGGTTTCATGGTCCAGTACCACCCATCCTGTGAGGAAGTATTGGTTTTTATCTCCAAATCTCAATCATATGAAAGTTTTCTAACTGTATATGATTTTTTCAAAATGATACACAAACTAGGAGTGGTCCGATGAAACCATTCTCCAGGAACGATGTACCACAATGTTCAAATTATATTTTTAAGTGAGCTCACTGAACCCATATGAACAGATATTTTAATCTCAAATAGTTCATCTTCAACCAGAAAAAAATACTTTCAAAAAGTTATTGCAGCAAAATTTTATTTTACCATGATTAGAAGCTTAGTCGATTTTCCCTGTCAGGAGTGATGACAAAAATGTTTTCAGGGCATCACTGATTTTACCTCTGCATCTCTTTCTAACAACAGTGGCTCGCAAATTGTAAGGCAACATTTGCAGGAGGATCAAGAGATGGAGTAATTACCTGTCAACCAGGGGACTCGGAAGAAAAGGTAATAAAAACCTGTTAGAATTTATCTTTTCCATGCTCTGACACCCTGCGTTGATCTTGACCCACCCAAGAAGCGTAGAACACAAGAAAGGAAGATGCACAATGGGGTCATCCCATACATTCACAAGAAGCCAGTAGCGTAAGACACAATGATGTTCAAGCCAAGCATGACTGTGAGATTTGTGATTTGTGGGGGGAGTCTTCTTTTTGGAAAAGCAGAGGTATAAAAGTGATCTTTTTGCTGGACATCATTTAACTATACTAATCATTTCCTAATAAATCTGTTCTTCATTCAGAATATAAAACAAAATTTCATTCATTCTTCACTGAATCGCTCAGTTTCTTCAGGGAAGGAAGTCTTTGTTGACCTTTCAGCCATCACTCTAAAACAGATGGTTTTTTCTCATTTAGAGTTGCTTTAAGTAACACACCTCAGACCAGCTGGCTTGTAAATGTATGCTGTATTGTGAAAGAAATGGGGCAGAAGATTATGAATGGATTAAAATCATTCATTCTGCAGTTATGTACTAAGTGCCTCCTATGAGGTCCATATGGTGGATACAATAATGAACAGACAAGCCTGTGCCCTTGTGGAGCCTCCGATCTTGTCAGGGAGACAGACATGAATCAAAAACTCATCTAGGTGCAAACGGCAATAACTGCTATTAAGGAAAGAACTGTAAGCTATGGAAAGGAATCTGATCAAATGGGGAGAGTAGTTCTGAGAAGACTTCTCTATGAAAGTGTCATCTAAGTGAAGATCTCAAATATGAGCTAGAGATAGTCAAGTAAAGGGGAATGTGTAGAGAGCCTGTGCAAAGGCCCTGAGGCAGGAAGGGACCTGGCCCTTTGCAAGAACTGAAGAGAGTCTGGCTACAAGTGCAGAAAGCGACTTGGAGAAAAGTTTGGGAAGAGTCTGGAGAAGCTGGCAGAAGCCAGACTGTGCAGGGCTTGGGTGTTTATCTTAACAGCAATGGCAGGCAATTGAAATGTGGTTATGAGTAGATTCAGGCTCTCACACTCTACTGTGGAAACAGACTGAAGTGCTCAAGAGTGGATTAGGGAAGTCAAGTGAGGAGGCTACCTTCCAGTCAGGCAGAGGTGCTACCCTAGAATGACATCATCACTACTGGAGAAGCATTTTGGATTGTGCACCCTTCAGAGGATGAGAAATCATCTTCCTGTGTTACAAACAGTGCTATACTGAAATGTAAAAACAAAAAAAAAAATTTGAGGAGTAAAAATTTTCCACAGAATATCAGTGGATCAATTTCAGTTTGGTAGTTACTCAACAAGTTTGCGGTCCTGTCATGGGGAGTTCTTAGGCGAGCCCCTTGCTAAGTGTTAGTGAAGAGGTAAGAGATGGAACAAGCAAACTACAAGACTGAGAAATATCTAGAAAGGGTTTTGAAGGGTGGGTTGCATTTCCACATCGCTGCCCTCCTCGAGGACACATTTATATTTCACACTGTGTCTTCCAGAAAACTTTCGTATCCTTGAAGTCATTGATCTTCCTGGGCATGGCAGGTGGGGCAGGTGGTACCAGCCCCATTCTATAGATGAGGAAACCAAGCTGGACTTGTCCAAGGCTTCACCGTTAATAAGCAATGGGCAAAAACATGGCCTGGCCACAATGTCTGGAAATGGGCAAATGTATACAACAAATGGTTTATCTATATTACATTTTTAAAATACGGGTTTGATGGCATCATGTGAGATGTCTACCCTGAGCAATGCAGAGTTGAATATGAAGTTCAAAATACAACAAACTCTAGCCTTTTCCATCAGTGCCTTTATATGCAGCTGTGATGCGCTGCCTCGAAGGACTGTAACTCAGATTTTCACCAAATAACCTGTGTCATGAGCATACCCCAGAAGCTATATGTTAAAATACATTATATGATATATATTGCCTATGTTACAGATTTTTTAGCCATCCAGTGGCACCCATGCCTTCTGATTCCAGGCCCAATCCTCCCTCCACTATACTCTGCTGTTAAAATAAATTCAGCCCCGGGGCACCCGGGTGGCTCAGTCAGTTAAGTGTCCGATTCTTGATTTCAGCTCAGGTTATGATCTCACGGTTCGTGAGACAAAGCCCTACATGGGGCTCTACACTCACAGCATGGAGCCTGCTTGGGATTCTCTCTCTCCCTCTCTCTCTGGCCCTCCCACACTCATGCTTTCTCTTTCTCTCTCAAATAAACATTAATCCAGTCCAGAGATAAGTTACCAGGTTATGACTTATGGTTAGCAAAAACCTAGTCCCGTTCAAGATATAGTTTGTATAGAATATAAACACAGTTATCTAAACATTTACCCTCAATCATGTAATTGTTACCTTCTCTATAATCAAATCTCAATCAGGAAAATGTATTAATACACTGCAGATTTTTTACAAACGAGGGTTAAAAAAAATGTTTGTTCATTTGTTTACGGCTTCCTGGTTAAGTCTAAAAACATAGGACTTCTGGTTAAATTATCCTATTTCCCAAACATTCCAGTTTTCAAACGTGTGTTTCTGTTGAACTTGTAGTTTATTTCTGTTATTTTGTTCAGTTGCTCCTTCCCCACACCCCATTTTTTCTCACATCCCTCAAAGGGAGATTTCTGTTGTTTTTGCATAGTCTTCTTCCTTCTTGCCCATTTATTCTTTTTCATTTCCTCTTCATCCAATTCTTTCTGTGCTTCTGTATTGTAGTCCTTGTTTCCTCCCTTCCCTTTTCTTGTTTTTAGACTTCATTTCTTCATTCCTGTATTTATTTGTGGCAACTCTGTTAGTATCATAATAAGGCTTGAGAATACAAGGATGGAAAGAAACTAATAGTTTTCACGCACTGTACATCTATAATCTAATTTGATCTGTTCCAACAGTCTCTGAAGGGTTTTTTTTCAATTTTGCAGGTAAGAAAGTTGAAGTTGAGAGGCTACCTCTATAGGCCAGATTAGTTTAAAGGTAAAAACATACACACAGAAAAGTCTAAAGGACAATTTCCAGCATCTAAATGTCTGTGTGGTTTTAGGTACCTGTATGAAATACCAGAAGGGATGTGAGTGGGCTTATAGGAAAAGGTCAACAGAAGGCCAAATTCTGAGTCTGATGTTTCCAGCATTTTTGCAAAACCAGCTTGGCTCTCTTCCCATTGCTGGTATTAGCTCAGTGCATTACAATTGCCCTGCATAACGTGTGGACACGCTCATGACCAGAGAATTCAGACAATGAACAAATGTCCTGAAGAAGATGCTTTTGGTCTTTTGTATGTGACAATTCTGAGGACAAAGCTGGTCTGGAAGACCAATTGTATACCATCTACCAGAGAGAGTGCTCTCTGAGTCAGTCAAGGCCGGGTGATTTATTTAAATCCTCAGGATGCTTTGTTAAATTCTCTGTTTTGTTAGTAGACCCTGGATGTAGTTTGGCCACTGGAAATGCAGCTTAAACCGCATATTCTCTAGTCCCACCCACCTTACCTGAACCACTGCTGAAAGTGAGGTATGGCAAGGCACCGTGGGGAGTGTAAAAATGAGGACGACTGTGTTCCTATTGCAGATAACACTCATGCAGGGCTGAAAATGGGCTATGAGGGCAAATTGGGGAAAAGTCTTTACATGCTACTAAAGGTGGGCCTTGAGGACAGATGATGGGGTCACCCCCTTGAAATAATGATCTTATGTCCAGAGTTGCTAAGTACAGCTACCATTTGGCTTCCATCCCCAAGCAAAACCCAACAAATGTTTGACCTCAGAACACAGCTTTACCTAACCTCAAGTGATTCTCTCCAACTCTCTTGCTCAGTCAGATTCCCTGTCTTCTGGAACAGTTTGATGTTGCCAGTTATTCCGAGCACCATTTGCATGGAGACAAGTGGAATGGGGATGGGAAGTGACCTTGTGATTCACAGAATCTGTGTCTGAATGTAAATAGTGGAACAAACATGCCAGTGATTATTACATGGATGTTTCTGTTTCAGTAAAGTCTGTACTTGATGGAAGGATTAGTACTTGCCTTACTAAACTTAAAGCTCGGAGTTGAGCTCTCAGAGATGTCAGTCTGCTAGAGATGGAGACAGTATACACACAGGCATATAAAGTCTTCCCGCCCCCAAGCCCTACCCAAGTCTGGTCTGGTCTTTGCACAAGCTGATTTCTGCTCATTCCTAACAGGCGACAGAAGTGAGACATCGCTGTGGAATGGTTTATAGAAGAGGATACAGCTCCTTGCTGGATATTTAATATTTACTTTCCAGTTTCTCTTTTATTCCTAACATGAAGTTCCAGACTCAAAATAATGCAGAAAGTTTACACTGGTGGCCTGTGCACTGTCACCCAATTCACAGACGTATTAAGCTTGTACGATATTTTCTGAATTGGCCTGACATTAAAAAATTAAAATTGTTCACACATACACATACACTTACAACAGAATGCCGTCTCTAAAAAGGAAGAACCAGCAACACTAGGCCTGCCTTCTTTCGTGTCGGCGGTGAGCTTGGGCAGAAACCAGCTGCCTCTCTGGTCTGCCTTCCTCCACATTCCCACTGCACACTGACTTCCTACCACTGAAGGCAAGAGCCAGGTGCCAACCATCATGATGCTTGCACTGCTGTTTTTTCTTGTAAGAGAAATGTGTCTCTGTACGTCAGGCCCCCAAGTAGGGAACTGAGAGCTAGATAAATAGGGCTGTGTGTTTCAGGAAAAATGCGGAACCCATTAGCCCCCATTTGAGAGTGTTACTCTTTCTGTGAGAAGCATTTTTACGTACACAAGATTCAAGTGCCCGTCTGCTGAACCTGCTCGCTTGGGCATATATTAGAGGTACTGTACATGCTCTCAGTGCATGTATGAAACAAAACAGTTTCTTAAAAAAAAAACAACAGCATTTGTAATGTTGGGGAAGTATTTTTGAGGGAAGGCTTATTTTAAAAGACAGGCATGATTAATAAATGATTTAGGCTTCTGGGAGATTATAATAGCCATTCTCTGCGAATAACGCACAGTACTCACTGAGTAGAACATAAGACAAGGAGTATGATCTCTGTGTGTCTCATGAGAGCAGTTTCACTCATCTGCAGACACTGCTTTACCAGTGTTTTCTCAGCCTGAGCAAAAGGAGGGACACATCTCTTCATGACCCAAAACAGCACTTCTGATTAAGAATTTTGGTTTCCACTGACTTCTCCATTTCCCGTGGAAGTCACTGGGCATGGCTACCACTAGGTAGTTGAAATTGACAGAAGTGTGGGCCAAGGAGGAGACCCTCAGCTCCAGGGGCTCCAGGCAGCAGCGTGGGTCTTAGCCATACAATTAACGAATACGGCTCACGTCCCAGGTACTACAAAGCTGGAGATGTTTCCGTTTCCCTTGTTATAGGTGATTTTAGTTGGCACACTCCCAATTCAACAGGCATTTCTCAGCACTACTTGAACATTTGACTCTTTGGACTCTAGGACAATGATTTACATTTAGCCCTACTACATTTCATCTTATATTCAAACCATCATTCCAATTACTAGGATCTTTATGGGCAGTATCTCTCTCATTTATATACTACTTGTCCCTGTATAATCTATGAATGAGAAGCCTGAAACCTCTGTTCTTGTACAAATTGAACAAGTGACAGTTTCTGCAGCTAATTTATTAAACATCATCCTTCAGATAGAGTCAGTTACTCTTCTGTAAGGAATCCTTTTTCCTGTGTTGACTGAAAGGAAATGTCTGCTGAAGTTAAATTTTTCTTAAAAATAGTAAATACCAGGGGTTCCTGGGGGGGCTCAGCCAGTTAGATGTCCGACTCTTGATTTAGGCTCAGATCATGATCTCACGGTTTGTGAGATCGGGCCCTGCTTTGGGCTCTGTGCTGACAGCGTGGAGCCTGCTTGAGATTTTCTTTCTCCCTCTCTCTATGCCCCTACCCCACTTATGTGCACTCTCTCTAAATAAATAAAACTTTAAAAATATTTTTTTTAATAGTAAATACCTCAGGCTGTGTAATCTGTATCATAGGCTTAAAGGTATTGGTCTTTCAAAGCTTTAAAAGGTATTTAGGGCCAAGGTCCAAAAAGCTGCTCAACAAACATAATACATCAGTGTGCCAGACGCGAGTGATATGAGCAATAGACGAATACATATTGTTTATACCTACTTAGGAGACTAGATGCATCTGAGTTAAGAAAGCTGCCACATGAGGCTAGATGGTCTAAATTTTATCCCATTTAATTTAAACCAGTGGCTTTCAGAGATTAAATATGATGAAAATAATAGCTATTACATTACACCGTGGCTCATCTTTTGTCATGGTGAAAATTTCTCAGGTTTTTACCTGCCGGGCTACATTATAAGCATAGAACTCATTTCAGAGCAGAGTACAGAGAAACAAGAATGGCTATGCTACTGTTAATGAACAACAAACCAGATTATTCTGGGCTTTTAAGCTACACTGCCTGTGATCAGTTCTGAACATCCTGGTTTCTTGACCTTTTTTTCCTCATTTTGAGAAAACCTACCTCTAACTCCAATTTATAAATCAAGTGATATTAGGAGTGCAGGAGTGGAGCTTGAAGAAAATCCTTCTGACCAAATAAAATGGTGACGTTCCCATAACAGTTTCAAAAGGAATCTTAAGTCACCCAAACATAAATACGTTCATAAAGACTTATGAGGAGATTATTTTTAAAACCTGAATGCAGGAAAATATTAGCACAGGAGAGATAAAAGGTTTTAACATTTTCCATAAAATCACCCCCCAGAAAGGCATTTTTCAGTATCTTTTTGAGAGCTCGAAATGCAAACGAGGCCCCAGCCTGTGGCCTAGGAAAGGATTCTGAGATAATAAATATCAAGGCAGCTTGCACCAGCCTACCTAAAAAGGAGACTTTAAGACAGACCCCGAGAACTGCTGTGTGTCAAGTTGGCCATCCCCCAAGAAATACAGTTTTGTGCCCTGAGAGCTGAGTGGGAGGAACTGATTGACAAAGAAATTCCTCAGCACCAAGCTGAAGTCAAAAAGGCTCATTTGCCTTTATTGAACAGAGGACATTCTGCTTTAACTGATTTGATGACTTTCTTGGATTACAACCTTGTTTTGGAAAACAGTGAAAAGATTGCACATTTTTCAGTACTTAAGGTTTGCTTATAAAAACATCTAGGCATGAAGTTTTCTTGAAAACAGTAAATACCTCAGGCTGTGTAATCTATGTCACAGGCTTCAACATATTTATCTTTCAAAGCTTTAAAAGATATTCATGGCCAAGGTCCAAAAAACTACTCAATAAACACAATAGTCATCAGTGTATGTAACTTACACAATATGAGTAACAGGTGAGGCAAGAAAAGACCCTCAGAGAGCAGAGGGTGGAGTTGGAGGAGGTTGGTAATGGTGAGGCTTTATGTTTGAAGATACTAATAATTTGATAGTTTTATCTTTTGTGTATATGGTACCTTATATTGAATATAATACATTAAACTGGTAACAACCCAGAGATTTTTTTTTTTTAGAAAGAGCTTTAAAATAAGTGGTTTTTCCTATCAAGGATTAGAAACTGAGTTAGATATGTCTTTAAATATTCTGAAAATCCAGAACCAGATATGTTGATCCGTAATTAGGAATGGACATTTTTTTTAGTATTCTGTCAGATTCTGGTTATCTTTCCACACACTCACACTTTCCTTAAAGCCACGTCTATGGTTATGATATGATGACACCAAAAAATGGAAGCCATAATGGAACATGGCCCAGTTACAAATTTATATGCTAAACTACCCATCAGTTCTAGATTACTTTTAAAAATTGATAAAATTATAAGAAATGAAATACAAGAAAATTATTTGTCATATCTCACTCTTGTTTCAGATTATACAGACTAGATTTATTCCTTTGAAATGACTACATCTAGCAGTCCTATAAAATATTCTTAATGAGGAAGGTGAGCTGAATCTAAAGAAAATGCCACTTAGATGGTTAATTATATTCTATGTTAACTGGATAGTCATAGTTGAGCAGATAAGAAACCAAACAGATTAAAGACTCTACCTTAACCGATAGTTAGCAATAGCATAATTTGTTTGGGCTACAGTTCTTTCGAGTTACTCAGTTGGTCTCCTCACAGTTTTACTATGTTCGCATATTATTTACAGTTAAACACTAAAACCTGCAAGCAATAAAAGTTTGCACTTCTAGTGTCCAAGACTGACAAAACCTAAACCAACTAATCAGAGGATCTAAACGATTACGAATTCTATTTTTCAGTGACATGTTTCCCATTCAAGCTTCTTTTTAACTGGACCGCTGTGCATGTTGAATGGGTACAAGATGTGCAACCGTTTATCAAGTTTGGGCAAGCAATGCTAATACTTATGCTGACGGTTCTGCTCTTGGAAGAGGGCCATGCTTTCCGTTGCATGCATTACACTGACCCTGTACTTTCTTTCCTTTCCTTTGTTTCCTGTGCCATGCTTGCTGTGTAGCAAATGGAATCTCTTGCAGTAAGTTAACTTTCTTTCATACTCTTTGTCCATTTTAGGCATGGACCCATAACAAATCTTATTTTTACTGTTACTGTTATATCTCTTAGCATGTTTTCCCCTTTGCGTTTCATTTTATTTTATTTGGTAGACTAAGATGTGCAGTGAATTAGTAGCATTCTGGGCTGCTTTTGTCCCAAAGTAGAAACTTAAGTTGCTATGAATTCTCATACTATCAGCGGGATATTTTGAGTAATAACCAGCATTATCTTACACTTACAGAGGACAGAGTTTTCATAACTAGGTTTCACCCTAAATTGTGAAGGTGATGATTTAAACAATATTTATCTGCAAGACTCTGGCAGTTATCTTTTATATCAGATTTTAACAAACTTCCATAAAGAAAGGTTTAAGTGATCAAAAAGCAAAATGCTTTACTGAAACAACCAAAGATCTAATTTGGGTTAAATGTGTGAGTGTAGCTACTTCTTTAAACTTATGTTCACTATCAGCACCGAGAGATCAAATAAGTCTAAACCTAAATCTAGAATGGTTCTTTTCCTCCAGGGGCCAGGGAAAGGACAAGAGAAAGAAAACTTCATTCACTATAGCCTTAGCATGATTTTGGTAACTTTTAACAATTAGGATCAAAAGTCTGTTAACAACACTATAGGATATCTTCTTAAAGCCTAAATTTAAATTCTTATAATTTCTCTCCCTCAACTCATTTGGGGGAACAATTTTAAATGACCTCAGAAGCTCTCCATTCTGAATTCTTTATGACTATTAGCAAAAGAAAGGGCCTATTTACCCTTACTTAACCACATTTGAAAACTGAACAGTGACATGTTTAGTTGAAGCCACATATTTAACCCACTTTCACTGGTGCCTGCTGAGCCATGAAATTCTATCTCGTGAAGGCTGCACTTTTCCTTTCACAGAATCCACATCCACCACCTAGGAGCTAACTCATTCTTCGAATAAAACAGGCGAAGTGTAGAGGCCATTGCAAGCAGATACGGCTCAAAGAGTAGTATGATCGTTGGTGCTGGAATTACCCAAGATGTACTTTTCCCTCATGGTATACATAAGCCATATAATGAAAACATTTTAAATTCCAGAGGTATCTATAGGGCTCAAGGGCCATTTTAGAGGACTAGTTTTTGATGTTCTTTCCACGGAGAGTTTTGAATGTGTACTTAATTTCTCCTTTTTGGAAGCACTTGTAGCCCCTTTCTATCTCTGTAATTCAACAAACATTTATTGAGCACCGAGTAGAAGCACTGTCAATAAAACAGATACACCACCTTAGAGGAACATATGACTGCCTGCTGTGTTTACACAGGCTTTAAGATGAGCGTCTGCACCCAAAAAGGCCGCCACAATTGTCTCATGGAGCAACCTCCCAAACTGCTGGATTTATAAATTTAACACCTAGAATGACTTAATGTTTTGCTTTTCAATAAAAATTGAAAAATGTCTTCAATTGAAAAATTAAATTTCCCTTGAATAAAAAAATTTTCAAACAATTTTAGCTTATAAAAATTAAGACAACCACAATGAAGATGACCGTGGTCGTAATTTGTAGATGCATAATTGGCAAATATATGGGAATGTGGCGATTCACGGAGTCCCTTTATAGCTACTACTCCTCTCTAATTGGTCAACTTCCAGGAACGATTCTATATCATATTGTGATTTTTCTCACTGATATTTATTGACTGGATTCTATTGTTCTGTTTCATCTGGAGTAAGAACAGCTAGTTATGTTTCCTTGATTTAGAGAGAAAAACATGTTTTTCTACCCTGAGACTTCACTTGCTATACAAGAGTGATCTTTAATAACGACTTCTTCCCGTGCAAACTCTCTCTCTAGCAATTGGAACTGTGTCAGAGATTATATAAGCTGCACTTCCAGCTGCTGCTGCTCTTTCAGTCCTACTGTAAGCTCATCGGCCAGGTGCACGAAGTCAGCTCCATGCCAGAGGTGAGCCACACACCTCCCGACCCCAAGTCCTACCATGCAAATCATTCCTTTCCTTTTCTTCTCTCCTCCCATCCCACTTATAACTGTCCGAGCGATTGGATTCCCACATAACTGATCTACAGCACCAGGACTGGGGTGAGGCAAGCGACAAGCCTCGGCTCAAAATTGAAGGACGACCCTGAGAGCGAGGGCCTCCCCGATGCTGTGCCGAAAGGCCTCACTTGGCCCACCCTCGTCCTGGCCCTGGTGTTCTGGACATCGATACTTAACGTGCCCGGTATTGTGGTTTTTCTTCTTGAGATTTAGCTTTTTGTACCTGCCACCTCTGAGACAGGGATAAGGAGGACTGAGTCCACAGTGCATCCACACCTATGGGTCAGAGACGACTGCTCCCCCAGTAGACCACGCCCAGGCTTAACCACATCTCGCAGGCAGTTAAATGTGAGGAGCTGAGGTCGGAGGAGAGATGTGGTGGACCAAAGGTACAGATGTGCTGGGCACCAGTGAACAGCCAGGAGTCTGTGAAACCATCCTACCAAGAGTGGTGCGGGGAGGAGGGAGCCCAGGAAACCGCACATCGGAGGAGGGGAGAGGAGGAGAAACACAAATGCCAGTGATGAAAGGAAAATGGGTAGTTTTTAAGGATACTTCCAAAGGCCAATTTCAAGGGAGGGGTAGGAAACAAACAGGTTTCCTCCACAGCGTTGCAGATTATTAGATAAAAGAGAACACAGTTGATACAAATTATAGGACATGTTGTCAAGATAAAGTTTGCTCCTATTACTATTCTAGCAAATACTAACAGGATCCTTAGATTCCATCTATGCTCAAAAACTAATGCACATGCAAATGTGACTCATGCCATTTTCTATATTTACAAAGCAATTTAAGTTTCACTTTAGATTAAGAAATTAAGGATTCATACCATGTGTATATATGTTTTGCATAATTATTTAAATCTAGTAAATTTAAAGTGATTTCTCCTCAGTTATTTTAAATCTAGGTAAGTTTTAAATGCTACATACATACACACAGTATATAAGACATCCCTAGATTTAAAATAATTAAGATACTGACTTGCAAACTTAAAAATTATATACATAAAATTCCCTATCTTTTTTTAATTAAAGTATACTTGACATACAATATTATATTAGTTTTACACATACAACATCCTGATTCCACATTTATATACATTAGGGAATGCCACCCCAGTAAGTGTAGTTACCAAAGTTATTATAATATTATTTACTCTGTGCTGTACTTTTCATCCCTGTGACTTATTTTACAGCTGGAACTTTGTACCTCTTAATCCCCTTCACATCTTTCACCCAGTCCCCAACCCCTCCCCTCTGGCAACCACAAGTTTGTTCTCTATATTTGAATCTGTTTCTGCTTTTTTTGTTTTGTTTTTTAGATTCCACATGCAAGTGAAATCATATAGTGTTTATCTCTTCCCATCTGACTTACTTAGCATAATACCCTCTAGATGCATCCATGTTGTCAAAGGCAAGATCTCATTGTCTTTATGACTGTGTAATTATCCATTGTGTGTATATGTGTGTGTATCTTTGTACCACGTCTTCTTTACATATTCATCTATCAATGGACACTTGGGGTGCTTCCATTATCTTGGCTATTGTAAATAACACTGCCATAAACATAGAGTACATTTATCTCCTCTAATTAGTGGTTTTGTTTTCTTTGGGTAAGATACCCAGTAGTGGAATAAGTGGATCATACAGTAGTTTTAATTTTTTGAGGAACTTCCATACTGTTTTTCCACAGTGGCTGCCCCAATTTACATCCCCACCAACAGTGCACAAGGGCTTCCTTTCCCCAGTCTCCCCAACGCTTGTTACTTCTCATCTTTCGGATATTAGCCATTCTGACTGGTGTGAAGGGGTGCCTCGTTTTGGTTTCAATTTGCATTTCCCTGATGATTAGTGATGTTGAACATCTTTTCCTTGGACTGTTGGCCATTTGTAGACTTTGGGAAAAGTGCCTATTCAAGTCCTCTGCCCATTTTTTCATCAGGTTGTATGAGTGGTAATGTATTTTGGAGATTAATCCTTTATCAGATACATCATTTGCAAATACTTTCTCCCATTTAATAGGTTGCTTTTTCACTTTATTGACGGATTCCTTTACTGCACAAAAAATTTTTAGTTGCATGTAATCCTACTTGTTTCTATTTGCGCTTGTTGCTCTTGCCTTAAGAGATGTATCCAAAAAAGTATTGATAAGACCAGGGCCCAAGAGTATACTGCCCATCTTTAATCCATTTTATTTTTGGACATGGTATTAAAAAGTGGTCTCATTTTTCCAACACCATTTCATGAAAAGATTTTTTTCTCCTCCATCATATATTTGTGCCTTGTCCATTAATTGTGTAACTATGGATTTATATCTAGGCCCTCTTCTATTTTCCAAGCGTCTGTGTGTCTTTTTGTTCCACTACCATACTGTCTTTGATTACTATAGCTTTGTAATATAGTTTGAAGTCTGGGATTGGGATACCTCCAGCTTTGCTGTTCTCACAATTGCTTTGGCTTTGGGGGTTCTGTGATTCCATATAAATTTTGGGATTTGTTCTAGTTCTATGAAAAATGCCATTGGTATTTTCACAGGAATTGCACAAAAGCTGTAGAATGCTTTGGGTAGTATTGACCTTTTTAAAATAATCTTCCAATATGTGAGCATGCTGTATCTTTCCATTTGTGTCATCTTCAGCTTCTTCCATCAACATCTTATGGTTATCAGAGTGCAGATCTTTTACCTCCTTGAATTTATTCCTACGCATTCTATTCTTCTTCATGGAATTGTAAATAGGACTGTTTTTCTTAATTTCTCTGATAGTTGGCTATTAGTGTACATAAATGTAACAGATTTCTGTATGTTAATTTTGTATCCTGCAACTTTACTGAATTCATTGATTCTAATCATTTTTTGGTGGAGTTTAGAGTTTTCTATATATAATATCCCGACATCTGCAAATAGTGACAGTTTAATGTACTCCTTACCAATCTGGATGCCTTTTCTTTCTTTTTCATGTCTGATTGCTGTAGCTAGTACTTCTAGTACTATATTGAATAAAAATGGCAAGAGTGGGCATCCTTGGCTTGTTCCTGATCTTAGAGGAAAAGCTTTCAGCTTTTCCCTGTTGAGTATAATGTTAGCTACAGGTATGTTATATATGACCTCTAGTACATTGATGTATGTTCCCTCTATACCCACTTTAAGAGCTTTTTTTATGAATGGATGCTGAATTTTGTCAAATGCATTTTTTGAATCTATTGAGATCATATAATTTTTATCTTTCATTTTGTTAATGTAGCTTGTCACATTGGTTGATTTGTAGCTATTGAACCATCCCTATATCCCTGAGATAAATCCCCTTGATCATGGCAAATGCTCCTTTTAATATATTGATGAACTCCGTTTGCAAATGTTTTGCTGACAATTTTTACATATATAGCATTAGAGCATTCCTTTCTCTTCAACTTTTGGGATACTTTGAGAAGGATAGGTATTAAATATTTTTTTTACATGTTTGGTAGAAGTCACCCATGAAGCCATCTGGTCCTGGACTTTTGTTTGCTGAGAGTTTGGGGATTATTCAATTCCATTACTAGCAATTTGTTCAGATTTTCTATTCCTGATTCAGTCTTGGAAGATTATTCCTAGGAATTACTCAACATATTTTTTTAATGTTTATTTTGAGAGAGAGAGAGAGAGAGAGAGAGAGAATGCACACAAGCCAGGGAGGGGCAGAGAGAGAAGGGGAGAAATCCCAAGGAGGCTTCTTGCTGCTAGCACATAGCCAGACGTGGGGCTTGAACTCATGAACCAGAGCCGAAACCAAGCATCGGACGTTTAAACCAACTGAGCCATCCAGGCACCCCAGTCTTTATCTTTTCTAGTAAGCCACTCTTAGTTTCATTTTTCCATTTTTTTAGATTCCATTTCATTTATTTCTACTCTGATCTTTTGTCATTTCCTTTCTTCTACTAACAGTGCTTTGTTTGTTCTTCTTTCTCTAGTTCCTTTAGATGTCAGGTTAGATTAAGATTTTTCTTATTTCTTGAGGTAGGCTTGTAGCATTGTAAATTTTCCTCTTGGAAATACTATTGCAAGGGGGCCTGGGTGACTCGGTTAAGTGTCTGACTTTGACTCAGGTCATGATCTCAGTCTGTGAGTTCGAGCCCCATGTCGGGCTCTGTGCTGACAGCTCAGAGCCTAGAGCCTGCTTTGGATTCTGTGTCTCCCTCTCTCTCTTCCCCTCCCCTGGCTTGCACTCTGTTTCTCTTTCTCTAAGATAAAACATAAAAATATATATATACTATTGCTAAGTCCTATCAATTTTGAACCATTTTGTTTCCATATTCATTTGTCTTGGGATATTTTTCTCTGATTTCTTAATTGATCCATTGTTTAATAGCATGTTGTTTAGGCTCCATGTGTTTTTTTCCATTACTTTTTAAATTGATTTCTACTTTCATACCATTGTGATTACAAAAGATGCTTGATATGGTATCTATCTACTTAAATTTATTGAGATCTGTTTTTTGGCCTAACATGTGATCTGTCCTGGAGAGTGTTCCATGTGCACTTGAAAGGAACGTGTATTCTATTCCTGGGCAGAATGTTCAGTATATATCTGTTAAATCCTAAATCCATCTAGTCTTATGGCACTCAAATCTGCTGTGATTTTCTGTCTGAATAATCTATCCCTTGATGTAAAGGAGTATTTAATTCCCCTACTAATGTATTAATGTCAGTTTCTCCCTTTATGTCTGTTAATACTTGCTTTATCTATATAGGTGCTCTTAGGCTTGGGTACATAGGTATTTACAATTGCTATATCTTCTTGTTGGATTATCCTTATGTAATGTCCTTGTCTCTTGTTAGTCTTTACTTCGAAGTCAATTTTGTCTGATGTAAATACTGCCACCCCAGCTTTTTTTTCCACTTGCATTTGCATGGAATACTTTTCCCATTCCTTCACTTTCAGTCTGTATGTCTCTAGGTCTGAAGTCGGTCTCTTGTACGCAGCATAGAAGTGGATCTTGTTTTCTTTTTATACATTCATTCATTCTAGGGGTTTGATTGGAGCATTTAGAACATTTACATTGAAAGCAATTATTGATAGGTATGTACTCATAGGTAGTATCTTGTTTTCTGGTTATTTTTATAGCTCTTCTCTTCTTCTCTTTCCTTGCCTTTTGATGGCTTTCTTTTCTTCAGTGTTATGCTTTCTGGTTGTGGTTACCATGAGGTTCATATATAACATCCTATGTGTCTAGCAATATGTTTTAAGTTGAAGTTCAAACATGTTCTAAAAGCTACATCTTTAATTCCCTACCCCATTTTACGTATGTATATTTTATATTTATTTTGTGTATCACCTAATTTTTGTAGATATAATGGATTTTACTAGTTTTTTCTTTTAGCCATCATACTAGCTAAGTAAATGACCTACCATCTTTAGTATAGGTTTACCAGTGAAATTTTTTCCTTTCATTATTTCTTCTAGTTATGGACTCTTCTTTGCTTAAAGAAGTCCCTTACATTTCTTGTAAGACTGGTTTAGTGGGGATAGACTCCTTTAATGTTCATCTGGGAAACTCCATCTCTCCTTCAATTCTGAATGATAAGCTCCCAGGTAGGGTATTCTTGGTTATAGACTTTTTTCCTTTTAGCACTTTGCAGGCCAAAAGGCAGTGGCATGATCTATTCAAAATTCCTGCCAAGAAATCAGCTTATAGCCTGATGAGGCTTCCCTCCTGGGTAACTAGTTGCTTTCCTATTGCTGCTTTTAGGATTCTTTAATTTTTTGACATTTTAAATATTATGTGACCTCCTTGGGTTCATTGTGTTCAAGGCGCTCTGTACTTCTGGGCCTGGATCTGGAGTATTTCCTTCTCAGGGTTAGAGAAATTGTCTGTTACTACTTATCTTCCCCTGTCTTCTCCTTCTGACCCCTATAATGCAAATGTTAGTAAAACTGATGTTGTCCAAAGGTCCCTTAACTTAGCCTCATTTTTTTAAAATTTGGGGTTTTTTGCGGTTCAGCTTGTATGCTCTCTATTACTCTTCCAGATTGTGACCCATTCTTCTGCATCCTCTAATTGCTTTTAATTCCCTCTATTGTATTTTTCATTTCAGTTATTATATTTTCCAACTCTGACTGGTTGTTTATATTTTCCCTTTGTTGAAATTCTGAGTTCATCTACTCAAGTCTAGTGAGTATCTTTATGGCCATTCCTTTGAACTTGTATCAGGTAGATTACTCATCTGTTTTGTTTGGGACTTCTCAGGTTTTATATTGTCCTTTCATTGGGAATGTATTTCTCTCTTTCTGCATTTTGTCTAACTCTGTTTCCTTGTATTAGATCTTGAAATTAGTGGCCTTATATAAAAGGTGTCCTCCGGAGCCCTGTAGTACACGCCCCTGGTCAGGAGAACCAGGCACGCCAGGGGCGTCTCCTCTGTGGGCTGTACGTGCCTGCCTTTGTTACTGGGCCAGGATTCCTGCAGGCATATTGGGGAGCAGGGATGACCCCACCTAGGCTGGCTGAGTGGCCTGGCTACAGGTGCCACAGGTCTGCTGGTAGTGGGGGTTAGCCCCTGGTACCTTCTGGCTGAGAGGCCTGCCTGCCATGGCAGAGCTAGCGGTGGTAGAGGTTGGCAGAACTGGCTACCCCCAGCATCAGGCCGGCTAGACTTGAGAGGAAGAAACCAACACTTTTATTCCCAGAAGAAGTTCCTATAAATCCCTGCCCGTCTGACACATGCCCTAAAATTAGTCAATAAATCTGCTTCATATATAGCCCAGATGTTTTTAATACTACTGCCTCTGAAATGCCTCAGAATGATTCATATAGTGTGCTGGCCCTTTAAAAGCAGAACCTCAGTTTACTATAGTCCTCCCCCTCTTCTGGAGCCCCAGGGGTTTTCAAAGCTGGATGGTATGGGGGCTCATCTTCCCCATTTTGACTCCCAGGACAAGGCGTGCCTGATGTGGGGCTTGATCCCCTCACTCCTCAGAGAGCTCTGCACCTGTGATACCCTTCCTCTTTGTGGATCGCCACACCTGGAGTTTGGTTCTTTACCATGTCTCTGCCCCTCCCACCCTATCGATGTAGCCTTTCTTTATATCTTTAGCTGTGAAAACACTGTTCTGCTGGTCTTAAGATTGTTTTCAGAGGGTGTTGCATTATATGAAGTTGTAGCCTCAGACTGTCCCTGGAGGAAGGGAGCTCAGGGTCCCCCTACTCTGCCGTCTTCCCAAGCTCTTTCTCTGATATCTTACTTAGAAGAATTACCTCAGTAAATTTTAAGCCTAGTACTGGAGTAAGTAGTTGCATTTAATAGGCATCTGTGCGAAGACAATTAATTCTGGCCCCCTGGGCTAGCTGGAAATGAAGAAAGATGAAAATGTTGGCTACATCAACTTTCCAAAGAAGACATCATCAACTTACATTACAAAGGACAAAATAAACCTTTAAGTGTACATCAAGTCATTAAAATGCCCTTGAGATCAAATTACAAAACAGCTGACTTCCATAGTATATTTTGGGGGCACGAAGAAGTGACATAGGTTCTCTTTTTATGATGGCTGGTACCAACGGAGAAGTTTTGAGGTAAAATATCTCTTACCTCTGTAACATGAATACTAACATCACCTTGAGATTTTTCTTCCTTAAATTGTATCTTTCATCTTTTCCCATAGCATACAAATAGTGAGAAAAAATTCTTTTTCAAGCAAGATCTATGTTTATGATTACATTTATTTGGCACATAAATGCTTAATACTAAGCATTTTATATACATCGTCTCCTCTTTAAAGTTACCTGTGAGGCAGGTAATGTCTTCGGTCTTACAAATGAGAAAACTAAAGCACATATAAGTCTATGTACTTGACTACGGTCCCACAGTGCAGTGCAGAATTGGCATTTGAACCCAGCTCCACCCAAGCCTAGTGTCTTACGCATTTTAACTCCGGGTTTGTCCTTCTACTTAAATAGAAAACATGTTAAAGGAAATGTTAGCCCCTCATCTAAGGAGAGTATCCCAGTGGTTGATACATAAAGTTATCCAATGCATCCAACCCCTTACACATCCCATGTAGTAATTTTATTTGTCCTGTTTTAGCTTACCAAGATATTAAGCTTGTGCTTAACCAAACCTTAATACAATGAAGATTTCTTCTCTAAGGGATGCAAAATCCAGCTTGCAACTAAATACAATAAAAATAACTTTTTTTTAACAGCTGCTAAATATGTCCAGGGAACTGAGTGACTTAAAGAAAAACCTGAAGGAGGCCACTGCGGCCATTGCAGCTGACCCTCTCTATATAGAGGGTGCGTGGTCTGAGCCAACCTTCACATCCACCGAAGCGGCCATCCAGTCCATGCTGGAGTGCCTGAAGAACAATGAACTTGGCAAGGCTTTACGGCAAATCAGGGAATGCAGGTAACTCTACTATTGCTTTTAGAAATGGTTAAAGGATATCCTTGCCTAATAGTTACTTTGTCATGGTGGGGGACTGAATCACTACAGAAGGGACATCCAGATATTTTATACACATCCTTCTCAGCTCTTTACCACGCCAGAAATATCAGATTTTAGAACTTGTGTGTCTAAAGTCTAGGCGTTATTTTTCGCCTTTTGGTCATCCCTAAAAATGTTGAAACACTTCAGATTATGTTGGACTATACTTTGAGAACTATTACCTGAATGTATCCTTGTCCCCTTACATTTTGATACTATCTTCACATTCATCAGAATCAGAATGTTATAGCAAATCAAATTCCGTTCCAATAGTTAGAAGCTTTAGATATTTTCATCAAAACCAGTAACATTCTACAGTTGGTTATGGTGATGTTTGCAAAACTCTGAATATACTAAAAGCCATTGAGTTGTATTCTTTAGATGGTTGAATTGTATAGTATGTGAGTTATATCTCAAAGCTAGTGTTTTTAAGTAATATTCTTATGTTACCGAGGCTAATAACCTCCCAACTTTGTGATCAATAGTGCCTCTAATCTGTGCTGTTTTTTAATTGCAGAAGTCTGTGGCCCAATGACATCTTTGGAAGCAGTTCTGATGATGAGGTCCAGACACTACTGAATATTTATTTCCGTCATCAAACTCTGGGACAAACGGGTACTTACGCGTTGGTAGGGTCTAATCAGAGCCTGACCGAAATCTGCACCAAGCTGATGGAGCTGAACATGGAGATCCGGGACATGATTCGCAGGGCCCAGAGTTACCGAGTCCTCACTGCTTTTCTTCCAGACTCCAGTGTTTCTGGCACTAGTCTCTGACAGGAGCCTCCCATCCCCCATGCGTTCCAAGCTGGGGGTGCTGTCATGCTGGGGTGACGTCATTCAGTGTCTTTTCAGCCTTCAGAAGGCTTGGTCAGACTGTTCTCCCTCTTGTTACCTGTAGGACTTTTTCTAAACAGGATGACAGAACTTCCAACGTGTAGCAATACTATAAGAACCAAGGTAGCATAGAACATTCTGGGACAGACTCCATCCATCATGCTGTGTGGCACAAAGGTGTTATCATTTCACTGAGCAGATGCAACTCACTACTGAAGAAAGTGACTTCCATTGCATACCAAAGCCGACTACACTGAATAATACCTTCCTTTCTAGAAACAGTTTTAGATTGGCAAAAGTGCAATGTTTTCTTCACTAAAAAATGTTTTATATTCTAAAACTTGTACATTCTTTTTTCTTTTCCTTTTTTTCTTTTTTTGGTGGGCTGAGGAAGGGACAGGCAGAATGAAGCTGGCCACTGAAAATTGTAAGACGGTCAAAAGCTGACAGCCTGTGTATGTGAAGAGGGAATTGTAAATGGACAATTTAATATACACTGTAATTTGAATACAATTACTGTATCTAAAAGGAGCTGCTATGAAGTACCTTTCTTATGTTGCTAGGCTACTGTTTCTGAAAGCCCTGGATCTCTTTGCAGGAGTCTGTGATTAGGACCCTAGCACCAAATATGGTCCAGACAGACCTTTTTGTAAAGGTCTTGGCTGCTTTTTACTAGAAGGTTGCTTATATGAGCATATTTATACTACAAAAGGATGAGTGTTAATTTTAACCAACTTTGCCATTTTGTAGAAAAAAGTTAAATTCACATTACAAATTCCAAGTCTTTTCACCGGTCACGCATGCATATTTTAATATCCATTTGGATAGCCAGAAGTAGAATCATAAAGATAAACTATGAGTTGTCACTTTGTTACTTAAGAGATGTCATGTTTTATTTGTAACATATATGTAAAGGGCCATTCTTCAGTTTTCTCCTTAAACTTAATGCTGTCAAGTGTTAGATGTGTGCATGTAAACCAGTTGCACATCAGAAACATATTCAAAGTTTATCTATGTAACTTATTCACTCTGTAAATACATTTAAAGTTTTTGTGATGTAATCTTGGTTGATCTTCTATTCAGAACTTCCTTTAGACTTAAAAAAAAAAATACAAAATACATATTGACCATGGATTTTATTTCTGGTTAGAAGATCTTTGCCTTTGACATACATTTACAGATGTGCATGGGGGTTGCCACAGTGACAACCGCAAGGGGCACCATTCATCTAGGGTCCATGGCTGGCACTCACAGTTCCTGCTCCAGAGAGGGCCTATCTGTAACGTCGTTGTAAGTGGACATGGCTACGATGGCGACTTTCAACCAGCTCTCTCTATTATGAGCCAAAGAGAAATCACAAGAGTGAGGGCTCTAATCGTCGACACCGATCATGAGGTTGTCATCCTTAAAAGTGGGAAATAGAATCAAAACTCCTACTTTGGATTATAGAGTCTGTCGCAACACTCACCTAGCTCTACCTGACATGAAAAAACAGGGGCACAGACACACACAACAATCTAACTGCTACTGTCTTCCTACTCATATTTACCTAGACTAACAGATGTAACTTGCTTTTCTAACATACAATAGCCAAATCTTCAGTAGTGATTTTCTAGAAGTAGCCTGTAACAGGGAGTATGAGCCAAGATTTTTTTATGTTACCATAGGTACAACTATTAACTAATTGTAGTAACTTTTTTGAGGAGAGGAGGGTTCAAGATGGCAGCATAGAAAGATGCTGAGCTCACATCCTCCAATGGACACCAAAAATCTACAATTATATTCAGAGTAATTCCCACAGAAAAAGACCTAGAAACTGGATGAATAGAGCCTTCGCAAAAAGGAAAAGCACGGAGACAGGTAAAAGAGGCAAGAGGTCTCACCAAAGAAAACACATACTCCTGGCACAGTGTTCCACAGTCAGGAAAGTTCTCAAAGTTATAAGCTTTTTTCTGAAAAGCAAAATATTGGAGATCTATATCAGGAACCCTGGCCCTTACATCCTGCATGAGACAGGAGTCCCCAAAACACCTGACTATGAAAAACAAAATGGAATAGGTCCAAGAAAATTATAGAACTGCAAGGAAAGGGAGTTCATATAACACCCAGTGCTCATCCTTACCCTCATGTACAGGTACTCACTCAACCCAGAAACCAGTACATAAATACCAAATCAAAAAGTGCACACATCACAGGTGAAGGAGACCGACTTACTAATTTTGGAGTACCTGCCAGGGAGTCAGGAAGCACCTGGGGCTCTACATGGAGACTGAGAGACAGGGACAGAAGCCATTTTTGTTCTTTCTGCCATGCTGAGCCCAGCACTGGCAAGTGCCACTCTAGACTGCTAATGCCAGGAAACATGCCCCCATTGAGAGTCTTGTACAACCTTGCATCTCAGCAGGTCCTCACAGCCAGCCAGGCCAGGCACCAACCCAACCCCATTTGCACACCTCCATCAGTTGCTCCAGATGCAGAGCCAGCTAGGACAGGGACCAGCCCTCCCAGCAATACAGCCACAACAGTCTGGCACCAGTGAGCAGGGGGTGCATGCAGCCCCGAGGGAACAGGCCTGGAGCATCTGAGTCTGGTGTACAAGTGATTGTGCTTCTGCGTCCCATAGGCTCTCCCACATAAGGCCACTCCTTCCAGACCAGCAGACATAGTTGAACTACCTAATACGGACACAGACACAGAGACAGGCAAAATGAGACAGAGCAATGTGTTCCAAATGAAAGTAAAAGACAAAACAGACAATGAAAGGAAACAGACATGCAGGCACAAGCAGCATAGAGTGTCCCAAACAAGATAAATCCAAAGAGATGCATATCAAGGCACATTATAATAAAAATATCAAAACCTAAACAAAGAAAATTTTAAAAGCAAGAAAGAAATTATTCTATATAAGGAAACCACCATAAGACTATCAGCTTATTTTTCAGCAGAAACTTTGCAGGTCAGAAGTGACAGGCAAGATATATTCAAAGTACTAAAAGGAAAAAAAAAAGTACACCTTAAGGAACTAGAAGCAGAACAGCAAACACACCCCAAACCCAGCAGAAGAGAATAAAAATCAGAGCAGAAATAAACAATATAGAATCCGAAAAAACAGAACAGATCAATGAAACTAAAAGTCGGTTTTTTGAAAAAATAAAATTGATAAACCTCTAGCCAGGCTTTTCAAAAAGAAAAGAGAGAGGACCCAAATAGATAAGATCATGTATAACAATGGAATTATTACAACCAATCCCTCAGAAATACAAGCAATTATCAGGGAATACTATGAAAAATTATATGCCAACAAACTGGACAACCTGGAAGAAATGGACAAATTCCTAGAGAAATACACACTACCAAAAGTGAAACAGGAAGAAACAGAAAATTTGAACAGATCCACAACCAGTGAAGAAATTGAATCAGTTATCAAAATCTCCCAACAGAGTCCTAGACCAGATGGTTTCCCTGGGGAATTCTACCAGACATGTAAAGCAGAGATAATACCTATCCTTCTCAAGCTGTTCCAAAAAATAGAAAGGGAAGGAAAACTTCCAGACTCATTGTATGAAGCCAGTGTTACTTTGATTCCCAAACCAGACAGAGACCCAGCGCGGGGGGGGGGGGGGGGGGGGGGGGGGACAACTACAGGCCAATATCCCTGATGAATATGGATGCAAAACTTCTCAACAAGATACTAGCAAATCGAATTCAATAGCATATAAAAAGAATCATTCACCATGATCAAGTGGAATTAATTCCTGGGCTGCAGGGCTGGTTCAATATTTGCAAAGCAATCAATGTGATACATCACATTAACAAATGAGAAGAACCATATGTTCCTGTCAATTGATGCAGAAAAAGCATTTGATAAAATATAGCATCCTTTCTTAATAAAAACCCTCAAGAAAGTCAGGATAGAAGGAACATGCTTAAACGTCATAAATGCCATTTACAAAAAGCCCACAGCTAATATCACCCTCAATGGCAAAAAACTGAGAGCTTTCCCCTGAGATCAGGAACACGATAGGGATGTCTACTCCCACCACTGTTGTTTAACATAGTGTTGGAAGTCCTAGCCTCAGCAATCAGACAAGAAAATGAAATCAAAGGCATCAAAATTGGCAAAGATGAAGTAAAACTTTCACTTTTCACAGACGACAGGATACTCTACATGGAAAACCCGACAGACTCCACCAGAAGTCTGCTAAAACTGATACACGAATTCAGCAAAGTTGCAGCGTACAAAAATCAATGTACAGAAATTGGTCGCATTTTTATACACCAATAATGAAGCAACAGAAAGAGAAAGAAATTGATCCCATTCACAATTGCATCAGGAACCATAAAATACCTAGGAATAGACCTAACCAAAGATGTAAAAGATCTGTATGCTGAAAACTATAGAAAGCTTATGGAGGAAATTGAAGAAGATACAAAGAAATGGAAAAACATTCCATGCTCATGAATAGGAAGAATAAATATTGTCAAAATGCAATCTATATACCCAAAGCAATCTATATATTCAATGCAATCCCAATCAAAATTGCATCAGCATTCTTCTCAAAGCTAAAACAAACAATTCTAAAATTTGTATGGAACCATAAAACACCCCAAATAGCCCAAGTAATATTGAGGAAGAAAACCAAAGCAGGAGGCATCATAATCCCAGACTTTAGCCTGTACTACAAAGCTTTCATCAAGACAGTATGGTATTGGCACAAAAACAGACACCTAGACCGATGGAATAGAACAGAGAACCCAGAATTGGACCCACAAATGTATGGCCAACTAATCTTTGGCAAAGGAGGAAACAGAATCCATTGGAAAAAAGTCTCTTCAACAAATGGTGCTGAGAGAACTGGACAGCAACATGCAAAAGAAAGAAACTAGACCACTTTCTTATACCATACACAAAAAAACTCAAAATGGGTAAAGGACCTGAATGTGACACAGGGAACCATCAAAACCCTAGAGGAGAAAGCAGGCAAAAACCTCTTTGACCTCAGCCGCAGCAAATTCTTCCTTGATACACCTCCAAAGGCAAGGGAATTAAAAGTAAAAATGGAGGTGGCTGGGAAGATGTCAGTGTAGGAAGACACTGAGCTCACTGCCTAATGAGGATCATTTAGATTCCACCCACACCTGCCTAAATAACCCAGAAAATCACCAGAAGACTCGCAGAACGGATTCTCTGGAGCCAAGCATAGATGAGAGATCCATGGAAGAGGGTAGGAAGGGCGGAGAGGCAGAGCACGCTACACGGACTGGCGGGAAGGAGCCAGGGCAGAGGGGCGGCCCGCCAGCCAAGCAGAGCCCCCAAGACTGACTGGCAAAAACAGAGGGGCCGGATGGAGTGTGTTCTGAGAGCAAGCAGGACTTAACATCTTGAAGGTTGTAAGTTAACAGCTCTGCTCAGAGAGCGGGAGGGCTGGAGGACAACGGGAGGGAGAGTTGCTGAGCCCGGGACGACAGAGCTCAGTTTGGTGGGGAACAAAGGCGCTCGCCAGTGCCATCTCCCTCAACCATCCCCCAGCCAAAATCCCAAAGGGAACTGGTTCCTGTCAGGGAACTTGCTCACACCGCCCAAACACCCAACGCTGTGCTTCTGTGGATCCATCCCTCTGGCAGGTCTGACTCCCTCCCAGTGCCGCAGGGCCCCTCCCGAAGCGGATCACCGAAGGATAAGCGAGCTGAGCCTGCCCCTGTCGCCCCCGTGCACCTTGCCGACCCACCCCAGCTACTACGCCAGATCCCCAGCACCACAAGCCTGGCAGGGTACAAGTAGCCCAGACGGGCCACCCCACCCCACAGTGAATCCCGCCCCTAGTAGAGGGGAAAAGAAGGCACACACCAGTCTGACTGTGGCCCCAGCGGTGGGCTGGGGGCAGACATCAGGTCTGACTGCGGCCCCGCCCACCAATGCAAGTTATTCAAGACAGCACACGGGAAGTGCCCCACAGTTCCACACCACTCCAGGGACTATCTAAAATGGCAAAACGGAAGAATTCCCCTCAAAAAAACCTCCAGGAAATAACGACAGCTAACGAACTGATCAAAAACGATTTAAACAATATAACAGAAAGTGAATTTAGAATAATAGTCATAAAATTAATCGCTGGGCTTGAAAACAGTATAAAGGACAGCAGAGAATCTATTGCTACAGAGATCAAGGGATTAAGGAACAGCCAGAAGAAGCTAAAAAATGCTATTAATGAGCTGCAAAATAAAATGGAGACAACTACGGCTTGGATTGAAGAGGCAGAGGAGAGAATAGGTGAACTAGAAGATAAAATTATGGAAGAAGAGGAAGCTGAGAAAAAGATAAAAAAATACAGGAGTATGAGGGGAAAATTAGAGAACTAAGTGATGCACTAAAGAGAAATAATCTACATATAATTGGTATTCCACAGGAGGAAGAGAGAGGGAAAGGTGCTGAAGGTATACTTGAAGAAATCATAGCTGAGAACTTCCCTGATCTGGGGAAAGAAAGAAGCATTGAAATCCAAGAGGCACAGAGAACTCCCTTCAGACGTAACTTGAATCGATCTTCTGCACGGCATATCATAGTGAAACTGGCAAAATACGGGGATAAAAAGAAAATTCTGAAAGCAGCTAGGGATAAACGTGCTCTAACATATAAAGGGAGACCGATAAGACTAGTGACGGATCTCTCTACTGAAACTTGGCAGGCCAGAAAGGAATGGCAGGAGATCTTCAAAGTGATGAACAGAAAAAAAATATGCAGCAGAGAATCCTCTATCCAGCAAATCTGTCATTTAGAATAGAAGGAGAGATAAAGGTCTTCCCAAACAAACAAACTGAAGGAATTCATCACCACTAAACCAGCCCTACAAGAGATCCTAAGGGGGATCCTGTGAGACAAAGTACCAGAGACATCACTACAAGCATGAAACCTACAGACATCACAATGACTCTAAACCTGTATCTTTCTATAATAACACTGAATGTAAATGGACTAAATGTGCCAACCAAAAGACATAGGGTATCAGAATGGATAGAAAAAACAAGACCCATCTATTTGCTGTCTACAAGAGACTCATTTTAGACCTGAGGACACTTTCAGATTGAAAGTGAGGGGATGGAGAACTATTTATCATGCCACTGGAAGTCAAAAGAAAGCTGGAGTAGCCATACTTATATCAGACAAACTAGACTTTAAATTAAAGGCTGTAACAAGAGATGAAGAATGGCATTATATAATAATTACAGGGTCTATCCGTCAAGAAGAACTAATAATTATAAATGTCTATGCGCCGAATACAGGAGCCCCCAAATATATAAAACAATTACTCACAAACATAAGCAACCTTATTAAGAATGTGGTAACTGCAGGGGACTTTAATACCCCACTTACAACAATGGACAGATCATCTAGACACATGGTCAATAAAGAAACAAGGGCCCTGAATGATACATTGGATCAGATGGACTTGACAGATATATTTAGAACTCTGCATCCCAAAGCAACAGAATATACTTTCTTCTCGAGTGCATATGGAACATTCTCCAAGATAGATCACATACTGGGTCACAAAACAGCCCTTCATAAGTATAGAAGAATTGAGATCATACCATGCATACTTTCGGACCACAATGCTGTGAAGCTTGAAATCAACCACAGGAAAAAGTCTGGAAAACCTCCAAAAGCATGGAGGTTAAAGAACACCCTACTAAAGCAGGAATGGGTCAACCAGGCAATTAGAGAAGAAATTAAAAAATATATGGAAACAAACGAAAATGAAAATACAACAATCCAAATGCTTTGGGATGCAGTGAAGGCAGTCCTGAGAGGAAAATACGTTGCAATCCAGGCCTATCTCAAGAAACAAGAAAAATCCCAAATACAAAATCTAACAGCACACCTAAAGGAAATAGAAGCAGAGCAGCAAAGACACCCCAACCCAGCAGAAGAGGAGAAATAATAAAGATCAGAGCAGAAATAAACAATATAGAATCTAAAAAAAACTGTAGAGCAGATCAATGAAACCAAGAGTTGGTTTTTGAAAAAATAAACAAAATTGATAAACCTCTAGCCAGGCTTCTCAAAAAGAAAAGGGAGATGACCCAAACAGATAAAATCATGAATGAAAATGGAATTATTACAACCAATCCCTCAGAAATATAAGCAATTATCAGGGAATACTATGAAAAATTATATGCCAACAAACTGGACAACCTGGAAGAAATGGACAAATTCCTAAACACCCACACACTTCCAAAACTCAAACAGGAGGAAATAGAAAGCTTGAACAGACCGATAATCAGCAAAGAAATTGAATCGGTTATCAAAAATCTCCCAACAAATAAGAGTCCAGGACCAGATGGCTTCCCTGGGGAATTCTACCAGACATTTAGAGCAGAGATAATACCTATCCTTCTCAAGGTATTCCAAAAAAATAGAAAGGGAAGGAAAACTTCCAGACTCATTCTATGAAGTCAGTATTACTTTGATTCCTAAACCAGAGACCCAGTAAAAAAAAAGAGAACTACAGGCCAATATCCCTGATGAATATGGATGCAAAAATTCTCAATAAGATACTAGCAAATTGACTTCAACAGCTTATAAAAAGATTTATTCACCATGATCAAGTGGGATTCATTCCTGGGATGCAGGGCTGGTTCAATATTCGCAAATCAATCAACGTGATACATCACATTAATAAAAGAAAAGATAAGAACCATATGATCCTGTCAATCGATGCAGAAAAAGCATTTGACAAAATTCAGCATCCTTTCTTAAGAAAAACCCTCGAGAAAGTCGGGATAGAAGGAACATACTTAAACATCATACAAGCCATTTATGAAAAGCCCACAGCTAATATCATCCTCAATGGGGAAAAACAGAGCTTTCCCCCTGAGGTCAAGAACACGACAGGGATGTCCACTCTCACCACTGTTGTTTAACATAGTGTTGGAAGTCCTAGCATCAGCAATAAGACAACAAGAGGAAATCAAAGGCATCAAAATTGGCAAAGATGAAGTCAAGCTTTCACTTTTTGCAGATGACATGATACTATACATGGAAAATCCGATAGACTCCACCAAAAGTCTAGAACTGATACATGAATTCAGCAAAGTTGCAGGATACAAAATCAATGTACAGAAATCAGTTGCATTCTTATACACCAATAATGAAGCAACAGAAAGACAAATGAAACTGATCCCATTCACAATTGCACCAAGAAGCATAAAATACCTAGGAATAAATCTAACCAAAGATGTAAAAGATCTGTATGCTGAAAACTATAGAAAGCTTATGAAGGAAATTGAAGAAGATATAAGGAAATGGAAAAACATTCCATGCTCATGGGTTGGAAGAATAAATATTGTTAGAATGTCAATACTACCTACAGCTATCTACACATTCAATGCAATCCCAATCAAAATTGCACCAGCATTCTTCTTGAACCTAGAACAAGCAATCCTGAAAATTCATATGGAACCACAAAAGGCCCCGAATAGCCAAAGTAATTTAGAAGAAGACCAAAGTGGGAGGCATCACAATCCCAGACTTTAGCCTCTACTACAAAGCTTTCATCATCAAGACAGCATGGTATTAGCACAAAAACAGACACATAGACCAATGGAATAGAATAGAAACCCCAGAACTAGACCCACAAAAGTATGGCCAACTAATCTTTGACAAAGCAGGAAAGAATATCCAATGGAAAAAAGACAGTCTCTTTAACAAATGGTGCTGGGAGAACTGCACAGCAACATGCAGAAGATTGAAACTAGACCACTTTCTCACACCATTCACAAAAATAAACTCAAAATGGATAAAGGACCTGAATGTGATACAGGAAACCATCAAAACCGAGAGGAGAAAGCAGGAAAAGACCTCTCTGACCTCAGCTGCAGCAATCTCTTACTTGACACATCCCCAAAGGCAAGGGAATTAAAAGCAAAAATGAACTATTGGGACCTCATCAAGATAAAAAGCTTCTGCACAGCAAAGGAAACAATCAACAAAACAAAAGGCAACTGATGGAACAGGAAAAGATATTTGCAAATGACATATTGCCTAAAGGGCTAGTATCCAAAACCTATAAAGAACTCACCAAACTCCACACCTGAAAAACAATCCAGTGAAGAAATGGGTAGAAGATATGGATCGACACTTTCCAAAGAAGACATCCAGATGGTCAACAGACACATGAAATGATGCTCAATGTCACTCCTCATCAGGGCAATACAAATCAAAACTGTACTGAGATACCACCTCATGCCAGCCAGAGTGGCTAAAATGAATAAATCAGGAGACTATAGATGCTGGCGAGGACGTGGAGAAACGGGAACCTTCTTGCACCATTGGTGGGAATGCAAACTGGTGCAGCCACTCTGGAAAACAGTGTGAGGTTCCTCAAAAAATTAAAAATAGAACTACCCTATGACGCAGCACAGCACTGCTAGGAATTTACCCAAAGGATACAGGAATGCTGATGCATAGGGGCACATGTACCCCAATGTTTATAGCAGCACTTAAAATAGCCAAATTATGGAAAGAGCCTAAATGCCCATCAACTGACAAATGGATAAATAAGATGTGGTTTATATATACAATGGAATACTACTTGACAATGAGAAAAAAAATGAAATCTGGCCATTTGCAGCAACATGGATGGAACTGGAAGGTATTATGCTAAGTGAAATCAGTCAGAGAAAGACAGATACCATATGTTTTCACTCATAAGTGGATCTTGAGAAATTTAACAGAAGGCCATGGGGGAGGGGAAGTGGGGGAAAAAAAGTTACAGAGAGGGAGGGAGGCAAACCCTAAGAAACTCTTGGATACTGAGAACAAACTGAGGGTTGATGGGGGGTGGGGGAGAGGGGAAAGTGGGTGATGGGCATTGAGGAGGGCACTTGTTGGGATGAGCACTGGGTGGTGTTGTATGGAAACCAATTTGTCAATAAATTATATATATTTTTTAAAGTACTAAAAGGAAAAAAAAAACACTTAAAAAAAAAAAGATACCCTAGCCAGAAAGGTTATTATTCAGAATTGAAGAGAAGAGTTGACCAGATAAGCAAAATCTCAAGGATTTCTTCACCACTAAACCAGATTCATAAGAATATTAAAGATTTAATTAAGGGAAAAGACAATAAGAAAATATATGAACAACAAAATCTCAGTGGTAAAAGTAAACATATACAAAAAGTAGTGAGTGAACCACTTGAGAAGCTAGGATGAGGTTAAAATACAAAAGTAGTAAAAACTAAATCTACAATAATTAGTTAATAGATAGTCTAAAAAAAGATGTCAAAGAGACAAACCACGGAGAACAGGGCAAGTGGGCAAGTAAAAATGTGCTTTTAGAATTCTTGAAACTTATAGGATCACCTACTTAAAATAGACTGCTATATACATACACTGTTATATATAAACCTCATGTAACTATAAACCAAAATCCTATAATTGATATATAAAAAACAAAAGAATTCAAACATAACACTAAAGAAAGTTATCACAAAGAAGAGAGGGACTACAAAACAACCAGAAAACACAGACAATCTAGACTTTAAAATAAAGACTGTATCAAGAGATGAAGAAGGGCATTATATCGTAATTAAGGGGTCTATCCACCAAGAAGACCTAACAACTGTAAACATTTATGTGCCAAATGTGGAAGCACCCAAATATAGAAATCAATTAATCACAAACATAAAGAAACTCATTGATAGTAACACCATAATAGTAGAAGACTTCAACGCCCCACTCACAGCAATGGAAAGATCATCTAATCAAAAAAATCAACAAGGAAACAATGGCTTTGAATGACACACTGGACCAGATGGACTTAACAGATATATTCAGAACATTTCATCCTAAAGCAGTGGAATATACATTCTTCTCCAGTGCACATGGAATCTTCTCCAGAATAGTCACATACTGGGACACATATCAGCCCTCAACAACTACAAAAAGATCTAGATCATACTGTGCATATTTTCAGACCACAACACTATGAAACTCAAAAATCAACCACAAGAAAAAATTTGGAAAGGTAACAAATACTTCGAGACTAAAGAACATCCCACTAAAGAATGAATGAGCTAACCAAGAAGTTAAAGAGGAAATTAAAAAGTTCATGGAAGCCCATGAAAATGATAAACACCACAACCCAAAACCTCTGGGACACAGCAAAGGCAGTCATAAGAGGAAAGTATATAGCAATCCAGGCTTTCCTAAAAAAGGAAGAAAGATCTCAGATACACAACCTAACCTTATGCCTTAAAGAGCTGGAAGAAGAACAGCAAATAAAACCCGAAACCAGAAGACAGGAAATAATAAAGATTAGAGCAGAAATTAATGCTAGTGAAACCAAAAAAAAAACAAAACGAAACAAACAACAACAAAAAAAAAAACAGATCAATGAAACCAGAAGCTGGTTCTTTGAAAGAATTAACAAAATTGATAAACCATTAGCCAGTTTGATCAAAAAGAAAAAGGAAAGGACCCAAATAAAATCAAGAATGAAAGAGGAGAGATCACAACCAACACAGCAGAAATAAAAACAATAATAAGAGAATATTATGAGCAATTATACACCAATAAAATGGGCAATCTGGAAGAAATGGACAAATTCCTAGAAACATATACACTACCAAAACTGAAACAGGAAGAAATAGAAAATTTGAACAGACCCATAACCAGTAAAGAAATCGAATTCATAATCAAAAATCTCCAAAAAACAAGAGTGGGAGGCCATCCGGCTTTCCAGGGGAATTCTACCAAACATTTAAGGAAGAGTTAACACCTATTCTCTTGAAGCTGTTCCAAAAAATAGAAATGGAAGGAAAACTTCCAAACTCTTTCTATGAAGCCAGCATGACCTTGATTCCAAAACCAGACAGAGACCCCACTAAAAAGGAGAACTATAGACCAGTTTCCCTGAGGAACATGGATGCAAAAATCCTCAACAAGATATTAGCCAACCGGATCCAACAATACATTAAAAAAATTATTCACCACGACCAAGTGGGATTTATACCTGGGATGCAGGGCTGGTTCAATATCCACAAAACAATTAACGTACTTCATCACATCAATAAAAGAAAGGACAAGAACCACATGATCCTCTCAATAGATGTAGAAAAAGCATTTGACAAAATACTGGACAAACCTGGAAGCATCCTTTCTTGATAAAAAGCCTCAAGAAAGTAGGGAAAGAAGGATCATACCTCAAGATCATAAAAGCCATATATGAACGACCAAACGCTGGTATCTTCAATGGGGAAAAACTGAGAGCTTTCCCCCTAAGGTCAGGAACAAGACAGGGATGTCCACTCTCACTACTGTTATTCAACATAGTATTGGAAGTCTTAGCCTCAGCAATCATACAACACAAAGAAATAAAAGGCATCCAAACAGGGCAGAAGGAGGTCAAACTTTCACTCTTCACAGATGAGATGATACTCTGTGTGGAAAACCCAAAAGATTCCACCAAAAAAACTGCTAGAACTGATTCATTAATTCAGCAAAGTTGCAGGATATAAAATCAATGCACAGAAATTGGTTGCATTCCTATACACCAACAATGAAGCAACAGAAAGAGAAATCAAGGAATCGATCCCATTTACAATTGCACCAAAAACCATAAAATACCTAGGAATAAATCTAACCAAAGAGGTGAAAAATCTATACACTGAAAACTATAGAAAGCTAATGAAAGAAACTGAGAAAGACACAAAAAAATGGAAAAAGATTCCATGTTCCTGGATAGGAAGAACAAATATTGTTAAAATGTCGATACTACCCAAAGCAATCTACATAAGTCAATGCAATCCCTATCAAAATAATACCGGTATTCTTCACAGAGCTAGAACAATCCTAAAATTTGCATGTAACCAGAAAAAAACACCAAATAGCCAAAGCAATCTTGAAAAAGAAAACCAAAGCAGGAGGCATCACAATCCCAGACTTCAAGCTATACTACAAAGCTGTAATTATCAAGACAGTATAGGACTGGCACAAGAATGGACTCTCAGATCAATGGAATTGAATAGAGAACCTAGAAATGGACCCACAAACGTATGGCCAACCAATCTTTGACAAAGCAGGAAAGAACATCCAATGGAATAACGACAATCTCTTCAGCAAGTGGTGCTGGGAAAACTAGACAGCAACATGCAGAAGAATGAACCTGGACCACTTTCTTACACCATACAGAAAAATAAACTCAAAATGGATGAAAGACCTAAATGTAAGACAGGAAGCTGTCAAAATCCTCGAGGAGAAAGCAGGCAAAAACCTCTTTGATCTTGGCCGTAGCAACTTCTTACTTAACACATCTTTGGAGGCAAGGGAAACAAAATGAACTATTGGGACCTCATCAAAATAAAAAGCTTTGCATAGTGAAGGAAACAATCAGCAAAACTAAAAGGCAACCAACAGAATGGGAGAAGATATTTGCAAACAACATATCAGATAAAGGGCTAGTATCCAAAATCTATAAAGAACTCATCAAACTCAACACCCCAAAAAAAACCAAATAATCCAGTAAAGAAATGGGCAAAAGACAGGAACAGACAATTCTCCAAAGACGACATCCAGATGGCCAACTGACACCTGAAAAAATGCTCAACTTCACTCATCATCAGGGAAATACAAAATCAAAACCACAATGAGATACCTACCACCTTACACCTGTCAGAATGGCTAACATTAACAACTCAGGCAACAGCAGATGTTGGTGAGGATGCGGACAAAGAGTACCTCTTTGGCACTGCTGGTGGGAATGCAAGCTGGTGCAGCCACTCTGGCAAACAATATGGAGGTTCCTCAAAAAATTAAAAATAGAACTACTCTACAACCCAGCAGTTGCACTACCAGGTATAAATCCAAAGGATACAGGTGTGCTGTTTCGAAGGCACACAGGCACCCCAATGTTGATAGCAGCACTATCAATAATAGCCAAATAATGGGAAGAGCCCAAATGTCCACTGATAAAGGGATAAAGAAGATGTCATATTATATATACACATACATACATACATACGAGTATTACTCAGCAATCAAAAAGAATGAAATCTTGCCATTTGCAACAACATGGATGGAACTGGAGGGTATCATGCTAAGAGAAATTCGTCAGAGAAAGAAATATCATAGGCCTTCACTCATGTGGATTTAAGATACAAACAGATGAACAAAAGGGAAGGGAAGCAAAAATGATAAAAACAGGGAGGGGTACAAAACCTAAGAGATTCTTAAATACAGAGAACAGGGGCGCCTGGGTGGCTCGGTCGGTTAAGCATCCGACTTCGGCTCAGGTCATGATCTCATGGTCCATGAGTTCGAGTCCCGCGTCGGGCTCTGTGCTGACCGCTCAGAGCCTGGAGCCTGTTTCAGATTCTGTGTCTCCCTCTCTCTCTGCCCCTCCCCTGTTCATGCTCTGTCTCTGTCTCAAAAATAAATAAACATTAAAAAATTAGGGGCGCCTGGGTGGTACAGTCGGTTAAGCGTCTGCAGCCAGGTCACGATCTCGCGGTCCATGAGTTCGAGCCCCTCGTCAGGCTCTGGGCTGATGGCTCAGAGCCTGGAGCCTGTTTCCGATTCTGTGTCTCCCTCTCTCTCTGCCCCTCCCCCGTTCATGCTCTGTCTCTCTCTGTCCCAAAAATAAATAAACGTTGAAAAAAAAAATTTTTTTTTAAAAATTAAAAAAAAAATACAGAGAACATACCAAGGTTTGCTGGAGGGGTTTTGGGTGGGAGGATGGGCTAAATGGGTAAGGAGCATTAAGGAAAACACTTGTTGGGATGAGTACTGGGTGTTATACATAGGGTATAAATCACTGGAATCTACTGCTGAAATCATTATTGCAGTATATGCTTGCTAACTGACTTGGATGTAAAACAAAATTAAATAAAATATTGTGCTTACAAAAAAATGTTTAGTGATGGGAAAAATCAGGGTGACTTGGAGAAGGTAGAACTATAAGGTTGGCAGTTAAAAAAAAAAGAAAAAGCAAATAACATATACGTATATATAGAAGTTATATAGTGCTTTCTTCTTGTTCATCCCAACAAGTACCCTCCTTAATGCCCATCACCCATCTTCCTCACCTCCATTAACCCTGTTTGTTCTCTGTATTTATTAGTCTCTTATAGTTTGCCTTCTTCTCTGTTTTTATCTTATTTTCCTTTCCTTCCCCTATGATCATCTGCTAAGTTTCTCAAATTCCAAGCGTGAAATCATGTGTTATCTTTCTGTGACTGATATTTTTCACTTAGCATAATACCCTCCAGATCCATCCATGTTGTTGCAGATGGCAAGATTTCATTCTTTTTGATTGCCAAGTAGTATTCCATTGTGTATATATACCACATCTTCTTAATCCATTCGTCAATGGATGGACATTTGGGATCTTTCCATAATTTGGCTATTGAATAGTACTGCTATAAACATTGGGGTATATGTGAGCCTTCAACAGCACTCTTGTATCCTTTGGATAAATTCCTAGTAGTAGTAGGAATTACTGCCAGGTAGTAGGGTAGTTCTCTTTTTAATTTTTTGAAGAACCTCCACACTGCTTTCAAGAATGGCTGCAAGAGGGGCACCTGGGTGGCGCAGTCGGTTAAGCGTCCGACTTCAGCCAGGTCACGATCTCGCGGTCCGTGAGTTCGAGCCCCGCGTCGGGCTCTGGGCTGATGGCTCAGAGCCTGGAGCCTGTTTCCGATTCTGTGTCTCCCTCTCTCTCTGCCCCTCCCCCATTCATGCTCTGTCTCTCTCTGTCCCAAAAATAAATAAACGTTGAAAAAAAAAAAAAAAAGAATGGCTGCAAGAGTTTGCATTCCTACCAACAGTGCAAGAGGGTTCCCCTTTGTCCACATCCTCACTAACATCTGTTGTTTCCTGAGTTGTTAATTTCAGCTACTCTGACCCATGAGAGGTGATATCTCAATGTGGTTTTGATTTGTATTTCCCTAATGATGAGTGATGCTGAGCGTCTTGTCATGTGTCTGCTTGCCATCTGGATGTCTTCTCTGGAAAAGAATCTATTCACGTCACCTGCCCGTTTCTTCACTGGACTATTTGTTTTTTGGGTGTTGTGTTTGTTAAGTTCTTTATAGAAATAACCCTTATCCAATGTCATTTGCAAATATCTTCTCCCTTTCCATTGGTTGCCTTTTAGTTTTATTAATTGTTTCCTTTGCTGTGCAGAAGCTTTATATCTTGATGAAGTCTCAATAGTTAATTTTTGTTTTTATTTCCCTTCCCTTTGGAGACATGTCAAGTAAGAAGTTGCTGTGGCCAAGGTCAAAGAGGTTGCTGCTTATTTTCTCCTCTAGGATTATTAATGGCTCCTGTCTCACATTTAGGTATTTCATCCGTTTTGAATTTATTTTTGTGTATGGTTTAAGTGGTCCAGGTTCATCCTTTTGCATGCTGCTGTCCAGTTCTCCCAGCACCATTTGCTAAGAGAAACTATCTTTTTTCCATTGGATATGCTTTCCTGCTTTGTTGAAGACCGGTTGGCCATACATTTGTGGGTCCATTTCTAGATTCTCAAAGACTCTGAATAGCCAAAGTAACGTTGAAAAAGAAAACCAAAGCTGGAGGCATCACAATCCCAGACTTTAGCCTGTCTTGCAAAGCTATAATCATCAAGACAGTATGGTATTGGCACAAAAACAGACACATAGGTCAAAGCAATAAAGCATGGAAATTTAAAAATCAGTCTCTGCTTTGAGGAAGCCCAGAGACCAATAGGAAGCTGAGACCTTGCCCTTAAAGATCCAGCACAACACACAAGCCATAGAGATCTAGCTTGGAAACAGCAGTTTGAAAGGCAACTTGGAGCTTACAGGAAGGAGAGTTAGTTACTAATCTGAGTTTGCTGAGGGACTTCAGGAACAAAAGAGCTGGCAGGTGCCATTTCCCTCCCTTGCCCCTCATCATAAACACACAGCCACCTGCAGGAACCAGCAAGTCTCCACAACTCACTAACTTCCTTGCACCAGGCCTTGCCCTCCCCAGCCAGACCTGCCTCAGTCCCAGTGCTGTGGATCAACTTGCCCAGAACACCTAGGCAAATCTTGCCAACACTACACTCCTGACCACCCATGGAACACATGTACAACTTATTAAAACTTCACCCTCCCCACCTCGGGAGCTGTGCTGAGCTTATGTGTCCAGCATGGGAGCACCCAAATGCATAAAACAGTTAATAAGAAACAAAGGAATTGGTAGTAATACAATAGTAGGGGACTTTAACACCCCACTTACATCAATGGACAGATCATCCAAATAGACAGTCAACAATACTAGCTTTCAATGACAACCTAGAACATTTACCAGATGTATTCAGAACATTCCATCCTAAAATGGCAGAATACACATTCTTTTCAAATGCACATGGAACATTCTCTAGAATAGATCACATATTAGGCCACAAAACAAGTCGTAACAAATGCGCAAAGATCAATATCATACCATGCATCTTTTCTGACTACAACACTATGAAACTAGAAGTCAACCACGAAAAAATCTGAAAAGACCACAAATGCATGGAGATTAAATAACATGCTAACAAACAATGGATCAACCAGGAAATAAAAGAAGGAATTAAAAAATACATGCAAATAAGAGAAAATGAAAACACAACAGTCCAAAACTTTGGGATGCAGCAAAAGTGGTCCTAAGAGGCAAGTTTATAGCAATACAGGCCTATGTCAAGAAGAAAAATCTCCAACACTCTAACCTTACACAAGAAATAATAAAGATTAGAGCAGAAAAAAAAATGATATAGAAACTAAAAACACAGTAAAATAGATCAATGAAACCAGGAACTAATTATTTAAAAAATCAACAAAATTGATAAATCTCTAGCCAGACTCATCAAAAAAAAAAAAAAAAAAGGAAAGAAAGAAAGAAACGGAGAGAAAACAAAAATCACAAATGAAAGAGGAGAAATAACACTGAAATATAAACAACTATATGTGAATATTATGAGAGTATATGCCAACAAATTAGACAACCTAGAAGAAATGGGTAAATTCCTAGAAACACATAACCTACAAGACCTGAAGGAGGATCAAATAGAAAATTTGAACAGACTGGGTACCAGCAAGGAGATTGAATCAGTAATCCAAAAACCCCCCAAAAACAAACATCCATGACCAGAGAGCTTCAAAGGCAAATTCTACCAAAAATCTCAAGAAGAGCTAATACCTATTCCCAAACTGTTTGAAAAAAATAGAAGAGGATGCAAAACTTCCAAATTCAATCTATGATTGATCGTATCAACCTGACACCAAAACCAGATAAAGCCACCACAAAAAGAAAACAAACAGAAACACTACAGGCCAAAATCTGATGAACATAGATGTAAAAATCCTCAACAAAATACAAGCAAAATGAATCCAACAATGCGTTAAAAAAAAAAAATCATTCACCTGAATCCAGTGGGATTTATTCTCAGAATACAAGAGTGGTTCAATATTCACAGATCAATGTGACATCACATCAATAAAAGAATAAAAACCATGTGATCGTTTCAATGGACACACACACACACACACTTTTGACAAGATCCATTCATGATAAAAGCTCAACAAAGTAGGTTTAGAGGAAACATACTTTATAATAAAGGCCATATATGGAAAAATGCACAGTGAATATCATACTCAATGGGGAAAAACTGAGAGCTTTTCCCCTCAGGACAGGAACAGGACAAGGATGCCCACTCTCACCACTTTTATTCAACATAGTACTGTAAGTCTCAGCCACAGCAATCAGACAACATAAACAAAAGGTACCAAATTGCCTTTTGAAAGTAAAACTTTCACTATTTGCATATGACAGGATACTATACAGAGAAAGCCTACAAGACTCAAAAAAACTACTAGAACTGGTGAATGAATTCAGTAAAACCACAAGATACAAAGTCCATGTGCATAAATCTGTTGTATTTTTATGTACTAATAATGAAGCAGCAGAAAGAGAAATTAAAACAATCCCACTGCACCAAAAATAATGACACCTAGAAATAAACCCAACCAAAGAGGTGAAACACCTATATTCTGAAAACTATAAAACGATGAAAGAAATTGAAGATGACACAAAGAAATGGGGGGGGGGGGGGAATGCATGCTCATGGGTTTGAGGAACAAATATTGTTAAAATGTCTATACCATCCCAAGCAATCTATAGCTTTAATAGAAACCCTACCAAAATACCTATAGCAACTTTTCACAGAACTAGAACAATCCCAAAATTTGTATGGAACCACAAAAGACCTTGAAGAGCCAAAGCAATCTTGAAAAAGAAAAGCAAAGCCGGTGGTATCACACAAAAAGAGGCTCAACATAATTTATCATCAGGGAAATGCAAATCAAAACTACGATGAGCTATCACCTCACACCTGACAGAATGGCTAAAATCAGTAAACCAAGAAACAGCACATGTTTGTGAGGATGTGGAGAAAGGGGAACCCTCCCGCACTGTTGGTGGGAATACAAACTGGTGCAGCCACTGTGGAAAGCAGTATGGAAAATCCTCAGAAAGTTAAGAATAGAACTACGCTATGGTCCAGCAATTGCACTACTAGGTATCTACCCAAAAAAATACGAAAACACTAATTCAAAGGGATACGTGCACCCCTAGATTTATTGCAGCATTATCACAATAGCTAAATTATGGAAGCAGCCCAAGTATCCACTGATACATGAATGGAGAAAGAGGTGGTATGTATGTATATGTATGTACATGTGTATGTATACATCATATTCATACATACACATGTGCAATGGAATATTCAGTCCTAAAAAAGGAAATCTTGCTCTTTGCAACAAAGGAATGGACCAAGAGAGTACAATGCTAAGCAAAATAAACCAATCAGAGCAAGAGAAATACCATATGATTTCACTTGTGTATGGAATTTAAGAAACAAATGAACAAAGGGGGCGGGGGGAAAGAGAGAAACCAAAAAGCAGACTCTTAACTACAGAGAACAGAGGGTTACCAGAGGGGAGGTGGGTGGGGGAATGAATGAAATATGTGTAGGGAATTAAGAGCACACTTATCTTGATGAGCACTGAGTAATATATGGAATTCTTGAATCACTGTATTGTATACCTTCAATGAACATAACACCCTATGCTAACTACACTGGAATTAAAAGAAAGAAAAGAGAAGGAGAAAGCAAAGAAAGAAATTTCAACAGTACATTGCAACCTATAGTAATAAAATGTGGAGGTTTAATTCTTAATTTTATAAAACAACAGATTTGCTAATGTGGAAATGTTCTACTTTTCCTCTATTTCTTAGCCTCCTCTCCTTCTAACGTAGGTGAGGAAAACTGTGTAAAAGGCCCTTTAAAGCTTCAGCCCCACACTAGCTGAGCCCAGTAAGAACTGCAGACCTGCATTCAAATCTCCTGGGTATAGTGTTATACCTGTTACTGAAGCATTAATTTTTCACCTCCCCAGGGACCCAAAGAAATGGAGAGGAGATGAGGTGTAGAGATACCCACCCAAAGGAGAGAGTAGATATCTAATAGGCGCTTTCATAAGAGAAATGCCTCCTCATATCTCAGTGCTTTCTGGCACCAAAACATTATACACTTTTTATCCACTGGCATAAAAGCAAGTTAAATAGGTGCACCGTAACTTGGACTTAAGTCGATTAAAATTATATTCTCCAAATAGAGTGTCTTAGAGCACCATACATTTTAGAGATACGTATTATTCCCACTCGTTGGCGAGAACACTTAAGAATGTTAGTACAGCTGTGATTAAGATGCTTGTAGTCATTACACAACACACGAACGGACATGCATACACAAACACGCACAGAGGCACATCTTAAGGTGCTTCTGGTTCCAAATCCTAACACTGTTCTTTTCAGCGAATTAATTGTAGAATCATAGAAATAAGGGTACCTCCTGCTGCTTGTATCAATAGCTTATCCCTGCTTCCAAATACCTGCCTGAATATAAAAGTGACTACAGGTGAATTTTATGGCCTATTATACCTCCATAAACCTGGGTGTTTTAAGTTTTTGATACACTTATTTAGGATTATTAACATGTGAATACCTATCATGAGCTGAGTTTTTTCCTTCATTCACAAATATTTATGTGCCCAATGTGAGCTCGGCACGGTTTCAGGGGTTCTCCAGTTGCAAAAAACAAATGACAGCTCTCTATTCAAGGAGCTTACATTTTACTGGAGGAAGATGTACTGGTTTCTTTATGCCAGGTCGTGTTGAGTGCCATGAACAAAACAAGGACAGAGAGGAACTGTAGTGTGGTGCTACTTCAGAAGGGGGTCAAAGCCTTAATAAGATCAGAGAAGAGGTCTGAAAGAAACTAAGGACACGATACGAGCATCTGGGGGAAAGAGCATATCAGCAAAGGGGAAAACAAATGCAAAGATCCTGAAGCAGGAGCATGATCCCATTGTTGAAAGGACAGGAAGGAAGCCAGCGACTAGAGTAAAATGAGTGAAGAGGAGAGTGGTCAGAGAGGACAGCAGAAAAGGTTATGCGAGTCAGGAAGGACTTGATTCTTTACTGAGTGAAATGGAAAGTCACTGGATTTGGGCAGCAGAGCAGTGACATGCTTTTGTTGTAAAAGAATTATTCTGTTTGGGGTACCTGGGTGGCTCAGTCAGTTAAGCATCCAACTCTTGATTTTGGCTCAGGTTGTGAGCTCATGGTTCGTGAGTTCGAGCCCATGTTGGGTTCTGCACGGACACTGCTTGGGATTGTCTGTCTCCCTCTCTCTACCTCTCTCTCTCTCTCTCTCTGCTGCTCCTTCTCTTTCTCTCCCCAACCCCCCCCCCCAAACAAACATTAAAAAACATTATCCTTACAAAGGATATATTTAAGTTATGAAAAAGCACTGGAAATAGTGACAATGGTTGTATAATGTTGTGAATGTACTTAATGCTGCTCAACTGTGCATTTAAAATGGCAAATTTCATGTTATATACATTTCACCACAATAAAAGCAAATTTTTAGAAAAGGGTCACTCTGGCTGCTATGTGCAAAATAGACTATAGAAGGGCAGGAGCAGAAAGACCAGCTAGAAGGCTGTTATAATAGTACAGTCAATAGGTAATGAAGGCTGGGACTGGGGGTAGTGGCAACAGAGGTGATTACAAGTTAGTATGTTCTGGAAATATTTCAGAGGTAGAGCTAACAGGACTTGATGACATGTGAAATGTAAGAGACTCCAAAATTTGGTCTGAACCAATGGAAGAATAGAATTTCCATTTACGGAGATGAGGGAGTATATGTTTGAGAGGTGGAAGTCACGATTTAATTTTCAGGTATGTTAACAATGAGATACCTAATTATACAACTAAGACCAGATGGTGAGCAAATGGGTGGATATGCAAGTCTGGTGTTGAGAAGTCTGTACTAAAGACATATAGATGGTCTTTAAAACTACTGAAGAAAAAAAAAAACCAGAATACTCACCTATCTCCCTTGTAAGAATCAGAAGGTAAAGGCAATGAATTTGAAACTCTAGTTGTGTGTTACATCATGTGGGAAAGTTAACATACCAATACCCACAAGTATGCTCGAATTTCAGGAGTGTTTAGAAGTTGGAATCTGGTGGTGGCTGGGTGGTTCAGTTGGTTAAGTGTCTGACTTCAGCTCAGGTCATGATCTCACAGTTTAGGAGTTTGAGCCCAACATTGGGCTCTGTGCTGACAGCTTAGAGCCTGGAGCCAGCTTTGGATTCTGTGTCGCCCTCTCCCTCTTTGCCCCTCCCCTGCTCATGCTCTGCCCACCCACTCCCGCTCTCAAAAAAAAAAAAAAAAAAAGTTGAAATCTGTTGCCAAGATTGAAACTCTGCCTTAGTGATTCTCAAATCACCCAGGGGCACCTGGGTGGCTCAGGTGGTTAAGGGTCAACTCTATTTTGGCTCAGGTCATGATCTCCTGGTTCTTGAGGTTGAGCCCCACATCAGGTTCTGCTCTGATGATGCAGAGCGTGCTTGGGATTCTCCCTCTGCCCCTCCCCCAGTCACGCATGCTTGAGCACTCTAAATAAATACATTAACTTTAATCTAAAAAAAAAAAAAAAAGGAATCACCAGGGGATGCTTGTCAAAAATAAAGACTCCCTCAGTCAAATCCAGAGCAGGGACTACCAAATAAGCAATTATTAAGAACTATCCCATATTTGAAAGACATTTAATTAGAATAAATTATACAGCAAAGTGTTCTTTAATGTTTTTATTTATTTTTGAGAGAAAGAGCATAAGCAGGGAGGGGCAGAGAGAGAGAGGGAGACACAGAATCCTAAGCAGGCTCCAGGCTCTGAGCTGTCAGCACAGAGCCTGACATGGGGCTCAAACTCACAAACCATGAGATCATGACCTGAGCCGAAGTCAGACACTCAACTGACTGAGGCACCCAGGTGCCTCAAGTGTTCTTTCTTTCTTCTAAAGCACACTACCCATTGTTTTTCAATATACACAATTTGTGTAGTGATTCGACCCCAAATCTATCATCGATTTGTGACTTTGTATTTGAGGTCACAGGAAGGGACTGGCTAGAATTCACTGAAGTCCACTTACAGATCAGTTTCTTAGCAGATGCTTCCTTCTGTGACCATCTCTTCCAGCCCAGACACTGATTTTAACAGCAATCTCTTGCTCTAACATTGTGCACTAATTCAGGTTCCAAGAACTTTCACCTCCTGCCACCAACTTCTGGAAGTTCCTGAGCAATGATGTTGAGAAAACTCCCCCTTGCTCCTCTCTACTATTTCCAACCCTTTTCTCCTCACTTCTATTTCAAAAAGTCCAGAGACTTGGAAATTCATGCCACCCAGCTGTATTAGCAGTCCTTCCCCAACCCAATCACCATCACCACAGGAGTGGTTGTGAACCTTGGCTGTACAATAGAATCATTAAGGAAACTTGTTAAAGATTCAAAGGCACAGGCCCCACCCCAGACTCCTTAAATCAAACCCTGAAGGGAGGGCTCTGCCTTAGTAAATTTATAAAGTTCTTCCTATGATTTTAAGTGACAGCTGTGGTTGATATCTGCTGATCAAAAACCCTCCTGTTCACACCCCCTAAAACTATAGGTAATTGCTCACTACCTTCTTCACCCCAACTTCTGATACTGTTCTTAGGGACTCCCAACATCCTCATGCATGACCCACAGAAAATTTTGTCCCATCAGTTTTAACATTTTTACCTTCAGGGGTCTTCACCCCTCTACTCCACCTTGACCACCCAATTTCACAGCTATACTAAAACCCTATCAGCAGCACTAAGTCTACCAGCTGCAGGATCTCACCTTTCAGCACCCCACTCAGGAATCCTTCCAGTTCCCTTTTACTCTAGCCCCTACCTGATCTCATTGTTCTTTTCCCATCGTGAATAATAATCTGTAGAACTCACTACTTTTCCCAGTACCCATCCCCTAGCTGCTCTCTGCTGAACAAGTTTCAATTTCAGGGACTATAATCACTCCCTTGCTGACATTCTCAAATATCTTACACCTATCACACTCAACTAGTTACAACTATGGTCTACACTTTCCACACCTGCACCAGATTTGTTTACATGTGACATTTCTAGAACACAACTGCAAGCAAACCTAGTTCAAATAGTACCAAGTCTCCAAATGAGCTCCCAAAGCTATCAGAAAATCCTACAATTACCCTTGCCTGATAATGTCAAATTCCTAGTACTTTCTTCTACCTTGCTTTTTCCTCATCAGCTTCCCATGCCTTTCCCTTCCTATCCTACCTCAGCTGAAGACTTTGCTTCATAACGCATTGAGTAAATGACACAAATCACAGGGTCTCATCTTCACCCCCAAATCCATAAGCCTGTCTTTAGCCCCATGTTCTAGGTGCTCCATCCTTTCCAATAGAATATTGAAACAGAATAGAGAACCCAGAAATGGACCCACAAACATATGGCCAACTAATCTTTGACAAAGCAGGAAAGAACATCCAATGGAATAACGACAATCTCTTCAGCAAATGATGCTGGGAAAACTGGACAGCGACATGCAGAAAAATGAACCTGGACCACTTTCTTACACCATATCCAAAAATAAACTCAAAATGGATGAAAGACCTAAATGTAAGACAGGAAGCTGTCAAAATCCTAGAGGAGAAAGCAGGCAAAAACTTCTTTGACCTCGGCTGCAGCAACTTCTTACTCAACACAACTTTGGAGGCAAGGGAAACAAAAGCAAAAATGAACACTTGGGACCTCACCAAAATAAAAAGCTTCTGCACAGAGAAGGAAACAATCAGCAAAACTAAAAGGCAACAGATGGAATGGGAGAAGATATTTGCAAATGACATATCAGATAAAGGGATAGTATCCAAAAATCTATGAAGAACTTATCAAACTCAACACCCAAAAAACAAATAATCCAGTGAAGAAATGGGCAAAAGACATGAATAGGCACTTGTCCAAAGAAGACATTCAGATGGCTGACAGACACATGAAAAAATGCTCAACATCACTCATCATCAGGGAAATACAAATCAAAACCACAATGTGATACCACCTTACACCTGTCAGAATGGCTAACACTAACGACTCAGGCAACAACAGATGTTGACGAGGATGTGGAGAAAGAGGATCTCTTTTGCATTGTTGGTGGGAATGCAAGCTGGTGCAGCCACTCTGGCAAACAATATGGAGGTTCCTCAAAAAATTAAGACTAGAACTACCCTACGACCCAGCATTTGCACTATTAGGTATTTATCCAAAGGATGCAGCAGTGCCCCTGATTCAAAGGGGCACATGCACCCAAATGTTTATAGCAGCACTATCAACAATAGCCAAAGTATAGAAAGAATCCAAATGCCCATTGATGGATGAATGCATAAAGAAGATGTGGTATACATATACAATGGAGTATTACTCGACAATCAAAAATAATGAAATCTTGCCATTTGCAACTACATGGATGGAACTGGAGGGTATTACACTAAGTGAAATTGAGAAAGATATATCATGACATCACTGGAATGTGATGATTTTAAGATACAAAAGAGATGAACATAAGGGAAGGGAAGCAAAAATAATATAAAAACAGGAAGGAGGACAAAACCTAAGAGACTCTCAAACATGGAGAACAAACAGAGGGTTGATGGAGGGGTTGTGGGAGGGGGGATGGGCTAAATGGGTAAGGGGCATTAAGGAATCTACTCCTGATATCATTGTTGCATTATATGCTAACTTGGGTGTACATTAAAAAATTAATTAAAAAAAATTTACTCTTTCCACTCAGACCTAATCACTCCACTTGTGCTCTGGATTTCATCTCTTCTCCCTTTCAAAGGCTTTGGTTCTATGGGCAGATCCTTTATCAGCTGTATCATCAACTTCTCTCTACTGAATTATTTCCATTAACGTACAAACTTAATGCCTCACATTCCCCTCAAAAGCCCTTCTGGCTATCTCCAATTTCTCAGTTTTTTAACAGCAAAACTTCTCCAAAGTATTATCTCTATTCACGGTCTTGACTTTCTTTACTCTGGCTTCCATCCTACCATTCTATCAAAACTTCTCCTTTCAAGATCACCAGCAACCTTCACATCACCGTTCCAACAGAGATGTCTATCTGCATCTTTATCACTCACCACAGGTATGGACTCAACCAGCCTCAAAATCCTGTTTTAGCTTTGCTTTCGTGACACCATCCTCTTCCTATCCCTCTTGACCTCCTATTTTACCTCTAACCTCTTGTTACTCTAAGTGTGATCCAGAAGACCAGGGGCATTGATAGCATCTGGGAGTTTGTTAGGTTTGCAGACTCAGACCCCAAACCTACAAACACTCCTCAATTAACATGATCACCAGATAACTCCTGGAACATGAACGTTTTGGGATCGTTGCTGTAAATGTTCATGTGCCCCAGAGCCTTGGGCTGTACTTTCTTCCCACGTGGTCCTGTCCAGATCCAAGGCTTTAAGAACTCTAGTTTTTTTTTATCTCCAAATCTCTGCCATAGCTCTGACAGCTCTCCTAAATTCCAAATTCATATACTCAACAGCCTACAGGACATGTGCATTTGGAGGTCTCAAATATTTCAAACCTAGTGTGTTGAAAAAGAAACTCTCCCCATCTCACTACTTAGTTCCGCCAAAGTAAAAATTCAATTTACCAAGCCCTCACAATGATATTGGTATGATCCTCAATGCAGAACATGTATCAGCTCCTTTAGTCCTCATAGTACCGCTAAGGGACAGGTACGATTATTGTTCCCATTTTACAGAAGAGTAACTGAGACATGGAGAGTTAAGTACAGGCATACTTTGTCTGATTGGGCTTCATCTTACTGCCCTTTGCAGATATGGTTTGTTTTCGTTTTAACAAATTGATGGTTTGTGGCAACTCTGTCAAGCAAGACTTGGTGCCATTTTTTCCCAACAGCATTACTCACTTTGTGAGTATGTCACATTTTGGTGATTCTCACAATATTTCTACCTTTTCACCACATTTTTTGATGGTCTTTTATCAGTAATCTTTGATGTTACTACGGTAATGTCTCAGGGTGCCACAAGCTTAGCCCACAAAATAAAAAAACTACCAGTAAATGTCGGATGTATTCTGACTGTACCACCAACAAGCCATCCCCCCCATCTCTCTCACTCTCCTCAGGCCTCCCTTCTGCCTGAGACACAATATTGAAATTATGTCAGTGAGTAACCCTACAGTAGCCTCTAGGTGTTCAAGTGAAAGGACGAGTCACTCACCTCTCACTTTAAGTCAAAAGCTAGAAATGATAGAGCTCAGTGAGGAAGGCATGTCAAAAGCCGAGACAGGCCCAAAGCTAGGCCTCTCGTGCCAAAGAGGTAGCCAAGTTGTGAGTGCAAAGGAAAGGTTCTCAAAGGAAATTAAAAGTGCTACGCCAGTGAAGACACAAATAAGAAAGTGAAATAGCCTTATTGCAGATATGGAGAAAGTTTAAGTGTCTGGATAGATCAAACTGGCCACAATATTCCCTTAAGCCAAAGCCTGATCCAAAGCAAGGCCCTAACTCTAATTCTATGAAAGCAGAGACAGGTAAGGAGGCTACACAAGTTTAAAACCAGCAGAGGTGGGTTCAGGAGGTTTAAGGAAAGAAGCCGTCTCCGTAAAAGTGCAAGGTGAAGCTGTAAGCACTGGTGTAGAAGCAACAGCAAGTGATCCAGGAGATCTGCCTAAAATAATTCATGAAGGTGGCTACACTACACAACAGATTGTCAATATAGACAAAACAGCCTTCTGTTGGAAGAAGAGGCCATTGAGGACTTTCAGAACTAGAGAGAAGTCAATGTGTGGCTGACTCTCTGGCTACGGGTCAATGCAACTGGTTCGAGACTGAAGGCAATGCTCATTTATCATTCTGAAAATCCTAGGGCCCTTAAGAATTATGCTAAATGTCCTCCGCCTGTGCTCTGTAAATGGAACAATAAAGCCTGGATGGCAGCACATCTGTTTACAACATGTTATACTGAACATTTCAGGCCCACTATTGAGACCTACTGCTCAGAAAAAGATTCCTTGCAAAATATTACTGCTCACGGACAATGTACGTGGTCACCCAAGAAACCTGATGGAAACACAGTGACATTAAGGTTCTTTTCACACCTAACATACAATCCATTCTACAACCCATAGATAAAGGAATAATTCTGACCTTCAAATCTTAAATACACTTCTAGAATCTAACTTCGGCTCAGGTCATGATCTCACAGTTTGTGGGTTCCAGCCCTGCATCGGGCTCTGTGCTGACAGCTCAGAGCCTGGAATCTGCTTCAGATTCTCTATCTCCCACTCTCCCCGCCCCTCCCCTGCTTGTGCTGCATCTCAGCCTCTCAAAAATGAATCAATGTCATTAAAAAAATTAAGAAATACACTTCATACGGCTATAGCTGTCATAGTTGTGACTCCTCTGATGGATGTGGGCAAAGTAAATGGAAAGACTTCTGAAAAGGATTCACCATTCTAGATGCCAGTAAGAACATTCATGATTTATGAGAAGATACCAACATTACTAGGAGTTTGGAGGAAGTTTGTTCCAACCCTCATGGATGACTTTGAGGGATCCAAGACTTCAGTGAAGGAAGTAACTGCAGATATGGTGGAAATAACGAGAGAACTGGAGTTAAAAGTGGAGCCTCAAAATGTGACTGGATTGCTGCAATCTCATGAGAAAACTTTAATGGAGGAGCAATTGCTTCTGATGAATGAGCAATAAAAATGGTTTCTTGTGATGGAATCTACTCCTGGTGAAAATGCTGTGAATATTGTTGAAATGACAATGAGGAATTTAGAGTATTATGTCAACTTAGTTGATAAAGCAGCTGTATAGTTTGAGAGGATTGACCCCAATTTTGAAAGAAGTTCTACTGTGGGTAAAATGCTATCACATGCTACAGAGAAACTATTTATGAAAGGAAGAGTCAATGGATGAGGCACAAACTTCACTGTTATCTTATTTTAAGAAATTACCACAGCCACGCCAACCACCCTAATCAGTCAGCAGGCAAGCACAACCCTAATCAGCGAGCAGCCATCAACATCAAGCCAAGACCTTCCCAGCAAAAATTACAACTCACTAAAAGCTCAGATGATGTCTAGCACTTTGCAACAATAAAGGGATTTTGAATTAGGTATATACATTTTTGTTAGTAATAATGCTATCGCACACTTAAGAGACTACAGTATAAATCACAGTATATGTAAACACAGCTTTTATATGCACTAAAAAAATTCATTTGACTCACTTTATTGAGATACTTTACTGCGGTGGTCTGAAACTGAACCTGCCATAGCTTTAAGGTATTCACATGATTTGTCCATAATCATACATCTGCCACACCCAGGATTTTAAATTAGGTAGTAAGACTCCATAGCCTGCTCCTAAATGTTATACCTCTCAATTCCATCTGCCCCATAGCTAAATGTAGAAATCTAAAAGTCATTTATTTCAGGGTGCCTGGGTGGCTCAGGCAGGTGAACGTCCAATTCTTGGTATCAGTTTAGGCCATGATCTCATGGTTTTGAAGTTTGAACCCTGTGTGGGGTTCTGCGTGAACAATGAGGAGACTCTTGGGATTCTCTCTTTCCCTCTTTCTCTGCCCCTCCCCTGCTCCTGATCTCTCTCTCTCTCTCTCTCTCAAAATAAACTTTAAAAAAAAAAAGTAGGAAAATCAAAGTCATTTATTTCTGCATCATCCACTTCCAATCCTGTATAACTCCAACATTATCTTGAATTGATGTACTTCTCTCCATCTCCATGGCCACCACCCTTGTCTGAGCCACCATTTTGCCTGTGCATTCGTGAACCTCCTAAGTGGTCTCCCACCTTCCACTCTACCTGGTCTTTCCCTGACAGAGAGAGTTTTTTAAAGTAAGAATCTGATGTCATGTCTTGTTGAAACTGCTTCATGGGCTGCCATAGGCTTGCTAAGGCCAAAAGAACTGTTTGTAACTTGAGCCCTGTCTTCTCCAGCTTCTGTCCTACATTAGTCTTAGGGGTTCCTATTCCTGGGCCATGCCAAGAATGTGGCCCACCTGCTCAGATCAGAGACTTGGCGCCTTCTGTTCCCTTGGGTCAAGACCATCTTCTTTTCTCTAAGCTCCCTTATCCTTCAGGTCTCCATTCTCATGCTGCCTCATCCCAACCACCCTACCTAAAAGCTCACTCTATCATAGCACTGTTCCCTTCACAGCACTTACCACATTTGAATCTGAAAAAAATACATATATCTTATATGTACACGTATATAGGTGTATTTATATGTGTATATATATGTATACATATGTATATATACATACACATGTATGTATGTATATATACATACATAAATATATGTATGTGCATATATATGCAGTAGTTAAAGCTATGGAGCAAGTCAGAGTCCATGTGGGTTCAAATCCTGGCTCTACACTTTGATCTCTCTGTGGCTCCCTCTCCTTATCTCTTAAGAGGGGGTATAATAGTTTGCACTTAATATGGCTGCTATAATGAGTTACAATCCATAGCACACAATAAATGCTGTTTAAGCATTTGCTACAATTATTATGTATAGCTGAAGGCCAGGACCTTGCCCCTCATCATCTCTGTGTTTCCAGTGCTTAGAACAACCAGCTGATAAAAGTTTGTCAAATGACTATTGTTCTCTTCATGTAAGTGACAGTATCTACCATTTCCCAATACTGTATGGATGTTTTTACCCCAAGATCACCAATTAATGTGCCTTCATGGTCCATTTTACATGCATTTATTTTATTCTACTCACACTGTACATTGTTAAGCAACCTACAAAAAGTACAAAAGCCTAGTCCATTTTCCAATACCAGGTCAGAGCTAAGTTGCAAAAAAGGAACAGTACCGTAAGTTACAAGGAAAGTTTGGGTGTCCTGTACAAGTCATACTGCCTGTCACATGATGTATTTAAAGCTGTAAGTATTGCCACAGGAGAATCTCTTGTCTTTGCAGCGACCACACAGTTCCTGTCGATGCGGCCTCCTTAGATCAATGTGTCTTTTCTTTTGAGGACAGGAACAACGAGACTTTGAACAGGTCTTTAGAAAACAAGGAACAGTTTGGACACTAAATAATTAAATCAGTGTTTCAAATATAATCCTCAAATTAAAATACTTCTCCCCACCATCCCTATCCTTGATATCGTCATCTTCCTTTGAGTCCTATGAGAAGTCCTAGACCAAGTTGTACAGAGATACTCACATCCCATTAAATGCTATGCATTTTTCAAGATCAAAGAGCAAAGATGGTATTTGAGACAATACTGCTAAGCCAACCAAGAGGATCTCATGACAGAAAAAGGTTTGAGAAGTTAGAGTTTATAGAATTTCTTCACTAATAGGTTTTTACATCTGTAGCCAGGTAGGGGTGAGAGGCAGTGAGTAAGTATTAAGCGATTTGATTATCTAGGCTGGAATATTTGAAAACATTAGAGCAGTGTCTCAACCAGCTGTACTGTACCCACCAGCAGACATCTGGCAATGTCTGGAGATGCTTTTTGGTTGTCACAACTAGGGGGAAGGGTACTGTAGAGGAAGCTAATTCTCTTCTTGCTCCAGAAATGCCTTACCTTCACTATAAAGTGTTCTTAACCATTATCACATTTGGTCTTCTGATAAATAAAAAAAAAAAAAAAAATCACACCCCATGGAGACCAGTATACTGCCCTTGTACACCCTCTCAACCCTGCTTATCTTTAAAATTGACCACTGCTCTATTTTCTGCACGTGACCATAGCTAAAAAAAGTCAAGCTTTACAATTTATATTGTGGAACTAGGAATCTTCATTTTGCCAATCAAAGTCTAAATTATTTATGAAACATTGTACTACATTTATAACTTCCACTCTTCCAGTGACAAGTATGCATCCTTATAAGAAAATTCTAGTAGCTACTATTCACATGGTGTTTGCTGCATGCACTATTCTAAGTACTTTATATAAATTCATTTAATCCTCACAATACTCTTACTGTGGAAAAAATAAATAAAAATATAAATAAATAAGGATTTACTCTAAAGGTAGGTTTCTGTTTCTGGCAATGGTGTACTAGGTCGTTTTGACCAAGCCACGTGCTTAGGATAACTAGAAAAGCTGAGCTAAAGAAATAACTTTTAAAAATAACTATTTGAAGCACTACAGAATTATCAAAGCATTAGAGAAAGAAACCCAGAAGTGGAGGGGAGCCTGACATTTAGGACTATTTCCTCCCTAAAGGTCTGCCAATTCTGGAAGAAATGAAGGACAGTGAAAAGCTGAAAGGAAGTTTGACAAGTCAATGTAGCTGATGGATAATCTTAAATATGCCAAAATGGGAAAGACCTGGTAAACAGTTCAGGTTTTGTGTTGGGACCCTGAAAGGTTACAACCTAAGAATAAAGATGAACCAAAAATTGACCAGCTTTTACAGATGCTAAAGCCCAGTTTCAAAATAGCTCAACCCTGTTTAGAAAATAGCAATCTAATTGTTAATGTCCTTATCTTCCCACCAGAAGCAAGCAAATCTTCTGTGAAGGAAGATACTATCCTAGGCCTCAAATTATCACTGTAATTCTTCATATTCACTAGTCAACACTCAATCAAAAATAATCATATGAGGTACATGAGGAGATATAACAACAAATTTGAAAAACATGGAAAATGACAATGATAGCAACAGAACCATAGGGCATTAAGTTAATGGAGTTAAGTAGTACAGATTTTAAGATAATTATGCTTAACATGTTCAAATAAATAAGACTGGTAAGTTCAGCAGAAAACTGGAAGTTATTTTTTAAAGACAAAAATTATAGCACTGAAAATAGAGTAACTTAAATCAACTCAACAGATGGATTTAATAGCAGATTGGAAATAGCTGAAGAAAGAATTAGAGAAACGGAAGACAGAGTGAGAGATGGGGCACTACGGGGTAAAATGTCCATTGGCTGATGTTTTTCCCCCCATCTTATGGAAACTTGAAGCATCAACATTTTGGCAAAACCTTAAGCTAATTCTGTTTAAATGTGATCATTACATACCACTGACTGAGTACTTGAAATTTGCAAACAGGGAGGAGTTACTGAGACTGTAATGTTATGTCTCTTTATTTAAAAGTATGTGCTAAGATACAAACGATTATGAGGGACATAGGTGAAATAAGTTTCCTTTAGTGTAAGTTTCTTAGCATTTTAACAGATCTCATTCAAGGGCCTATCTTACAGCCTTATTCCACTGGTTGCTTCAAATGTGAAATAGACCTACCTGATAAAATCCTTTCACTCTTTATCTTGTAACTTTGAGAAGCTATTTAACCTCTAAGTTTTCATTTCTAAAAGGGAGATAAAGAGCATTAACCTCAGAGGTTTTGTAAAATACATTTTTAAAAATTTTTTTAGGTTTATTTTAGATGATATACAAACTGGAGCAAAGGGGGACAAAAGCATAGGAAATACAGAAAAGAACATAAAAGGCATAAGGGATATGGTTAAAGGTCTAATATGAGTAACTGGAATAGAGAGATAATGGGGGTGTAAGTAATATTTTAAGAGATTATAGCTGATAATTTTCCAAAAGAGGTAACAATCTTCAAGCTATAGATTCAAGAAATGCTATGAATCTCAACCAGATAAATACAAAGAAACCACAACTAGGCATCTAACTGTAAAACTACTGAAAAACAAAGCAGAGAGAAAGATCTTAAAAGCAAGTAGATTTAAGAAGGGGAATTAGTAATGCTAATAACCAACTTCAAAAACAATAAAGGTCATACCCTTAAAGAGCAGAAAGAAAACTACTGCCAACCTAAAAATTCTATACCCAGCAAAATTATCCTTTAAACCATCATCCAGGCAAAAGAGGATGTGTTACCTTCAGACCTGTGCTACAGTAAATATTAAAACATATTCTTCATGTAAAAGAAAAGTGGTCCCAGATACAAAAAGGAATGAAGAGCAGAAAGGAAATATGTGTACCTAAAGCTAAATGAATGACTATATAAAATAACGCCTTATGATGTTTAAAATTAAAATATACAACAGTAGTATATAAATTAGGATGAGGTGATAAGGAGTTAGAGTGTTCTAAGTTCATTGTATTGTCAAGGAGAGGTATTATTAATGATTTATGCAGACTTTGATAGGTCAAAGAATCATGTTGGAACGTCTAAGGTAACTGCCAGAAGAATAGCAAACAATGAATAACTACCAAGATAATAGAGATGGGAAATTATTTTTTATTTAAAAAAAAGTCACTTCAATGGAACACAAGAGGAATATAAGAAAATATATTTAAACCTACATTATATTAAACATAAACAGATTAAATAAGAATGTCCAACTAGAAAATATAAAGGTAAACCATTCATAAACTGTTAGACTAGTTTTTTAAATATTTATTCCTAAGTAGGACAAAAAATATTTTTAAGTGAAGGATTGAGATCTTAAAAATGTTTCAGTTATGAAAACCAACTATGCCATACTTCTCTGAAAAGTTTAAAAAGAGGTCTCCTACAAGGTGTTTTAGAGACCTAATTCTGTGACTTCCTAGACCCTGGAGACACCATAAAATATGATCCAAGTTCTAATATTTACTACTTGCTTACACTTGGGCAAGTTATTTCTTCATCAACTTTAGCCTTCTGGTCTGGAACATGGGGATAACACCTACCTCAAAGTTTACATTACAGGAGATAATGCATGTAAAGCACTTAGCCCAAAGTCTGGTACATAGTAAAAGCTTAATACAGGTTCCCTATTAAGTTACTACATCCATATGGGATTATTGAAACACTATATCATACACCTGAAATTAATGTAACACTATATGTTAACTAACTGGGATTAAAATTTAAAAACTCAAAAAAAAATTACTACATCCAAATTACACAAAGGGTGTTTGATAAACAACATATATGGCCCATACATAAATATACCGTATAAAGCAACTTAAGAGTCAATATGTCTCCTCTCCTACACCCCCCAAAATCCAGAATTTATTTTTCTAAAATGTTATAAAAATTCAAGGTATAGAAAACTTAACATTCCTATTCAAATACCCAATCTATCAAATCCTAACATTTGCCACAGAAGCTTCATATTTAAGAATGGTAACCTTATAGACTCAATAAAAGTGCTCTACATGCTTACCTGACATTGGATTGCTTCTACTCGGTAAGGGTTAAAACTCTTTTGGCATTTGCAACACAGTTGTTTGAAATAAACCTAAAGAGAAATAAGGGGTTTTTATATACACATATATATACACACACAAGATTATATGTACCTTAGGCTCCCAGTTCTTAAGTAATCTCTTCCCCACTTTGTGCCCTGCTTTTGCCCAACCTCTACCCTGAGGTCTTAAGTAGTGCTATCAGTCCCTTTTTCTCACTCTTTGAACCTCATTTCCTTACCTGTAAAATTGAGATACTACCACTTGCTTTTTCTATAATTCTGGCAACCATTAATGTACACAAAGTACCACAGTAAAAATCTTCAATGGGAAGTAACTATTATAATTTTATTCATTGCATGAAGGCCAAACCCTTGACCTTTGCTTTCTGTCTTAGTCTATTAGCTTCTACTTTTTCATTTTCTCATTATTTCCCCACTTGAACTACAAATTATTTATGGTTACCACCCATACATATTGTTTCTCAACTCTGCATTCTCTGGTGCACAGTTTCTCCCTGCTTCAGTTGGTGAACTCCTCCTAGTTAGCCTCAAAAATCCTGCCTGGACATCATGATGCCTTCCCTCTGACAGGGTTAATCAGCCGCCTCCTGTGTTATTTCTGCATCACTTCCAGGACACAAATGCCACTGTGTCTATCACCACATTGCATCTTATCTCCTAGGAGAATAAATTTCTTAAGGAGGAGTCCTAGGTCTTGTTCCTTTTATCCTAGCATCTCAGAGAGTGTTCATTAAACCCACTGTTTTTCTTCTGGCATAGTATAAAAACCTATTTGCTTCCAGGGTCTAGTAAATGGCTAATATGAAAAGTCAAGTTTTCATTCAGGTCTTAGCACACCTCCTTACCCGCTCCTTCTACAGGCCTTTAGCCAGAAAAGCAGTACCTAAAACGTGAAAGCACAGGGGACTCCAGCTCAAATGCTTGTTGAAGTTAATGAGATAGACCAGATGTCAGCTGTTGCAAAATGAAGTGCACAAGCCCTGTGAAAGGAGAGAGAAGCTGCTTTGCCCCAGCCTACTGTTTTCATCGAGTCTATAGCGACCAGAGTCTAACCAGGGAAACTGGAAATGCAGATCATAAAGTCTTTCCCAATCTTAACGCGTTGACAACTAATTCAATTGAGAGAAAAACTGCTTAGCCTACACAAGTCTGTCCAAGGCGAACCTTTACAATACATTATTTCTCTTATAGCTCCACCTTGTGGACAAACTATGGAAATTGCCTAGAGCCAAGGTCTCAACAGGTTCAAAACACACCAACTAAAAAATGATTATAGACAGTTCCACCGGACACAAGAGTTCACCGAAATAACATGCAATTCCGTTCCGCAGAACTAACAAGCTAAATGTACCACCAGTTCTGAGAGCCTCAAGTGTTCATGTGGACAGTCCAATTCAGTTCAGTTCAAACATTAACCACGTACCGATAAAGTGCCTGGCACGAAGGATGCCAAATGAATGAGACAGCATTGTGGTCACGTTCCATTAGGAAACGCTCTCCCTCTAACATCTGTGTCTGCCCCATCCTCCTCCCATGTCCCGCTCACTTTTACTTACCTTATTAGTTCCAGAAATGCACCACACATAAGCACTCTCCCATCTGGTCTTACAATCTTTACAGTGAAAATAGCCATATTTTGGTTCCAAAAACTGCAGATAAGGGGGAAAAGTCTTTTACAATCTTTGGGGGGAAAGCCAGATCCTCTTCCCTTGCGGCTTTGTATAAAAAAACAAAAAGCCTGGCCACCTGAGTGGCTCAGTTGGTTAAGCATGCAACTCTTGATTTCAGCTCAGGTCATGATCTCACAGTTTGTGAGATTGAGCCCCACATCAGGCTTCACACAGTGTAGGTCCTGCTTGGGATATTCTCTCTCTCTCCCCCCCCCCTTCTCCCACTTGCACACTCTCTCTCGCTCAAATTAAATGAATAAACTTGAAAAGAAAAAACAAAAAGCTTCCTTAACTTCACTCATACCTATCCTCAAGGCTACTATGCTAATTTAGCATTTCATTGCTCAGGGATTACTCTGAGATTCTTATTTCTCCTGTCTCTCAAACTTTTCTAACGTTCTTTCAACAATGCCACCAGCACAATCTCCCCCAAAAGAAAATCTGGTCACATATTTGGCAGACCTGAAACCCCATCTTATCTCCTCATTCCCAATAGCAATGGTTACCAGACTTCTGAGTTTCACATGCTTAAAGTTAGCACCCTATTCTACCAAAAAGTGACAAAACATATAGGCCATTTAAAACATGTTATCAGAACTACCTTTCCTTCGTCAAGTATAAAGTGAAAGATTTTTTTCTCTGTTACCCCAGAAATGGAAAGGAGGAAAGAGAGGATAAGGCGAGCAGAGGACTGAGGACAGGGAGGAGAAAGTTCACCTGGAAGTTGGGTTTCCGGAGCAGATCTGCTCCACCGACTCCCTGTGTCTGCTTGCTCTTCCCTTCCTGAGGGTTTGGGGTACCTTCCTCCCCCAACCCATGCTGGCAAAGCTCCTCCTGTTTGTCCTCTTCAGACCTTGGCGTTGGTGGTGACTGCTGCTGCTGCTGGCTGGCCTCCGCAGGACCCAAAAGTGCCTTCCTCTCCTGGTCTTCCCCCTCCTTTCGCGGCTGGATCAAGCCCCTGCGACCTATCACCGGTGAATAGACTCCCCAGGCCGGCAGGGGTACCTTGTGACCTGAGCCGCTCCAAGGGGAGCGGCTGCGCAAGGTGCGAGAACCCAGCGAGCACTGCACGGACTTGTCCACCCGCGGACTCACCTGCACCCCCACCTCCTTGGTGTTAGCCTTGCAAAGCCGCAGGCTCAGGCTGGGGTTCATCTGGGAGAGAATGGCCTTAAGCTGCGCCCTCTTGTAAGGATCCATACAGTAGTCAGAGGCATTTGCGGGCACCAGCAACCCAGGCCTGGCCAGGAAAGTGGGGGGACCAGTGTTTCGCCTCCAGTCAGGCTGTTTGTGTTCATAGAGTCCTGGCTGGCCCAAAGGCATCGTATTCCCATAGCCCTGGTACAAGCCACAGGGAACGCGGACAAAGCGTTCCATCTGCTCACCCAGCACCCAGGCACAGCACAAACCCCAGTGCGCTTTGTCTCCTTGTTTTGCCTTCCACCTTCATCCACCCTTCTTTTTCCTGATCAAGTTAGTTTAGGTCCATTCCAAGCTTCTCCATTTATTTCAGGTTCTGATGGGAGCTGCTGCCTATTTCCCTAATTAAAGGAGGACAGGAGATCTACCCATCCACAGAGGTCTAATGTCCACCTGATACCTTTTTGCTCGTCCTAGCTCTTCAACTCACTCCTCCCGAATCTTTCTTCAAAGCTGTTTTTCATTTAGACTTCTTACTCACACACGTGCTTTCATTAGCATGATTTGAGCATACTAGAAGAGTATATGGAAGTAAGTATATCACGGCAGACTTAATGAATGTAAAGACCCTGATACCACAGGAGCAAGGAGAATAAAGTTATGGGGGGGAGGTGTATGTGGTGAGAAAATGTACTTCAGAAGGTTGTACTGTATGCCAACAGCTCTCATTAAGTCATTCCTACTGAGGGCCACTGTCCCAAAAGGTGAAAAAAGCAAATTGTTCTGATTTAGAGGGTAAATGGAAACTTAATCACAGGATAGTTAAGTATCCGAAATCAAAAGGACTTGAACTGAAACCTGGGCCTTGTTACCAGGCAAGTTACTTAACCAGGTGACTTGGTTTCCCCATCTGACAATACTAATTTATAGGATTATTACAAGATTAAATGTGGTATTACCTATAAAGCACAAAGCAGAGTAACTCATGAGTGTTAAATGGTAACTCTAACTGGGTAAGGATCAGAGCTGTGTGTTCCTTTGCTATTTAGACCTAGATGATCCTAAACTTTGCTATCTGTACTGGTAAGGCTTCCTGCTAGAACAAAAGAAAAGGATCAAACTAAAACGACACTTATGTAACCAAGAAGAGCCCACCCTTTGTCTAATCTAAGGTTGTTTCATTGTTTACTGCTCAAGAGCTTTGTGACAGCAGCAAGGTCTATAAGCAGCTCTCACACCAGAATCCAGAAATTTTAGGTTATACCAGCCAGCCGTAATTAAGCTTCCTGCTACCCAGGTCACAGACCCTGTGAACGATGGGGACAGATTCCAGTCTTTCAAGGCGACTTAGAGAAAAGAAAGGCACAAAACAGGGTGATTGGCCGCTGTAAGAATATAAATACTACGGACGCCTGCAGAGGGGAACACCTGCAGGAGAGCTACGGTCATTTCACAATTTTTCAAGGCTTAGAGGTCTTGGAAACCTGCCACGTAAGAGCAACATGGGGACTAGAACTAAAGTCCTCTGGCTTCAAATCTCAGCCCTTTCCACTCTATGCAGAGCACACAACCGGGAAAGCAGTTAGCCACAACCACGGCCCACTCTGGGGGTTCCCAAGATGGGCCACTTTAGGGGACGCCGTTCTTAGGGGAGAACAAAGGTCTTTCAAAGACCCCAGGCCATGTACCCTGGCGGTCACCCAAACGTGAGGTGGGGCAGAGGGAATGAGGAGTGGCGAAGTACACTTTGTGCGCGGTCGCCCCCCCCCCCCAGCAGCGCGGCCTGGTATTCCGAAGGCTCAGGGAGAAGACAAGAAGCACCCCAGCTCCGTCTTTACGCGGTTCCGGACCGGACCCTCAGCAGCCGAAAAAGCGCTTGGCTTTCGCCACACGGACGCTGCAGAGCCTGACTTCCGGGTGGCGCGCACGTTGCGTGCGCGTCATGGCGTCACCGCGTGACGTGCGCAGGGAGCGGGCTTTTGGCGCGAGCGTCTGAAACAGGGTCGACGGAGGCGGAGTTGCTGGGACTCCGCGCCTTGGTTGTTGTCAGAACCGTGGGCCGCCGCGCAAACGAGCCTGCGGCTCAGATTTCTGGTCGAGGTGCCGGCGCGGTTTTTGTCAGCCTTCTCCGGCCAAAAAGAGCTCCACCAGCGGAGGCGGTTAGTGTTGGCTGGGTGGAGACGGACGGGCCGGTGTGAGGCGGCGGGGGAACGCCTCTCGTTCCCGGGGTGGGAGCCGCGGCCTCCCGCCCTCTACGGTCGGTGCCAACCTCGCACCGACTGGGAGAAAGGGCCGGGGGTTCGGCTCCTCCGCTGAGCGGACTCGAGCCCTGGCGCTTCCTTGGGACTCCACTTCCCAGCTTCGGGCCCCGCCACCCGCCTTAGGATTTGCCCCTTAGCTGCCCCAGATGTCCCAGTCTGAAGTTTCCTTAATTGGAAAGACGATGAAGTTAACTTTAACGGAATATCGTAATTCCGGAAAATGTTTTACAGCTCCTGGAACGCTGTGTCTGTCTTGCTTAAACCCTCCGGCATTTGCTGTATTACGAAGATTTACTGATTTGAAATTGTCCAAAGATAGTTACCTCTCATAGGACCCCTCACTGCCAGCATCCCCTAGCCGCACGTGACTAGTTAACTTAATTGAAAGTAAACATTTAAAATTCTGTTCTTGAGTCGCGCTTCCCCCGTTTCAAATGCTTCATGTGGCTAGTGGCGACCCCGTTGGACAGCACAAACACGGAACGCTCCCATCCTCGCAGTGAGTTCAGCTACCGTCCCAAAAGATAGGACCGAGGTAGAGAAACAATGTAACTTTAGGCAAGTTTACCTGCTTCTGATTGTACCTTAGAGTCAGTTAACAAGGACTGCATCCCTGTGAAGTGTATTTGGTGTTTTTTTGTTTGTTGGTTTTTGCAGAGTTACCAAGCATCGGAGTAATATTGTGGATAAAAATGTCTATTGGATGCAAAGAGAGACCAACTTTTTTTGAAATTTTTAGGACGCGGTGCAATAAAGCAGGTATTGACAAAGTTGATCATTTACCTTGAGAAAATGTTTTCAGAAAAATATGTAAATATGCATGCTTGCTGAAAAGAATCCAATACTTGACGGTTTTGTTTACACTGTAAACTGTTCCTTCTGGAGTCATCCATCCAGTTAAGAAAATGGTCATTTAGGGTTAGCCAAATGATAAGTGTAGAACCCTGGGGATAAACAAAAGACCAGCCTCTTAAAATTAGTAGTAGGAAGAATTGCTTTTAAAGCACAGACCTTCTAGCAAATTAGAAGCGTTGGTAATGTTACTTGACAGGAGGAGTTGTCAAACTTTTTAGTCTCAATACTCCTTAAACTCTTAAAAATGATTGAGGACCTCAGAGAGCTTTTGTTTATGCAGACTACCATATAGAAATTAAAGCTAAGAATTTTTTTAAAAATGTTTATTAATTCACTTAAAGATAAACCCATTGCATATTAACATAAATAACATTTTTTTGAAAAATAACTGTATTTCCCACCCCCAAAAGAAGGATGGCTCTGTTTTCCAATTTTTTTTAATGTTTGTTTATATTTGAGAGAGAGCCCACACACAAGTAGGCGAGGGGCAGAGAGAGAAGGAGACAGAATCCAAAGCAGGCTCCACACTGTCAGCACAGAGTCCTATGGCGGGGCTCAAACCACAAGCCTTGAGATCATGACCTGAGAAGTCTCATGCTTAATGGACTGAGCCATCCGGGTGCCCCTACAATTTTGCACTTTAATATCTGGCTTAATAGAAGGTAGCTGGATTCTCATACCTGCTTCTACATTTAATCTGTTGCAGTATGTTGTTTTGGTACAAGCATATAAAGAAAAGCCAGCCTCACACACCAATGTAGTTGAGAAAAAGGAGTATTTTCATAGTCTTCAGCTAATTGTGGGTATTTTTCTTTGATAATACACAAAAAATTGATAAGTGGTAGTTAGGGTTTAAGAGTTGCAATATGGAATTGGAAACCATATCGTCAGCTTTTTATACTCTTGTTACATTTAATTCTATTAGTCTTTTTTGCACTTTGAATAAATCTTTTATCCGTGTTGTAACATTGGGTATTGCTAAGTTGTAAAATGTCAGTGTTGTGGATTACAAATGTTTCATATATTGACACATTGTATTAAGCGTTAAAAATCACATGTGTTAATTCACTAATCTCATCAGAAAAATCTCCTAAGATTAAGAAGATAAGTGTACAGAGCCTTAATAAACTTTAAGAAAATTCGAATTCCCATTTAAAAGCTGTCATTTTCTCACTGGCAACAAACTTTTTTCTGCAGTGATAGGCTCACTTCATTTTTGAGAAAATGTTCACCAAATCACTCAACTCAAAATGACTTATTTGTTGTTCTTTCTACTAAAGATGACTTTCCATGAAAAAGTGCTAATTCAGCTCATAACTCACCACTTGTGCTTTTCTAGACAACTGTCGTACTTAATATGCAGAAATGCTTGATGCATACTTTCCATTTTGTCACAGAGAATATTAAAAAGATGTGCTCAAGGGTTGGGCTTTATAAAATAATTTTTACTGCTTCATTAATGATATTTTAAGTTAGACTGGTTTTTTGGTTTTGTTTTTGACAAGTGCGTGAATGATGGAATACAATTACTAGCCCCGTTTATTGCCACTGCCTTGACTCATGCAAAGATGTCATCAGTTTTACACACCAAGGGTGCAAATGTCACCATTGTGAAAAAAAGAAATGATACCTTCGTATTATCATGAAAATAGTTTTGACCTAATGGAGCTCTTGAATTTGTCTTGGGGACCTACCCCCCACCCTCACCCCCACCACCAGTAGTCCAGAGACCACACATTGAGAATCACTACTTTAAGGGTAGATAGATCATAGTAGAAATTTTGTCATTTCTCTTTAACAGGAGGGAGTCTTTTTATTCCATTTGATTTGTGAGTCTACATGTTCCTGTACTTACAGATTTGTCACATCCCTTTATGTAGTCTTTGTAGTTAAATTGTATCTGTGGAATGCATTCTTGCTATGAATGACTTGTTTCTGAATCCTGAATATAAGAGAAAGAAAACTTTAGAAAAGCTAACTAATATAGCTAGGAGCAATCACCTTGTAACTTTTGTAAACTCTTGTTAGACCGTGCTACAGATTGGAGGGAGAACAGATTACTGCTCTTGTTTAATTAATATGCATTAACAAAAGTAATCTACAGTCAAAATCTCAAGCATCCTTTTCTTTGTTATGATCTTTACTGGTTCATGAACGTACCTGTCACTGATTAAAACCAAGATGGAATTTTTATTTTTCTTACAGATTTAGGGCCAATAAGCCTTAACTGGTTTGAAGAACTTTGTTTAGAAGCTCCACCCTATAATTCTGAACCCACAGAAGAATCTGGATATAAAATCAGTTATGAACCAAACCTGTTTAAAACCCCACAAAGGAAACCTTGTCATCAGTTGGCTTCAACTCCAATAATATTCAAAGAGCAAGGTCTGATTCCACCAATATACCAACAGTCTCCTTTAAAAGAATTAGGTAAATACAGAATAGACTCGGGTAAGTAATGTGGTCCAGTAGACTAGGGGAAAAACATGAACCAGGAATTGAGACAAACCTATGTTAAAACTCCCAGCTCTATTGGTAATTGTATCATACTGGTCAGATCAATTTCTCCGGCTTCACTTTCCCCACTTGAAAAATGGAGATGATGAAAATAATGCCTGTAAGTTTGGATTAAATAAAAGAATGCAGGTACTTAATTAGTGTTCCTTTTCTTCCCTCCTTTGATTTAATATATCCTGCCTAGTTTGTTAAATTATATCTTTCTTCTGCCCCCCCCAAAAAAAACACCAAGTGGGATTTGTTTTGATGTTAATTAAATAAACTCTATTTCTGCAGGTTATCACAGAGGACAGAGAAGGGTATTTTTATCAATTTTCTATAAATGTCTTTTGATTTGGTAACAGTTTCCCTGGCATACATGCCAGGTATTCCAATCAATCATGTAATAAGATTATATGTTCAGTCATTCAAATGTTTATCACCTATTTAAATGACATATTCTCCTTTCTCTGGAGTATTACTGTCAAGTAAGGGGAATTAACAGTAGACAGATAAAGAGCAGTCTAAGATTGAATGAGGCACGTGTCAAAAGCAAAGTACAAAAAGTACAGTAAGAGTTGAGAAGAAAGAGCATAAATAAGTTTGGGGGGGAATTGGGGAGTGATTTATTTGAATTACCTTTATTTATTTGAATAACCTTGAAGGATAGGTGAGATCCAGAAATTTGAAGATGGCAGGGTAATAATGAGTGTACAAGGCAGAGGAAAAACATGAGGAAGATGATGTAGTTTGTTAAGAGAATGTCAAGTAATTCAGGTTGTTGTGTTTTTTTTTTTAATGTTCAGTTCTGACACAGAGAGAGACAGAGCACGAGTGGGGGAGGGGCAGAGAGAGAGAGCAAGACACAGAATCCGAAGCAGGCTCCGGGCTCTGAGCTGTCAGCACAGAGCCTGACGCGGGGCTCGAACTCACAAGCTGTGAGATCATGACCTGAGCCAAAGTCGGTCGCTCAACAGACTGAGCCACCCAGGCACCCCAGGTTGTTTGGAGTGTTGCATGTCTAAAATGGACCAATAAATAACCTAAGGCTAGAAAGAGCACCTAGAGCCAGATATTTAATGCCAGACTAAAACAATTGAGTTTATTTGATAGGTTGTCCAGAAAAATCACATGTAAATTTGATCATGCTACTTCCTGCTTCAAATCTTTGACTACCTCCCTTTGCCTTCATGATAAAATCTTAACTCCTTAACATGATTTACAAGGTTCTTTTTTAATCTAGTCTCATTAACTCGTGCCTCATGCTGCCATAATTCCTCTCCCACCCATGTAATTTACCATTTGTTCATACTGAATTTCTTTTTGAAAGCACTTTGCTCCATGGCTCTTTATAGATTGTTACCTCTGTCCAGAAGTTAGTTAGTTCTTCCTACTTTTTTATCTAACAAGCTCATCTTTCAGGTCTTGATTTATGTATGTGCTTCTGGGAAGTTTTCCTTGTCACACTGTTAGCTTCTACTGGAGGAGACTTAAAATAAGCAATTACAGTGGAATAAATACTATGAAAGAGGAAATTCATGGTACCAGAAAATGCACATACAAAGAGGACATAGGTAATGGACAAAGATTTTCTTGTATGTTACTGGATACCTAGCGGCATACAAAGTGAGTATTCAGTAAATATTTACAGAATAAATGAGTATTTATTTTGCTTTGGAAAGCCTAATAACTGGACCCAATCTTTGGAGATTTGTTTTTCAAAATGAGATGCCTATATTGTGAGAATCTCCTGAAGTCCTGAATGAAAGGGAAGATTTCAGGCCCTAATCTGAATCTACTAAATTAGAATCACTAGAAATAGAGCCCATAAGTGTACCTTTTAAACTAATCGGGTGATTCTCATGGAAATGGAAGACTGGAGGCAGGGAGACGAGTTAGGACACATAATGGTCCAGGTTGTAGTGGGCCAACCACCTGAATTAGAGTAGTGGTAGTGAAAGCGGATATGGAAGATAGAAACTGTAAGACCCCACAATATCCTAGACCTAGGGATTTCAAAGCAAGGATCAAATCACAGGTTTAGAGCATAACTAAGAATATAATGGTGACATTCGTAGACGTTTTAAGCACCGGAGGAAAAACAGGTTTAAGACGGAAAAGGCTTCAAAGGATGAAAAAAAGTAGGTTGAGTTGTGGACTGCAATTTGAGACAGTGGTGAGGTGTAAAGGTGATGTCCTGAAGGATTTGGGGAATACAAGATTAAAACTTAAGAGAGCATACAGGTAGGAAAGAAAGTTATAGGAATCAACAAAGTGATAAAGTCATCACATGTGTTGAGGAAATTGATTATGATGAGGCTTAGGATAGAGCCTTAAGGAATATTTAGCAGATGAAATGCAGAACACAGAAAAGGAGATCATTCAGTCAACCAGTGTTCCATACTTTGTGCATGGCAATTTGTTAGACATTAAGGATACAAACATGAATAAGATGCTTTTGACCTGTAGGAACTCAGTCTTGTGTAAGACAAAGTATGTAAATAAATATACAGTGTGGTATATGCTATAATAGGATCGCCTACGAAAGTGCTATGTTGTGGGCATAGTAAAGGGAGCAGCCATCTATTTTAATGGGCTCAGGAAAAGCTCTATAAACCAGTTTATGCTAATTCTACTGAATCTTGAAAGAGTTGGAATTGGTCTATCTATAATTAGGGAGGGACAGGAATGAATTAATAAGGCCACTCTCAGTGCAGATGAATCAAAATTTTTAAGGTTATAGTGCATAAATAATTCTGACTATAGTTTCCTGATTCCTTTTGTTTTTGTTTAGTTTAAATTCAGTATTAAAATGTAAGACTTAAGCTGTTTTTTAACCTACTTGTTTCATTCTGACATCTATTGTTTTCAAAAGAGAATTATCCCTAAAGTTTCATGAGGAAATGTATTATTTCTGCTTCTCAGCAGTCCTTTTGAGTAAAATAGTATGAGTTTATCTCACCATTATTCAGCCTTTTTATGAGATTCTCAGGTTACTTGGCAAATGTTTTTTGGATATGACTTATTTTTACCTGCTTCATTTTTTTACTTTTTATTTTTTACATTTGGGTGTTCATTGCTAAGCCAATATTGATACTTTATTATCAACTGAAGTCGTTTGTTTACATTAGGGTTCATTATTTGTACAGGTCTGTGGTTTTTGACAAATGTATAATGTCACGTATCCATCATTACAGTATCCTACAGGATCGTTTCACTGCCCTAAAAGCCCCTTGTGTTTGCTCTCCACCTGTTCACTCACCTCCACCCCAAACCCCTGACAACCACTGATCTTTTTTACAGTCTACAGTCTTTTTTTCAGAATTTCATATAGTGGAAATCATACAGTATGTAACCTTTCAAACTGGCTTCTTTTACTTAGCAACATAAGGTTCCTCTGCATCTTTTCATGGTTTGGTAGCTCATTTCTTTTTATCACTGAATAATGCTGTATTATATGGATGTACCAGTTTGTTTATCCGTTCACCTATTGAAGAACATCTTGGTTGCTTCCAAGTTTTGGCAGTTATGAACAAAGCTACTCTATCATGTGCAGGTTTTTGTGTGGACCTAAGTTTTCAACTCATTTGGGAAAATACCAAGGGGCATGATTGCTGGATCATATGGTAGGCATATGTTTAGTTACATAAGAAACTTCAAACTGAATCCCAAAGTGGCCGCACCATTTTGCATTTCCATCGGCAGTGAGTAAGAGTTTTTCTTGTTCTACGTCCCCATCAGCATTTGGTGTTGTTTTTCTTTTGGGTTTAGCCATTCTAAGTGTGTAGTAGTTGTTTCCTGATTAAGATCTTTGTTAAAGTGAACTGGGAAAAGTGAAATTTTAAAAATAGGTTTAGCTACTTTTTAGTGTCAACTAAAAGTCTCATTAGAGAAACTTGGATATTTCATTGAAGTGGGGTTTACCTCACACATGTATTTGGCTTAGTAGTGATTATATCCATTTCCTGTTACTTAAGAAATGAGTAATATAACAGTGTTTTGCATGTGCTACTGCAAATAATTTTGTTTGGTCTTTGCCTTATTTTATTAACACTAATGCAACTTATTTTTCCCCAAACTTTTCTAAGTTGGAGATTATAGGATCAGCTAAAGCAACTATTTTTGAAAGCAGTTTTTAAGAGTAATAATAAATGCTTCAAGTACCATATTTGTGATACAGAAAATGGGGATATTTCCACACTGTAAATTGAATTTGATAGAGCCAGATACAGTTTTAGAAACCCTGACTGAGCCTTATTGCGGAGAAAATAGATGTATTCGTCAACAGTGGTAGTTTTTTCTAATCATTGCTAATTCAGCCAGCCAGGAATTGTGGAGTGACTATAACATTAGGCATTGATTATAGTTGCTAAGGAGACAGTGATAAATAAGATCCCTACGTCAAGGAGCTCACATTTCTAGGAGGGGAAGCAAGAATGCTGTATGATAAACTCTACGAGGAACATACAGCACCAGCTGTCACTTAATCTCATGGTAGGGACCACTAAATTTTTCCAGAGGAGGTAGTTTCAAAATAGAAGCCTGAAAGAGGGTGTTCAGTCAAGAGAAATAAAAAGAGAGAAAAACAGTTTGTACAAAGGCCTGAAGTGAAGGAGAGCATTCTTGCAGGATATGCAGGTGGTTGGGTATGGCTGAAAAGTAGAGTGAAAGAATGTCGTAGAAATTAAGGCAGATGATGAAAGTCCTTGTTACTAGGGAGTTTTGTTTTGGAATTTGAGCTTGCTCTTGAGAACAAGATCTTGAAAGTTTTCAGCAGAAGACTAATATGATCAAATTTGGTACGTAGGTAGGTTTTTAGTAAATGTCTTTTTCTTTACTCTTATCCTTCATAATACACTAGTGCGTGTGACTTAATAATAAGGCATAAAACATTCTATTCTGTGTTCCACTTGTGTGGAATTTCAAAAAATTTCTCCTGCTATGTTATGAACTCCTTGAAGTGTCCCACAGTGTCTTACATATATTATATACTTGTTGAATGAGGGCACACATCCTTTGAGACCTCCCCTTTTGGAAGGAATCAACAAACTGAGAAACCAATTCAACTGAACTGCCCATACATTCTCCTTCCCAGGATAAGATTTTTTGTTTTTAAATACTTCCAGAGAATGAAAATTCACAATCCAGAGCATATACGTACTCACTGAATTATTGTACTGTTTCAGGAAAGGATATTACCAATAGTAAACATAAAAGTTGTTGCACAATGAAGTCTAAAATGGATCAGACAAATGATGTTACCAGCCCACCTCTAAATTCTTGTCTTAGTGAAAGGTATGGTAAAGCTTGTTCTATTAAAATATTTAAATGAAACTTTTTCCCACATATGCTGTTTGTTTTCTAGAAATGCACCTAATTTTCATGCTAATATTTTGGTTAAAAGCCTGAAAGAGGAAATTCTACTTTTAAATAATCTCCTTTTAGGTTGAGTTTTTTAATTCAATAATTTTTACATTAGAAACATTTACTTTGTTTTTCTTACTATGTTGAATTCACTGGTTTTTTGTCTATATTCTGTGACATTTTTAAGTTATAAAAATATTGATGAAAAGCAATGCCCTTGATATAGCAGCTTAAAATAATTTGTGTGCTTTGAAAGAATATGATTTTATAGATTCACTTTACATAATTGCATAATTTTTAAGTTCAAGATGTACAGTTCCTAGCAGTTGAAATTTGTGAGTGCTTTATACTACTTTTTGTGGACATTTTAAACATAATTTAGTGGTTACTTAATTTTTCATGAGATGTTTACTTTTTAAAAAGTAACAAAATATTACAAAGTAGTGTAATTCTAATAATTGATATGACTCTTTTTTTCAATAAGATTAATATTTTGTTTCTTCTTGCCATTTCTGTTATCTTTGAATAATTTTTTTTTTTTTCCATTTTAGTCCTCTTCTACGAAGTACACATGTAACACCACAAAGAGAAAAGTCGGGTATGATTAAAAATGAAGGTTTTTTTTTTTTTTTTTTTAGCTCTAAAATACTCTTAAATTTTAATAAAAATAAAATGTAATTTTCCCCTTGTTTTATCCCCAGTGGTATGTGGAAGCTTGTTTCATACACCGAAGCTTATGAAGGTAAATATTCCACCTAGTTTATTTTTCTTGTGGAGAAGTGAGAGTTTGACAACAGTGTCCTGCCTGTGCCCTGAGATTTACAAATACGTACCTATGGTCTCATGTAGGCATTCAGTGAGTGATAAGTGAAAAAAATACTCTTAATCATTAGTGCATTTATGTGAAATAAATAAACTGTTTTCTTATTTCCAGGGTCAGACACCAAAACGTATTTCTGAAAGTCTAGGAGCTGAGGTGGATCCTGATATGTCTTGGTCAAGTTCTTTAGCCACACCACCAACCCTTAGTTCTACTGTACTCATAGGTAATACTAGCAAATGTGTATCATGTAAGATGGTAGATAATGTTGATAGAGTGTCATCTCTAAATGCTTCTGACAAAAAGAAAATAGGAAAAGATAATGGGATAGTAATTAGATTATACTATCTTTGAGAAGTGTGTTAGTAGTTCAGAATAATTTTATTCTATTTATATTGGGATTACAGGTACATTACATGGTGTTCTAGGAGTAGTATTCTGTAGGAGTCCATCTATATGCAAACCAGGATTTTTTTTATTATTCTAGCAAAAGTACATTCCATTTTGATTCTCTCTTTGGCTAGGATTTAACTTTTTTTGTTGCTCAGATGAAATAATAGAGGTAAAAGCATGTTGAAAAGTAAGAAGTATTTGACATATAATATGCTTTTAGAGTGTATTATTATCTAAATAAATGCTAAAGTCTATAAGCTTTATCCTTAAGTCATGACCCCCTAGCTCCATCTGATTTTCTTAGTCTTTATGGATAGTATTACCTTAAAGTCGGGGTCATCAAACCACAGTTTCTTAGCACCTTATGAGTGGTACTAAGGAATTGAATGTAGCTTATTCACTATGTTGATTGACCTTTCTAATTACCATACTTGAGTCAATTCGTTTTGTTTCAAATGCATCATTTATTTCAGTAGTGTATGTGTCTTTTGATGTATGACCAGAAAATACTTCAGTTTTCACATTAACCTTAGTGTCTGGTATATAATACAGTATAGATAAATTGAATTTTTTTTTTTACAGTCAGAGATGAGGAAGCATCTGCAGCTGTATTTCCTAATGACACTACTGCTGTAAGTAAATATGACAAATTGAAGATGCTGTTGCAGTTACTTATAATTTTAGAATGCCACGGGGCACCTGGGTGGCTCAGTCGGTTAAGCGTCCGACTTTGGCTCAGGTCATGATCTCGCGGTTCGTGAGTTCGAGCCCCGCGTCGGGCTCTGTGCTGACAGCTCAGAGCCTGGAGCCTGTTTCAGATTCTATGTCTCCCTCTCTCTCTCTGACCCTCCCCCGTTGATGCTCTGTCTCTCTCTGTCTCAAAAATAAATAAACGTTAAAAAATTTTTAAAAAAATAATAATAATTTTAGAATGCCTTGAAATATTATCTTGCATTTTTTCATTCCTTAATTTATGATTTATCTAAGTCTTTGATAAAGTCTTTAAGCCCGATCCTATGTGATTTTCTTTTTTTTTTTTTTAATTTATTTGTTTTTTAATGTACATCCAAGTTAGCATATGGTGCAACAATGATCTAGGAGTAGATTCCTTAATGCCCCTTACCCATTGAGCCCTTCCCCCTCCTACAACCCCTCCAGCAATCCTCTGTTGGTTCTCTATATTTAAGTCTCTTACGTTTTGTCCCCTTCCCAGTTTTTGTGGGTAGGGGACAAAAAAATAACAAAAAAAGTTATTTTTGCTTCCCTTCCCGTATGTTCATCTGTTTTGTGTATTAAAACCCTCATATGAGTGAAAGTCATATGATATTTGTCTTTCTCCAGCTGACTAATTTCGCTTAGCATAATACCCTCTAGTTCCATCCACGTCATTGCAAATGGCAAGATTTTATTCTTATTGCCAAGTAATACTCCATTGCATATATATACTCTATATGTGATTTTCTTGACTTCCTATGAAGTGATGGTGTCTCTAAGTTGAATATATGCATAGTGAGAATTTTTATACTAGTGACTTTAAAATACAACTTTTGCAGATCTTTAAAAGCTATTTCTGTAACCATGACGAAAGTCTGAAGAAAAATGATAGGTTTATCCCTTCTGGGCCAGACAGTGAAAACAAAAGTCAAAGAGAAGCTAAAAGTCAAGGTAAGTCCTTCTATTTAATTGAACTACTGTTTTTAACTGACAGCATTAAAGTATTATTATTTCTTTCTTAAAAAGAAAATACACGGCTTTTCCTTCTTAATTAATGAAAGTTCTCTGAGTAGAAGCTAATGTGATTTAAATGAAAATGTTAAATCATGGTAAGATAATACCATTCAATATCCTATAGTAACACCAAAACAAAACCTATAACTCAAGACTTACAGAGATAAAAATAAGACTAAAAATTAACAAAATGTGAAGGCCTTATTTCTAATTAGTAATTTGGGTTGCACATATGCTCAAAGTTACCTAATCAGATCATTGGAATATTGCATTTTTCTTGGTATGTGTATATCTCTGTATAAATGTGTGGGATTGGATAACTGTGTGTGTGTGTGTGTGTGTGTGTGTGTGTGTGTGTGTGTGTAAAATCAGATTTTACTCTCAGTTATTATAGGGCCACAAAATTAATTTGGAACATCTGGTTTGATAAATCTTAGAATGTTAAATTGAGAATATATACTAAGATTGCATGAGTTTTAATTGTGTAGAGCTGGTAAAAAAAAAAAGGCGGGGGGGGGAGTATTAGGATTAGAGTATGAATAGAAGGATTTGGAGACATTGGAATCAGTCTTTACCAGAAGAATGGGGGAAGGGTGGCACCCTCCTTCCCTTCCCCTCCCTAAAAGAGCTAGCACTCAGGATAACCCTTTAAATGCCACATTACATGTTATATGGTATATGCTATCTCTTTGAGAACAGTTGCAAGAATAGTATAAATTATATGGCTATATTATAAAATGTTATTAATATGCTTCTGTTTTAAATTTTAACAGGACTGGGGAAAATGGTAGGGAATTCATGTGATAAAGTAAATAGCTGCCAAGACCCTTTTGGAAACTCAACACCAAATGTCTTAGAAGATGAAGTATGTGAAAGAGTTGCAAATATTTCTGAAGAAGATAGTTTTCCATTATGTGTTCCTAAATGTAAAACAAGAAACCTACAAAAAATAAAAACCAGCAAGACTAGGAAAAATATTTTCAATGAAACAACCAATGAATGTGAAGAAGCCAAAAAACAAATGAAAGAAAATAAACATTCTTTTGTATCTGAAATGGAAGCAAATGCCAGTGATCCATTAGATTCGAATGTAACAAATCAGAAGCCCTTTGGGAATGGAAGTGATAAAATCTCCAAGGAAGTTGTACTGTCTTCAGCCTCTGAATCGTGTCACCTAACCCTCTCAGGTCTAAATGGAACCCACATGGAGAAATTACCTCTACTGTGTATTTCTTCTTGTGACCAAAATAATTCAGAAAAAGACCTCATAACCACAGAGAAAGAATGTACCAACTTTATTATTTTAGAAGATTCTTTACCACAGATTTCAGGTGTACCCAAGTGTACAGAGAAGATATTAAATGAGGAAATAGTGGTAAATAAGATAGATGAAGGGCAGTGTCTTGAATCTCATGAAGATTCCATTCTTGCGGTAAAGCAAGCAGTATTTGAAACTTCTCTAATAGCTTCTCCACTTCAGGGTATCAGAAAGTCTATATTCAGGATAAGAGAATCACCTGAAGAGACATTCAGTGCAGTGTTCTCAAACAATATAACTGATCCAAACTTTAAAGAAGAACATGAAGCCTCTGAAAGTGGATTAGAAAAACATTCTATTTGCTCACAGAAAGAGGATTCTTTAAGTACAAGTTCACTTGATAATGGAAGCTGGCCAGCCACTATCAAACATACTTCTGTAGCTTTGAAGAATTCAGGTTTAATATCCACTTTGAAAAAGAAAACAAAAAAGTTTATTTATGTTGTAAATGATGAAACATCTTATCAAGGACTAAAAACACAGAAGGACCAGCAATCGGGACTGATGAACTATTCAGCCCAATTTGAAGCAAACGTTTTGGAAGGACCACTGACATTTGCAAATGCTGATTCAGGTACGAGTGTGTGTGTGTGTGTGTGTGTGTGTGTGTGTGTGTGTGTGTGTGTGTGTGAAAGAGAGGGAGAGAGAGAGAATGTATAGTTTTGTGGCTGTTGACAAGTTCTCTTATTTGAATATGCGAGTCTTTCTCTAATCTTTTTTAAAATATATACTGCCTGCTTTCCTTCTGTAGTTTCTTTTTTGGTTTTCCTTCTGTAGTTTTTTGGTTTTTTTAAATCACTGTACTTGTATTCAGTATCGGGCAATGTCTACATACATTATTGTTTAGGCCTTTGATTGCCAATGTTCAAAATCATTTTATTCAGATTGGTTGGATCAGTTTGCATAGTATATACTGTATACAGTCATGCCTCTTGAGACAGAGCATTTGATTCAGAATCATCAAGAACTTGACTACTTAATTCCTGCTTTAATTTTGTTATATGTAAATTTGACAGTTCTGTAAATATGTTGTCTATTTACTATAGATATTCTCTAAATCATGTAAAAAAAAATAGAAAAAAGCTAACTTCTAGCTAAGTTTAATGTAAGTCACTTCTAAAATAAAAGTGGTTACTGTTGTTACCTAGTTTTCTTAACTATTTAGAGATTACTTAGAGTTATTAATATCCGGTGTCAGAGTATGCACAGTGAGACTCTGTTTTTATTTGAGCAGTGCATTCCTTTATCAGTAGCTGAATTGTATGTTAAAAAGGCAATTTTATCATCCTTTGAGAAGATTTTAGTGGATAGAATAAACTGGAATGTAGAGGAACTGTTTGAGATTTGGGTTAATTTCCAGAGAAGAATGTTTGATACTGTATATGTCAGAATTAAAATCAGCGAAACAGCTAATATATAGTAGTGGCCATTGATTAAATGAGACTAATATTTTTAACTTCCTAATACAGAATTCAGAGAGATGATTTAAAAAAAAAAAAAAACTCCGAGCAGTTTAATTCATTTGCCTTTATAATTGAGATTAGGACATTTTTCAGGCCCTTCATCTGTAGAGCCTATTTTTAAAAGCTGATTTTTTTTTTTTTCAGTATCAAAGACTGAATTAACTAAAGGAAGTAATTACTTTTCTAATTCTTTTCCTTTGCCTTGTTTTTTTAATCTCCTATTACACCCATTTAGCAATGAAACTTTTTTCCAGTTTTATTTTCCAATAAAACTAATTTGAATTTTACTTATGGTGGCTGCTTTCTTGAACTACATACTAATTTTAATTGAATTGATACATGTTAGAAAAGAATACTAAGTTCTATTTGTCTTTAGTTGAAAATATAATAACTTCAAATAGAGACTATTTAGAATTCTTTGTTTTAAGCCTGACATTCGCTTCTTGCTTTTCATGTAATTCTTATCGTAGATACTACCTTTTTTACTTAGTGGAATATATTTAGTAAACGTGATTGATGGTACTTTAATTTTGTTTTGTCACTTTGTGTCTTTAGGTTTATTGCATTCTTCTGTCAAAAAAACCTGTTTGCAGAATGATTCCAAAGAACCAATTTTGTCCTTAACCAACTCTTTTGGGACACTTCTGAGAAAAGTTTCCAATAATGGAAGCAGTTCTCCTAATAATAAAATAATATCTCAGGATCTTGATTATAAAGAAGCAAAAATTAAGAAGGAAAAACTGCAATCATTTATAAGCACAGAAACGAATTGTCTGTCATCCTTACAGGAAAAACACTGTGAAGATGATACAAAAAGCCAAAGAGTTGCAGATAGAAAAGAAGAGATCTTGCCTGCAGTAAGCCAACCTTCTGTGCCATATTCAGAAGTGGAAGATAGTGGTATTCACTTTCAGACTCTGAAAAGCTTTTCATCTGACCCGGATAATACCAGCCAGTTAACTCCTCACCCCAGGGATCCTCCGTCAAACCCAGTTGGGCTTTCCAGAGGAAGAGAATCATATGAAGTGTCAGAGACACTAAAATGTAAGAATCATGAAGCTGGTTTTGAATTAACCAAAACCATGGAAAATCATCAAGAAATACATGTTTTAAATGAACATGCTAAAAAAGCTAAGTTGTTGTCAACTGAAAAATATGTAACAGAAGCATCACCTTCTATGAAGGTACCATTCAACCAAAATGCACATCTCACAATAATCCAAAAAGACCAAAAAGAAACTACTTTAATTTCAAAAATAACTATCAATCCAAACTCTGAAGAACTTTTCCCAGATGGTGATAATTTTGTCTTTAAAATAACTAAGGAAAGGAATGTTCCTGTTTTAGGAAGTATTAAGGAACTTCAAGATTCAGACCTCTGTTGTGTAAAAGAACCTGTTCTCGAGAACTCTACCATGGTAGTGTATACAGATATGGATGACAAACAAGCAGCCAAAGTGTCAATTACGAAAGGTTTTGATTCATCGAACATAGATGATCTTACAGAAAAGGATAGAAATAGCATGAAGCAGCAACTCAGAATGACTTTAGACCAAGATTCAAAATCAGACATCACCTTGGATTCAGATATGAAATCAAATGGAAATAATGATTACATGGATAACTGGGCAAGACTATCAGATCCAATTTTAAATCACAATTTTGGAAATGGCTTCAGAACAGCTTCTAATAAAGAGATAAAACTCTCTGAACACAACATTAAGAAAAGCAAAATGCTCTTCAAAGATATTGAAGAACGTTATCCTACTAACTTAGCTTGTATTGAAATTGTAAATACTTCATTAGAAAGTCAAGAGAAACTGAGCAAACCTCATATACTTGATCCACAGTCAATTAATACTGTATCTGGGTGTGTGCAGAGTAGCGCATATGTTTCTGATAGTGAAAATCGTCACACAACTCCTCCAACTTTATCTTTAAAGCGAGATTTTGATTCAAATCATAATTTAACACCTAGCCAAAAGGCAGAAATTACAGAACTTTCTACCATTTTGGAAGAATCAGGAAGTCAGTTTGAGTTTACACAGTTTAGAAAACCAAGCCACATGAAACAGAGAAATCCATGTGAGATGCCCGAAAAACACCTGACTATCTCGAATACCACTCCTGAGGAACAGGAAGATGGTCATCTCCGTCTCACAATTAATGCCCTATCTATCAGTCAGGGAGATAGCAGCAAGAAATTTGAAGGTATAATTGGAGGTAAGCAGAAGCTTGCTTGCTTGTCAAAAACCATCTGTAACAAAAGTGCTTCTGGCCATTTAACAGGTAAAAATGAAGTGGAGTTTAGAGGCTTTTACTCTGCTCGTGGCACAAAACTGAACGTTTGTAGTGAAGCACTGCAAAAAGCTAAGAAGCTGTTCAGTGACCTTGAGAATATTAGCGAGGAAACTTCTGTAGAAGTAGGTATAAGAAGTTTCTCTTCAAGTAAATGTAATGGTTCTGTTTCAATGTTTAAGAAAGAAAATTGTAACAATGAGAAAAAGTTAAATGAGAAAAATAATAAATACCGCCTAATACTACAAAATAATATTGAAATGACTACTGGCATTTTTGTTGCTGAAGATACTGAAGGTTACAAGAGAAACATAGAAAACAAAGCTAACAAATATACTGATGCCAGCGGAAATATGTATAACTTCAGAGAATCTGATGGCAGTGATTCAAGTAAAAATGATACAGTTTATATTCATAAAGAAGAAAATGGCTTGCCATATATTGATCAGCACGACATAGATCTGAAATTATCCAGCCAGTTTATAAAGGAGGGCAACACTCAAATTAAAGAAGGTTTGTCAGATTTAACCTGTTTGGAAGTTGTAAAAGCTGAAGAAACACTTCACGTTAACACATCAAACAAAGAACATTTAACTGCTAATACAATGGGGCGAATTACAAAAGATTTTGACATATTTGACGTATCCTTTCAGACTGCAAGTGGGAAAAATATAAGAGTCTCTAGAGCGTCATTAAATAAAGTTACAAATCTCCTTGATCAAAAATGTACAGAAGAAGAATTGAATAACTTTGCAGATTCCTTAAATTCTGAATTACTTTCTGGCATAGATATCAACAAAGCAGACATTTCACGTCATGAGAAAATGGAAAATACTGAAAGAAAAGACAAAATGAAAGAGAGTGACCTCACTGGTACTGAAAATAAATCACTGACCCTCCAGCAAAGACCAGAATATGAAATCAAAAAGATCAAAGAACCTACCATTTTGGGTTTTCATACAGCTAGTGGGAAAAAAATAGAAATTGCAAAGGAATCTTTGGACAAAGTGAAAAATCTTTTTGATGAGCAAGAGCAAGATAAAAGCGAGATGACTAATTTTAGCCATAGAGGGACAAAGATGTCAAAGGGCAGAGAGGAGTGTAAAGGTGGGCTGCGATTAGCATGCAAAACAATTGAAATAACACCTGCTTCAAAGGAGGAAGAAATGCAGAAGCCTCTAGAGAAAAACCTTGTTTCTAACGAGATCGTGGTGGTACCCAGGCTCTTAAGTGATAATTTATACAAACAAACTGAAAATCTTAAAATACCAAATCGCGCCTCTCTGAAAGTTAAAGTACATGAAAATACAGGAAAAGAAACAGCAAAAAAGCCTACAACTTGTACAAATCAATCCACTTATTCAGCCACTGAAAATTCAGCTTTATCATTTTACACAGGACATGGTAGAAAAATTTCTGTGAGTCAGTCTTCAATACTTGAAGTAAAAAAATGGCTTAGAGAAGGAGAATTGGATGATCAACCAGAAAAAACAGTGTATAATATATCAGAATATCTTCCAAAAAATAAAGTTGATAATTCTGGTATTGAACCAGTGGTGAGGAATGTGGGAGAGAGAGAGAACACCAGTGTTTCTGAAATCATGTTCACTGTAAGAGAAGCAGACACAGATCCACAAAGCATAAACGAAGATATTTGCGTTCAGAAACTTGTGACTAATTTCTCATGCAAAAAGGAAAATACAGCCATTAAAGTGACGGTTTCTGATTCAAATAATTTTGATTCAACTCAGAAATTGAATTCTGATTCAAATGATGCTGTGCCTGTATACACTACAGCAAGTAGTGAAAGAGTCTTAGTTGCACACGAGACAAAAGTGACAGAGGGATTTACAGAAAACTGCAGTACGGCAATTAAACAAACCACCAAGAGTAAACCAGGGAAGATTGTGGCAGGTTATCGTAAGGCGCTGGATGATTCAGAAGATACTATTTGTCCTAATTCTCTGGATGGTGCAGAATGTAGTTCGCCTTCACATAAAGATTTTGCTGAGACTCAAAGTGAGCAAACTCTACAACTTAACCAAAGTATTTCTGGATTCGAGAAACGTTCTGAAATACCACCTCATCAGATTAATTTGAAAACTTCTGATATATGTAAACTTAGTACAGGGAAGCATCTCCAGTCCGTCTCTTATACAAATGCTTGTGGGATTTTTAGCACAGCAAGTGGAAAATGTGTACAAGTGTCAGATGCTGCATTACAAAAGGCAAGACAGGTGTTTTCTAAGGTAGAAAACAGTGCCAAGCAGCCCTTTTCCAAAGTATCATTTAAACATAATGAGGATCACTCAGACAAGTTCACAAGAGAAGAAAATACTATGATACATACCCCCCAAAATTTACTATCATCTGCTTTCTCTGGATTCAGTACAGCAAGTGGGAAACAAGTTCCAGTTTCTGAAAGTGCATTATGCAAAGTTAAGGGAATACTAGAAGAATTTGATGCGATGAGAACTGAGTGTAGTCCTCAGCGTTCATCTACATCTAGACAAGATGTATCAAAAATGCCTCCTCCCTCTTGTGTAGATAACAGAACCCCAGAACACTCTGTAAACCCCAAATTGGAAAAAGCCTACAATAAAGAATTTAAATTATCAAGTAACTCTAACATTGAAAATGGTTCTTCAGAAAATCACTCTGTGCAAGTTTCTCCATATCCCTCTCAGTTTAAGCAAGACAAACAGTTGATACAAGGAAACAAAGCATCACTTGTTGAGAACATTCATCTTTTGGAAAAAGAACAGGCTTTACCTAAAAATATAAAAATGGAAATTGGGAAAACTGAAGCTTTTCCTAATCTTCCTGTGAAAACAGATACAGAAATTCATTCTACTGACTCCAAGGATCCAGAAAACTATTTTGAAACAGAAACAGTAGAGATTGCCAAAGCTTTTATGGAAGATGGTGAGCTGACAGATGCTGACCTGCTAAGTCACGCCAGACACTTTCTTCCTACGTGCCAACACTCTGAGGAGACGCTTGTGTCAAATTCAAGAAGAGGGAAAAGAAGAGGTGTACTTGTCTCAGTTGGTAAGTGTCCATTTTTTCCTGTTAGGTTGCCAACCACTTAAAAATTAAGTCTTGAATAATCCTGGTATGCTAACTTACAGCAATTCGGGTAATTATAAGCTGTATTATGTTTTATTTTTTTTTTAATGTGGAATTTATTGTCAAATTGGTTTCCATACAACACCCAGTGCTCATCCCACCAGGTGCCCTCTGTATTTGTGTAGACCTTGTGGATGGTTTAGCGGAATGTGATTTCACTTTTGCTATCTCTGAGTCTGTACCAAGAAACATGTTTTGAGGTTGTTTCGATGTATTTTTAGAGATAATTAATATAGTTATAATTGAGAAGCTACTGTTAAGTTTCTTTCCCTAGAAAATCTGAAATTTCTATCCTTATAACAGCCTGCATAATACAACTTATTAACTGTTTCCATATAAATATGAATATGTATAGAGAGGAAGAACACAGAGGTTCCAACTCTGGCTCCTGTGAACTTAAAAAATTCCTTTCAGGGGCGCCTGGGTGGCGCAGTCGGTTAAGCGTCCGACTTCAGCCAGGTCACGATCTCGCGGTCTGCGAGTTCGAGCCCCGCGTCGGGCTCTGGGCTGATGGCTCAGAGCCTGGAACCTGTTTCCGATTCTGTGTCTCCCTCTCTCTCTGCCCCTCCCCCGTTCATGCTCTGTCTCTCTCTGTCCCAAAAATAAATAAACTTTGAAGAAAAAAAAATTGCTTTCAGTTATAGGTGCTGGTTTGCCTCCTTTTTTTAATCTAGGAAGTGTTCTAAAGTCAGTCATTTTTGGCAGATAACATACTGGTCTTAATGCCATTTGGACTATATTCTAACTTCTCTTTGAAATATGTATGGAACAACTTAGTTCAACTAGGTCAAATGACAAAGAATAATCTTAAGTCATTGAATCTGTTGATCAAATACCATCAAAGTAAATGCCAAAACTAACCCCAGCTTTTAAGTGGATGATCTTAAATATTAAATAACTAACTCCTTTGTAAAAACTATGGACTCACAGAATTGAGTGAATTGAGTTGTCACAGGTCTTGCCCAGTCTCTTCTTTATAGAGCAAAACACTGAAGCCAGTGTCTCCAACTTGGCACCTTCAGTTACCCTGTGGATACAGAGTTTCTGAATTGTTATCCAGGCCACATTCCATACCAAGTTTATGTTATGGGAAAAGTAGAAAGTTGATGATACTTACCTTAAACTGTTGCTGTGCTCTGGTAAAAATTTTGAAGAGCAGATGCTTAAAGAGACTCACAGCTCTTTTATGGGAAATAATGGCTTTATTCATAGGAACCCATTTTGTTCATGTGTACTCCCGAGTGGGTTAACCTGCTTAGGGGAAACAATAACAACAACAACAAACTCAGACTTGTAATAAATGTTCTCAGCATCATCACTATTTAATGTTCCCTCACTTCTGTTATATATGAATATACAGCTTAATCAGCTTCTGGTTACTTGCTAAACAAATCACTTCATAATTTAACACTTGATAAAGCTTTGCATGGACATTTTCATCTCCTATTAAATTCTACAAGTTCATTCCCTTTAATAAAGCATCAAAACCAGAGTACCCATTATCACCTATTATCTCAGTATGACACGGACATGCATAATTTGAATCATGGTTTAATGTTACTCTCAGCCTTTGTAGAATTTTTAAATGAGTATTACTAATATTTTAATGTAACTTGCTAATTTTAAAGTCTTTTCTCCTACTCAATCTAATTCAAGGACCTACATAATAAATTCCTTCTCGAGTTTAATGCAGGAAAAAGTTTTACTTGAAGAAATTCTGTTTGTTCTTATTTCCAGTAAACTTATAGTTTCATTTAGTGCTAGTTTCTTCCATTAAAAAGTAGCTTATCACTGGTATCTGGTAACATCTTTTTATCCCTAGACCCTATTAGATAGTGGTATTTTAAATGGGAAAGAAAGAGAAAGAAAGAAAGAAATTGATATTGAAAAATAAATTGTCTCTTTCAAAGTAGAATGGTCACTATTTAAATTATAAGTATTATGTATTTTTTGCTTAATTGTAAGAGTCAGGACTTTAGTTTTAAAAAAATGAACTATATAGGCTTTTGAAAAATAATATTGCTATTATTTGCTTTAAAAACATATGGAATTTTTTTTTTTTAGGAGAACCCCCAATCAAAAGAAATTTGTTAAATGAATTTGACAGGATAATAAAAAATCAAGAAAAATCCTTAAAAGCTTCGAAAAGCACTCCAGATGGTAAAATTTGCTTTGTATTCATATCTTTTCCCTCTCTGTAGGTACTACACACAATATTTTTAAGTGAACTTTTCTCAGCTTTTTTTGGGTATTTAAATAATTAGACAAGACTTTGCAGTGTGGTTTGTTAAAATTATGTCTTGCTTTGTTCTGTGAGCATTTCCTTCATAATACCAAGTATGATGTGGAGGTTCTCTATAATGACTTTTTAAATTAAAAAGCTATAAAAATTTAGTAACATCTTAGTATAATAATTTAAGGCTTAGGTTCTGGGAATCCTGGCAAGCTTTTGACCTTCACCATTCCACGAAAATCACTCTCTCCTAAGCCATTTGGTGATCTCCGTGTTGGCAAATCCAACAGGCATCCTGTGTGTTCATTTGACTCCATCTTTCAGCCACATTTGACAGTTGGTCACTCTTCTGAGACCACCACATGCAGTCGGTTCTCCTCCTGCATAGCCACTTCTCTGGTTCTTCCTTATTCTTTCCTTCCTCTAAACATAGGAGTGCCCCAGGGCTCTGTCCTTAGAGCTCTTCTCTGCTTAAACTTCGGTTTCAGTGAATACCAAAATTGTTATCTGCAAGCTTAGCCCATCCTGGAACTCCAGACTTACTTGTGCATTTGCCCTTGATACTTTTCTACTTACATTGCTAATAGGCATCTCTAAGTCACTATAGGCAGTGCTAAACTCCTGATTCCATCTCTGTCCCAAACCTGCTCTTTCTGTTTATTCCTTTCTTGCTGCCATTCTGCCAATTGACACATCAAAACCTTGGTGACCTCCTTTACTCTTTTGTTTCCTCATACTTCACATCCAGCCCATCAACAAGTCCTATATGTTCTACCTTTCAAATATAACAAGAATCTGATCATTTCTTCTCATTCTCCCCCTACCACCTTCATCTAAGCCACAGTCAAAGCTTGTAACTCCTTTCTGTTTCTGCCTCTGCCCCTCCTCCAGGCTGTCTGAGCATAGCAGCCAGAATCATCCTGGTAACAAGAAGGTCAGATCATGCTCCTTGATTGCTTAAAACTCTGCGTGGCTTCTTATCTCATTTAGACTACAATCTGAAATTCTTACCATGGAATACGTAAAAAAAATAAATAAATAAAACGTCTAACTATTGCTCGCTATATATTTGGTTCCTGGGTTTGGAAAGGAAGAATTCAAGTAGTGAGGCATAAATGTGTTAGACTGTAGAGGCTTAGTTCTGAAACACATGCAATAAATCCCACAGCAGACCCTTAATGACTGCATAGAATCTTCTTCATTCTTTTTATGGTTGCATAGTATTTGATCATGTGGTTGTATCAGTGTATTCTAGTTTAGTCAGCCAATCCCGTACTAATGAACGATTTGAAGGTTTGAGGAGTACAAGTTGCATACTGAGAACAATATCTAAAGTTTGGCTTGTAAACCTTCATAAGACTAAATTTTAAATTTGATGCATGGCAGTTAACTAACACATTTGAGTTATGATTAACATCAGCTAACTAAATTTATACTGATTTTCTTGATTTGCTTATGCTGAGTTATTTGGTATATAGTCATTATCAGTTTGTGAGTCAAATATTTCAAGTCTATATATCAATTTTTTATGTAAATATTTACAATTATGTGTAATAAATAGGTATAGGAAATAAAATTTCATTCAGATTTTCATTAATACATAATGTAAAATATTTTTCTAGGCATCATAAAAGACAGAAGCTTGTTTATGCATCATATTTCTTTAGAGCCAGTTACCTGTGGACCCTTTAGGTAAGACATGTTCAATTTTTTTTATTATAATATAGTATAGGAAAAGTATGTTTTTTTTAAATAAATATTTCTAAAGATATTCTTTTATCTCTCCTCCCTTTCAAAGCCCTACTCAAATTACTAAGAGAATTTTTTTAATGTATAAACCCACAAGGACAATGATCGAAGAAAAAACAAATTCTGGAAGCCAAAAAGCATGAAAGACTTTGAACATCATAGAAAGCTAAAACTTGACATTAGAGCAAGTAGAGAAGCTACCCAATTTCCCCCAAAGAAAAAACCCAAGAAAGACTCAAATTGGCAGCAACTTGTACTTCTGACGGTGAGGTAGAAAATAGGAAGATTAGTTGCAAATCTGTTTAAGAAATACCTATATCCCTTCCCCCACTGCAGGCAGCCAGTTATCCCTTTTGTGCCAGAACACCTGGAAGGTTATCGTCTGGAGAAGATGAATTGGAGGGATTCTGAACTGGGAGAGGGGAGGCACAGTAGGCACAGTTGAAGGGAGGGTACTGAAAACAGAGATTAAGTAAAAAATCTGCTTCTCAAGTAGTGAGACCTGCCAGCTTCCTTCCCACATTTGGCTACCAAATACTGGCAGCCAGGCCTCTAGGCAGAGGACTAGAAGACTTTTTTTCTGGGGAACATGACTAGCCCAATAGAAAAGACTAGAAATACTGACAAATGCAGGTACTCAAATGAAACTGCATAGCCAGAACACCAGACAGTGATGCCAACAATTAACAAGCCCCTCCAGCACACACCTCACTGTTTGTTTGTTTGTTTGTTTGTTTGTTTGTTTGTTTTGAGAGGGAGCAGGGGAGGGGCAGAGAGAAAGAAGGAGAAAGAGCGAGAATCCCATCCCAGGCAGGTTCGGCACTGTCAGCACAGAGCCCAGTGCGGGGCTCAATCCCGTGAACCTTGAGATCATGACCTGAGCCGAAATCTAGAGTCAGGTGGCACTTAATGAGCTGAACCAACCAGGTGCCCCATACCTCACTCTTAGATAAGATCAGAAAATAAAAGATCACTAGCTATTGGCAGAAAGCCTCTGTGATAGTTTCCATAGCGCAAAAACAAACAAAAAAGAAAGAAACTTAGAGGAAATAGACCATACATGGAGGTGAATAAAATTTCAAAAAAACTTCCTAATATTCCCAGGTGGAGAACAATAGAAGTAATAGAAGATAAAAGTTATGAAAGCTCCAAGAATATAGAACAAAAAGAAAAAGATGAGAAAAGATAATTGGAAAAGTCAGTCATATGGGCTAACATCTGAAAATTTGGAGTTTGGGAAAGAAGAAATAAAGGGGAAATGAAGAGAAGTTTTCAAAGAAATAAGATACTTTAGCAGTACTGAAGGATGTGAGTTTCTTTGATTAAAAGAGCCCTCTGATCACACGAATAAAAACCGACTCACATTAAGGAACATCCTTTTGAAATTTTAGAATGCTACAGGGAAAGGGAAACTTTAAATTTTCCGGGGGAGGGGGGAGGGCAGAAAAATCAGGTTTCAAACAAAGTTTCAAGAGTCCTAATGGTATAAATCCTCTCATCATTAACAATGGAAGCTAGAAGATTATGGATTCTATAATGTATACTACAGAGCAGTGCCTTGAAAATTCTGAGAGAAAATGATTTCCAGCCTAGAATCCTATCACTGACCAAAATATCAAATAAGTGTGAGGTAGACATTTTTCAGATGCAGAGTACCAAAAGGTTTATCCCCCATGCACTTTTCTCAGGAAGCTCACAGAAACCACCCATAACCAAGAAGGAGGAAGATGTAAGATTTGAGAAACAAGAACTTAGCATAGGAAAGAGGCAGAGGGAATCGCCCAGGTAGACAGTGCTTTGAGGGGAGATCCCAGAAAGATAGCTGTGTCACTAAGCCCAGACTGGCAGCTAGACCATTTGGGGACAGAAGAATAGAGCCCTCAGAGAGTTTGCCTACAAGATAAAATTGAAGCAGAACCTGAAGTCTTAAATGCAGTGATAAACTTCTTGGTAAAGATGGTGGATTGAGCACACTCAAATAGTTCCATTGCCTTCCAAAATTTTAGCAAAGCCACAGTGAGGGAACTTGCACACACCAAAGATAAGGGAGGACAGGAGAGGAGACCTTGTGGCTGTATTTCCAAGGATATAGAAGAAAACGGATTAAAAAGCTAATAGTGGGGAGAGAAAAAAACCAACCATTTTACACTGAAGAAGCCTCAAAAGCTGAGGAATTAGTGTATCTTCACAGTTGGGGGTGAAGAAGGAAGGAGCCAGAACAAGGGTATAGGTTGAAAATGCATTTCCTCCTCCACTCCATGAAGCTGGACAGCTACCTGTTGTCCACTCTAACAGAAGACTAGGGCTTAAGTCTCCAGAGAGGGTACACAATTAAATGTTGACAGTCAAATACGTAACTTGGGAAGACAGGGAGATGAGATAGAAAGGCTATTTATATTTAGTAAAGCAGAAGTGGTGTTGACAGAGAGCTAAATCTTGATCTTCCAAGTGGCTCTTTAAGAAGAAGCAGTCACAGAAATGTCACTTAGAGATAATGGATGTGAATATCATAGAAGCATCTAAAATTGTAGAAAGCAGTTATAAAACCTTTCCCACCTGGTAAATTATTTAGCCCAAAGTTGTGGTTTAAATTGTTTTTAATATTACCTTTTCATAAATAACTATTTGTGGCATTGTTGAAAAAAATCATTGATCCTCATTTCTGGAGTATGTTTTCCAGTAGGCTTCTAGTATACGTGTTTTGAAAGTAGAAACCCATGTGATTTGTTTCCATTTCCAAAAGGAGGTTGTAATATTAAAAATAAATGCTTATTTATCTTCATATTACCTTAATTTTCACACATGATAAAATAGTTCTGTGCATTTAGTAAGTATGCATAAGGATCTAATTTACCTAAGTATCTGATTTATATTGTGCAGATAGATATAAAGTCTACCTCAGATTGCTAGTCTTGGAGCCAGGTGTGAAAAGAATTACCGTGATAAAAGTACTAAAGTAGGTATAACTAAGTGACGTGACAGCATAGAAAAATTGGCACCTAATTATGGGACAGAAGCTTAGCAAGAACAGTTCTCCAGACAGAATGAAAAGAATGCTTGGGTGAGGAGGGAGCTCCACACTCGGGTAAAAGAAAGAAGTGTGGCTTTCCTCATGGGATTTAGTGGGCTGGGGTGTGGTGGGGGCTGGGAAGAAACAAAAAAGAAATGGGGAGGTTGGGACCTATATATAGGAAGCCTCCTGTGTCATTTCTGACACGTCAAAACTGGGTAGGTGACCACTTGTGGAAGTTTCTAAGAAGAGGAGCAGGATAACCAAATTTCTGTTTTAGAAATAGACCAAAGTGAGACTGCTGCAAGGAGATTAGTAAGGAAAATTTAACACAAGTGCTAGAGCAGAGAGTATAAAGTGAGCGAAAGATTGAGATTCAAGAAGATTTGACCAGGGGCGCCTGGGTGGCTCAGTTGGTTGAGCCCCCAACTCTTGATTTCAGCTTAGGTCGTAGGATTAAGCCCCGCATCGGGCTCATGGTGAGCATGGAACCTGCTTAAAATTTTCTCTCTCTCTGTGCCCCTTTCCCCCTGCTCACAGACACACACTTTCTAAACAAACAAACAAACATAAAAAAAGAAAAAAAGATTTGGCCAGATAGTGGGTAACTGGGAGTGTCAGAGTATCTCCACTTATATTCAAGTAGACATCTTAGACATGACCTACAAAGCAAATGCCTCATTTTCACAGGACTCTTAATATTTAAAAACAAGGGAGTACAAGATAAATGAAAATAAGTTTTGGAGTAGAAGTTGCATTTATTCTTCTGCACGGGATCTCTCAGTCATCTACTGAGGGAAATCAGTCCAGCAATTGCCCCTCTCCTGCATTGATACCTGTCTTCCTCTCCAGTGGCTTAGTCCCATCAGGGAGGTAATTGCTGTAAGTCTCTGTCTTAGCAAGAAACACCTTTCTTGATTCCTCTAATCCCACCAGTCTGTTTCTTTAGCCCCTTAAAGCACAACTCATCAGAATGGTCTCCACTCATGTTCTCTACTTATCTCTCTCCCTCATCTCCTGAACCTACCGTACTCTCTGATCACCGGGCACTACTCCTTATCAAGATTACTGGTTACCCAGCAGTTGTTGAATCTTGTCACCTCTCTGCCCTCCTGTTAACCTAGCATTTGCATAGTTAATCACTCTTCTTCACACTTTCTTCAACTCCTGGGACCACTCTCTTACTTCTCCTTCCCAGTGGCCATTCTTTCTCTTTTGTTCTTCCCTTAAATCACTAAGTGTTAAATTCCCTCATGGTTCACTTCCAGATGGCTTCTCTTCCTGACATTCTTCCTTCATCACTGTCTCATCCACTGTCATGACTTTATATACCCTCTATTTACTGATGGCTCCAAAATTAATATCGTTAGCCCAGATTTCTTCCCTGAACAACATATGCATTCATCTAGTTACCTCCTTGACATTTTTATTTGGGTGACTAATAGATATCTCAAACTTAAGAGCTTCACAGCTTACCCTAATCTGCTTTCCTATAAAAGTCTAACAACTCTGCTTTCAAAATACACTCAGACCAGAGGATAGAGTGTGTCGTTTCTTTACTCAAAAACTAGCCCGTGACTTCCCATCTGAGTATAATTGGGAAGCCCTACGAGGGTGTACGGGTTCTCTGTGATCCAGCCTTCTTGCTTTATTTCCAACCCCACCTACTGACTGTCCCTGCTCACTCTGCTCCAGGTATACTTAGGCATAGCCCGGCATGTGATTTGCACTCTGCCTGCAGCCCTGCAGCACCTCTCCCAAATACCTGCATGGCTTTCTTTCTCTCTTCCTTCAGGGCTCTTTACAAATGTCACCTTATCAATAATGTCTTTCTTACCAGCCTTTTTAGAATATTATTTCTTTTGCTGGACACTCCCTGTCCCCCTTACTGTGCTTTTAATCTTCTCTATAGTATTTAATACCAACTGACATATTTATTTGTATGTTTCCCTCCACTAGAATATAAACTCTATGATTTTGTTTTGTTCCCACTATATCCTCCAGCCAAAACAGTGCCTGGCACACATAGAAGGAACTCATTAAATATTTGATGGTTAGATGACTGAAGAACTAAATGAGTTCCAGGGTAACTTCAATCTCTAGGAGTTCAGGATTGGGTAAAAGGAAGTACGCAGTTTTCAACAAGATAGCAAACATTGGGAAGAACATGTATGCTAGAGAAGGTGATAAATTTAGTCTTGGATGTGTTGAGTTTGAGATGAGTGTGGAACATCAAGGTAGAGATATGTCGTGCTGTATAAAGTTAAAGGTGCAGGAATAACACCTAGGGGGGAAGTCAAGCATGAAGATACAGATTAATATTTTTATTGTTAGATGATAATTTGAGCAAGGAAAATGATTCAATCACCCAGGGAAAATGTCTAGGGAAGAAACCCAACTTTAGAGATGGGAATTTTTTTAAGAGTCAGAAAGAGGAAAACAATAAAGAAACAGACAGTGGTGGTGTAGATATTAGAGGTGAGAATTTTAAGAAGGAAAAAAATCATCTGTCGAAGGTCAAGTAGAGTGAGTTTACTTGTGAAACTGTGTGTGTGTGTGTGTATGTATGTACATATGTATTGTAGGCACTTGGAAGGTCATTAGCAACTTGGTTGAGGACAATTTCTGTAGAGGAGTGGGAGAAATGAGAGTTCAATGAGTAGAAGTTGAATAGATAAAGATAGCTAGTTTAGATTACCTGTTTAGGAAGGTTGGCCATTAAGGTCACAAGGAGTATTAGCTTGAAGGGGAGAGAAGTCTGAGAAAAAAGCATTTCAAGAATGTACAAGTCTTTCTGGCTAAATGAAAGGAGCACTAAAAAAAAAAAAAACAAAAAACCAGTATAAACAAGTGGTAGAAAGAGACAGGAAGGAAGTAGAATAATAATTGAAAGAGTGGAGCTCCTGAGGAGACTGAGTTATTAGATGGGGTCAAGAGTACAGGTGAAGGTGCTAGGCCTGACAGGAGGATGGACAGATATTTCTCCGGTAAAGGAGGTAATAAGGAGTACAGGGCTAGAATTGGAGGAGACAGAAAATCCATGTTTGACAGGCTTTTCTGTTATGTGAAGTAAGTGGTAAACTCAAAGGCTGGAAGTCAGTGTGTGAAAAAATAGTTACAGACTTGAAAAGTGTGGTATGGTTTTGGATGGCAACCATGATGAAATGCAAAACAGTTGCCAGAATAAGATTGCCATATGGCAGTTGAGGTTTACAAAAAAATACGTATATATATGTATATATTCTAAAACCTTTCCATGTGTGTACATTTATTGGCAAATAATCAAATACTTTTTCCTCATTGTAGCACAACTAAGAAACGGCAAGAAATACAGAATCCAAATTTCACTGCGCCTGGTCAAAAATTTTTGTCTAAATCTCATTTTTATGAACACCTGGCTTTAGAAAAATCTTCAAGCAATGTATCCATTTCAGGGCAGCCATTTTGTACAGTTCCTGCCACAAGAAATGAAAAAAGGGGACATTCGATTACTCCAAGCAAACCAGTGAAAGTCTTTGTCCCACCTTTTAAAACTAAATCACATTTTCACCAAGATGAACAGCACATTAGCAAGAATACTCATGTGGAAGAAAACAAACAAAAACCAAACAACATAGATGAACATAGTTCTGGTGATAGTAAAAATAATATTAATAACAGTGAAATTCATCAGCTTAACAAAAATAACTCCAATCAAGCAGCAACTATGGTATTCACGAAGTGCGAAAAAGAACCTTTAGGTATTGTATGAAAATTTGTGTTGACGTATTTTTGCCTTCCAGTTAGATGTTTCTCATATTTTAATAATGCCTGGAGAATCTGACCCCTTTTCTGGTGATTATAATAATTTCAGGACCTTTTTAATGCTTTAGATTCTTCCTAAGTCCAAAGATTAGATTCTAAGTATTCTAATGCTTTCTTTCAAAGTAACTACTTGTGGACTTTCTTATTAAAAAAGCAATTAGACACATGATCTAAGACTGCTAATAGTGGAAAATATATATTTAACAGGCTTTAAGTTTCTTCCAAATTTGAAATAAAAATAATCTATTGTTTACAAGATGAAACTTTGCTTATCCCTAAAGATTTAAAATTAGAGGAAATTGATGCATACGACTTTGTAAAACAAAGGTTGTGCTTTTTAGATTTTATATTTAAGCTTATTTTTTGCTAATTTGTTCTTTAATAGATTTAATTGCAAGTCTTCAGAATGCCAGAGATACACAGGATATGCGAATTAAAGAGAAACAAAAGCAGCATATTTTTCCACAGCCAGGTAGTCTGTTTCTTGCAAAAACATCCACTGTGCCTAGAATCTCTCTGAGAGTAGCCGTAGAAGGCCGAGTTCCCTCTGCGTGTTCTCATAAACAGGTACGCTTCTGTCTGCAATGCTGCTAACTTTTATAGTCAAGTATAATTTCATGTTATTAACTAGTATCTCCAAACCGTTTTGCTCAAAGAAGGAACAAATGAATGTGGGTATGGATAAATGAAATCATTTTGTTTCCTAATCTGCCTACAGTGGCAGCCTCCCTCTCTGCTGCCTTATCCCACTAAAGTGATCTGTGCTCCAAAATTGCTGTTTCTCTTCCCTCTTCAAATTTAAAGTGTGAATAACCCATAGCCTTGAATCCATTAAGAGCTATTGACATTTTAAAAATTTTTTTTTAATGCTTATTTTTGAGGAAGAAAGAGAGACAGAGTGCAAGCAGCAAAGGGGCAGAGACAGACGGAGACACAGACTCCGAAGCAGGCTCCAGGCAATGAGCTGTCAGCACAGAGCCCGACGTGGGGCTTGAACTCACGAGCCGTGAGATCATGACCTGAGCTGAAGTCGGACACTTAACCGAGTGAGCCACCCAGGTGCCCCGAGCTATTGGCATTTTTAAAAGAGGATTCTTATTAAGCCAGTGCTATCTACTTGCAATTTTAGGCAATGGAGAAGTGAATATAACATTGATAATATTAAAAAGTAATATTTATCGAGTAGTTTTTATGCTCTAGCCACTCTCCTAAGCACTGGGCCTGCGTTGGTTACATCTCCCTTAATCTTCCCAAGTGTCTAAAGGAGAGCTACTGTTATTTTTGTCCATCATTTGCAGAGGAGAGGCTGAAGCACAGGGTTCAGCAGGTGCCCCCAGAGTCACTTACCTAGGAAGCTCTCTTCTACCAGCTACAGTTCAAAGCAAGGAGTGGGACTCCAGAGTCAAGTCTGTACAAAGGAAGAGATACTTTGGGCTGAGACATGCTGGGTGAATGGAGGCCAGGCCTGGATACAAATCTGACCTCCTGAGGTCAGATGCCCAAAAATACTTAAACTTTTCACTGTCTTTTTCCTTCTGAATTTTTTGACTTAAGAGGTTTTATAAAATATTAAGTTACTTTTTTATATCCAGAATGACCTCCTGTGGCAGCTGTAGCAGGAGGCATATACACAAGGGGAATGAAAAAGGTACGGGAGACTCTTGAATATAGGAGTCGTTTATATTACATTAAAATGTTTAGCTCTTAGTAACTAAGTTCAGTATTTTGATGGTGAATATTGTAATATTTAAATGAAAAACTTTGGTAAATTCGATTTTAGTTTCCTATAATTGTTTTTATTCTATGAAACTTGTTTTTTTTTGTTTTTCATTCATTATCAAATGTTTCTATCATTTATCTTGTGCAGTTATATATGTATGGCGTTTCCAAACATTGTGTAAAAATCAACAGCAAAAATGCAGAGTCTTTTCAGTTTCACACTCAGGATTATTTTGGGAAGGAAGTCCAGTGGGCTAAAGAGGGAATACAGTTGGCTGACGGTGGATGGCTCATACCCTCCAATGATGGAAAAGCTGGAAAAGAAGAATTTTATAGGTACTCTATGCAAAAAGAGATTGTGTTAACTTTTCTGTATTCCACCATACCTCTTTTTTTCCCTTACCTCTCTGAAACTTAACAAGTTGGCTAGAAGTCAAATTTGTATTCAGTGAATTATTTTTTTTTTAATTTTTTTTTTTTCAACGTTTATTTATTTTTGGGACAGAGAGAGACAGAGCATGAACGGGGGAGGGGCAGAGAGAGAGAGAGACACAGAATCGGAAACAGGCTCCAGGCTCTGAGCCATCAGCCCAGAGCCCGATGCGGGGCTCGAACTCCCGGACCGCGAGATCGTGACCTGGCTGAAGTCGGACGCTTAACCGACTGCGCCACCCAGGCGCCCCTACAGTGAATTATTTTAAGTACATTGTGGTTCAACTGACATTCTGTTGTAATATTTTGAAAAGTGAATTATGGTTTGTCCTTAGGATTTAATGAATTGGTTTTTCTTAAATTGGGACATTTTTCATATGCATTTATAAAATAAAGACTGATAAGAAAAGTTTGAATGAGCCTTACCATAGACAGACAGACACACACACACACACACACACACACGCACGCACACACGCACGCACACACACACACATCATATTCTCTTTCATTGTGTATTTTAACAAATACAAAATATAAATACTAGAAGTTAAGCAGAGATGCTCAAGTATCAGTAATACCAAGTAACTGGTAAATTTTACTGCCCTAAAACATCAATAATTTAAATACTTTTTTTAATGTTTATTTATTTTTGGGAGAGAAAGAGTGTGAGTTGGGGAGGGGGTGGGCAGAGAGAGAGGGAGACACAGAATTCAAAGCAGGCTCCAGGCTCTATGCTGTCAGCACAAAGCCTGACACGGGGCTCGATCCCACAAACTGTGAGATCACGACCTGAGCCGAAGTTGGATGCTTAACCGACTAAGCCACCCAGGCGCCCCAACATCAGCAATTTAAAAACTATGTAACCTCTTATGTTTCTAATGTTTATACAAAGATAATTTACAATTTTTGCTATCAAGGATGCCTTACCATGCCAATGGCAAGAGATGAGAATCCTTTCTCTAATGCTCTTATTTTTTTTTTTTTAATCTCTGTATATCTTTCCGAAATACATAGTTTGCGTAAAGTGGTAAAACATTTTTTCCTTAAACTTGTGTTATGTTTTTGGAGTATATTAAGACAGGAATTTTATTTACATCTTGCTCTTATCTCCCATAGATATCTGTTATCGATTCTAGTTGGAAAAGTATAATAAATAGTTACATTATTTTCTTGTATTAAGGAAGCTACATAGTATAGTGGTTAAGAGTAATTACCCTGTAATCAGAAGAACATGGTTCATAACATTGACTGTTGGAGCTCAAGTTGTCTTTTTTGGTCATCCAACAAATATTTATCAAGGACCTACTGTGTACCAGATAACTCTTCTGGGTATTCAGAATAATAAAAGAAAACAAAATCTCTGCCCTAATAAGTTCTACATTATAGTAGAGGGATCTGGAGTGGGGAGAGAAAATTTTAAAAAGAAATAAGTAAATTGTGTAGTATATTAGGAGGTGATGAATACTATGAAGATAAAGCTGGAAAGGGTATAGAAAGAATCAGGTGAAGAAAGGTGTAATTTTAGAATAGGCTAAGAGGCGCATGGGTGGCTCAGTCAGTTGAGTGTCTGACCTTTGATTTTGGCTCAGGTCATGATCCCAGAGTCATGGGATTGAGCCCCATGTCAGGCTCTGCACTGCGCGTGGAGATTATTTAAGATTCATTTTCTCTCTCTCCCTCTCCCTCCCTATGCCTCCCCATTCATGCACTCTTTCACTCTCTAAGAATAAAATAAAATGAAACAGAAACTTTTTTTTAATAAAAATAAAATAGGCTAAGTAGTTAAGAGGCTTCACTGAGTCTCAGACATTTAATCAGTGTCCTGAAGGAGGTCAAGGGAATGAGCATAAGACCATGTGAGGAAAGCATCGTTGGCTGTAAGCAAGATCTGCTTATTTGAGGAACAGGAGGAAAGTGAGTGTAGCTGGAGTAGAATGGGCAGGAGAGGAGTAGTAACAGATGAAATAGAGAGATGGGGCCTTATAAACCTTGGTAAAAATCTTGGCTTTAACTCTGAGTAACCCTTTTTGCCCTGAGTAAATCATAAGAATGTTTAAAGCAGAGGGATGACATGATCTGCTTTAATTTTGAAAGGATGACTCTGGCTGTTTGTGGGGATTAGATTAATTAGATTAGGGAAGGACAATGCTGGAAACAGACAGACCACTTAGGAAACTATTGAGGTGATCCAGGTGAGATGTGGCTAGTTGGGCGAAGGAGGTAGCGGTGGAGTTGGTGGAAAGCAGCTGGATTCTGGGTATGTTTTGAAGGTTGGCACCATCAGGATTTGCTCACGGATTGGTTGAGGAAAGTGAGAGAAACAAAGGAAAAATAGCTCCAAAGATTTTAGCACCGGAAGCTGGAAGGGTGCAGTTATCATGTCCTGAGAATTGAGAAGAGCAAAGATGGAAAAGAAATGGGGTATCCAGTTGAGACATTTGAAGCTTGGGATATTAGTAGACATCCAAGTGGAGATGTTGAGTAGGTAGTTGGATATGAAAGTCTGGAGTTTATAGGCGAAGTATGAGCAAAAGACATCAATTTCATAGTTGTCAGCATATAGATGGAACTTTAAAGCCATAAAAGAAAGACCGAGAAAGAGCAACCCGAAAGTTAGAAATAAATGCCAAAGACTGTGGTGTGTTGCAAGCCAAGTGAGGACAGAGCTTCAGGGAATCAAGAATGACCAGGTGTCAGTTACTGCTAAGTAAAGGAAGATGAGGACTGAGAATTGACCGTGGATTTATCTATGTAGAGGTCACTATTAGTCTTAATGAAAATAATTGAGTAAATTGAAAGAGGCAGTATCTGGAGAAGGAAGGAGGAGCAAAGGGTGTTAGTTTTGTTGTGTTTAAGGTAGAAAAAAACTGTTTTTTTTTAAACTGATAGAAATTGTTCAGTAGAAAAGAAAGAAATCTCCCTATCAGGGGAAGAGAGGAGGCATTTCCTGGATCAATGTCCTTGACGAGGCAAGAAAAGGTGGGAGCTAGTATACAAATGGCAGGAGATGGTGAAGTGTAAGGATCCAGATGCTGGTGTGGGAGTGGAAGCTTCTGGAAGTTTTCTTCATTACTTGTTTCCCTAGTACTCAAAGTGGGAATAAGAAAGGAAGAAAGGTTAGAGAGTTGAGCAGAGAGAGGAAGATCTTTAAAAAGCACCTGGGCTAGAGAAGGATATTCTTAGATGATTTCTAAAAACAATCTCTTTGAAGAAAAATGATCTAAAATAGAATTATTTTAAATTATGGGTCTCATTTCCAGTTGAAATTATTGTATTGACTAATATGCAAAGTAAATTTTATTAGTATATTTTGATACATGTTAAATCACTGTCTACACTGTATTACTTACTATACACTAACTCAAAAACTTATTGAATGATTTTGTACATTAGCGTTAGTATTTGTGCAAAGAATAGTCATGGTTATTGAATTCAGTATCATCTTATGTGGTTTTTTGTTTTTTGGGGTTTTTTTTATATTGTTCTACCTTTATTTGTTCAGGGCTCTGTGTGACACCCCAGGTGTGGATCCAAACCTCATTTCTAGAATTTGGGTCTATAATCACTACAGATGGATTATATGGAAACTGGCAGCTATGGAATTTGCCTTTCCTAAGGAATTTGCTAATAGATGCCTAAGCCCAGAAAGGGTGTTGCTTCAACTAAAATACAGGCAAGTATAATGCATTATGTTACCCAGTCACATACTGTGATCAGGTTCAGACTTCTGTGCAGTCCGTGACTTCTAGGTCATAGAGGTACATGATCGCTTGTCAGTGACAGTCGCCATCCCACACTGCTGTTCTCACTTGTACACGGTAGTTCTCTTGTCACGCTCCCGTCCCCTTAGGAGAAATCACACATTCATGCATCTCCCTTCCCTCTTCCCCCACCCCTCCCCCTTAAACTCTTGGCATATGAAAAGATTATGAATTACTAATTTGATCCTTTATTTGGGATTGCTAATAAAGCATTTTTGCATTTGGGGCATTTTAATATTTAATTCATATTTTAACAGTATAAAACTTACTGTATTGCTGGCTGTCAAATTTTAAATTCTGTCTCAATAGTTCTTCAGTTAAGATACTTAATTTTTATTCTCCATTCGGTGACTTTTTAAAAATAAAAATCCAGACTCAAAATTCCTAAAATATTCATTTTTACTTTTATTTTTAGATACGATATGGAAATTGATAGAAGCAAAAGATCAGCTATAAAAAAGATCATGGAAAGGGATGATACCGCTGCAAAAACACTTGTTCTCTGCATTTCTGAAACAATTTCATCAAGCACAGATCTATCTGAAACTTCCGGCAGTAAAACTAGTGGTGTGGGTACCAAAAATGTGGGCATTGTTGAGCTTACAGATGGATGGTATGCCATTAAGGCCCAGCTAGATCCTCCCCTCTTAGCTCTCGTGAAGAAGGGCAGACTGACCGTGGGTCATAAGATCATTATTCATGGAGCAGAACTGGCGGGCTCCCCCGATGCCTGCACACCACTCGAAGCCCCAGAATCTCTTATGTTAAAGGTAAATTAAATTAATGCACACTCTTGGTAAAAATCAGTAACTGATTCAGTTACATTCTAGGGAGGTTTTACATTCTAAATTTTAAAATTATGCCTGTTAAAGATGCTCCATTTCTTGAAAACGTACTGATAATCTTAATATAAGTGGCAAATTTCTGAGACTGTTAAACTTTTTTCTGCTGTTTTTGGGAAATCCAGAGATATTTATCAAGCTAAAATAATGCAGGAGCAAATATGTACCTATGTACAAATATGTACCAGATTTGATTTTGTGCTATGGGTACCTATAGCCCTTGGTGCCATCTTGTTCTCATAGTACTGCTCTGCTTCCACCCTGATTACTCCATTAGACCTATATTCCAGTGTGATTAGAGAATTTGGTTTCAGTGATTCTTAAATATATAATAATAAAATGTACGCTTCTGGAGCACCGGGTTGGCTCAGTCAGTTAAGCATCCGACTCTTGGTTTCCACTCAAGTCACGATCTCACAGTTTGTGGCTTTGAGACCCACATTGGGCTCTGTGCTCACAACTTGGAGCCTGTTTGGGATTCTGTCTCTCCCTGTCTCTCTCTCTGCCCCTCCCCTGCACACACTCACTCTCACTCTCTCTCAAAATAAGTAAACTTAAAAATAAAAAAAAAACATAAACCATATCTTTCATCTCCATGTAAACTTTAGCCTACACAATAGGACTTTGTCATATTGAATAGTCTACAATACTGATATGAGAAATTACTAATATTGCACAGATTCACTTATGAGATAATCTTATAAATAGTTTACTTCTGTTGTATTCTGGAAGTCATTTTATAAGTGACTTAAACATTTTTAAGGTAAAGAGATACTTTGTCATTGTGTTGCTTTTAGAAATCAAGCTGAAACAGGCTTCTGTTGTTTAGGATATCAAAGTTGCAGTGGCTTTCAGTGTTTTGTTTATATCAAATCAGTGCATGTGCATAATTTCAAAACTCATAACATAAGGCTTATGACCACCACCACCCCCCCCCACCACGAAGCAGTCATTGATGCCATCCTGCCTAACCTCCATTCAGTGCTCCCCAAAGGCAATGACTTTGAATCCCTTTGGCACTTTCTTTTCTTTATATTGTGATGTCGTCTTTTCTCCTTCTGTTTAGACATTAACTATTAGCTTCCTGCTCTGAGGTTGAGGAGTGAAGTCTCTATTCACTGTTTATAATGACTGAAAAATATTTTTGCAGCTCAGCATGTAATATACTAACTACATTTTCTATACAACCTACTGCTTTCCTGGAGTTAACTGTCTTGCTGTTGTGTGTGCATGTGTGTATTTTTAACTTTGTGTCCTTATCACCAACTCATGCCCATACAAGAGACATAATTAAAAACCATATCAGTCTGTTACAATACCTTTATCAATTCCATTTCTTTTTCTTGGAGACCTCTGGGACCTCTTTACACTCTTTCATTCTGAAGTGGTTATCTTCTATGTATTCTGACCTGTTACCATCCTGGAAATTATTTTTACTTCTTTCTGTGTTGAAAGCCCTGTTTTCTGGATATCACATCTATATGGATTTATTCTCTAGCTCTGAGGGCACATAACCAACCCCCACAGACTTCTTCACAGAGGGAGCATGTAGCTTTTTCTTTGATCTTATTGTAAGATGACTGAATATAGAATTTGAATTGGAAATAGCTTCTTCAGAATTTTGAAGACATTTTCTCTATTATCTTCTTGCTTCTGGTATAGTTTCTGCTCAGTTCTGTGCTATTCTTACTCTCAGTCCTTCACTATATTATCTGTTTCTAAGATCTGTTTGAAGATCATTTGTCTGCAGTATCTGGAAATTTCACAGTAAGGTACTTTGGTATTGGCCTGTCTTTTAAAATCATCATTTGGGTACAATCATTGAGTTCTAGGAAATTTTCTTGAAGTAGTTCTTTGATAATTTCTTCCTCCTCCATTTTTTCCTTACCAATTTTCCTGAACTAATATTTGGGCAGTAGGTCTCTCTGATTGGTCTTCTGATTTTTCTCATCTTTTCTCCTATATTCTATTTTATTGTCTTTGTTCCTCCTACTTTCTAGTTCTAATTTTCTAATCCCTAAAGTGAATTTGTGCCTATTGGCAGGCATAATTTTCCATTTTCAAGAGCCCTTCATTATTCCCTGAATGTTTCTTTTTTTATTACATCCCATTCTTGTTTCATAGATCCAACATCTTCTCATGTTTCTCAAGCTAGTAATATTGTGTTTTATCTTAGTTTTTTCTGCTCACTGCATTTTTTTCCCCTATAATGTCTCTTTTTCGTTTGTTTGGGTCTCATGTTGGAGAATTCCTTCAACTGGTAATTGTTAGCTGTTCTTTCCTCTTCAAGAGTGGGGCACTAATGAGCTGATCAGAAGCTCTGTGTGAGGTGGGCTTTGTCAACTTGTAGTGTGATAAGACAGGGCTTGTGTTTTCATTAGGAGACCCTCAAATATCAGTCACTGGTCTGAGAGCTGAACAGAATAAGAAAACCAATAGACTCATTTTCAGCATAAGGATTTTCATTGTATTTTTTGTTTTCAGTATAGAATCTCACCCTCACCCCAGCTGTCTCTGCCTTGTGTTCCAGAGCCCAGGATATGTATAATTCAGCTTGTCAAGAAAGTAAATTGTCCTGGGTTCTTCTTGGTGTGAGAGAAGGACAGTCACCGGGCTGCTCGGGTTAGGAAATGAAATCTGAGGTCTTAACTATCTTTATACAAAATCTCAACCATTCTTTCTGTTTTCGGCTGCACCTCACGCTCCTTCCTCCAGAGGTACCTCCAGAATTTGGTTGCCTCCAAATTCTAAGTGATTTCCCTAAATTATTTTCTTCCATATTGCCTCCATACAAGTTTGCCAGCTGAGTAATGTTGGGCAGGTTATACTTCAGTTTTGTCATCTGTAAAATGAGAATAAGAATGAAACAGGAGTATGGAATGGGAGTAAGGATTGTTGTAAGGATTAACTGTTAATAGACATAAGGTACTTAACACTATCCAGGCACCATGATAAGTGTTTTATGAATGTTTGCTATTTTTATTAACATTTCTCAGGCTGCTTCATTACTTACCACCAGGTGTCCAGTAGGCTTTTAGCTTCCAAAATTTTGCCAGTGTCTCATCCATTGTCCTCCTGTCTCCAGTTCTCTTTATCCTTGTAGGATTTTTGAGGGAACCTAGGTAAATAAGTACATTTTAATCCATCATGTTTGATTTGGAGTCTCTTTTATTAATTTTCTAATACTAATATTTAGATTAAGACTATAACAGCATAAACAATTTTTTGAGAGACTATATTTTGAAAGCGTTTTCACTTTTGTATAATTTTTGTACTGTCTTTTCTTCATGGGACTTTTAAAAGTGAATATGTTTGAATGAATGAAAGAATTAATGAAAATGTTATAAAATCTGAAATAGAGTTGGATATAAACTTAGAAGTTGATTTGTCCATTAATTTGTCCAGATATCTGCGAATAGTACTCGGCCTGCTTGCTGGTATGCCAAACTTGGATTCTTTCCTGATCCTAGACCTTTCCCTCTCCCCTTGTCATCACTTTTTAGTGATGGAGGAAACGTTGGTTGTGTTGATGTAGTGATTCAAAGAACATACCCCATACAGGTATGGTACATTTTTGACGTTCACTATGTATTTCTTTTTGGGGGGACAATTAATTTGAATGATCCCTTCCTACCATGTACTTTTGTTTCACACATCATTACAGTGGATGGAGAAGACTCCATCTGGATTATGCATATTTCGCAATGAAAGAGAGGAAGAAAGGGAGGCGACAAAATATGCAGAGGCCCAACAAAAGAAACTAGAAATCTTATTCAATAAAATTCAAGCAGAATTTGAAAAGCATGACGGTAAGATGGGTTGTATACTATAAGTTGTTTTAAATAGGACAAGTTTTGTTTTCTTTTAATTAGACGTTTTAGAGACTTCTCTGATTTAACTTTTGTAATTGGGTGAATTGTCTTTGAGTAATAGACTTCTTTTTCCTATTCTAGATCTGACTTTTTAAGTTTTTTTAAAAAATACTACATAGGGGCACCTGGGTGGTTCAGTCAGTTAAGCGTCCAACTCTTGGTTTTGGCTCAGGTCATGATCTCACAGTTTGTGGCTTCAAACCCCGTGAGGGGCTCTATGCTGACACCATGGACCTTGCTTGGGATTCTCTCTCTCCCTCTCTGTCTGCCCCTCCCCTGCATGCTTGTGTGTGTGTACACTCTCTCAAATAATAAATAAATAAACTTAAAAAATAAAAATAAAAGTATTACCTAGATATACAGATAAACATTGAACTGACCCCAAATTATCACCTCATTATTCAACACACTGAGCTTTTAGATACTTGTAATTGTCTTAGGCAATAAAACATTATATAACCACAGCCCTTTTCAGAAGTCTTGTTTTTGTTACAAAAAAAATTTTTAACGTTTATTTATTTTTGAGAAGCAGAGAGAAATAGAGCATGAGCAGGGGAGGGATAGAGAGAGGGAGACACAGAATCTGAAGCAGACTCCAGGCTCTGAGCTGTCAGCACAGAGCCTGACACAGAGCTTGAACCCACAAACCGTGAGATCATGACCTGAGCCAAAGTCAGAAGCTTAACTGACTGGGCCGCCCAGGCGCTCCTCACTTTTCAGTAGTCTTAAGTAAACTTCCTCTTAAGCTTCAGTACCAAAATATTTATAGTGCCCCTTTTTTGGCCCTAGAGAAACAATAGCAACAAGGGAAGAAACCGCCAAATTCTTTTACCTCAGACAAATACTGTATGGTACCGCTTATATGTGGAATATAACAAAGTCAGACTTACAAAACTATAGTAAAATGGTGGTTACCAGGGAATGAGGGGGTAGGGGGGTAAAACTGATGGTGTTTAAGGATAAAACTTAACAATGAGCAGTAAATAAACTGTGGTGATCCAATGCACAGTGTAATGAATATAGACAGTATTGTACTACTGTGCTGTGGTAAATATCAATACAATGGCAATCATATTAACTATATAATTACATCAAAACAACACATAAGCCTTAAATTTACACATTGTTATATGTCATATATATCGAAACACAAGAAAGATAAACACTCAAAAAACAATTATTTTCCCTAAGCTATTCATCATTTTCTTTCTTCATTGTCCTTATCTACTTTATATAACTTTTGCATTTTTGTTGTTGTGGTTGTTGGTTGTCATGTTATTACATCTGGAGCTAGATCTTGTTTCCCTGGCATCAATTTTAATATATCATAGTATTTTTTACATAAAGGACATGATAATTTGTTTTTTTATCTATTTTTATGGCTGAAAATTTTATGTTCTGCATTTTTTCATGATTTTCAACTTCATTTTCTATATAAATCTGTGGAAAAGTTGAACTGTTCATTTTTGATTCACCAGCTCACGCTGTTTTCATGATTAAATGAGTCATGAAACCATTTACTTAATTTACAAATTTGACTCTAAACTCTCTGTGTGACAATTTTTTAAACCAGGCGTGAGTACACTAGTTTCACATTTTCCTAGAAAACTTGTGGCAGATAAATTGTGTTTTGCTTTTTAGCCTCCCTTCTTTGGGTACTTTTTGCTTATTTCTCCAATTTTCAGTGTTCTTAAAAATTTGTGGGTCAGCTAATTAGTGATGCTTTATTCCTAGAAAATGTAACGAAACGATGTGTACCATTACGTGCATTAACAAGACAGCAGGTCTGTGCTCTGCAAGATGGTGCAGAGCTTTATGAAGCAGTGAAGAACGCACCAGACCCGGCTTCCCTTGAGGTGAGAGAGTAAGAGGGCACACAGCGAGTCTTAACCTTAATCCTTTAAGGTGGGAAGCTGCCGTCGGTCTTCTGGCCATTACAGGAGTGGTGTATTGAATTGGTGTTTCTCAAAGATGATGTGTGCATCTCTGGAGTGCTCAGTGATGTGCCAAACCAGTGCATTTCAGTTCTATACCAAATGGAGGACAGAGGGATTAAATAATTTTTTTAACGTCTATTTATTTTTGAGAGTGGCGGAGGAGGGATAGAGAGAGGGAGACACGGGATGTGAAGCAGGCTCCAGGCTCTGAGCTGTCAGCACAGAGCCCGACGTGGGGGCTCCAACTCACGAACTGTGAGGTCATGACCTGAGCTGAAGTCGAACGCTTCACCAACTGAGCCACCCAAGCACCCTTTAAATAATTTTATGTATTAAATAAACATGGCTTCAAATACAGGCAAAACTTGTTTACTTTTCAGATAAAACAAGTATCTTCAAAGCAGTGTCTCAGTTGCCATGTTCTCACCTGCTTCTCAGATCCTACCTAGAGTTTATTTGATAATCCTCTAAGAATATTTTGGTGGAAAAGTGTCAGAAGCACTAAATTGTGTTAGATTCACGGCTATGCCATTTATTAGACAACTGGGCATAAAATAGCTATAAAATGGGCATAAAATAAGTTGGGGATCAAATTAGATAATAAATGCAAAAATGTACTGTTATAAAGTTCCATTATCAATGTTAGTTACTATCATCAGAACATCATTTATTAAGGTAAGCTGCCTCCTAAGTTTTTAGACACCTGGGTATCTAGTTAATGCAAATTCTGGGATTAGTTGGCTAGATAGGAGGGGAAGTTTTAAGAAAACTGTTGTTTATTGATTAATCTCGTTTATTTGATGGCAATACATCTGGTTGATAGCCTTAACTTTCTTAACTAGTAGGACTATGAAATAAACAGCACTCCGTTAGGAGAGAAGTGCTCTTCTGAATAGAATTCCTTCATATTACCAAATGTTACAACTGAGATTCACCCTGTGAGGAGTGTCAAGGGAAAAATCTGTGAGTGGCTTGATCACTAGGTCCTAGGAGTATATGATTCTGGAGCTTTCACTTAGATAAAGTTGTTAATGCAATTCTTGGAGGGAAAGATAGCCATCCATTTCCAAGAGACCTCGTCAAAAGGGTTTGTTTTCAGTGACAGTGTTGAGTGTTGGAAGACTTTGGAATCACAGTTTGGCTTTTTTAATCGTGTTTAAACACTCTTCGTATTTAGAAAGACCTTTTCAGGGCACAGAGATTCCGTAGTTTCCCTTCCCACTGTGGATATTAACACGTGTGAGGCAGCAGCTATCTAGCGTGCTCTGTGTTGGGATTCTATTTCCTGTTTCATTTGATTTTATTTTTTGTTCATTCATTTTTGTTATACTGAGTAAGCATCCGAAGAGATAAAGACAGCAATGTGCTAAAATGACTGGGAGAGAAGTGTGGAGGCAGAGAGAAGTGCTTGTAGCACATGTCTGTTTTCAGTCATATCTGCTATTCCAGAGAGTTAATAAAATTGTACTGCAGTGGGGTAAGAATGGGAGCTCTTGAACTGCCTCTCCCTGTATGCCCTGCAAGTGATTCATTCTCTCTGCATCAGTTTCATCATCCATAACATGCAAACAATACAGTGCCTACCTCCACGGGGTTACTGTAAGGATTAAATGAATTAATACATTTATCACACACAGATCCATTCCTCAAATATAGGGAGCATTCAAATGTCAGCCATTTGTAATGTTGATGACAGTTATGATTATTACGGTACATTTATAAGTAAGGGGTTATTTTGGCCCTGGGGAAATTTGTCACAAAGATAGTTGAACAGTCTAAGGCACCTGAAAATATTTGTTATGTGATAAGCTAAGTACATTAATCTCAATTTTTATATTGTATTATTAAAGTGAACTCAGTTCTGTCATATTTTATCCCCATTTAAAGAGATTCATGGGTCGCCTGGGTGGCTCAGTCGGTTAAGCATCCAACTTCAGCTCAGGTCATGATCTCACATGGTCCGTGAGTTCGAATCCCGCATCGGGCTCTGTGCTGACAGCTCCGAGCCTAGGGCCTGCTTCGAACTCTGTGTGTGTGTGTGTGTGTGTGTGTGTGTGTGTGTCTCTCTCTCTCTCTCTCTCTCTCTCTCTCTCTCTCTTTGTGCCTCTCCCTCACTCACGCTCTGCCTCTCTCCCTCTCAAAAATAAATAAACATTACAAAATAAATAAAGAGGTTCATTTATAGTGGATGAGGTTTTTTTGTTTTGTTTGCCTTTTATTCTAATAAAATTTGCCTTAATAAATTAAATGATCATAGGCTTATTTCAGTGAAGAGCAGATAAGAGCTTTGAATAATCACAGACAGATGTTGAATGATAAGAAGCAAGCACAGATCCAGCTGGAATTCAGGAAGGCTATGGAATCTGCTGAGCAAGGAGAACAAATGTTACCAAGGGATGTTACAACTGTGTGGAAGATGCGTATCATAAGCTATGGGAAAAAAGAAAAAGATTCAGGTCAGTATGTAAATTTTTTTAAGTTCAAGTACTATTTATTAACAAAATGACTTCAAGTGCTAAAGTATAAAGTCAACATGTATCAGAGGAGCAAAAGTGGGCTACCAGTGCCCACAAGATAATGATATAATCCTTGGATCTTTGTTGCTACCATATTTGTTTTATAAGAATTTTAATGAATATCAGTTCTTGTATTATGTCTTTTTCCTCTTTATCTAGTTACATTGAGTATCTGGCGTCCATCATCTGATTTATATTCCCTGTTAACAGAGGGAAAAAGATACAGAATCTATCATCTTGCAACGTCACAATCTAAAAGTAAATCTGAAAGAGCTCACATACAGCTCACAGCAACAAAGAAAACTCAGTATCAACAACTACCGGTACAAACTTTTCATTATAGTTTTTTAATTTTGATTAATGCATATTAGTTTAGAGAATCTACATACGCTGATTTTTTTTTCTTGTAGGCTTCAGATGAACTCCTATTCCAAGTTTATCAGCCGAGGGAGCCCCTTTACTTTAACAAACTATTGGATCCAGACTTCCAGCCACCTTGTTCTGAGGTGGACTTAATAGGATTTGTAGTTTCTGTTGTGAAAAAAATAGGTAATCCACAGTGTATTTTTTTATTTCTTTTTTTTCTTGTTTATTTTTTTTAATGTACATCCAAGTTAGCATATAGTGCAACAATGATTTCAGGAGTAGATTCCTTAATTCCCCTTACCCATTTAGCCCATCCCCCCTCCCACACCCCTTCCAGGAACCCTCTGTTTGTTCTCCATATTTAAGTCTCGTATGTTTTGTCCCCCTCCCTGTTTTTATATTATTTTTGCTTCCCTTCCCTTGTGTTCATCTGTTCTGTGTCTTAAAGTCCTCATATAAGTGCAGTCCTGTGATATTTATCTCTCTCTGACTGACTTCGCTTACTGTAATACCCTCTAGTTCCATCACGTAGTTGTAAATGGCCAGATTTCATTCTTTTTGATTGCCGAGTAATACTCCAGTGTGTGTGTGTGTGTGTGTGTGTGTGTGTGTGTGTGTGTGTTTACCACATCTTTATCCATTCATCCATCAATGGACATTTGGACTCTTTCCACACTTTGGCTATTGTCGATAGTGCTGCTATAAACATGGGGGTGCATGCGCCCCTTCAAAACAGCACCCCTGTATCTTGTGGATAAATGCCTAGTAGTGCAATTGCTGGGTTGTAGGGTAGTTCTATTTTTAATTTTTTGAGGAACCTCCATACTGTTTTCCAGAGTGGTTGCACCAGTTTGCATTCCCAGCAGCAGTGCAAAAGAGATCCTCTTTCTCCCCATCCTCACCAACATCTGTTGTTACCTGAGTTGTTAATGTTTGCCACTTACAGGTGTGAGGTGGTATCTTATTGTGGTTTTGATTTCTATTTTCCTGATGAGGAGTGAAGTTGAGCATTTCTTCATGTGCTGGTTGGCCATCTAGATGTCTTCTTTGGAGAGGTGTCTACTCATGTCTTTTGCCCATTTCTTCACTAGATTATTTGTTTATTGGGTGTTGAGTTTGGTAAGTTCTTTATAGATGTTGGATACTAGCCCTTTATCTGATATGTCGTTTGCAAATATCTTCTCCCATTCTGTCGGCTGCCTTTTAGTTTTGCTGATTGTTTCCTTTGCTCCACGGTATATTTTTAATTGTAGCTTTTTATGAATGCTTTTGGAAAATGTTATCTTTTAAAATTTGTCTTCCTTAAGATTAATTGGAGTTACAAATCAGCAAATTTAGTGACTAGCGATTTGAAAGTAGGCCTGTGTTAACCTCAATTCTTCATGAACAGCAATTCTACAGTATTACAGGGAAAGAACCTACATCCTATTCTGTGATATTTAATTTTAAAGAAGTTGCTAGGAATGTTTTGTAGCATTTGAATGGTTACTGGGTAAATAATTATAACTTCCCTCTATAGTTTATTGAGCACTCAAACCTCCACCTCCCACTTCTCTGCAATATCCCTCATACCCCAAATAATGTCTCTTGTTCTAAAGCCAACTTTGTTTATTTAGTGTGGCCGCTCCAACTTTTGTATGGTTAGTACTTGTTTGTATGGTACATCTTTTCCCACCTGGTATTTTTAACCTGTCAACATCTTTATATTTAAATTGGGTTTCTGGAAGACAGCCCAGTTGGATCTTGCTTTCTTATCCAGTGTGAGGGTCTCTGGTCTTTTAACTGGTATGTTTAATCTGATCAACTTTAATGTGATTATTAGCATGGTTGGATTAAAATGTACCTACCACCTTGCTAGCTAGCTATTTTCCCTGTGTCCCATTAGTTCCCTGTGTTGGAAGGTTATTCTCTGTGATGTTCCTACACATTTTGTAGCAGCCATTGTCTCAGACTCTCACTTCAAGAATGCTTATATAGCAAAAAAATCTTGGAAGGATGGAGATCGTGTCTGCCTCCAACACAGAGGGCACATTTATTTCCCAACCAGGGAATCTGGTCTCTTTTTCTGTGTGTTTGATTTTTTTTTTCTTGTTTATTGTTGTTGTTATTGTCGTTGTTTAAATTCCATGGGTGAGATTCTGATTGTATTTTGAAGGAGAGGGACAGTGTGAAGTAAAGAGAGGAGTCAAGGAGTTCAGTGCCAAGGTGTTTGGTCTGAGCACATGAGAAGAGAGAGCTGTCATTTACTGAGAGGGAAAGAGAACAAGAAAAAGAGATGTGTGTGGGAAGGGTGAAGAGCTCAGTTTGGTCAGTTAAGTTTTAGATGCTTAGTCTAAACAGAAATTTCTACCTGACAGTTGGGTATGCAGGAGTCTGGGGAAGCGGTCTGGGCTGAAGATATAAACTGGGACATCATCAACGTACAGGTGCCGTTTAAAGCTGTGAGACTGGATGAGGCCAGTGGGTGTGGGAGTAGCTAGAGAGGTGGCTCGGACACTCTGACGCTTAGAAGCAGAAAGATGTAAAGGAACCAGTAAAAGAAACAAGAGGAGCAGCCTGAGGAGTGGGAGGAATACTTAGGGAGTGAGCTGCGCTGAGAGCCCAGAGGGAAGAGTTCCAGAAAGAGGGGACTGATTCGGTCTCGGATGGCATTTGATGGCTGAGACAGGGAGGCGAGGGCCAGGAAGGGGCTGCTGGCTTGAGCCCCAGGAGGAGCCAGTCTGATGGTAAGGTGGGCAGGGGAGTGGAAAGAGAGGCACGCGCACAGTGGACACAGGCATTATAAGGTCATGCTTCAAGCACCGAAGGGAAATGGAGCACTCACAAGAAGGAGAATTGGGATCAAGAGAATGTCTGTGTTTTCCAGTGCAAGTGCTACTAGCATCCCGATGAGATCGTGTAGACTGACTAGAAAGGTCCAATAACGGGGTGAATGTTTTTAGAGGTGGGGAGCAGCCACGAGCCAAGAGCAGGGGAGACAACTACCCCAGCCTGACGTCCTGTGGCACAAGAGGTCTGCAGGGGGCAGCAGTGGCCTCGGAGGAGGAGAGCCAGGTCTCAGTTACAGCAGGCCGGTAAAGACAGCACTTAAGGAATGGTTGAGGGTAGTGAGGACTTGTCCAGTGAAGGTGTTCCAGGCGGCAGGGAGAGGTAGGAGACGGTGCGAAAGGAGGTAGTGTATGAAACTTTCCGGAGATGGGAAATACGGCAGGACCCGGGAGCCTGGCTGCTTGTGGAGACTTACCTGAGATCACTTCTCATGGCCCCAAGGCAGATAGCGGTGAGGAGGTGAGGTGCACGGGAGGAAAACGTGTGAGACCTGCCAGGACCCAGTGGTTCTTGACTTTCTACCGTGTCCAAGACCATTTTTCCCCCTCTTAGTTACTGAGTAATGGCTGCAAACTTGAGTTTCTTTCCACTATATATTGTCCATCTCTGGGAGATACTAGCTCTATTCTTCATCATTTTTCCTGGTTCCGTGAGTCCCCTGTGATTAATTTGCATTGCTGCCGTAACTAAGTACCACAAGCTGGGGGAGCATAAACAACCAAAATTTACTGTCTCAGTTCTGCAGACCAGAAGTCCGAAAGCAAGGTGTCGGCAGAGTTGGTTCCTTCTGAGGCTGTGAGGGAGACGTGTTCAGCGCCTTGCTCCCCGCACCCGCTGGTTTGCTGGCAATCTTTACTGCTCCGTGGCTTATAGGTGCACCACCACGATCTCTGCCTTCATCTTCACGTGACTTTCTCTCTGTGTGCGTGTCTGTGTCCAAACTTCCCCTTTGTATAAGGACATTGATCGTCACGACTGCATCTTAACTTGATTACGTCTGCAAAGACCTTGTTTCCAAATAAGGTCACGCTCACAGGTACTGGGGGTCAGGACTTCAACATCTTGAGTGGGGGACACAGTTCAACCCACCAACACCCTGGAATGTTCACTTCTGTCAGTCCTGCTCGTCTGCTTTTCCCCTGCAGCCATGTTCATTATTTGCGATCAGAAGAGGAAAAAGGTCAGACGCCCATTCCATTTGCTTTTCTTCAGGTTTACAGGTAATAGAATTCTCAAATTTTCACCAGTTTGGGGAAGGAGATTAGAAGCTGAGCCCCTTCTGTGCCTGGCCTATCCACACTCTCGTTTCTTTCTTTCATCACCAATTTTTAAATTTTACATCAGAATATTCCTCATTTGGGTTTTTAGTGAACATTTCTTTTTTTTTTTTTTATTTAGTTTGATGTTAAATGTTAGAGGAAAAAATTCTCTTCAAACGTTTCGAAGTGCCACCTTAAACCCGAAGTAGTACTTATCTAACACTCAAATCTACTGATGATGGTTCCTGGCTTAAAATCTTCAGTGGCTCCTGTCCCTTAGAAAATGAAACCCACACTCCTTCATAGGCCTGAAAAACTCTTCAGCTGCCTCAAACCGCCACCCCACACACCTCAGCTAAACTATGCCACTTCATGTGCCTGATGCATTATATATAACATTTAACACTTTCAACCTTTAAAAAATACACCTTACTAACAATGCCCTTTGTCCTCCTGTCTAAAGGAGTTGGAGAACCGTTGTCATTCGCTATTCAGCCCAGCTGAATAATGTTCCTCCCCAGCTGGGTGCTTATGCCAGCTTAGATCTTCCCTCCTCAGTTTCTGTAGCGTTTAGTGCGTTGGGTTGCTTCAGCATCCGTCACGTGGCCCATGATCCTGTGTCCACGTTTCTGAACCTCCTCCCCACCAATGATACTGTGATCTCTTCAAGGACAGGGACTCAGTTTTAGTTTCTTTCTGTCCCCACTTCTAACAAAATGGGGCGGGGGGAGTGGGTAATTGTTGAAAACTTCACATATATACATAAAGTGCTCGTAGTAATGCTGTTCATTTGCTGTTATCATCCCTCTGTACAGATGGGGAGACCGGAGCTCAGAGATGTTAAATAACCTGCCCAAGGTCACAATTATATAAACGATTGGAACCCATACTTTCAGGCTCTAATGCCTATGTGTTCTTCTTCTGCTTCAGCTAACAAAGCCAAACCAAATCCAACCATCTGAGAGTTGGGCTTGAAGTAGGGACTACTGTGTGTTCAATCTGTTGTGTTACTATATTACAAACACTGTGGCAGCCGATGAATTAATTAAACGAGATCACTTCTTAGGTCAGTTTCCCAGGAAACAGACTGAGATTTTCATGCAGATGTATTGGAAAGTGCACTCAGGAGCAGCAGCTGCCTCTGGGCAGAGAGGGGAGCTGCGGGGTGGGGTGGGGGGGTGGGGGGGGGCGCTCAGGGAGCCGTGCAGCGCTTGGCAGAGGGGGAAGCCCTGCAGTGCCGTTGCTGCAGAGGTACAGCAGTCCCGGTCTGGTGGGGATTCTGCAGCTGGCGTGTCTCTTGGCGAGAATTTGTGAAGTGGCCTCACATACTGCTGTGTGCTTTAGCCTTTCAGTGAAACTTTCGAAAAAGAATTTAAAGGGAACAGGGGATTCTGCGTGTGTTCAGAACAATCCCAGACTGCAAACCTGCAGAATAATTTCCCTCTTATCCTTTTATTTTCTTGATTTTTTCAGTGCCAACATTCTAAAAGTGTTACTTGAAAAAAATTCTTCCAGTTGTTACCATTTGTACGAGATGTGTGGTAATTACAGAAAATTTTCTATTTTTTTTCAGTGTATATAATTTGATCTAGGTATGAAACCTATACTGAGGAAAAAATGAAATGAGGGAGCTATCCTGGAAGCTTATTTTCATATTTTGCATTTTCTAAATGTTTTTCAGTAAACAAGTATTGCTTTTAAAATTGGGGGGAAAACATAGTTTAAAGAAGCACATTTGAGAGAAGGGCTGTAATCATTTTGAATATAATTAGAGGCAAATTCCCAAATTAGAAAATTGAACATACTTGGGAAACATAATTTCTCTAAAAGCAGTATTTAATATTTAGGATTACAATCCATTAAATGAATCTACTTACAAAATTGAAAACAGTGAAAGGAATAACCATCATTTGCAACAGGATAAACAAATCATTATCTGAGAATGGCAATTCTTTGGGTTCCTATCATTTATAAGGGAAACATAATTCTTAACAGAGACAAGAAATTCTAAATCGTTAAATGGTGAGTGCCTCAGTCCTGTCTCTTCCCATTTTTGGCATTGAAACTTTTTCACTTTTTATTTTGAATAATTTCAGGCCTTCAGAAAAGTTGCAAAACTAATGCAGACTTTACAATTATCCCTCCCCCAGCTTCCCCTAATGTCAGCATCTTGTGTGACCGTGGTACCATTATTAGAATCAGGAAGTTAACATTGGCATAATATTATTACCTGCAGTGTAGATTTAAGTGTAGATTTATGCTGTTTTACTTCTTCTGTTCCAGGATCCCACTTTCGTGTAATCATCATTTCTCCCGAGTCTCCTCTTGTCTTTAACAGTTCCCCAGTCTTCTCTTGGTTATTTTTTTTTTTTTTATGTTTATTTACTTTTGACAGAGAGAGAGAGAGACAGAGCATGAGTGGGGGAGGGGTAGAGAGAGGGGGAGACACAGAATCTGAAACAGGCTCCAGGCTCTGAGCTGTCAGCACAGAGCCCGACGCGGGGCTCGAGCTCACGGACTGCGAGATCATGACCTGAGCCAAAGTCAGACGGTCAACCGACTGAGCCACCAGGTGCCCCTCCCCAGTCTTCTCCCGTTTTTCCCAATCTTGACTCTTGAATAGACTGATCATGTTGTAGCATTTTCCTCAACTTGGGTTTGTCTGATTTTTTCTCATGATTGGAATAAGGTTATACATGTTTGGCAAAAGTGCCACAGAAACAGTGTTGTGTCTGTCCACCTCCCCATCAAGGGTTTAACGATGCTGATATTGCTTGTCACTGGGAGCGGCAGCCTTGAGGTCTGCAACCTTAACCTTAAAGGAGATTCCTTGAGACTATGCAAGTCCAATTTCACCTCAAACTTTCACCAATTAATTTTAGCATCTATCAGCTGATTTTGTTTGCAGCAGTTTTTACCGTAGTGTTTGCCTAATGATTTCCTTTTTTTTCTTTCTTCTTTCATTCTCCATTTATTGGAGCTCTACTATAAGGAAGAGCTGCCCCTTTTCCCCAAATTTACTTTCTTATTTGATTTATATCAGTATGGACGAATGAATATGTATTTTAGTCTGTGGGTTACAATTCAATACCTGCATTATTTTGTTGTTTAGATTGTTTCCGTTTGGGTCACTAGGAGTTTTTTTCAGATTGACTCCTGTAATTTTGCGAGCACCTCTTTTCGGCATTACAAGATGTTCCAGGTTCATCTTATATGTTCCTTGCCCCAATCAAGTTGAACCAACTACTTCTCAAAGAAACCCTGGATCACTTTTTTTTTTTTTTTTTTTTTTTTTTTTGAGAAAACTGTGTTTATAGCCATGACCTGATGGCTAGGTACACTCATTACTGCACAAGCCTCATTGCTTCTAGGCCCTATCAGACAGAAGGAGCCAGGAAGTATGTGTGTATATTCTATTGTGGATTTCCTCCTCTGTGGTTGGGCTTTTTGTTGGTGGGATAGGTGAAGCGTGTGTGAAACACTGTGGTTCTAAGAATCAGCTGCACAAAGACATACCAAGGGAAGCATCACTTTTCATTCCTTCCACCCCAGTGCTGTTTCTCCCCTGCTTTCTACCCACGTCCTGTCTCTGTAGTTTCTGCTTTATCCTTCCTGTATTTGTTCTCCACAAGTGGACAGATACATGTACAATTTCTTATATCAACTTCTTTCTTATATGAAGAGTAACAGACTTTAATTTTTGTGCGTGTGCGTGCTTTTCTTTTTTCACTTAACAGTATCAGTTCATAGCAAGCTATCTCATTCTTTATTTCTTTTTAATTCCTAGATATTCTATTTTTAGTGCAATTGTAAATGGGATTTTCTTAATTTATCTTTCTGCTAGTTATTAGTAAATAGAAACACTATAGATTTCTGTGCATTAATTTTGTATCCTGAAACTTGAATGAATTCATGGATCAGTTCTAGTAGTTTTTTTTTGATGGAGTCCTTATGGTTTTCTATATAGTGTCATGTCATCTGCAAAGAGTGAAAGTTTAATTTCTTTCTTACCAATTTGGATCATTTTTTTTCTTTTTTGTCTAATTGCTGCAGCTAGGATATCTAGTACTGTGTTGAATAAAAATGGTGAGAGTGGACATCTTTGTCTTGTTCCTGATTTTAGGGGGAAAGCTCTCAGTTTTTTACCACTGAGTATGATGTTGGGTTTTTCATATGTTCCCTCTAACCCTGCTTTGTTGAGGATTCTCATCATGAATGGATGTTGTACTTTGTCAGATCCTTTTTCTGCTTCTATTGAGATGATCATATGATTTTTTATCCTTTCTCTTCTTGATGTAATGTATTGTGGTGATTAATTTGCAAATATTGAACCACTCTTGTATCCTGGGAATGAAACCCCTTTGATTGTGGTGAATGGTTTCTTTGATGTATTGTTGGATTCAGTTTCCTAATGTTTTGTTGAAGATTTGTTCATCGGGCATATTGGCGTGTAGTTTGTTTTCAAGTGTCTATCTGGTTTTGATATCAGGATAATGCTGTACTCATAGAGTGTATTTGGGAGTCTTCCTTCCTCTTCTGTTTTTTGAACTAGTTTGAGAAGAATAGGTATTCACTGTTACTTAAATGTTCACCTGTGAATTCACCTGTGAAGCCATCTGGTCCTGGGCTTTTGTTTATTGGGAATTGTTTGATTACTGATTCATTTTCATTGCTAGTAATCAGTCTGTCCAAATTTTCTGTTTCTTCCTGATTCAGTTTTGGGAGGTTACATGTTTCTAAGAATTTATGCATTTCTCCTAGATTGTCCAACTTGTTGGCATATACTTTTTCATAATGTGATCTTTGTATTTTTATTATTTCTCCTCCTTCATTTGTGATTTTGTTTGAGCCCTCTTTTTCTTGAGGAGTCTGGCTTTGGTCTGGTGTACCAATTTTGTTTATCTTTTCAAAGATCTAGCTTCTGGTTTCATTGATCTTTTTTTTTTTTTTTGTCTCATTTATTTCTGCTCTAATCTTTATAATTTCTTTCCTTCTACTAGCTTTGGATTTTGTTTGTTCTTTTTCTGTTTCCTTTGGGTGTAAGTTTAGGTTGTTTATTAGGGATTTTTCTTATTTCTTGAAGTAGGCCTGTATTGCTATAAACTTCCCTGTTAGAACAGCTTTTGCTTCTCCCCAAAGATCTTGGACCGTTTGTTTACAGAGCACTTCCTCATTCTTTTGTACAGCTGCATAGTACAAAATTGTATGAATGTGCCAGTGTTTGTCCCTACTGCTCTCCTGTGCTTCAGTGAGTAACCTTGTACAGAGTGTTTTCATGAATCTTGTTCATATATATCTCACTATTATTGGAAGTACATCTTCAGAATTGAGTACTAAAAGTGGGTTGCTGGGTGGAAAGGTATGTGTGTGTCATTTTGCTGGGTTCTACCAGTTTTTTCTCCAGAGGGTTGCACAAATTTGTATTCCCGCCAGCAATGTATGAGTATACCTGCTTCCCCATGGCCTCAGTAACAGAATATGTTGTCATATTAACACTGAAATTTTAACACCATAAACAGCAGGTTATTTTGGAAATTCTGAGCTTTCTCTAAACTTATTTTGGTCTGTTTTACTATTAGCATACCAAAACAAATAGGCATATTAGAACTTCCTTGAATTTTTAAAAATTTATCTGACATATGTAATGAAGTGGAATTTTTTGTTTTGTTTTGTTTTGTTTCATCTTAGGTTTTGCTCCTTTGGTCTATTTGTCAGATGAGTGCCATAATTTATTGGCAATCAAGGTCTGGACCGATCTTAATGAAGACATTGTTAAACCTCATACATTAATTGCTGCTAGCAACCTCCAGTGGCGACCAGAATCTAAATCAGGAATTCCTACTTTATTTGCTGGAGATTTTTCCAGGTTTTCTGCCAGTCCAAAGGAGGGCCATTTTCAAGAGACATTCCACAAAATGAAAAATACTATTGAGGTAAAATTACTTTGGGCATTACCACGCAATTTGGTATTTTCTTATTTTGATGGTCAAATATCAAGGAAATGGTGGCTTCTATGAAAATTGAATAGTCGGGAAATAATGTGAGATGAGGGTTCCTCAAAGATGAATTGCTCAGGAGCCTGAGGAGATGGGGAGACAACAGCTGGGAGAAAGTGACTTGAAGGGGATTGAGTGAGGAGAAATCCTGAGGAGGATGTTCAGAGCTACAGGTCATGTGGGCAACAAGAATGAGTTACCCATGGTTCATAGCAGTATCATTAGTTAATAACCAGCAGATTCCAAATTCACGTTTTAAACTCCCTATCTAGTATTTTATAGTTTATGTCTGTCCTTGATTTGAAATAATCTCAAATAGGAGAATACTGAAATTATTTTCCCTGGCTAATGTATACATTTTATGCTTAAATTTATACATATAGCAGGTAATAATTATTAGCTACAGTTTTAGAGTGCTTGCTGTATGTCAGGCCTTGTTCATAGCCTGTCGCATTCAATTCTTCCACCAATCCTATGAGGTGGGGAACTGTTTTTCCATTTTATTGATGAAAAACAGCGAGATTAACTCACACAGCCAAGTTGTTAGAAGCAAGATTCATACTTAAGCTCTCTGAGTACACAGCCCCAACTTTTTTTTTTTTTTTTTTTGAGAGAGAGAGAGATGGAGGGAGGGGCGGAGCGAGAGGGAGACACAGAATCCTTAGCAGGCTCTAGGCTCTGAGCTATCAGCACGGAGCCCGAGATGGGGCTCAGACTCACAAACCACAAGATATGACCTGAAGTGAAGTCAGATGCTTAACTGACTGCGCCACCCAAGTGCCCCTGCATAGCCCCACCTATTAACCACTGTGCAATGCTGCCTCCCAATAAAATTTTGGATTTTTTAAATTGCTAACTAGTAAAGAATCTTCTAAGATAAGGCTGTTAGTTTGATACCTGAAATGTGTGTTGTTCAAAATATATATATAAATAAAATTATATTTTAAAAGCATCAGAGTAGCCAGCTGTATAAAGGAAGTTTGTGTAATATTTTACCTAAAGACTCGATATATATTATAGTGAAGAATAACACCCTAATTGATCTGGTTTCTAAATTGGGGGTGGAGTGAGAATTATATTCACGATTTGGCCTCCATACAGATGAAAAACATCCCAGGATTTCTCCCAGGTTTTATTCAAGGATTGTTCAGAGACAACTGTTATTTACATAGCATTTTTAACTTTTACAAAATACTCTCATGAATTAGGTTAAATTATATAAACCTGCTGGTATTCGACCAGTTGTAACTTCTGAAACAACAGTTTTATGTGGCTTAACCTATATATTGTTTCCGTTCTTAGAACAGACGTGAGGCAGTTGTCTCATTTGACTACTAACCCAGGGCATACTCTATAGATGTTAGGTGATTTACAGCTATTAGGTAGGAAATAGAGCTGGAATTTGAGCCCCCATCTTCCAGCTCCTAATCCAGTACCGTGAATACCTTGCTAATTAAACTGGCTGGTTGGCAAGATCTCTCCCATCTCTTTTCTTCCCTGACGTACACACACTCCCTCCCTCCCTCCAACATGTTGGCTTTGCATTTTTACACTGGTATATTGTTTGACAGTTGCTCTCAAATTTTGGGTGTGTCATTCTTTTTTTCTGGTCTGAATCTTTTATTTCTAATTTTAAAGGTAACATTTTCTGAAAACATGAAAATGTGTATTTTCATTTTACAAAACAGCTTTTCCAATTTATTTTCTTAGAATGTTGATACGTTTTGCAACGATGCAGAAAACAAACTTGTGCATATACTTAATGCAAACAGTCCCAAGGTGTCCACCCCGACGAAAGACTATGCTTCAGAGCCACACACCATTCAAACAGTCCTTGGCCTAGGAAATAAACTTTCAGTAAGTTAATTGAAGGAATTTTATGAGTATTATGTATGCAGTCAATACTATATTCTGGTGTGCATGTGGTAAACTTGGTCAAATGGAATTAAACTTGACTAGAAAGTGTAGTTTATTGTTAAATGGCTCCTGTAAGTATAGGTTATCTGGAAATTATATCTTGTTTATCAAAGCCAGAATGGAACCTTCTTTGGGGTTACATTTGACAAACAGGTGTTTTCATTTTTAGCATTGCAAGTGCATGTGATAGAAAATAGTGTTTTGCCTCTGTCCTTTTGCTAGAAGGACTATTCTATACAGTTAGGGGTGTTTCTAAGCTCAGCTTATTAACTCTTTAAATCACCATACACGCAAATTAAGCTGTAAGGTCTGTAATACTGACTGACGACTAAATCTCAAGTAGCTAACAGTTGCTTAGTGTATCTGTATTAACTCATTTAATCTTTACCACAACCCATGGGATGAAAATTATCTCTGTTTTGCAAATGAGGAAACTATGGTTAAGAGAGGTTGAACAGTTGCCTAAAGTCACAAAACTAGAAAAGTTAAGTATTAGAACCCAGGCAGTCTGTGCTCTTAAAATGGTTTAAAAATGCTTATCTTTGTTTAAGCTGTTAATGAAAAAAGAGAAGATTCAAGAGTCAGTTAAATCTCCCTGCCTCCCTTTTTGTCTTTTATTACAATTAGTCTTCATTCTGCTTTCTTTTTGTGTCATTTTTGTATCCTTTTATGCAAAACTGTTTCCTTCTGGAATGAGAACAATAATGTAAATGTCTCTTGAAATCATCTGACCTATGAGTCACGATGGGCGTGAGAATGTATGTGGTATTTGTGTGCTTAAATATTTCTAACGAAAAGCTGATTTGATGATGTTTTATATATTAGTGCATCATTATCTAGGCTGCATTTTGTCTTTTTATCAGATGTCTTCTCCCAATAGTGAGATGAATTACCAGAGTCCTTTATCACTTTGTAAGCCGAAAGCAAAGTCTGTGCCCACACCTGGATCAGCCCAAATGACTTCAAAGTCTTGTTATAAAGGGGAGAGAGAGCTGGATGACCCGAAAACCTGCAAGAAGAGAAAAGCCTTAGATTTTTTGAGTAGACTGCCTTTACCTCCACCTGTTAGTCCCATTTGTACATTTGTTTCTCCAGCTGCACAGAAGGCATTTCAGCCACCACGGAGTTGTGGCACCAAATATGAAACACCTATAAAGAAAAGAGAGTTGAATTCCCCTCAGATGACTCCACTGAAATTTAATGACACTTCCCTTGTGGAAAGTGATTCAATAGCTGACGAAGAACTTGCATTGATCAACACTCAAGCCCTTTTGTCTGGTTCGGCAGGAGAAGATCAACTTATGTCTCTCAGTGACTCCCCTAGGACTGCTCCCACGAGCTCAAAAGATTATGTCAGGCCGAAAAGGTATCCTACTGCCTCTGGGATCCGAGACTGCGAGAACCCCCAGGCCAGCACCGAAGGAGGGGAGCCTGACGTGCAGGACACAGATATACAGTAAAAAGGTCACCTATGAGACTGCAGAGGCGACAACAGCAAACATGACGATAAGTCAGTTACTGACTCAGCCTCTCCAGTTTGTAAAAAATACAGCTTCAAACTGCACATCAGTGTTCGCATAATGAGAAAAATAGTTTCTAATTTCCCTGGGTGGCTGTCTGTCACAGGAGTGCTCTTTGTCTGCCTCTGTGCTTTGATTTGTTACCGATCTTAAAATTGGGTATTTATTAACTAATCAAGAAAAAAAATCTCCCGTAAATCTTTATGACTGAATTTGATCACTGGACTTGACCAAGTATTATTTTACAAAGTAACTTTTTCTTTAAATTGTGTCCTTAATTAAATGAAACTAGGTTCGTAAGTACAGTTATTTTGACTCCTGTAATTCTTTTTAGTTTAGTTCCTATTTTAGATGGTTTGGTTTAGTTTTGTTTCTCGGAGATAGCCCACTGTGACCCAGTTTTCCCTAACAAACGTGTTGATTCTCTTATAGTTCTATCCTGATTAAACGTCAGGAAGAGAAAGATGCAACAGTGGTGTTTTCTAAGACCCATTCTTCAACCCTAAGTCAGCATAACTACAAGAAAAACAGAATCCCCAATGTAATTCCTTTTTATGATTCCACTGTGATCTCTGAAATTATTTTAATTAAAAATTCAAGTACTTTAAATCAGATTTCATAGTGTTAATGTTTTTGTAACAAAATGATCATCTGCAACTTCAGAGAAAACTGTTCTTTCAAATTGGCACATTCTACCCACTTTATTTTTAGCCCTGTCACAGGACTCAGCAGTACTTCCTTTAAACCTGGTTTTCTCTAACCACCAAGGCAGACAGTAATAGTTCAATATAAGGGGATATTCTCATTTGTGACTTTCTTATGCTTAATGGAGAAAAGAGAATGCACTTCCAACCAGGAGCCGATAGCATGGAAAAGCTCTGAAATCAGGTCTTTTACTATGCCTTAAGTTTATATAAAATATCCTGTTTTCAAATCTAATTAGAAACGCATTTCAAAGCCAAGAATAAATCTTTTAAAAAGCAATTTTTTCTTGCATAACTGTGATCCATGATTTTTCGCTCCTCTAAAAATTAACGTAACAATAATCCATTCTGCAGTTCTTTTTAACTCAAGTGTTCTGCCAGTCTTGTTAATACATGATTTAAATTTTGTTCGTAAAACAATTTGGTCTTCCCATCCTAATCATTTTCCAAGTGATCCACTCTAGAACAGGGAATAAAACTGGAGTCTCAGATGAACAAAAAAGAATTAGAAGAATCTAACCTGAACTGCTACTACGTCCTCTATTCTTACCATTTAGACCACACATTATAGAGAGATCTCATGCACATACTCCTTTTTTACACATTGTAAAAAATATAGGAAGCTATATAAGCAAAATATGAAGCTTAAGTATATGCGGATATTTTCCCCTAAGAAGTGACAATGATTACAAAGTCAAGAATGTACACCATAGGATTAGGGATAATGGTAAAAGCAGTTTGTGTTACTCAACAATTACTTAACGAGACCCTATCTTGTACGTAAAGCACTATGCCGGCTCTGTGAACGATACAAACGTTAATAATACAAAACTACAGGTTAAAGTTGAGTGTTCAAAAAATTACAGAAATCAGGAAACTTGGGAACTGAGAGAAAAAATAAATCACTTCTAGCTGGGACAAAGTTGGCAGCATTTAATCAATTATGTTTATGCTTCCAAACCAAGTATTTCAGGAGTCATCCAGGGGAAAAAAGAGACAAATAGGGAAATTACTCTCCTGAGCTCTTTAAAAGCTCTGGATCTAAACCTGGGGCCATATCAGAGTGGTTACTCAGACAAGGTGAATAAAAAGCCGTAAGATGTCAATAGTGTCGGGTATTAAAATGCTAAAGTAATAGTCTTTCCAATGTATGCAGATCAAATAATTTATATAAGCATGTAAAATGCAAGGTTGCATTTGTCTTTATGTCTCCTATTTACTAAAGAAGACTGGTAAATAAGTTTATGATATAGAAAAACTGGTTCTTAGGGTAGAATTCTATGGAATTTAGGCAATTAATTTTTTTATATCATTAAAGCAGTCTAGATTCAATGACAAATTCATATAAAGCAATACCATAGATAATTTTTAATAACCATAAAAGCACCATTATATAGGACACTTAAAATAATATTTCACAGAACATTATAAAGAAGCTGTTGGCCAACAAGAAATAAAGCATACATCCTACGTGATCTTATCTATCATGGTCTCACACCAAATTAATCTGATTCTAACCTGTGGAGACTTGATTTGGAATCATAAATTCAGTATTGGTTTAAGAGGGACATCCCAGAGTTGTGGTAGAACTTTATTGTCTTAAATAATGCCACATAAATCGCCAAGACTGCTCATCTTGTAATGAGCATGACTTTTACGTATCCCTATATGATTTATATCTTGGGATGCTTAATTCTTGTGCTCCCAAACATTTGGGCAGCCAACTGATTATGCACATGTCTAAAAACTGCTTAAGTTTTTCCTCTTAAAAACTGGTGTTTTATAAAGTCAGGCTTCTTTAATTTCCACTATTGGCACAACAGCCAAAAAGTTCATCAGGTTTAATCCTATTCAATACAGTGGTAGTTAAAACACAAGATGTGACTTTAAATAATGACACTGGTTTTCCTCAGTAGCTTTTAGAGCTATCAAGAAGAATCCAAAAGACTTTTTAACAATGACACATCACGAGAATAAAGGGATAATTTCCCAAAGAGTCTACTTTGAAGGACGATATTCCCTTAGATGTATGCTCTCTAGCATATGCATTTTAGAGGAAAACCACTCTCATCGTGACAGCCACACATCTCACATTTTTTGGATACACGGCTGATCAAAGTAGCAATGGCACTAACATTTTCCTGTCTCCCACTTCTCCCCCACCTTTCCAACCTTCCTGATGGAGATGGGTTTTCTGGAAAAATAGATTACTTCAGAGGAAGTGGTACTGAAGCTTCTGTATATTGAACTTATGTGACTGGGTACGTTTTCAGGGTTCCGTTTCCAATTGGTTCCCTAGAGAAAGTGACTTTGTTTAATCAAATCAGAATTCCAGCATCAGACCATGCATAGAGGATCACTTTTAACAAGTGCTTGTTGAAAATGAATATAATGACTTCTGCTGAAAAACTTTGAGGTCCGACTATTTACACAGGAATTAGAGCTCTGGCTAAAACTGAACAAAGAATAAATACCAAAAGTTGCGGTAAAAACTGATTTAGGAAAATTGTGAATGCCTGTACGATAGGCCTCTAATATCCATGGTGACAGCCGCCTCTTCTGTTAAAGGAGCTCTCGTTTGTGAAGCCCCCATGAGCCCTCCGGGTGGGAAACTCCGCGCAGGGATTCCAGTATCCTGCGCCGTCGGAAGGTGATGGGTTATTCCTGTCCTGGTTTCTGTTCATTCTGCTTGGCTTTTCCGCATGAAGCACACTGTGAAAGGTAACATCGTGTTCATACCGTTCCTTCATCCGGTGTATTTTTTCTCTTGGGACTCCATGAATGTTCCTTCTACATGGGAAAAAATGCAAACATGTGCTTAAGGCAGTAAATTCAAAAGGAGTTACAAGTCCTGCGTCATTACATAGATATGCACTCCCTAGTCTCAGGATTTAACTCTCACTAAAGCATAACATTTCTTTAAGGAGTTATCTTTCAGGCTCCACTCCTGTTTTTTTTGTGCTGCTCTAAGGCTAAACAACCAGAGTTTCGGAAACGCTTTGTTTTTGGAACTCTCAATTTCATGCTTCAAGGTATAAAAGAATACCATGAGATCTACTTATTATATTTTTGCCTGTTAATCATGCATATATCTATAATCCATTTATGTCAGTCCGAGACACTTCTAGATGCTAATTAAAATAATCTTAAATTCAAGCGGGCCTCAGAATCAACTGGGGATATAGTTCAAAATGCAATTACCAGAGATTCCCACTGTGGCATGGGGCCCATGAACTAGGATTTTAACAATCACCTCAGGCAACTGTGATGGGCGTGGGCCACAGACCGATTTTGGAAGCACTATCTCCTTGTAACTATAGGATAAATCAGTCTTATTCCTAAAAAGTAAATTCTGATCTCACTGGTTTCTTTAAATCATTGACATCATCAAATAACACAGATAGTAAATATCAGAACCCATGCACTCAATCAACAAGTTAGTATTACTTGGACATTTATTGCTTTATAAATTAGAAGCAGCATCTAGACCCTAAGTGAACCACAGACTGTTGAACGTTTAAAGATCTTTATTGAGCCTCAATGCAAAAACGCCACTGACATGTGCAATCCCATGCAGAGAAAAGTGCTTTCAAACGTTCATTAATGAAGAAGCATTTTAGCAGAAAGTTAAATGTGTCCTTTAAAAGGACCTAGTCCAAGCCAAAGTGTAGCGTTTAGCAGTATATTAGAAAACTGACCCAAAACTAAAGTCTTCACATTAATAAATCCAAAGTGATCAATTTCCAAGAATTACCATTTCTGGCCTGAAAACTACCATGTCCATTTCCAGCCTGAAAAGATTCTTTTGTTCGGTCTGAAATACCTGAAAACAGCAGGATACATAATGAGGAACTAGAAAAACAAAGAAGTACCTTGCTAACTCTTGAACGTTGAATTTCCAGCGAGTGTCAGGTTCTCGGAATATAACTTCATAGTTATTTTCAAGTGCCTGATTTTTCAAAAGTACATAAAACATTGAAGACATGGTATGTATGTTTGGGAATGTTTATGCTGCCATTTAACATTTACTACAAATCTTTTCTAAGATTCCTTTTGTTTTACCAGTAATCCAAGGCCTTAGTTTATCTTACAAGTACCGTTGGTTCATTTCCATACTTAGCCACTCTCAGATTATATTATGGTTCCCCATGATAAGTTTTGGTCAATTTTATCTACTATGTAGGAAAATGATAAAGGTTCTTTGTTTGGGGACGTTTTTAAAAATAGATAGCTGAACTAAGTTTTAAATATCCTGCCCACATGTATGAGAAATGAATTCAGTGGCTTCTCAAAGTCCCTTATAGGATTATCACCGAGTTTTCTTCTGCCAAATGCCTTGTCCCATTCCTCATGCCTCAGTTAGAAAGTGAGGGTGCCCTAGGAACAGAGCTTATGAAATAAAAATGATTTCCCAACACTCTTTACAAACTCCTCCCGCCAAGAAGGGGCTTTCCCTGCTATGCAATACAGTCCGGCCCAAAGCACCGCGCCCCGTGATCCTTGGGTTTACAGTTTGCATATAAACATCCAAATAATCTTTGCATTCATAAACTGGCTACTGCTTTCTCATCTCAAAATCTGAACTCTGTTGTCACTATCGTTTATTGTGTTACAAAATACAGAATGAAAACAGCTAAGTAAAAAGATTTCCTCTTCATTCTTGAGATTGAGATGGACCCTTCTAATTAGAAAAGGATTCAGATATCCTAGATGGAAAATACCTAATTTCTGGACCTTAGTAATAGCTGTGGGTGGCTTAAAAAGATTGCACATTCCAGATAATAAAAAATAAGATGTCTTTCCTTAAGCCACTCTCCCACTACTCTTGGTTCTGAGTTGTGCCTTAATTAACTTGACTACTCATGTCCCCTTTCATTTCTCTGCCAAGTGGATTCTCGGTCCATGAACTGAAGTAACGACAAAAGTGATGTTCATTCCTTCCTACATTCACCCAAAGTCCCACAGGCTGGGCCTAAATAAACCAGATGGATGTACAGTTAGAGAAAAGCACACCTGCGTGTAAGCTCTTTTACCCCCGGATTAAAAAGAAGCCATGAATAGATGCCACGAGCCCAGTTTCTTAGAGATACTCACTTTACCGTTAGACAAGTGGGGATTATGTATGACAAAATTAGACTGCTCATCTGTCGTCTTCTTGCCCTGTTGTGTTTCAGGATCTTTTCTCCTATCTATATGCCCAATAGGGAATAAAAACTTATGACCAGAAAAGGTGAAATATGTCTGAAAACAGATCATAATTTAAAATACAAACATAGTTTTATTCCTCTTACTTTTCTATTCTGACAGTAGAGAGCTGAGTTATCTTTGTTTGCATATTTATATTTGTATTTTAGTATCTTAATAGGGTTACAGTGTTAACCCTAAATATGTTTTAAAACCAAAAAAAAAAAAGGTCACCCCAGAACTCTCATGTGGCAACACTAAACAGTACTGAAATCCCTGCCTGCCAAAGACAGTGTCCTATCAATATAACCTACAACTCGGCTAGCAGCACTGCCCACCCCCATATTTCTCTGCAAGCTTCAGACGGTGCCCCTGTGTATAGATGTCTCTTCTTTGGAAAGCAAGACAGAAAATCAAGACAGAAAAACCATCAAGAATTCGGACCAAGGAGTGTTTACAAATGTACCCTGAGGGGATATTAGCATCTTAGCAAGTTTCAGCCACTGAACAACAGAGAAACACTAAAATAAAACCTGTTTACCTGCTCTCTGAGAGAACTACTATTAATAAAGATGAGATCATGGCAGATCGGAAAAAGAGGAAAGAACAAATGGTTCAATTTTCTCACAAAATTTCTGGAACTGAAAAATCAGAATGATGCTGTTTCCTACCATGACTGCATAGGGCTTCATTTCCCAGGCGTGGAGGTTGGTATTATCAATAATAATGGGGGATATGCCATTCCTCATTGCTTTTCTGGCTGCAACACAATGTTATATAACAGTGAGCAACATGCAACAATCAGAAGGGTGAGCGTACTCCATATTTTGTTATTTTTATTACAGGATGTCCTCATTACACAACTTTAGTGCCATCTATTTCAGAACCCATTATCAATAATTTTCCTTTTCCTGGAATCTAGGGAGGTTATGCTCTGGCATTCTGTTTGGGGGGAAAAATGGCAGAACTTTCATTACACTCCTTCCATAAAACTTATTCTATGTGCACAATACGATTTCCCGGGAATTTGGAAAGGAATTTGTCACCTCTTTTCTGGTTCCATTCATGTGCTTCCTCCAGGAAGTCAGGATTGAACTCATAGGCACCGTCTTCCCTGAAGAAAAAATCATCCGTGCTGAAAATCAGAGCCCTGGGAAAGTCGTGTTGCAATTGTCTAGAAAGTGGGGAAATAAGAGATTACTTTATGACTAGGCACAGTCATCCTAGAAATTATTACCTTCCATCTCTAACATTCAGTGGTTTATAATTATGAGTCCACCAGGTTGTGTGTTGTTGAAATTCAACGCAAGAAGAGAGATGCTTGCTATTCATAGGAGGCGGGAGAAAACCGAGAGGCGGCTGTGTGTGCAGCACAACTCCTAAAACTCAGAAGTGTGGCCACCACATTGACTTCTGCTGCACCAAATGATTCTAGACACAACTCTGGAGGTTAAGGAGAAGGCATGATGACAGTGAGCACTAGTCCTCACCGCCGTTGCACAGTGGTGTACCAGTGCCCCCCACAGACCTGCCCTCGCGTGCCATGCCCCAGTGCCACAGCCCTCCCTTCCCCGAAAGGCTCTCCCCTGTCCTGGGTCCCATCTCCCTGGGGCTCTGTTCTCTGTGAGGACGCATCTGAGAAACTAGTTCTTGCTGAGGTATGATATAGACAAAAGTGATGTATGTGTGTGTGTGTGTGTGTGCATGTGTGTGCACCACCCCTATTAAGGTAACATTTACATTTCACAGTGACCTAAACCAAATGAAAAACAGCACTCCAGGAGAAGGAAAGAGGTAGACCCAGAATTCCCCATGCTTTCTTAAATCTCTATCACACTTCTCTAAATATGAAAATATCACAGAAAAAAGGGAAAACCATCGTGGAGTGTCCCCTTTAAAACAAAAAAAAAAGCATACTAAATTCTGCACAAAATCGAAGAGATGTTTCCACTTGAAATCCTTATTCAGATAATTTGGTGGTGGAGGCGGGGGGGGTGCATATTATGGTAGGTAGTAACTGGGTAAATCTCTGAGCCTCCTCTCTCCTCATCTGCACAAATCAAGGATGATTTCACCTATCTTGCTAGGTTATGACACTGAGCTAATAATGTGCAGAAACAGCAGATGCGTCACCTGACACAAAGAGTGTTGGTTTCTTCCCTTTTTCCCTGCAGCACCAAAACAAATTTAACAGGCAAACAGAACATATGACAAAATGGAGACACTCAGAACAAAGAAAGAGAAAAAAAAAGAATAAAAAAGGAGAAAGGTTGGAGGAAAAAAGATTGGAGAATGACAAGAACAGGAAATGCAAAGAGAAAAGTCGAGCTGTGTAACTGTGTGTGTTTCTTCTCCACGAGAAGAGTTATCTTTAATCAGGAAAGAACAGAATGAGCATAAGGCACCGGAGCCCAGATCATAAATAAGGTCCCGGGTTGTTCTGAAAAGCTTGGGTTCAATTCTTGACTCTACGATATCCAGTCATGTCACCTATCTCTCTAAACTGTTTTCCCGACTGAAAACCACAGATAATAGTCACTACTTATGAAACAGGAGTTTCTAGTAAGGCTCAAATGAGATATGAGAAAACATTTTGCAAATGGTAAAGCACTTTTACAAATATAAAGTACTGTTATTTTACCAATAATTATAACACAGGAGATCAACTTTACCGACCCAAACTGTTTATATGCCACAGTAATAAAATGCACTGGAGTGCATATGTAATCTCGAAATTACTGCGAGTGAATTAGTATTGCAGTGAATGGAAGAGATGAAAAAACCAAAATAAAGCAAATGCCTCAATTTTCAAGAATGAGTGAACACATTCCAGAAACAGTAGATAAACATTACTGTCAGAATTCTTCAGAAGGCTTGATCACATTTAAAAAGAAAGCAGCACAGGGGCTCCTGGGTGGGGCTAAGTCGGTTGAGCTTCCCGCTCTTGACTTCCACTCGGGTCCTGATCTCACGGTTCATGACGAGCCCTGCATGGGGATCTGCGCTGACAGCATGCAGCCTGCTTGGGATTCTCTCTCTCTGCCCCTCTCCAGCCTCTCTCAAAAATAAATAAATAAACTTAAAAAAAAAAGGCAGCATAGGTAGCTGATGGGCTGAGTTGGTAAACAGGGATATTCATTGGACACCATATTACATTTTGATTTAAATAGGAATCTGATGGTCTCTTGATAGCCTTGTGGAAAAACGTAGACAAGAAGTTATAATGTTTTTTCATACCCAGAGGATATTAGATAACTCTCCAACTCATTAAACATTTATTGAGCATTTAATATATGCCAAGTACTGGGTGAAGTGTTAAGGTATGATAATAAAATAAAATAGCTGCTTTCAAGGAATTCACAGCCTAGCCAAGGGGCCAGCTGACCTACAGATGAAGCACAAGAGAAGTCAGGGGCAGGAACAAGATCTGACAGGGAAGCATGAAGGAGATGATATTTGACTTGGATCTTGAGACATGAGAAAACGCTGTCGCTTGGGGAACGGGTTAAAAGCACAAGGGGTAAGGGGCGCCTGGGTGGCTCAGTCGGTTAAGTGTCCGACTTCCACTCAGGTCATGATCTCGTGGTTTGTGAGTTCGAGCCCCACATCGGGCTCTGTGCTGACAGCTCAGAACCTGGAGCCTGCTTCGGATTCTGTGTCTCCCCCTCTCTCTGCCCCTCTCCCACTTGTACTCTGTCTCTCTCTGTCTCTCCCTCAAAAATAAACACTAAAAAGCACAAGAGGTAAGAGGAGGAAGCTAATGCTTTAGGGCTTATTACGAGAAAGGAGCTCTAGGGATAAACAAGAAAGAAAACACTAAGGATTAAAAGTGGCAAATCATATTTGAAGCATTTCTCCACTCTGAATGCTACATAATTTAAAGAGAAATTTGGCAAGCTGGAATATGTCCGCAGAAAAGTGACCAGGTATCAGATGAGCAAAGATCATCAAAAGAATGTGCAGTGTTTAAACTGGGGGCAGGGTATAGATGGGGGGGGGGGGGGGTTGTAGATTTGTATGATCTTCCTGAATAGTCATTCCTTCAGAAACTTGTTTTATCTTCACCTGAATGTTAAATTAGCACCGGCAGGTACAGTAGCATCTGGAACCTGCAGGACAATGAACACTCTCCTAGCTAAACAAAGAACTGATTAAGTAGACAAATCTTGAGATTCCCAAACTTAGGTGGAAGCAATAAATACCATTCCATCAGCTTCAGCAGTGATCAGGACAATGCATCAGCTCTAGCTTTCTGTATGGTGGTCAGGAGCCTCATGCATTGGGGAAATTGAGAGAATGAAAACAAAAGAAAAGGAAAAAAATAGAAAGACAATTACTTTCACAGAACCTTCAACTCCACAGCTCAAAGTCCCCCCTCAAATTCACTTAAAATGAAAACTATGAGAGAAACTCAGGTACTAATCTTGATTTCACAACTTATCACTCTTCTGTGTAATTCTTTCTTTAATCATAAACACCCATGGAAACATATTCAGGTGTCTATTAGTCACTCACTCACTGACAAAGTCCAATATTACTATGTAATTTGGAGTTGGACCCCAACTTTCATATGTAAATTTTCCAACATGCAAAAGTAGACAGAATACAATCGTTCCCCCAGTACCCATGACCCAGGGTCAACAATTATCATAGCCAATCTCATTTCATTTGCTTCATACTTCATTTCACCAAATGTCCCATCAGTCCTCATATTTCCCTGATTGTCTCCTAAATGCATCCCTAGGACTGATTTGTTTGAAGCAAGAGCCAAACAAGATCCATACATTGTATTTGGATGCCAAATCCCTCACATCTCCCTATTCCATCACTTTTCTCTCTCCTTTTTATTTTCACCTGAATTATTCCCCACAATCCCTCATATTTAGAAGATGTTCAAACCTTTAGAAATGAGTTGAAAGAATAATTCAATGAGCACTGCTTACCCTTCATCTACAGCCACCAGTTGTTAACATTTTGCCTCATTTATTTCTCACATATGAATTTTTGATGAACCATTTGAAAATTAAGTTGCAGGCATGACACTTTCTTCCTAAACTCTTTGTCAAGTATCTCCTATGGATAAGAACATTCTCCTACATAACTACAATAACATTATCACATCTAGAAAATGAACACTAATTTATAATAGCTAATGTCAATTGAATTTTTAAATTTAAAAATTTTAAATTTCCCTGATGGTCCCAATAACATCTTTCATAGGGTCACGTACTGCATTTGGTTATTATGTTTGTGTCATTTAATCTAGAACTGTCCTTGTGACTTCTTTGGTTTCCCTTTTTGAAGAGTCCAGATCAGTTGGCTTAAGTACACCCCACATTCTATGTTATTTTGATGATTTCCTCATGATTAGATCCAGGTTACACACTTTTAGAAGGAAAGTACAGAGGTAATGTTTGTGTACTGCTTTTTGCACGTAATAACAGTTTGTACTGTCGTGTTCAATTTGGTCACGTGGCTTCTAAAAGGTGGTGTCAGCCAGATCTCTCCACCCTAAAGAAACATGGTTTCTCTTGCAATGTATGTAATGGCAGGACAGGGATGGTGGGAGTGGGCGTGAAGCTGTCAGACCCCAGGTAAGGATCCTGTTGCCCACCGGCCTTTTGCCCAGTGATCTTCACATTCGTTGCTGACCACGCCTGAACCAAGTATTACATCAGGAACTGCAGAATGTTGATTTTTCTCATTATGTAATTTCTTCTACATTTACTTTGTGGCATTGTCTTGTAAAGAGGAACTTTCTCTCCCCTTTTAGTAATCTTTAACATCCGTATTCTTTATGATGTTCAAATTGTCCCATATTTGGCCACGAGGTATCCCTTCAAGTTGGCCCCTGTGTCTTATATATGCCCCTTTGTCTAAAATACCGCTTTTCCTTTCTAATTAGCAAAGACATACATATTCACTGCAGAATATTTTTAAACAGAAAACTGCAAAAAAGGGGAGGTTTCTATGTTCCCCATCTAAAAATAATCATTAACATTTTGACCTTCTTTCCAGGAAATAGATAGAAAGATAGGTAGCTGGGTGAGTAGATAAGTCGGTAGGTAGATAGGTGATAGAATTTTGTATCTGATGTTTTGTTACATGCAAATAGAAACATAATATAGAGCATACCAAATTTTCACCAAATTTACTTCCAAAGCTATTATTTCCCAACTCATGAAATACAGTTCTATGACATTATTTTTAATGACTATGACACAAATATTGATATGGATATACCATAATTTACTTCACTAATGCCCTACAGTTAGGCATTTATTTTGCCCCCAACTTCTTCGATTATCAGCAAGATTATTTTATGTTTTCTAATTATTTAGAGGTACTCTTTTATGAACTGCATTTTCATGTCCTTAGTTAATAAATGTTATCTGTTTCTTACTGAATATGTAATCTTTTTAATTTTGTTTATGATAAACTCTGACATAAAAGTATGAATTTTTAGAAATTTTTCTAGGCACATGTATCCATCTTTTATTTTCTACTTTCTGCTCTTGATGATACATTTACATCAATCTTCCCCACTCCAAGTTTACGTAAATATTCATCTTTGTTCTATTACATTTTATTCCCCAGTTCATCTAAAATTTTATTTTGGTATCATGTATTGGTTAAGCATCTAACTAGATTTTTTTTTTCCACGTGGAAAACCAGTCATCCCAAATCCATTAACGGAATAATTTGCCAATTCCCCACTGTTTTGAAATACTTTCTTTATATATAAGTGATAACAAATAATGAGGCCTGTTATCGGACTTTCTATTTTTTCCACTAAGGTTGATGTGTAAATTCTTCATTGTCTTCTTTTCCAGTATCTTTTCTTTTATTATATTCAGTAGTTGTGAATTTTTCCTTTATATGATTTATATTTTTATATTCTCATTTTGTTGCAGAGACATTTCTGAACACTACCACATAAAAGGACTTTCTTATGTAAGCTCTACACCCAACACGGGGCTCAAACCGACCCAAGCAGCAAGAGCCACATGCTCTACTGAGCCAGCCAGGCGCCCCAAAGATCTCCGTTTGTTGATGTATTTGATTCTTCTCATGGTGGGCTAAAATTGGTTGTTCCAATAAATTTTCTTTTCTTTTCAAGAATGCTGAGTACTAAACAAGGAGCTTGACATATATCATCTCTCCTTAACCTTTATAACAGTCTTATGAACTAAATAATATTTTCTCTAGTTTTTAGATAAAGAAACTAAGTGCTCAAGATGTTAAATAACTGGTCCAGGTTTACACAGCTTGGATGCTGTGCTGCCTAAATTTTACCTCAGGTCTACACAGAGTTCAGATACATGGGTGTTAGATACTTTGCCAGCTCTTGTGGATCGAAGAAAGACCTTCTATTGTCTTTACACATCAGCAGTTTGGCTTGATGAGAATTACTGGATTACAGTCCTTTCCCACAGATGTTTATAGTTCACATATGTTTTAGCTAGAAATGAGTTTAACTGGGGCACCTGGGTGGCTCAATTGTTTGAGCGTCCGACTTCGGCTCAGGTCAAGCTCTCACAGCAGGTCTGTGAGTTGGAGCCCTGCGTCAGGCTCTGTGCTACCAGAGTCTGGAGCCTTCTTCAGATTCTTGTCTGCCCCTCCCCTGCTCGCTCGCTTGCTCTCTCTCTCTCAAAAATAAACAAACAAACAAACATTAAAAAAAAGAAAGTGGCACGCTGCCACACCCAACAAAAAGTAATTAAGGAAATTCAGGTAGTTAGTTAACAGCTTTTGCAACAGTCTTACCAGGTTATGTCTAAGTACTGGGTTTATATTTTTATCATTTTTGTTCAGGTCGTCAGCTCAGAAATATGTGCTATTATACCTGTAATCGTTGCTTTGGTTATATTTATTATGGTTTTATTTATATTTATTCTCACATTTGTCTTCTATATTACTCTTTGATTTTCTGTATTGTGATTCTATTCACCTCCATCTCTAACAGACTTTAAAAATCCAACATTTTCTTTGGATACTTTTTAAAAAGTAGATCTCATTTAGCTCGTTTTTAATTTTTTTCTGCTTCCTTGCCAACTCCCTTCATGTTTCATACCTATTATTATTTTTGTATCTCACACCATGGAGAGAAATTTTCAAGAACAAACAAAGGTTAAATATATAGAAAAGGAAAAAATAATAATATAACAAGTATCTGTATACATACCATCTGGAGCTGATAATTGTTACCATTTTCTTATATTTGTTTTGTTGGCTTAAAATCCAGCTAACCTCCCTGCCCTTAACTCTGGCATTCCCAAACACCTTTACTCTATTTCTCTTTTCTCTTTTCCAGAGAACTTATCACCTCCTAACATAATACCCAGTTTCCTTACACTTTACATCTGCTTCCCTGCCTGTGGCATACAAGGTCCATGAGGGCACGATCTTTGTTTTGTTTTCAGTAATTATTCTCAAGTACCTAGGAGACTGCCCGAAATATAGCAGGCACTCAATAAATATTTGTTGAATGAATAAATGAAGGGAAAGTGTATTTTTTATATCTATTCATGTTTATATACAGACTTAGTCCATTCCTTTTAACTGCTATGTAGTTATCAGCAAACGTAGCTAACATTTTACTGTGTTCCAACACTATTCTCATGGCTTTACATTCCGCCTATAATGCTCAAATAGACCTGTGAGATAAGTACTGTATTGTTAGTAACCCCTCTGCTACAGATGAAGCAACTGAGAGCAGTGAGTGGATACAAAATCAAGGTACAGAAATTGGTTGTGTTTCAGGGCACCTGGGTGGCTCAATCGGTTAAGTGTCCCACTCTTTATTTCGGTTCAGGTCATGATCTCAGGGGTCCTGAGATTAAACCCCATGTTGGCTCCACCCTGGGCCTGGAGACTGGAGCCTGGTTAAGATTCTCTCTCCCTTTCCCTCTGCCCCTCCCGACTTGCACATGCACTCTCTCTCAAATAAAAGAAAAGAAGTAAGTAAGTAAGTAAGTAAGTAAATAAATAAATAAATAACATTGGTTGTTTCTATATAGTAATAACAAAACATCTGAAAAAGGAATAAAGAAAACAATCCTGTTCACAACAGTGTTAGAAACAATAAAATATTTGGGAGTAAATTTAACCAAGGAGGTGAAAGATCTGTATACTAAAAATAAAAGACATAAAACATGGGTGGGGGGAGTAAAAAAAAATGTAGTGCTTTTATTTCATTTTTTTTAATTCCAAGATTTTATTTAAATTCAAGTTTGTTAACATATAGTGTGGTATTGGTTTCAGGAGTGGAATTTAGTGATTCATCACTTATATACCACACCCAGTGCTCATCCAAAAAAGTGCCTTCCTTAATGCCCATCACCTATGTAGCCCATCCCCTCACCCAACTTTCCTCTAGCAACCCTCAGTTTGTTCTCTTAAAAGTCTCTTAAGGTTTGCCTCCCTGTTTTTATCTTATTTTATTTTTCCTTCCCTTCCCCTATGTTCATCTGTTTTGTTTCTTAAATTCCACATATGAATGAAATCATATGGTATTTATCTTTCTCTGACTGACTTATTTTGCTTAGCATAATACACTCTAGTTCCATCCACATCATTGCAAATGGCAAGATTTAATCTTTTTTGATGGCTGAGTAATATTCCATTGTGTGTGTACACACACACACATTCCATTGTGTGCGCACACACACACACACTACTTCGTCTTTATCCATTCATCAGTTGATGGACATTTGGATCTTTCCCCCCGCCTTTTTTTTTTTGAGAGAGAGGGGGTGGTGAGTGCCTGCATGCAAGCAGAGTAGGGGCAGAGAGAGAGGGAGAGAAAGAATCTTAAGCAGGCTCCATGCCCAGCACACAATCCCAAAACCATGAGATCATGATCTGAGCCAAAATCAAGAGCTGGACATTTAACTGACTAAGCAACCCAGGCACCCCTGGGCTTTTTACGTAATTTGGCTATTGTTGATAGTGCTGCTATAAACATTGTATTTGCCCTCAGTATTTTTGTATCCTTTCAATAAATACCTTTCAATAAATAGTGTAGTTGATGGGTCGTAGATTAGCTCTATCTTTAACTTTCTAAGGAAACTCCAGGCTGTTTTCCAAGTGGCTGTACCAGTTTGCATTCCCACCAACAGTGTAAGAGGGTTCCCTTTCTGTGCATCCTCGCCAACATCTGTTGTTACCTAAGTTGTTAATTTAGCCATTCTGACAGGTGCAAGGTGATATCTCATTGTAGTTTTGATATTATTTCCCTGATGGTGAGTAATGATGAGCATTTTTTCATGTGTCGGTCAGCCATTTGTATGTCTTCTTTGGAGAAATGTGTGTTTCTGTTTTCTGACCATTTCTTAGCTGGATTATTTATTTTTGGGGTGTTAAGTTTGATAAATTATTTATAGATTTTAGGTATTAGCCCTTTATCGGATATGTCATTTGCAAATATCATCTCCATTCTGTGTAGGTTTCCTTTTAGTTTGGTTGATTGTTTCCTTCACTGTACAGAAGCTTTTTATCTTGATGTAGTCCCAATAGTTCATTTTGCTTTTGTTTCCCCTGCCTCCAGAGACATATCTAGTAAGAAGTTGCTAAAGGTCAAAGAGTTGCTGCCTGTGTTCTCCTCTAGGATTTTGATGGCTTCCTATCTTACGTTGAGGTCTTTCATCCATTTTGAGTTTATTTTTGTGTATGGTATAAGTGGTCCAGTTTCATTTTTCTGCATGTCACTGTCCAGTTTTCCCAACACCATTTGCTGAAGAGACTGTCTTTTTTCCATTGTATATTCTTTCCTCCTTTGTCAAAGATGAGTTGACCATATACTTGTTCTATTTCTGGGTTCTCTATTTTGTTCCATTGGTATGAGTCTGTTTTTATGCCGGTACCATACTGTCTTGATGATTACAGCTTTGTAATACAGCTGAATTGTGAATTGTGTCCAGAATTGTGATGCCTCACACTTTGCTTGGCTTTTTCAACATTACTTTGGCTCATCGGGGTCTTTTCTGGTTTCATACAAATTTTAGAATTGTTTGTGCTAGCTCTGTGAAAAATCCTGGTGTTGACAGGGATTGCAAGATTTCTACACAGATTGCTTTGGATAGTATAGACATTTGAACAATATGTGTTCTTCCAATCCATGAACATGCAATGTTTTTCCATTTCTTTGTGTCTTCAATTTCTTTCATAGGTGTTCTATAGTTTTCAGAGTACAGATCTTTTGCCACTTTTGTTAGGTTTATTCCTAGGTATCTTATGGTTTTTGGTGCAATTGTAAATGGGCTTGATTCCTTGATTTCTCTTTCTGCTGCTTCGTCAATGGTGTATAGAAATGCAACAGATTTCTGTACATTGATTTTATATCCTGTGACTTCACTGAATTCATGTATCAGTTCTAGCAATTTTTTGATGGAGTCTTTCAGGTTTTCCATGTAAAGTATCATGTCATCTGCAAAGAGGGGAAGTTTGACTTCTTCCTTGCCTATTTGGATGCCTTTTCTTTTTGTTGTCTGGTTGCTGAGGCTGGGACTTCCAACACTATGTTGAACAATAGTGGTGAGAGTGGACATTCCTGTTGTGTTCATGACCTTAGGGGAAAGTTCTCAGCTTCTCCCCATGGAGGATGATATTAGCTGTGGGTCTTTTCTATATGGCTATTATGATGTTGAGGTATGTTCCTTCTTATCCCTACCTTTTTGAATGTTTTTATCAAGAAAGTGCTGTATTTTGTCAAATGCTTTTTATGCATCTATTGAGGGAATCATATAGTTCTTATCCTTTCTTTAATTAATGTGGTGTATCACATTGATTGATTTGCAGATTTTGAACCACCCCTGCATCCCAGGAATAAATCCCACTTGATTGTGGTGAATAATTCTTTTAATGTATTGTTGGATTTGATTTGCTAGTATCTTGTTGAGAATTTTTGCATCCATATTCATCAGGGATATGGGTCTGAAATTCTTTTTTTGAAGTCTTTGGTTTTAGAATCAAGGTAATACTGGCTTCATAGAATGAGTTTGGAAGTATTCTTTCCATTTTGTTTTTTTGAACAGTTTCAAAAGAATAGGTATTAACTCTTCTCTAAATGTTTGGTATAATTCCCTTGAGAAGCCATCTGGCCCTGGACTTATTTGTTGGGAGATTTTTGATTACTGATCCAATTTCTTTACTGGCTATGGGTCTGCTCAAATTTTCTATTTTTTCCTGTTGCAGTTTTGGTAGTTTATATGTTTCTCAGAATTTATCCATTTTTCCAGACTGCCCAATTTGTTGGCATATAATTGTTTATAATATTCTCTTATAATTGTTTGTATTTCTGTGGTGTTGGTTGTGATCTCTCCTCTTTCATTCGTGATTTTGTTTATTTGGGTCTTTTTTCTTTCCTGTTTGATAAGTCTGGCTAGGGGTTTATCAGTAAAGTCCAAAGCCAGCAGAAGAAGGGAAATAATAAAGATTAGAGCAGAAATAAATGACATAGAATAAAATAGAAAATGTAGTGTTCTTAGAATGTGTTAGAACTTAAGTGATTATCATCTGAAAAATAAATCCATATATATATATATATATATATATATATATATATTCCATATATATATATATATATATATATATATATATACACACACATACCTATATATATATAGGTCTACATATAAGAACCCCATCATAACCACAAATAAAAAACCTACAATAGGAACATTAAAAAATGAAGAGAAAGGCCCCAAAACACTAAAGAAAACCATCAAACAACAAGAGACCAAGAAACAGAGAACACAAAAACAACCAGAAAAAAAAAATGTAAATGGCAGTAAGTACATACCTACCAATAATTACTTTAAATGGGCTAAATGCTCCAATAAAATTACATAGGGTAATTTTATTGGATTTTTGAAAAATCTATAGGGGGAGCCCAGGTGGCTCAGCTGGTTGAACGTCTGGCTCTTGATTCAGCTCAGGTCATGATCTCCTAGTTTTGGGATTGAACTCCTCATCAAACTCTGTACTGACAGCATGGAGCCCGCTTGGGATTCTCTCTCTCCCTTTCTCTCTGCCCCTCCGCTGCTCACAGAAGCGCCTTCGCTCTCACGCTCTCTCTCTCTGAAAATAAATATTTTATAACATATCTAGGGGCTCCTGGGTGGCTCAGCTGGTTAAGCGTCTGACTTCGCCTCAGGTCATCATCTTGCAGTCCATGCATTCAAGCCCCATGTCAGGCACTGTGCTGACAGCTCAGAGCCTGGAAACTGCTTCAGATTCTGTGTATCCTTCTCTCTCTGCCCTTCCCCCACTCACACTCTTTCTCTCAAAAATAAACATTAAAAAGTATTTATAAAACTATATGCTGGGGGTGCCTGGGGTGGCTCAGTCAGTTAAGCGGCCGACTTCGGCTCAGGTCATGATCTCGCGGTCCGTGAGTTCGAGCCCCACATCGGCTCTCTGCTGACAGCTCAGAGCCTGGAGCCTGTTTCAGATTCTGTGTCTCCCTCTCTCTGACCCTCCCCTGTTCATGCTCTGTCTCTCTCTGTCTCAAAAAAAAAATAAATAAACGTTAAAAAAAAAAAAAGACTTGAAAAAAAAATATATGCTGCCTACAAGAGACTCACTTTAGCTCTAACAACACACAGACTGAAAATGAAGAGATGGAAAAAGACATTCTATGCCAAGGGAAAAGAAAAGAAAGTTGGAATAGCCATACTCATATCAAATAAAACCAACTTTGAAACAAAGACTGTAACAAAAGACAAAGAAAAGACATTATATAACAATAGAGGTGTCAATCCAAGAAGAAAACAGAACTTTCATAAATATTTATGCATCAAAATAAATAGAGGCGCCTAGAGGCGCCTGGGTGGCTCAGTCAATTAAGCACCCAACTTCGGTTCAAGTCATGATCTCACAGATCCTGAGTTTGAACCCCCATGGGACTCTGCTTACAGCTCGGAGCCTGCTTTGGATTCTCTGTCTCCCTCTTTCTCTGCCCCTCCCCCACTTGTGCTCACTCTCACTTTCTCTCTCTCTCAAAAATAAATAAGTAAACATTTAAAAAAAAATAGGAGGACCTAAATAGATAAAGCAAATATTTACAGACAAAAAGGGAAAAACTGACAGTGATACAATAATACTGGGGACTTTAATGCCTCACTTAGATCAATGAATAGATCATCCACACAGAAAATCAATAAAGAAACATTGGCCTTAAACAACACATCAGACCAGATGGGTTTAATATACAGAACATTGCATCCAAAAACTGCAGAATATACATTCTCTTCAAGTGCGCATGGGACACTCTCATAGATATATCATATGTTAGGCCACAAAACAAGTCTCAGTAAATTCAAGACGACTTAAGTCACATCAAGCATCTTTTCTGATAACAACGGCATGAAGTTAGAAATCAATTAAGAGAAGAAAACTGGAAAAAACACAAACATTTGGAGACTAAACAGCATGCCACTAACCAAGCAATGGGTCAATGAATACATCAATAGGAAAATCAAAAAATACCTTGAGACAAATTAAAATGGAAATACAACTTTCCAAATCTATGGGATACAGCAATAGCTGTTCTAAGAGGGACATTCATAGCAATACAGACATATTTCAAGAAATAAGAAAAATCCCAAATAAACAATCTAAATTTACACCTAAAGGAACTAGAAAAAGAAGAAAAAAACAAGACCCAAAGTTAGTAGTAGAAGCAAGGAAATAATTAAGCTCAGAGTAGAGATAAATGAAATAGAGACTAAAAAGGATAATAGAAAAGATCAATGAAAGTAATAGTGGGTTCTTTGAAAAGATACACAAAATCAATAAACTTCATCAAGAAAAAAAGATTTATCAGACTCCTCCAGAAAACAAGAGAAAGGACCCAAATTAATAAAATAAGATACTAAAGAGAAGTTACAACCAACATCACAGAACTGCAAAGAATTATAAGAGACTATCACAAATAATTATATGCCAACAAACTGGACAACCTAGAAGAAATGGAAAAATTCATAGAAACACACAACCTTCCAAAACTGAATCAGGAAGAAACAGAAAATCTGAATAGACCAATTACAAGTTATGAAAATGAATCAGTAATTTAAAAACTCCCAAAAAACAAAATTCCAGGACCAGCTTCACAGGTGAATTTTACCAAACACTTAAAGAAGAGTTAGTGTTTATCCTTCTCGAATTGTTCCAAAAATTAAAGAGGAAGTAACAATTCCAAACTCATTTTATCCTGATAGCAAAATCAGACAAAGACACCACAAAAGAAAGAAAATCTCAGGCCAGTATCCCTGATGAACATAGATGCAAAAATCCTCAACAAAATATTAGCAAACCACATTTGACAATATATTAAAAAGATCAAACACTATGGTCAAGTGGGATTTATCCCAGGGATGCAAGGATGGTACACCATCGGCAAATCAATCAATGTGATATGCCACATTAACAAAGTAAAGAATAAAAATCATATGACCATCTAATTAGAGAATAAGCTAACTTATTAGTTACAGAATAAGCACTTGATGAAATTCAACATCCATTTTTATCCTCCTGGCCACTAGGCACCATGATAGCTAGCCTGTGTGGCCCAAGCAAGGTCTTTCAGGCATTAGGCTGGGCAGCCCTCCTTGGGGTCCCAGACATGAGGCCAAGAACACAGCTGAAAGTGGAGGCCTGGTATGTGGATCCTGGAGGGAGACCATAGGATGAGATGGTCCAGGCCCCAGGGGCGATGGGAAGAACCTGCAGCAGGAGGGCCAAACTGTAGGTGGCCCTTGTCTCACTCCAGTGCTTGCCTTGGGTTGTATCTTCAACATCCATTTATAATTCAAAACTTCCAAAAAGGAACATAATACCTCAACATAATAAAGGCCATATATGATAAATCTACAGCATGATAAATATCATGCTCAATGGTGAAAAGCTAAAAGCTTTCCCTCTAAGATCAGGAACAAGACAAGTTCTTGCCCCTCTTGCCACTTTCATTCAACAGAGTGCTGGAACCCCTAGCTACAGCAATCAGATAAGAAAAATAAAATGCTTGATTCAAAATGTTAAGGAAGTAAAACTGTCACTATTTACAGATGACATGATACTATATAAAGAAAACCCTAAAGACTCCACCAGAAAAAACTATCCGAATAAATGAATTCAGTAAAGTTCCAAAATACAAAATTAACACGCAGAATTTGTTACATCTGTATATACTAATAATGAGCTATCAGAAAGAAAAATGAAGAAAATCTTATTTACAACTTCATCAAAAAGAATAAAATACCTGGGGATAAATTTAACATAGTAGGTTAAAGACCTGTACTCTGAAAACTGTAAAAAGATTTTATTGATGAAAGAAACTGAAGACAACACAAATAATGGAAAGATACAATGTGATCATGGGTTGGAAGAGTTAATATTGTCAAAATGTCTATACTACCCAAAGCGATCACAGATTCAATACAATCCCCATCAAAATACCAATAGTATTTTTCACAGAACTAGAACAAATGATATTAAAATTTGTATGGAACACCAAAAGACCCCAAACAGCCAAAGCAATCTTAAGAAGGAAAAACAAAGCTGGAGGTATTATTCTCCCTGATTTCAAGCTACACTACAAAGCTATATTAATCAAAACAATATATTACCGGCACAAAACAGACACATAGATCAATGAAATATAATAGAGAGCCCAGAAATAAACCCACATTTGTATGACCAATTAATCTATAACAAAGGAGACAAGATATACGATGGGGAAAAGACAGTCTCTTCAATATATGATGCTGGAAAAACTGGACACCATATGCAAAAGAGTGAAACTGGACCCTTTTCTTATACCATACATAAACTCAAGGTGGATTAAAGACTTGAATGTAACACCTGAAATCATAAAACTCCAAAAAGAAAATATAGGCAGTAAGCTCTTTGACATCATTCTTAGTAATATTTTTTTGGACTCGTGTCCTTAAGCAAGGGCAACAAAAGCTGTACCAAACAAATGTAATTACATCAAACTAAAAATATTTTGCACATTGAGGGAAACCATCAACAAAATAAAAAGGTAAATCTACTGAATGGGAGAAGGTATTTGCAAGTCATTCATCAAGAGGTTAATATCCAAAATGTATAAAGAACTTACACAACATATTATTAAAAAAAATAATCTCATTTAAAAATGGGCAGAGGACTTGAATAGATTGTTCTCCAAAGAAGACCTACACTAACATGAAACAGGTGAAACATGAAAGGTGCTCAACATCACTAATAATCAGGGAAATGTAAATAAAACCATAATGAGATATCACCACACACCAGGCATAATGGCCATTATCACACAGAAATAAAAGATTTTTATTTTTTTAGTAAGGTAAGAATGTGGATAAAAGGACCCTCAGACACTGCTGGTGGGATTTTAAGTTGGTGCAGCCACTGTGAAAAATAGTATGGAGGTTCTTCAAAAAATTAAAAATAGAACTACCATATGATCCAGCCATTCCACTTCTGGAAGAAAACAAAAACACCAATTTGAAGAGATATATGCATCCCCATGTTCACTGCAGCATTTTTTACAATAGACAAAATATGAAACCAGCCTAAGCGTCCATAAACAGATGAATGTATAATGAAGATGTGGTGTATATATGAAATATTAGCCGTAAAAAGAATAAAATCTTCCCATTTGTGACAACATGGATGGACCTAGAGGCTATAATGCTAAGTGAAATAAGTCAGACAGAGAAAGACAAATACAAAAATGATTTCACTTATATGTGGAATCTAAACAACAAAACAAATGTCATATGTCAATGATATCTCATTAAAGCTGGAAAAAAACAAAGACCCTTGAGTGCTACAGCTAGATTAAAACCTAGACTTCCGGCCCCAGAGCTGCACACTAAACCACTACGCGTGAGTGCTATAAAAACAAACAAACCACATTCATTTATCCTTTTCTCTAGTGACATTTAGGTTGTTTGCAGTTTTCCTTACTATGAACAAGTTTCAATGAACATCATTGTGCCTATCTCCCTTCGCATGCATACGTTGAACGTTTCCTGAGGCTATATACATCAAGAGGAGTAGCTATGGGATCCTTTTTTGTTTTTTGAAAGAACAGAGCAGGTGTTGTTTAAAAGTTTCTTCCTTTCAGAAAAATGTTTTTCTCTGATAGAATATATGTTCCATGAAGGCAGGAATGTTTTGTTCACTGCTGTATTCTAAGCAAATAGAAGAATGTCAAGCACATGAGACATACTCAATAAACACCTGCTGAAGATATGAATGGTTCTGGAATATTAAGCTCTATTTCCTTAATTATGCAAACTCATTTTATATAGCCCCAAACTGTATGAGGAGAATTTCTAGTTACTCATCTTTGTACATTGAGAATTTTACCTAACCCTTGGGTTTACCCCCAAAAGGGACTGGAAGAGAGGATTCTTCTTGGATCCCAGTACTTCCTCTGATGTTACTGGTATTCTTTTCAAGGATTTTATTTCTTTTTTAATGTTTACTTTTTTATTTTCAGAGAGATAGAGAGCGAGCAGGGGAGGCACAGAGAGAGAGAGAGAGAGAGAGAGAGAGAGAGAGAGAGAGAGAGAGAATCCCATGCAGGCTCTGTGCCGTCAGTTTCCCAGGAACTGTGAAATAATGACCTATGCCGAAACCAAGAGTAAGATGCTCAACCAACTGAGCTAGCCAGGTGCCCCCTCCTCGAGGGCTTTAAACTGGGAAGTAAGGAACAAGTTCTATGACCCAACACCCTGAAGAGAATGGGGAGGGAACCATGGCTGTTAATGACTTGGGACAGTTTCCCCTGAGGCCTGGTGTGGCTTGACCTTGTTGGTGCTTCCAAACACCATGTCAAAGCTGAACCTTGCCCTATTGTAAAGGGTTGGAAAGATGCAACTCAACCACTGCCAGCCCCATGGATACCACCAAGCCACCGTGGCTAAGGAGACTGCAGCGAGGAGTTCCCAGTCTGTCCTACTGCTCCCTCTTGCTCTTACCCCTCGTGCCTCCAAAGGAGGGCATGTGAATGCCTACCAGACTCCCAGATAGCCCTCAAGGTCCAGTGCATCCCACTCCACTCTACCTATGAGAACTCCCTTTTTTTGCATGCGAACAACTCCCTTCTGTCGAATCTAGCAATGGTACAGGTGTCCCCATGTTTCTATTGTTGGTCACTTCAGCCAGGCTCAGAATAGGAGGAATCAGAAGCACACCTACCTCAGTGTTAACTTGTTTTTTGCTGTGTTTTCCCAAGATGTCCTAAGTCAGTTATAGACAACAGAACAGTGGTTGAACAGAAAACCGTTGGCTGCTGCTTCTCTGTGAAAGCAGCTGCGTCTTTGATTCTAATTTTTAAACCCCTCTTTAGTGTGACTCCTGGGTGGTGAAGGTGGCACATCCAACATCTTCACGTGTAAAACACAGGAAGGATTTTCTTGTGTACCGATGGAAGAGGACTTTGGAGCAGATGGCTGTACCTACGCTTTGTTTCTCTCATCTATTCTCCACAGCCCATTCATTCTTTTACACCTCTCTTTGTGTGAATAATCTCCTTTTCACTTTTGTGCTCTACTCGAGTCCCATGCTGACAACTGAGCTGGCAACTGTTAGGAAGCTTCTGGCACTGACAAATCCATCAAATATTTAGTGACGTAGGCCTACTAGGTGCCAGACCTTCTCTCAGAAGCTGAAGAAAAAATATTTCCTGATATCGAGGAGCTCACAACACGTCTCACAAAGCTACCTTCTAGTAAAACAAATAGATAATAAGTAACCATATGTCAGGGGGTGCTACCGTAAGGGAGAAAAGGAAGTCAAAGTACAGGGCAAAGAATGCTGGAGAGGTGCTACTTTCGAGAGCAGAGAAAGCCCCTCTTAAAATATCCTTAAAAAATGTGAAAAAGAACATTGAAATATCCTCGCTATACAATCATGCCTCAACAGGATTCCCTAGTAACTATGAAAAGCAGATGTATGTGTGTTTGTTCATGAACATCCCTGGTAGGTAAGACCACTTTGTGTATTACAAAATCTGGAATCTCAGGACCAAGTGCATGATTCTCTGATTCTAATTTCCTCGCTTATAAAATGAAATCAACCATATCATAGGGTTATTGTAAAGAGCCAATAAGCCAGCGTCTATAAACTGCCAAGCACACAGTTAGCACTCAACAAATGTATACTTTCTTTCCTTTCTCCCTTCTCTTTTCCCGGCTCTTACCTTGATAAAACCAGACAGCCTTCTCCCCAAGTCATACACATGATGCCATAGAGATCCTTATGAAGGAACAATCAGAAATTAGGTCAGTTTTTCCTTATTGTACAATGTCCTCAATCCATAGAGCCTAGGTCTCTTTAGATAATTTGGAGTGAAAACAAACAATTCCTTATTGGGTTCCTCTAGAGTCTGAATGGGCCTAGAATGGTGCCATTAAATAGAGAAGAGTTCACTGAAATGCCAAGAGGGAACTAAGTCACTAGATTGAATTACAAATGTCTTATCCTGTGAGTAGATGAGGCTTCAGACCCTCGGGGGTTGGATATTTACTACATCTCTCTCCAACATACCATAATCAGGATAAATATGAGTACTTATTAAAAAATCTAAATCATCCCCTCCCATTGTCCCAGTGGTACCACATTAATAAAGAAAATTAATTCCCTGGTATTTTTTATAGCCAAAGAAATATATCATCAATAATGACAAATAATAAAAGGTGACTTTCTTACTCTAAGAGTTAATCCAGGTAAACTTAGCCCCTTTAATAGACCACGTAAGCGTTTTTTAATTAAACAACAAATTCAAAACCAACTTCATTAGTCTTTCACGAGGTCACTCCCAGTGGCCTCTTCCTTTGGTGCAGAAGTAAAAGCTCTGCACTACAAATAGGAAGTCATCCCTGTGACCCTGATCAAGATGTCTAACTTCTCAGTGTCTTAGGCTTGGATTAGGTTAAGGGAACATCTTGTGCATGTCTGAGATCTTCCTATGAACACATTCTTCCCCTTTCATTTCTTCCTCTATTTCTACTGCTTCTCTAGTCATAAACCACACCTGCAATATTATCTTGGTCCAATTCAGCAGCGTGTTCTTCTACTTTCCCAATGGCTCCAGGACTACGATGGTGGAGAATCTCCTGTATAGCTGGGCAGCCTTTCCACCAAGTAATTATAAACACATATCGCACTGTATATTCTTCCTCCCTGTGAAACATTTAAAGCACAGTCCTTATTCATATTCATAGTCCTTATAGTCCTTATAGTCTATAAGCCTATAGTCCTTATAGTCCTTATTCATCCCAACCTCCAGAGAGAGGTGTTGTAAGGACTCTCAGAAGGAGCTCAGCAGAGAAGCTTAAAACCCACCTTAGGAAAATCATTAAAAATGTAAAAAAACTAGTAGTTTCTCCAAGTAGACTTCAGTGAATAAAGATCTGATATGTCCACCTACCTGATCCTTTATTTTCATATACACAGACTTGGAATACCGCAAACTTTCTATTTTGACCTTGCTTTTATTTATAAGAGCCCTGGCCTCATAAATAAAAATGCATGGCCCAAGCCTGCTGGCCGGGGAGGCCGTGGAGCACAGTATGCTTTGGGCTTTAACCTCTCACTACTACAGTTAGCTAACTTAACTGATCCCTTCTCACTGCTGCCCACACGTCACCGTGTCCGCTTGCAAAGTATACCTTCGTCCTTGCCTCTGTCTTATCATTGTGTCACATCAGGAAAGCATCCTCTCACTTCCTTGGAAAGTTTAGCGCCAAAAAATAATGAAACGGTATGTCACTTAGTGGAAAATTTCATGTTATCCAGAGACACAAACAAAAGAAAAGATAGCTGTCGGCAAACATCCTTTGCGCCTGACTGAATCTATGTTGCAAACCATTTGTGACACTGCCAGAGGGAACCGGAACATGGCAAAAGATGCAACATGTACTAGAGCATGGTTCCTAGACTTTGACTGAAATGTAAAGATTTAAAGAAATTCCAGGTAACTGACATAAGGTTGGCAACACTTTTCAAATAAGGCCTAAAAACAGAAGGAAAGACCACCCTTTACTCTTGCCATTTCCTTTCAAATGGACAATTTAGTGGTATATCCATGAAATGGAATATTATTCAGCCACAAAAAGTAATGAGATTCTGATATAGGCTACCACCTAGAAGAACCTTGAAAACATTAAGCCAAATGAAATAAACCAGACACAAAGAGACAAATATTGTTATGATTCCACTTACATGAGGTATCTAGAGTAGTAAAATACATAACGACAGAAAACAGATCAGAGGTTACCAGGGGCTAAGGAGAAGCAGGGATGGGGGGTTATTGCTTAATGGGTAGAGTTTCTTGAAATAGATACTGGTGATGGTTGCCCAACATCATATAATTAATGCCACTGAATTGCACACTTAAAAAATGGTCAAAATGGCCCCAAAGGGGGGATATTTTCACACACACACACACACACACACACACACACACACACACACACACACTGCAAAGCATAGAGGGAAACAGATCGTCCACAGATGCTTTCATTGATGTAAGAGGAAAGGATAGATGCAGATCCAGGTGAGTTTTTCAGTGCAGCTGTGGAAACAGATAGTTCTGGATCATCTGCTGAGAGTGAAAGGGTCTTGGGACTGGAATCCTATTTCTTCTATCAACTCGGTACTCCTTTGTGCAGGTTTGGATGTTTCCGGTGATCTGGCTCTGTGTTAACCTAACCAACACATTCACAGATATGAACCGTCCACTCAGTCAAGCCATCCTCCTCACTAGCCTAGAACACCCAGCTCTCCCAATTCATGTCGCTAATCCTTTTTCTTTGTTCAGCCATATCCTTCCCCTCGTCAAGGCCAGCTCAATAGCCATTCCCACGTGGCAGAGACAATCTCTTCCATAGTTTTCCTATCTTCCTAACCATCCTCAGTGACCAACCTGGTCTTGAACACCAAAAGCATATAAAATGCTCTTCCCCATCAGAGCTCACTTACCCACAGTAGTGTATTGATTATTGTTTTCCATCTGTTAGTCTTTTGTGAGCTCCTTCTCTTAATCTTATTTATTGAGCAAGTACTAATAGTCTTTTAAGTACCCAGCAACTGCTATTATTGTTGATTAGTGAATAATTAGCAAGAGTTAATATTTATGTAGTCCAGGAATTCCACAGTGCTTTCACACATATAATTATAGGATTACTGTTTACCATGGTATCTTAAATCCCCAACAAAAAACTTATTAATGAAATATTAGCTCCATTTGAATGAAAAAGAACCTGAGGTGTCAAAGAGTCAAGTGGCACATGCTAGTTCATATGCTAATAATTAACAAAATATTTAATTACTTGATAACAAAATTAATAACAATAAGTAATTACAATCAATCTTGTGTATTAAAAAAGTCTCCTACTATATTTCCAACTAAGAATAAACCTAGGAAAGATATTTCATATAGAAAATGACACATTTATTGTGTTATTTAGTGTTTTATCACACAACCTGAGTCTATCTAGCCAAGTCATTCCTCAAAACTATTTTCAACTTTAAAAAGTTAACAAGTAACACATATTTGTCATAGAAAAATGAGAAAGTAAGTCTGGTAGGAAAAGTCCATAATTCTACTATCTAATGTCAACAACCACCAACAGATACCTTTTTGCACATTTCATGTGAGTATATGTAGACCCTCTTTCTTTGAACAGAAAATGGGATTTCTGATAGACAGCTTTGTTATTAGGCTTTTTAACTTAATTGGGGGAATGAATATATTTGCATGTCAAATACATCTATGTCCCCATTAATGACTGCATGACTTATAAGCTAATCCTCTATTTCTGTATGTTTAAGTTGGCTCACATTTTTTTTTCTATCATATAAAAAACTCTGTGATGAACACTCCCCTATATTCATGCGCTTGTCCAATTACTACCTTAGGATGAATTCCTGGAAGTAGGAATTACAGGTCAATGGTAAGAAACTATTTTTGAAATGTTTGTGGTTTGTGTTTTGTTTTGTTTTGTTTTGTTTTCCATGAAACAGAGGTGATAAAACAGATTTAGGGGGCATGCTAAGTTTTTAGTATTCTGTTGTACTCAAATTTTTTTTAAACCTGGTAAAACTCTGTTTTTTAAATATGTCCAAAGAATTTAAATAGAAGGTTTCAACATTCAAGCCCCTTCAAACTATAAAAACATATTGGTTGAAAAGCATAAAAATCTAACAGTGATTTGGAAGACAAGACATATCCTAATTTCAATAACTTTTATTATTTCTTTAATCAAATGAGAAATAACAGCAGAAAAAGAAGAACCCACATTTGTAAAAACGATCTCCTCCAATTTTTTAAATTTTTATTTTTTGGATTCAAAAAATACATATTCATTATAGAAAATTTGGAAAATACATAGAAGAAAATATGAATTTCCAAGAATCCAACAATACATAAGAGAGCCTTACAGTTTTACTACTTTCTACACATGTGTACTTTTTAACAATTTGCCATTTTCCTTCTCTCGCCCACCCGATGCCCCAGAAGAGAGGCGAAGGCAGGTCCTTGAGGACCACGGCCTGTGACATCCACCATACCACTCTGTCCTTACTGCAGGCCTCCCTTCTTGCTGAGCTGTGGCCTGGTTCCTTGCTTACTTCCCAGACTGCTTTGTAAATGCACCGCCCACCCCCCAAAGTGCCAAGGCTCCTCTGCCTCCAGAAGTCCCAAGCGGGAGAACTCACAAAGTTAACTTCCAGCTAGCTGCCTGCTTCATTTCAGGGCCAGGCTTCTCCCAAGTGACACCTTGAAGATTTATCTCAGCTGATCAACGTCTGAAGCAGCAACTAATACCTCTTAAAATGTATATAGCACGTTAAAGTTTAGCGAGTTCTCTCACACACATTTAACCTCTGCAAGAGTCTTCTGAAGTGAACAGAGCAGATATCCTTATTTAACAGAGAAGGAAACAAGGTGCAGAGGAGCCGAGGAAAGATCATACATAGCTAGTGAGTGGCAGAGCTTGGACTGGAAGCCATAAATTGACTCCAAGGTCAGAGCTCTTTACCTAGCCATTAAACCGTGCTTAAGTCTGACAACTAGAAATTAAGAACCAGAAGGGTCTTCAACAGATCACCTCATCTAATCCCTTCTTAGTATTCACACATAAGGAAAATGAGTCCCCGAGAAGCTAGGTGATTGCCGAAAGTCACCAGCTTTCGCGATGAAGAGAATCTAAAGGCACAATCTTCAGACTCCCAGGCCAGTGCTCACGCCAGTCGTCCCTAGAGAGATGTTCTTTAATAAGCTGGTCTCTCATCCGGTGTCTTCTGCTTAGCCAAATGTCAACCAGGAATTAAAATCCTAAAAGTGTAGAATGTTAGAGCCAGAAGGAACCTTAAAGACCACCCAGGCCAACCCACTCACTTTACAGATGAGGAGTCTAAGATCCAGAACCCATGGCTTCCGACATTCAATTCTATGCACTTTCCTTCCAACTCATCCTGTCACTTCCCTTCTGAGTAGTTAAAAACAAAATCTGGCCAAAGATGTTTACTTCCTTCCTTGACATTCAGTGTGCCACAGGCCACAGATCAGCAAAGTCAAAGTGAAACTAAATGGGATTTGAATTCAGAAGATACTTAGTTTGTAACAGATGTACCCACCATGACCGTAGCATGAAATATCCAAGTTCTGCTGCGTTCTAAGCAGCCTCCCCCACTCTCCACCCTCCACCTCCATAACCAGACAGCAGGTCTATTGAAATGTGTGTGTCGTAGGAAAGGGCACCAATGACCCTTTGGAAGTCACCCATCCTTTTATCTGTGAAAATGTAGCAATATTGTTTGGCTAAAGGCTTTTACTCCACAAATCAGCCAGGAATCCTGATTAAAGCTGGCAGCACATCACCAAGGCTGTCACAGTTCCTTGACCCCAGTGGACCCAGATCCTGCTCTCACCATCTTTGTATCATCTGTGTATCATCCAAATCAGCTCCTGAAAGTATGCTACCTTGATTCTCCTGTAGCAGGTCCATGGCTCTATGGCTAGCCTTCTTTCTCTAATGAGATGGAAAGCTCTTTGAGGGCAAGGCACTACTTCTGCCATTGCCCCTAGCGTCAAGAAACTTGAAGAAGGGTAAACAAAACCATGTGAAAACCAAGCGCAGTCACAGAGGTGTAAACAGGAAGCCAAGGAGCCCAGAAGAGAGCATCTACTGGTGGGGAGGGGTAGCTGCTGGGTAAGGTAACAGATCCGAGCCTTAAAGGGCTAGTGGAATCAGTCGGGCAAAGGTAGGCGGAAGGCAAGCCAGGCAGGCGGGCCAGCGTCAGCAAAAGCAAGGAGAGAAAACAGTTCAACGTTGCCGGAGCATCAAGTGCAAGGCGGGGAGTGGTGGGAACTGAGGCTGTAGCGGTGGGCCCAGCTCCGAGGCGGCAGGCAACAAGCCCGCGTAATTCGCGCTGACCTGTACGGGGAGGGCCGCTTACGCAATTCGCGAGTAAACGAATTTGGGCGCCCATTACGAGGCTCTGTCAATGACCGCCAGCCGCGGCCGCGCCGGCCCCCTCCCCCTTGCACCTGTGCGCCTTCGCAGCTGCCAAAGCAAACGCAGCGCTGCCTTAATCCGCTAGATTTTCAACGCGGGCCGCACGCCCCCCCCCCTGCCCCCCGGCCGCGGCCACTGCTGCCTTGGGTCCCCCGCCCCCTGGCCCTCTCGCGTCTCCGCTCGGGTTTAAAACGCCTGTTGACGCACTGTGGCGAGTGCCTGCGCGCTAGCGGGCGGCCCCGCGGTTTTCTCTGCAGTCGCCACCGGGGTTCCTTAAGAAGAATCCCTGCGGGCCTCCCGACCCCGGGCTGGAGGCGGCCAAGGCTCCCTCGGCCCGGCTGGCCCGGGGCCTGGCTCGGCGGCCGGGCAGGGGCCGGTGCCATCTGGGGCTTGCGCAAGGCGCAGTGCCGAAATCCGTTCTCCCGGGAAAGCGCAGCGTGGAAACAAACAGGACGGGCCGCCCTCCTCTCCCGGCCCGCGGCCAGGCGGGCACCGGGGACGGCGCGGGCTCCCCCGCAGCCGGGCTCGGGCCGGGGCCGGGGCCAGGACCCCGGGCGGGCGCGGCGGCGGCGGCGGCGGCGCGGGGTGGGGGGGGCACGGGGCGGAGCGGCTCGGGGCAGGGGCTCGCTCGGCCGGGGTCCGCGCGCCGGCGCCCAGGCCGATGTCATTACCTGGCCAGTGTAGTTTTCCCCGAGCCCGGGAGGCCTCGCAGGAGGTAGAGATGTTTCCTAAAGCTGTGGCGGCGCGGAGGTGTCCCACGCGGGGGCGGCGGGGCCGGCGGCCGAGGTTGCTGCTGCTGCTGCTGCTGCTGGAGGCTCAGCCTCCCAAAGGATTCAAGAAAACTCTCCTCCATGGGGTGGGGGCCGGCTGCGAGAGCCCCGGGTTTCCTTTCCTGAAGTCACGGTCTTGGCCAAAGCTGTTGTTTTTGTGGCTCTCCGGCCATGTGATAGATGGAGGGGCGGGCGCTCGGAGGCCAGCCCCTCCTTCCCACCCGACCGAACCGCGCTGCGTGGGAGGGGGCGTCCCTACCTGGAAAGCTGGGGACGCTGGGAGACTGGCAGCCAGGAAAACCTGAGTGACGCGCTCTCACCGAGCCCCCCGCCCGCCCCGCTCTCGGACTCCCTCCCTTGCCTCTCGGTGCCCTTCGCCCAGTGGCGGGAGGACCTGCCTGTTGGGACACTGGGACACTTCCCCCGGGCCGCCCGCCGTGGAAGTCAGGCTCTCTGCAACAGCCCTCCTCCACCCCACCCCCGACTGGCCTAGACCTTGAAAGTGAAATCATTTTAGTTGACGATTACAGAACGTGAACAGCATTTTGAATAGTTAACAGTAAAGTCCATTGTCCTCCCCAATTTGTGAGCACCAATATCTGGCTAGTGTCCCAGCTGCTAATACCACTGTCCCGGGCCTCTATCGTTTTTGGGTTTTTTTTTTAATCCTTCTTTATCAGCCTGCCAAAAAAACATTCTTAGAAAGCTTTGCTGCCTCAACATAACTTTAAGTCTCTCCATTGGAAAAAGCACCCCTTAAAACTCAGATTGATCTATCAATAGTAGCATAAACTGGGGCTCACGGGAAGGAAAGACCATATTGCTCTGCTTCCATCTGAAAAGACATGGCCTCCCCAGGAAAAGGAGCAGTCTACGGAAATCCTTTCTAGAGAAGCATCCAGAATTGAGTTCTAAGTTCCAGGAACTGGTGAGCGCCAGTTGGTTGATCACCATAGCACTCTCCAGTATTTCACACTCAAGAGTGTGACAGAGTGATCCTATTTTTTGAACCAAAATTCAAGACGCATGGACTGAAAGAGACAATATTAAAAATACCATGCTGGAAAGATCCAGGAGGTATGGTGGCTTTGGCTGTAATAATTATTGTAAAGTACATACATTTTGCTTTTGGCAGCCAAGGTATGAAAATTTTGAAAAGGAATTGTGAAGAAAAGCAACTTCCTTCTTAAACAAAATCCAGAGATTTCACAGGAAACTTTGGATGGAAGGCCCAAGTAGGGAGGGGCTCTGTGCTGAGAATCCAACCTTGGGATTCCCCTGGAGGGGTGGGGGCAGGGAGGTGAGCTGCTCTTCCTTGAAAATCCCTTCCTAGAATCAGAGGTAGGATCTTGACACTGCTGAGAAACATGAGAATTTCAAAAGCTGCTCTACATATCAGGGGAAAACCATAAGGAACAGAGAACACACATGACTCATAAAAATAGCGATGCTTTCATGTACATATCCCTTACTTCTGTGTGTTCTATCATGCTTCTTACCAGAGTGTTTTTGCCCAGCCTCAAATACTACCCTTTTCGTTCTAGACTTGCACTATCCAAAACGAGTACCACCAGCCACATGGGGCTGTTGAGCACTTGAAATGTAGCTAGTACAAATAGAGATTAAAATACACACTGAATTTTGAAGGGGCAGTATGAAAAAAAGGTAAAATATCTCAGTAATTTTTATATTGATTATGTGTTGAAATGATAATATGTTGGGTGCATTGGGTTAGTATGTTATTAAAGTTAATTTCATTTGTTTCTTTTTGCTTTTTTAATGTGGCTACCAGAAAAGTTTAAATTACACGTGTGGCTGGGGTGCTTCTATTAGTGCTACATGAGACCTCCATCCACTTCTATGTTCCTCTACAGAGGGGGGCCCAGGCAACGTGGGAGGGGGCACAGGAGGACACACAGCTTTGGGGTCTAGAGGTCTTGGCACAAGGAATCTGCAGGGTATGTGGCAGATGGAACTACCAAGTAGAGGCTGGGAAATTCGAGTGTGCTGTTCAGAAGACAGGTCTGAGCTAGAGACAGAGTTTTGGAAATCTTTGCCCTATGAAAAGAAGACAGACAATAGAGCAGACAGCTGAAGAGGGGGGCCAGGAGACACCAGCATTTGAGGACTGTGTCTCTGAAGGGCATCTGCCAAAGGAGAGTGTGAGAGAATGGTCAGCCAAGCAGACAGAACTCTAAGGTAGAGAGAGGTGTATGGAGGCCCAGGGAGAAAGAGCTTCAGGAGCAGAAAATGGTCAGCAGTACCTGGAAGGGACCCTAGACGCTTTTCCTTTCCCTCAAACCCCACGTTTAACTAGTCAACAAGTTCTGGCTGTTCTCTCTGATTTATTCCTCAAAACCACCCTGTTTAAAGCTATCTGTCTGTGTATCTGTTTCCTCCCACTAGACCGTAAATAGAAACGATGTCACCCTTGCCACCCCAAGATCTAACAACATAGCCTGACATTCAGAAGATGTATGGGTCCACAATTGTAATGTGGACCTAAACTACTTTCTCCACGGGCAGGTGTGACGGTGATAATGTCAGCTAAGGAGCAGTCAGTAAACGTACTGACAGATCTGAGGGCCAGCTTGCTGTTAGCCAGCATTCAAATCTTTCCTGGTTCTATCTAGGTGCCAGCCTCCAGAGAGCTGGGCTACCCTCCAAGTCAGAGGACCCCTGTGATAACACTCCTTAGTGCCCTCATCTCAACCAACCAACTCTTGAGCTCTGGGGTTTCGTTCCATTTCTCGCTTACGTGATGACCAGCACAGTACCACTTTGCTGCACCAGAAACCACTACAAAGACAGATGTAAAGAAAACTGTAGGTCATTTTTGGCAAATGAAGATACATTCAAATGTTTCTCTAATTGCCACTGTTTAAAAGACATGGAAAAATGAGGAGGTACACAAGAGGGGCTACTGAAAACCAGGAACTTAACCCTCAAACCTATGGTTCCAAATAACCCAGGATTTGGAATGCTTGATTATGAATCGGCCCCAGGTTTCCACCCCAGAGATGCCAAGATGGCAGAAAGTCTGAAGCCAGGATGGAGCTTCCCAAGACCCTTTAACACTGTAGAGCCATTTCAAACATGTAGGCAGTAGCTTTCGCAACTCTCTCTAGTCCTGTGTCTCTTCTTTCCCTACCAAGAATTATCAATTTTTTTACTCAAAAACATACATTAGTCTTATCTCCACGTGTATTCCTCTTGTTATATAAGTGGTGTGCATGGACAGGACAGGAAAGACGTCTACCTTTGCCTGCTTAACTGTTTCTGCGGCGGACTCCTGATTGTTCTGGCGCCTCCAGCTTGCACCTGCTGTCACCTTTCTGCATAATCTGACCGGTGAGAGGTAGGACCTTGTCCTCCTCTCTTCTCACACTGCTCCCTCCCTGCTCTTCTCCTTCCCCTAGAAGCCACGTGGAGGCTGAAGGAAGCTAGAAGTAAGGGGAAGGGGGACAAGGGAAGAGAAGTCATGTGGCCTCTGTGTTCCACCTGGCTGAACTGACAGAGGAAATGCACAGGACTCTGGTGGCCTGGGAGAGGCCCGCCACGCAGAATGTTCTCTGGACAAGGCTGTGCCCCACCTGCTTCTGCCTCCCTGCCTCCCACATTCCATCCGTTACTCTTTTCAGTGCCACACCCCTCCCCCAAGGGGAGGACCATATCTTTTCCACAGCATCTATGTGCCTCTGTACACAAGGGCACTTGAGGATTATAAGCTTTGAGGAGGAAGCCTGGGAGCAGAAGGGTAGCCCCAGCCCATTTTTCTAAAGCTCCATTCTGGAAATTAGGGCAAGATAATAAAGACAGTGCCTGGGAAAAACTAGGGACATTCTGGAACCCAAATACAAGCCTGGGTAGGTGGTCAGCCGGTTTGTACCAATACAGCAAAAGGTGTTTCAGAACGGGTCACTACTTATGCTACACTCATTAAAATATTTTTGTTAATTTTGTTAATGTTTATTTATTTTTGAGAAAGAGAAAGACAGAATGTGAGCAGGGGAGGGGCGGAGAGAGAGAGGGAGATACAGAATCTGAAGCAGGCTTCAGGCTCCGAGCTGTCAGCACAGAGCCTGACACAAGGCTTGAACTCACAAAACTCAAGATCAGGACTTGAGCTCAAGTCGGACACTTAACCGACTGAGCCACCCAGATGCCCCTCTCATTGTTAAAATAATCATAACAATACCCTTGGATAAGGCATGGCAGTGTGGATTCTAATGTATTCATTAGAAATCCATAAATGCCGCTGGTGAAGGCCTCTAGGAGAGCAAGTGTTTGCCAGATGTCAGAATCCCCTCCGTAGCTACCTGGGCTTGGACCCTGTTGCTGGTCAGCTCCTCCCTGAAATCATCCCATCCTGGGCCAAAGGCAAGTCCAGTTTCACAGTGGCTCCGAGAGCAAGACTCTTACGGAGTTCAAGCAAACACTGAAAACCCTGGTTTCTGTCTGGAACAGACCCACCATCTAGTAGAAAGATAAACTAAAGCTGCATGAAAGAAGTGTAAGAAAAAGCACAGCTATTTTAAATAAAGCACTTAATTCCTAATAACTATGGAAGATGGAGCACAAATATTTAACTTCCACTCCCTCCTTGAAACCCCACTAAAATGTAAGAGGTTTTTTTGGGGGGCGGGCAGTTAGTTTGTTATTATTTTTAAGCATAAATTATAAGAAAAAAGACAGAATATCACAGTAACAAAAATTTGAAAACTAGAAAGCAAAGACCAAGTGTTAATTTGGCAAAAACAAATAAACAAACAAACCCAACCCCCTCCCCCCCCCCCCCCCCAGAAATCCCCTGAGTTATAGAAAGCCATGAGTCAACACAATTTACCCTGCATAACCCCTAAAATTTCAGGCACTAGAAGATTTGGGGCTGGAAGTGGGCTTTAACAGGCAGGTCAGTGGAAAGTCTGCTTGGGAAACAAACATCCAGAGTCAGGCAATTGCTCATCCCCTCGAGAAGCCCAGAGGTTTATTCCCTGGAGAAGATCAGACAGTATAGATAGGGTGGAGTAGGAAGTAAGATAAGACAGATCCTCCCTTTCTGAAAACAGAGGGATTAGGTAAATGCCTACTTGTTGCATAATCACCCCCTCATTTCTGTTTTTCAAATATGAATTTTCCTATTTGAAGACTGGTCAATACAAGTAAACTAAAACAGAATTTTGAAAGATGGTGCAATTTTGTAGATGGTGCAAGACCCACGATCCCTAACCAACACCCCTGAGGTCAGATATGTTTCAGAATTCAGAAAGCACGTGTTTGCCTATTGAAGGTACACAGTATGTGTGTATGTGTATGTATATAACCTCACATTCTGAGTGGGGACTGAGCACCCCATGGCAATTACCCCGTGGTAATTAAACACATTCATATTTCAGCAATGAAATGTATGAACGGTCACACTAGGTAGGATAAATAAGGAGTAAAATTAACCTGTTTGGGCCAAGTTTTGCTGCCAAATTAGTTTTAATGCCAAACATATAAGAAACAAAACAAACTAAAAACAACTTGTGATTTTCAAAGCCTTTTCAATTTCAGAATTTGAGAAATGGAATCATGGACCTATACTTGGATATAAGGCCTACCCTTCCATCCTGATGCAATTTCAAAACAAACTACTAAAGTTTTCTGTGCCTTATTTTCTTCCATATAACAAATTAAAATAGGGCAAATATCTTCAAAATTAGACAATAAAAAGTTCAAGTTGTTACCTCTTTTGTTGAGTTTTTTATTATTCAGATAACTAATCAAGAATGGTTGGACAGATTATCCAAACCAATTTTGGTATCCAATGAGTGTATCGTTGAAAATGATCCTTTGGGCGGGCACTGGTCACTCTTTCTTGACAATTAGGGTCTTCAACAGCACGAGGAGGACTGGAGAATTCAACTACAAAAAAAAAAAAAAAAAAAAAAAAACACAAGCCAAACAAGTCTAGAGAAAATGGTGACATATACAGAGTCTGGTGTCAGTTTCCCAGGCTCTTTCCATATTTAAATAAGCCACTACCCTGGTATCTAGGCCTTTACTCTGGCCCTACAATCCCCACACCCTGCTTGGTCCTGTCTCGTTGGAGAGTCAGTGTCCCCCACACTGCCCAACCTTCTGTCTCTAAATCCAAACCTGTTCTCTGCCTCATTCCCTGAGGATCCAGCTATTTACATCATAAAGTTAATAATAAATACACTAATTCATGCAAATGTGTTACCACGTTTATTAAGTCAATGTGTTGCTCTCCTAGGTAACACAATTTCTATTTTGCCTGGGACATTTTAAAGATGATGCTCTAACCCAAGGAGGTATTTAAAGAAATGGAATTAACCCTTCTAAGAGCCTATTATTTTTCAGGCACTATGTTAAGGACTTTGCACAATTATTTTGCTTAATCCTCATTTAATATTCCCATGGCAGGTTGCTATTATAAATCTATCTTCTACACATGAACAGATTGAGGCTCTGAGAGGATAATTTGTTTAAGGTTACACAGCCAGTCAGCAATAGCTTCAGGATGGGAACCCATTCTCCTTCCAGCACCCTGCCCCACCTCCTTACAGGAGTGACACTAAACACCCTAGCCACCAGCAGGAAGGGAATTTTGAAATAGGCAGGGACTTGAAGTTCCAAAGCCAACCACATTCACCTGCAACTTCCCTCCTTATACATTTCTATCTACCCCTTGAGGCCCACTAATCAGTACATTATGCCAAACACAAAACAGGGAGGCATGTTCTCATTAGAATTGTAAAAAAAAAAAAAAAAAAAAAACCTGTACATAGACATAACACTCATCAAGTTCCCCAACAAGAAAAGATGAATAATTAATAATTAGGGGTGACTGCTCTACAGGAGACCAGAGGGCAGTTTAGCACAAAGATGGAAGAGGATGGTCCAGGAAGTGTCCTTGACACAAAACATCCAAATTTAGCTGACAGAAAAGACCCCAAGTTGGCCACAGCCAAATATGTCCATTCTTGTCACACGCTGCTTACAGTGGTGTCACGCTGGGGCTGCCATATGTGGAGGGAGGTGCTGGGGGTGGGGGGGAGGGAAAACACTCCCTTCCTAACTTGGTCCTAACGTAAACGCCATGGCAGTTTTCACTGCTATAGCCTCTGTCTATATAGTACAACGTTAGAATTGAGGCAACACAATATTTGCCAAATGAAGAAGTGAATTTCTTTACCTCCTTTCTCTGGAATTCCTCATAGCCTCATATCCTTTCTCAGACTACTTTTATCCCACGTTCTCAGGTGGCCCCTTCAAATCCCTAAACTCTTCTCCCAAACCTCTTGTCCTTCTCCTTCTTCTTGCAGCAGAACCAGTTTTAAAACAAACAAAAACATTTTTTACGGAGTATATGTATATTTCTAGCAGAGGAATGGAAACAGAAACCTCTTAGAAATACGAGTTAAAATGAAGAAAGAAAACATATGGGTAAATGCAGAGTGCATTCAATTCTTATCAAATGCAGACACATATACACTAAAATCATAGCAGCTGTGTTTATTTCATAATTTAGGCATTTTGAAAAAAGTGCAATGTATTTATTTTAATGTCAGCTTGATGTCAAGTTTAAAATATAACATGAGTTTGTCTCCATGTTTTACCTCCTTTCCTAGAGAATCTCCTAATATTTAAATATAACCTATATCCCTAATTCCCAGCTCTCGTCACATAACAATCTGGGGCAAAGGGACGGGGGTGGTAATCCCTCATAAACTGTGTGTTAACAGAACGCTGTAAAATATGTTCTAACCAATAAAGTTGGCAAATAAATTTGGTAACAACCATCTAAGCTTTGTTGTATTTCACAAAAAGATCTACATTTAAAGGAAATAGAAAATCACATGTGCACTAGCACACAGGGTTGCTATGGTAACAGACTACATTTTTTTTATATTTACTCTTCAAATTGCAGTACATGGAGCTATTATAACCAAATAATGTCAACATCCACTGCCTTCTGATTGTACTGAGGTCTCTGGAATAAGTTGTACTTACGGTTCCAGAAATTCTCATTTTTAACCAATCTTCTTCTGTCTTTTCTAGAAATTATAATTAAAATACATATAATAATGATTAATATTTGGCATTGGGGTTAAGACTGCATCATTTAACTCATGTAGGAACAGTCTAAAAATAGCAAAATAAACCTAATAAACACAAATGTCCATGTTAACGTTTAAAGTATGGGGGGGGTGGTGTGAGTGTATGTGTTTAGGTAGCAGTAAGTTCTCCTTGGGGAATGAAGAGAAATAAGAAGTTTAGAAAAATGTATTTGGTTTTATAACTGGGCACACCAAACAAATCTACTTTTCCCACAGCTGTGCTTTTATGAACAGTTAAGAAATACCTACTATCCTGTGATATATAATTTTGTTTCACTAAACCCTGTTTTTACCATTTATCTCAAAATAATACCCTTAGCATTGCCTCCAGGCACATTTAAATCACTATCAACTAATGTAAACCCTCTCCCCATTATGTTATATAGTGTGCTACCTTTTCTAGAATTTCTATTACCTTGCTAACTTTCCCCACCAGTCCTCCTCCAGCTACCTGGAAAATTTACAGCCCATCAGAATAGTTATGTCTCTCACTGTAGACCAACAGAAAACACCAATAATGAGGTGCTTCCAAGCCAAGTAAATATGAATCTAATTTGTAGCTGTTACTCTATCATAACAGCGTAAGACTGAGGGCTAGACAGGAGAAAAGATGTAATGAAGAATAAAAAACTCTCCTAAAACGGGCACCTCAGTTATCCACAATAGGCCCTTATACCAGTCTACTCTACAGCAAAATTAGGGAATTAAATGCAACTTTATCTTGGGACTTATTGAAAAAACATGCATATATTAGCTACCTATCCACATGTATTCTTTCTCTAATTTAATATAAGGGATATAGCCCTTCATATTACATCTGATGAACAGGTTTTCTGTGTGTGTGTGTGTGTGTGTGTGTGTGTGTGTGTGCGCACGTGTGTGCATGTGTGTGTTTTGTTTTAAAGAAACCAATTGGAGAAGGTCTTCTTTGAAAGCCATAAAAATATACCTCTACTGATATTTTCCACTGCAAATAGATCATCTTCAGTGTCTTCCAGTCAAGGGAAACCACACAGTCATCAGGCAACAAAGATTCTGTGAAAATAAAAGGGAACAAGTTTCATCTGTAGTGTCATACAGATTTTTACTCTACATGTGAAGATCTGCAAACATGATTATTTGGACTGATATAATAGTAAAAGCCCAGTTTGGAAAATATTTCACTGATGGCTAGAGCAGGAGTTAGTGCGTCTCAGGTCTTTATTAGTAAACACTATCCTGACTCATGTAAAATAATATGAATCATAGTTCATATTCTCATTAAGTATAAATACATATATCAATAATACATATATAATATTATAACATATGTAACACACATTATATATGATAGCTTCAAGTGGTACTGGCAGAGGGCATAGAATTTAGGTCATCCTTTCCTGTGACGTGTATGAACAGTACAACTATAGCAAGTTTAGTCTTCTTGCAAATTTTTCCTTCCACATGAGAGTGTCGGGGGAAAAAATCCTCACAGACAATTAATGATGTTCATAAATTTAAAAAAAATCCTCACAGACAATTACGATGCTCATAAATTAGTCCAAACACTGACACATACATATCAGCCATACCAAACCACACAAAATATTTTTTCTATACTCATATAAGCCTGGCAACATAGATAGTTTGGTTTCTTCAGGCCTGTGTGGGTTTACTATCTAATTCCGCTGTGTCTACAGAACTCCTAAGGCTAGGATTCATTTGGGTTCCCTGCCCTATTTAGAAGGCCACTGGTCACAGATACAGCAGAGCTTCCCTTGTCCAGCCTGGCCAAACAAATCAGCTGACAATTTCCACCCTCAGTTTCCTCCTCGCCTTTTTTAAGCGCCCGCCACATCCAAATGTGAAATTCTTTCCCTCTATTTTTCTTTTAAGCCACATTTGTATAAGCACTGCTTATAATTCACTTCCACATTGAAGTCATCCCCCCAAAACCATAACCCCATATGCTCTCCAACATCCCCTTAAGCACTGCTAACCTCACTCATAAAATATTCATAAGCTTGTCATTTATATTTTCTATGTGCAATAATTTTGTTTTGTGTTAGTCTTGTCTCCCCATTTAGAAGGTAAGCTATTTGATGAATGAGGTCTATTTCCTCTAGAAAGCTTTCCAAAGCTTAATTAATGGATGCTTGATCATTATTGCTGATTATGACGGTATTGTGCATTCAAAGGCACAGGTTTAGGATCTTTTCACACGAGTGCCTTCATGCTTTCTGATGTTGATCTAAGGCAGTGATTGTTAATCTTTTTGAGTCAAGTGCTGCCACGTCCCCCTCCCTTGCTCCAGAAGCTGACAAAATCTATAGACTTTCTCAGAAAAAACAGTTTAAAGTGACACAAAAATAGTTGCATATAATTTTAGAATATGGACCTAGGACTAAGACCTTTTAAATGACTAAAATGACTTCATTTATCTTTAAAAATTCCCTAAATTTTAATTAAATTAACTAAATTAATTAAATTGATCTTAAAATTGGTATGTTTCTTTGGTGCATCTAGAAAGATAGCATACTGCACCAAACGGCTAAGATGTGATTATTCACAAAGTTTACAAAAATGATAAACATAACACTAGAACCTCAAGAGCAGGTGAATAATTGTGACTCACTCGCGCTGAGACTTAGCCAATCTTGGGTCTGGGTTCTGGGCACCAATTTTGTTCATAACAGCAGAAGTTTAAGAGCAAAGTAAACAACTCTGGAATGAGCTGTGAGCCAGGAGCAGGGCCCAGGCAGCTGGTAGGTGCAGAAAAGAAAAAGTATCAGGAAGATAGAGGAGAACTTCAGGGATTGGAGCTTTGACTTCTTGGCTCTTACAATTTCTGTCCTCAAGGAAGGGGACACATTCAACTCCATGAAATCGCTTAACACATGCAATTGACTTACAGATAAGGAAATATTGGGATATGAGTTAGATTCCCTGTTTAAGACATTTAGCATCTTAAATATATTTATTATTTAGAAGAGATTTACTTAGAATTTTACTTAGAATATTAAAATTTCATGTGTTTTATTCACAAGTGGATTTTTCATGTGTTTTATTCACAAGTGGATTTTTCATTTCCAAAAACAACAGCAGCTGGAAGGAACTTTTCAAGTCAACCAGTCAGACTCTGTAATCTTCTTTTCAGTATCCTTCTCAGTCTTTAAAAATTAAACTCAACTTATTTCAGAGGATATGTTTTCATCATTTAATCTTCACTGTCCCCCCACCTTACTAGTCTCATATCTATGAGCCATACCATGGAGGAGAAAGGGAAGGATCATGCTCCAAACAATGGAAATGTATAAAACAGATTTTTTTAAAAAGGAGGGGGGAACCCATCTCTCTTTGTTATATAATTACTGTTTGCCTGTCTCATCCTTTGTTCTTCTCAATATCTATTTATACTGAGAATCCAAGTATTCTAAGTGCTCAAAGATATTTAAGACTATGGTTCCTGGAAGTGGAGGCAGGCACATGACTCTGAAGGTCAAGCACCATTTGATATGGGTCCTTTACTTCCATTGCTGAAAAGCATCACAAGATCAATTAACTGCATGAAATCACTAATGCAAGGTAGAAACATTTCAAAAAATTACTCATATACATTAAACTGGACTTTTTGTTTGTAGCAAGTAAACACAATTTACCCATTGGAACTCCAGGGGATCCAAAAAGCTTTACCAGTTGAAAGGCAAACCCTTGTGATAATTGTAGTTCAAGGGAATCAAAGCCAGTGCTCGTCAAATCTTGGTTATCTTCAGTTTGTAAGAACTGTAATGGCTTAGGTTCTTCCCATGTCTTCAGCTTTTCATCAAAACTTTCATTTAAAAAGTGAAGATCAGAAGTGAGCCTAAAAGAGTACAAAGTATCAGATTGGCTACTTAAAATTTCTGAAGAACTAAACCCTAGGTCATGTAGTTGGTCATCTACCCTTGTCTGAGATTTGAAAGTCAAAGATGGTTTCTTGCTCGTAAAAGATACCATCCAAAAGCTGAAGGTATACTGTAGCACAAGAGAAGGAATAGGGTTTTTATAAAAGTACACAGAGCGCCTTAGTCTACTAAATGGCAGGTAATGAGAATAAGACTGTCTACCAAAATTTAAAGGAGGATCTTCGAAAACAGCAAAGCAAAACCATGATGGATGATGATCAAAGGTCATAAGTTTTTGCTTATTCTCCTCTATATTGTTTATTTCTGAGATTCTATCTTTTTCTTCTTCCAAAATAATTTTTAGTCCATGGCTTTCTGTTATCACACCACATTCCCCTCTTTCTTTCACACTGATATATCTCTGTCCCAGTAAGTTAAAGTTTGGTGCCAAATTGAAAATCCTTTTCTCCCTCCTTTTCTCCCTCCTTTTCTTATTCTTTGTTGAGCATAAGTCACTCTTTGGGATATGCAGGTTAGGCAAGCAGCTTCTAAAGACATTTGTTTCTGTTTCTATGATTGAATCTATATTCTCAGTGGGAGGTGACAAATCTTCATTTTCTATCAACAGCTTCTCCTCTACCAGGGTTTCTGGACTGCTTCCTGGTCCTGAAGTTCCTTCAGGAGTGGAGATCAACTTAATCAATTGCCCCCTGCTGTCCGGAGAGGCCAGCCTTTGCCATCTCTCTCTCTTTGGTCTTTGTTCACATATAAACTTATGAGGTCCTTCAGGCCAGCTCCCAAAATAGGGTTGCCTCTCAGAGCTCAGCTGTAATTCTTCATCAGAAAAATTGTTTGAAGAAAAAGCCCAATAATCGTTTTTAGCTGAATTTACTCCTTGTTCCTTTCTTAAACTTTTATCTGAAGTTCTGGATCCATATTGATTGCACGGAAATGTTTCATTCAGGAGTCTTTTATCTACCCTCTCTCTCTTCTGCATCAATGAGCATGGGATGGACGCAGATCCACCCTGGACGTCTGACGCTGTGGGATGCCTACTTCCAGTGTGCTTTCCTACATTCGTGCCAGACCAGTCATCACTTGCCATGCAGGAAAGACTCTGAGTCATTGTCGGGCAAGTAACAGCGTTTTCATGTGGCATCAGTGACATATTTGGAAACAAATCATCGTGTTCTTTAGGGAGGTAATTTTCTGGTGTATTGTCCAGCTCAACTGCAGACATAACATTTGGAAAACCATCTTCAGGATGTATGCTTCTCCATATTTCATCTTGGTGGCTATTTACTAAACCTCTTAGTTCATGTCCCAGTCCACCAGTGAAGGTGCATACCGATTCTCTGTTGGTGTCTTCCAAGTCTTCCTCTGCACTCTGAGAGGGGTCCTGGTCTCCTGGTGTATAACTTAAGGTTTCAAATGAGTTTTCTCCCATGATTTTACCATGACTGTTCTGCTTTTTACTTCTTTTTCTGCTTCTCTTCTGCTTGTTTTTGCTGAACCTGGGCCCAGTTTTCTTCAAATCGCTTTCTCTGAAATATAACAAAATTAAGGACATTTATAACTTAATTTTTTGTGTAACACTAGCAAACTAAAACATTGTACTCTTAATGTGAAAAGTTACAAATCATTAGGACAAGAGATTCTAAAGTATGCATGTACTTTGTAGTATATTTTTAAATTACTTTTAAAAAGAGATATACTTTCTCTAAGTTAAAAACGAGTACACTTTGGGGTGCCCGGGTGGCTCGGTCAGTTGGGTATCCAACTCTTAATTTTGACTCAGGTCATGATCTCATGGTGCATGGGTTCGAGTCCCATGTCAGGCTCTGGGCTAGATGGCACAGGGCCTGCTTGGGATCCTCTCTCTACCTTTTTCTCTCTCTCTCAAAGTAAATAAATAAACTTTAAAAACTTTTTAAATGAAAATAAAAATAAATGAGTACACTTTGAGAAAGTTACAACTCATTTCCTCGTACCTGTTTCATAAACCAATAACTTTATGAAAACTTAATATGTTCCTTGAAAAAAATATTATTATATATGTGAAACATTTTATACATACACACATACATATACCTACACACACATATAAATACATATATACATATGCATACATAAACCAAGATGTTTATTAGTACATTTATATTTTTTTTCTTTTTTTTTTGAGGGGGGGGGGTAGCGATATTCTTCTAATTGCCTACCTAGCCATGGCTCTAAACGAGACATTCCACCACTATTTTGTGGGGTGTTTGTAAATGTGTTAGGTATTTTTGTGGTCACAATGACTGGAGATGTGTTACTGGCACTTGGTACTGAGGCCAGGGACGTTTAGCATCCTATGATGCCAGGGACAATTCCACAGTAAAAAAGTAACAAATCTAAAGGAACAATAGTGTTCCCCAAAAGTTCACAGCTCCCCTAAATTGAAGATTAACTTCGATCCTAACAGAAAAAAGAGGATTTAGAACATTTTCTAATTTAAATTTGTTTAATGTTTATTTATTTTTGAGAGAGAAAGAGACAGCGTGTGAGCAAGGGAGGGCATGAGAGATAGGGAGACGGAATCTGAAGCAGGATCCAGGCTCTGAGCTGTCAACACAAAGTTTGATGTGGGACTTTAACTCATGAACCATGAGATCATGACCTGAGCTGAAGTCAGACACTTAACCGACTGAACCACCCAGGTGCCCTGAACACTTTCTAATTTGGAATATAAAGATCTAGTCATTTTCTATAAGGTACAGATAGAGAATATTAAAATGCAGTGGAGGGTGGGGGAGGGACAATAAACACAGCTGAGGAAAAAAAAAAAGTAACAGGATAGAGGATAAAAAAAAAAAAAAAAACAAACAATTAAACAAGCAAACAAACATGGAAGCCAAAAGAGATAATGAAGAAACCGCTGATCAGCTGGGGGCTGGACAAAGGAACTTGCTTTGGCCTGGTTTATTCCATCCCGTGACATTGGGCAATTTTCAACAAGCAGGAGCCCTGAACACCTTGTTCTTTGGCATCTAATTGCTGCTGCCCTTGTTTACAATTCCTGGATTTTAGTTTAAAAGAACATTAAGGAATGCTAAATTACAGACAGTTGTAATGGGACTTCTATAAAAAGGATAGCAAATAAAGAATCCAACTTTGGCAGAAATTTTTCCTCATAGTCAGTTCTATCTGACTCTAGTGAGAGCCTCAGCTGAAGCCTAAGGTGCGATAGTTGTTACAAAATTCATACTGAAACTAGGATGTTACTCTGAAAACAAGCTGCACTGTCTTCACCAAAACATGAACCATCCTGTTGCAGGGAAAGGACAAAAGGAATGCATAGATGGCCTAAACCTTAGATAGGCCAACGGACATAAGGGCCTTCTGGAGTTAATTCATTTGTCACAGAGTGGAAGCAGTGAGAAATGATCCCATTCTGGATATATTTTAAAGGAAAACAAGATTTAAAAATAAATTGGATATAGAGTATAAGAAAAAGATGAAGTATGGATAAAAGGAGTTGAGCCTGAACAATTGAAGGGATGAGTGGCCATTTACTGATTTACTGAGACATAGAAGCCTAGGAAAGGTCTGGGTTTGGAGACAGGGTTGCCAAATCAGTTGCCACAAAATTCGGTTCAGAGTTTGAACCAATAAGCTAATCTGTACTTGCAGCAGAGGTTAGAAAGTAGAAAAGATGAGGGCTTTGCTAATATTCCTCAAGGGTTCTTTCGTTTTCTGAATGCACTACAATCTAATAGAGATTGTATCAAGTAGATCTCAACCTACTTAGAGAAAGGATCGTAGAAACTGGCTAATGATGAAAATTCACGATACCTACAGAGAAGTTAACACGGATCATGAAAGAGTCAGGTAGCTTAAAAAAATAAACTATCAGGGAGATCAGGCAATGTATGAAGGTGGTTTGCCAAAAGAGATAGTCAGAGGAGACCCTACGGATTGGAATTCCAATCGAAAATACAACACAATGCCAAGAAGTGTGAAAATCAGAAGACATTCCCCCACAGGGAAATGTGCCTGAGACTTGTACGTGTTCCAGGTCTCTGGGAAGGAAACACAAACCAGTAACAGTGACTTGTGAAGCACTTGGGAGAGGAGAGAAGGGAGGGTAGTGGTGATAACTTCTGTTGGAATGTGTATGCATGGGATGTGGCTTATCAGTAGACATATTTACAAAGTGTGGGAAGCTCATTAATGTGTCAAGGCTCATTAAACTTGATCTCATTTGTGCTGATTCATTTAGGAATGAATGGCACCATTAAAAGAAAAGAAACATCCCTACATAAAAGGCATGGAGAAGAAATCAGGAGAGTTGGAGGCACAGGCTGTAGCTTCAGAAAAGAAAGGAGTAAGAAATGAACAAATAGTAATATATTTCTAATTAATCAAATATTCTGTTTTCTAGGTGGTAGCTGAGGATCCAAGCTCCTGGGTAGTAATAAGTGTACCTCTTAATTATGAGAAAAAGAGTGTTTGCTCAGAAACAAGCTAACCTGACCATGTAAGCTATGACTTGAAGACAGAGATGAGAGAACATCCAGATAAAGATAAAATTACCTGCTAGGGAGAAAAAAAAAGTATTGTAAGTGCCTAAACTTCATGAAAAAAAAAATTATTAAAGGGGTAGAAACAGTATTTTCCACTGCAGAGGCCTGTACACTAATTCATAAAGCATGATCGATAAATGAAGTAAAATTCAATTAAAACACATGCAGATTGTAAAGGAAAGCTCTCACAGCTTTATAGAATGACCATGGTTGAGGTAATCCAGGCCTAGATCTAGTTTAATAATAAGCTCGTGGTGGGAGCTTGAGTAAATCAGATCGCCCTTCTAAAATGAGATAACATTACCTCCTTATACAGTTATAAAGTTTGTTAATACAGAGGCTCCTAAATGACCTTTACTGAACTGATAGGGCAGATTAAATAATTCTTCCCACTGCCTCTGTACAATATAATGACTGATCCAATGGTACAAAAAATGTTCCCAGCTACGGGCTGCTTTCTAGTACAACCACACCCTTCTGCTCCTATTGTTTAGGGCTGTATATTTACAAGAAGACAGATGAGTTTATTCTCCTCTGTTTACACAATCATAATTGTTACCATACTATGTAGTTTAATTAAACATTACGTAAACATTACATCAACCAGTGGAATAGTAATACAAGAAAGTTTCTTTTCTTTTTGTAGAGAGAGAGACTACATGAGCAGGAGAGAGGGACAGAGGGAGAAGGAGGGAGGGCAGAGGGACAGAGAGAGAGAGAGGGAGGGAGGGAAAGAATCTTAGGCAGGCTCCATACTCAGCATGGAGCCCAACACTGGGCTCAATCCCATGACCCAGGGATCATGACCTGGGCCAAAATCAAGAGTTGGACACTCACCTGACTGAGCCACCCAGGTGCCCCCGATTTCTATAAAAATTTCTCTAAATTTTCTCTAAAATTTCTATAAAAAATTAAAGTAAGTGACTCAATAAAGATGAGGCATTAAGCAATTGTTATCAAATGAGGTGTGGCCAGAATAACTATGAAGTTTGGTTCAAAATCATAAAAACCTTTAATTCTGCACTCATACTGCTTTGAATATTTCTTTGGGTTCTCCCTCCAATTTACATCAATAGAAACTAGAAATTGTCAACGATGCATTACAGGTGTGGTTTATACATTAAAGAAATAAACTCCATGAAATAAACTTCCAATAAACAGACTCATACATAAATATTGGTGAATGGATGTGTATGTAAGCATGCATTTTAAGTTCAAATAAAATGTTCATAGTATGTATCATTTCTTAAAGATTCCCCACTTTAATCAACTTTTTCAGTGAACTAACAACCTACTTGTCCCAATTATGTTAGATAAAAAGACTTTTATTGTAAATAAAGCATCTAGCACAATACTTGGCACCTGGTGAATATTTTGTAAATAGCAGCTTTTATTTTTACCACATATCAACAGCAACAAAATAATCTTATATATTTCACTGGAGGATTCTATTCAAGACTCGAGGATTCTATTCAAGATTAGAATGTGAAAATGGCTAGAATGACTTATGCAAAAAAGAACAGTTGAGATAGAAGAGCTGGAAAGTTCTCAAAATGTGATTTAATATGTTTGCACATTATTCGAAGTAGAGAAAAAATTTTCAAGTGGCCAAATACAGACAAACTGACCAATCCACCATCTGACATCATGACCTCACTGTTTGAGCCCTGCATCCAGCTCTGTACTGATGGCTCAGAGCCTGGAGCCTGCTTTGAATTCTGTGTCTCCCTCTCTCTCTGCCCCTCCCCTGCTCACTCTCTCAGAAATAAATAAACATTTTTTTTAAAATTAAAAAAAAAATACCTTTCTTGGGGCACCTGGTTGGCTCAGTTGGTTGGGCAACTGACTTTGCCTCAGGTAATGATCTCACAGTTTGTGAGTTGGAGCCCCGTGTCGGGCTCTGTGCTGACAGCTCAGAGGCTGGAGCCTACTTAGGATTCTGTGTCTCCCCTCTCTCTAGCCCTCCCCTACTCACACTCTGTCTGTCTGTCTCTCTCAAAAATAAATAAAAATTTAAAAAATACCTTTTTCAATAGTTGATAAAACAAGCAGACAAAAAAAATCAGGATATTAAAGTCATAAATAGCACAATTAATAATGTTCAATATAATGACTATGGAACACTACATTCAAAATTAAAGAAAACATTCTTTTCAAACCATATGGAATATTTAAATAAATTAACAGGCCATCAAACTAGCCTCCACAAATTTCAAAGAATTATTAATGTATAGACCACACTCTTTGACCATAATGCAATTAATTTTGAAATTAGTAATAAAATTTTTTTGGAAAAATTTTAAAATGTTGAAGAATTCATGGGTAGAAAACTTTGTAACAGAAATATATAAAAATTAATCATAGTGAACAATAATTACATATAAAAGCTTCCCATATATATATGTATATGTGTGTGTATATATATATATACATATATATATATATATATATATATATATATTTCCCATAAATGTACCTTCAAAAAAAAAGGCAAGGTACAAAATTAAAGAGTTAACCACACAATTGAAGATGCTAGAAAAAGAAAAGCAGAAGAAACCCCCAAAAAGTAGAAGAGAAGGAATCATAAAGAATCAAAAAGATAACAAAGAGACTAATCAGGACCAACAAATTCATAAGTTGGTTATTTGAAAAGATTAATAAAATTCACAAACCTTAGTAAGATTAATCAAAGGAAGAAGGAAGCAATTAGTCTTAGGGATGAAAAAGGAGGTACAAATACAGTTCCAGAAGAGATTTTAAATGATAAAAGGATTGTGGCATTATTTACAACAACCAAGACAAGTCTAAGTGTTCATCAATGAACGAATGGATAAAGAATATATATATATATTCTTTATATATATGTATATTATACATACACACATATATTAGATATACACTTATATATGTATATAGTATGTATATATGTATATACATGTTACATATTATATTATATATGTATATAATATGTATATATGTATATAATATGTATATATGTATATATTATATATACGCATGTATATACACATATATATGTATATTATATACACACACATACACACAATGGAATACTACTTAGCCTTAAAAAGAAGGAAATCTTGCCATTTGTGACAACATGGTTGGACCTTGAAGGCATTATACTAAGTGTAGTAAGTCGGAGAAAGGCAAATACTATATAATCTCACTTATATGTGCATTCAAAAAAAAAAAAGCTCATAGATCCAGAGAACATGTTCATGGTTAGCAGAGGGATAAGGTGAGGGGTGGAAAATGGGTGAAGGTGGACAAAAGGTGCCATGGCAGGAAGCTGTTCAAGTGTTCCAGATGTAGCTTGCACATAGTTTGCAGAATCTATGGTGAGCAAAAAAGATCTTTACCCCAAAGATAGGGATTTGTGTTCTGATCACTAATTGCTGCTTCTAAGCATACAGGCATGGACAAAGAGAGTGGCCATTATTGTTGCATGCCCCGCCCACTTCATTGTTGCAAGCCACTTCTCTAGCTCAAGTAACTTTCAAGAGATTTAAAGGGCTGACACCCTTTTTCCCTCCTTTGATCTTTCTTTTTTTCTCTTTTTGGGAGCCAGATATTAAAGACTAGGACGCTCAAAAACAACTTTATATATGGGAAAAATTAGAAAGTGACTGCACGTACTCAGGGAAAGGCACAGACTCAGAAAAGACTTGACAAAACCTTAACTTTACACCATAGGCTGATGGTTGGCACACAGACTGCCTAAAACAACATTAAAAAACAAAAACAAAAACTCAGCCAACACTGATGAAATGGGGAAAATCTGATTTCCAGAATTACATTATTATATTCAAATGTCCAGTTTTCAACCAAAAAAAATAAATAAATCACAAGACATACAAAGAAACAGAAAGGTATGGCCAACTCAAAGCGGGAAAAAATCAACAGAAATTGTCCCTGAAAAAAAAATTTTATGGCAAATCAAGTAGAGTCTTCAAACCAACTGCCTTAAAAATGATTGAAGAACTAAAAATGTGGAGAATGTCACAAAAACTTTGTATGAACAAAATAGAAATACCAATAAAGAGACCAAAAACCCAAAGGAAAGAGAGAGAGAGAGAGAGAGAGAGAGAGAGAGAGAGAGAGAGAGAGAAGAGAGAGGAAGGAAGGAGAAAGAAAGAAATTTCTGAAACTGAAAAGTATAATAAGTGGAATGAAAATTTCACTAGAGAGATTCAAAGGCAGATTTGAGTAGGCAGAAGACCTTGAAAATAAGGCCATGGAAATTATGAAGTGTGAAGAACAGAAAGAAAAAAGATTGAAGAAAAGTGACAGAGCCTAAGAGACTTGTTGAATACCATCAACTGAACAAACACGCAAATTGTGGAAGTCTCACAAAAAGAGGGGGGAAAAGGCAGAGAGAATATTTGAAGAAATAATGGCAGAACCTCCCAACTTTGATGAAAGACATGAATATAAACATCCAAGAAGCTTAATAAACTCCAAATAAGATGAACTCAAAGAGAAACACAAAAAGACACATTATACTCAAACTTTAAAAATTTTTTTTCAACGTTTATTTATTTTGGGGACAGAGAGAGACAGAGCATGAACGGGGAAGGGGCAGAGAGAGAGGGAGACACAGAATCGGAAACAGGCTCCAGGCTCTGAGACATCAGCCCAGAGCCCGACGCGGGGCTCGAACTCATGGACCGCGAGATCGTGACCTGGCTGAAGTCGGACGCTTAACTGACTGTGCCACCCAGGCGCCCCTATACTCAAACTTTAAAAAGACAAAGAGAAAATCTTGAAGAGAACAAGAGAGAAGCAACTTGTCATACACAAGTGATCCTTAATAAGAATATATGCAGAGTTCTCATCAGAAACTAAATAGACCAGAAAGTAGTAGGCTGATATGCTCAAAGTGTGAATAGAAAAAAATTGTTGATCCAGAATCCTATATTGAGTGAACTATCTTTAAAAAGTGAAGGAGAGATTAAGGCATTCCCAGATGAGCAAAAGGTAAGGAGTCTGTTATCACTATACTCACCTTGTAAGAAATGCTCAAGGGAGTCCTGCAAAGTGAAATGAAAAGATACTAAAAAAAAATGTGAAGTTGGATGAATAAATAAAGATCTGAATAAAGGTAAATACATGGGCAATTATAAAAGCTAGTATTATTGTAACAATGGTATGTAACTCGACTTTTTGTTTTCTACATGATTTACAAGACTAATAACAGGGGCGCCTGGGTGGCGCAGTCGGTTAAGCGTCCGATTTCAGCCAGGTCACGATCTCGCGGTCCGGGAGTTCGAGCCCCGCGTCAGGCTCTGGGCTGATGGCTCAGAGCCTGGAGCCTGTTTCCGATTCTGTGTCTCCCTCTCTCTCTGCCCCTCCCCCGTTCATGCTCTGTCTCTCTCTGTCCCAAAAATAAATAAACGTTGAAAAAAAAAATTAAAAAAAAAAAAAAGACTAATACATTAAAAAAACAACTATGGGTTTAAAAGCTATCATTATTGTAACTATGGTTTGTAACTGCACATTTTGTTTTCTATATGAGACTAATGCATTTAAAAGATTTTTTGTTTATGTTTGGGTCACACAATGTATAAAGATGTAAGTTTGATACATCAACAACCAAAAGGAGTGGGGATCAAAACATAAAGGAGAAGAGTTCTTGTATGTTATTGAAATTAAGATGGTAGAAATTCAAATTAGAATGTTATAACTTTTGAGGTTAAGATGCACATAATAACCACAAAGAAAATATCTATAGAATATACACACAAGAAATTGAGAAAGAAACTTAAACATTTCATTGCAAATAATCAAGTGAACACAAAAGAAGGCAGTAATGCAGAAAAAGATGGACAAAAAGCTATAAGGTATACAAAAAACAAATAGCAAAATGACAGAGGTCTCTCCTTATAAATAATTATTTTAAATCTAAATGGCTTAAGCTTTACAAACAAAAGATAGAGATTGATGGAATGGAAAAAAAAATATTATCCAGCTACATACTATCTACAAAAGACTCACTTTAGCTCTAAAGATACAAATAGGTTGAAAATGAAAACATGAAAAAAAGATATTCCATTTAAATAGCAACCAAAAGAAGGGTGCCTGGGTGGCTCAGTTGGTTGAGCCTCCAACTTTGGCTCAGATCATGATCTCACAGTTTGTGGGTCTGAGCCCCCCATCGGGCTCTGTGCTGACAGCTCAGAGCCTGAAGCCTCCTTTGGATTTTGTGTCTCCCTCTCTCTCTGTCCCTCCCCCACTCACGCTTTGTCTCTCTCTCTCTTTCAAAAAAAAAATGAAACATTAAAAAACAAAATTTAAAAAAAATAAATAAATAGTAACCAAAAGAGAGAAGGGGTGCCTATACTAATATCAGACAAAATAAACTTTAAATCAAAAAAGTTACAAGAGAAAAATTACCCTATATATTAATAAAAGGTTCAAGTTAACAAGAACATATAACAATGGTAAACATGCACATATCAGGCCATTAAAGTATATGAAGCAAAAGTTAACAGAATTGAAGGGAGAAATAAGCAGCTCTACAATAATTCTGGAGACTTCAGCATCCCACTTTCAGGATTGGATAGAACAACCAGACAGAAGTAAGGAAATAGAGAATTTAACATAGTAAACCAACTGGATCTAACATATATATGCAGAACACTGTATCCAACAACACAGCACAAACATTCTTCTCAAGCACACATGAGACATTTTCCAGAACAGATTATAAAGTTAGGCCACAAATTAAGTGTCAAGAGATTTCAATAGATAGATATCATACAAAGTATCTTCTCTTGCCACAGTGGGATAAAGTTAGAAATCAATAAAAGAAGTAAAAATGGAAAATTCACAAATTTGTGGGAGTTAAACAACATACTCTTAAATAAGTAGTAAATCAAAGAAAAATCACAAGGGAAATTAGAAAATACTTTAGATGAATGAAAACAAAATGACAACACAGTAAAATGTATAGCACATGGTGAGAGCAGTGAGAAGGGGAAAATTTTAAGTTATAAACATATTAAAAAAAAAAGACTTCAAATCAACAACTTAACTTTAAAATTTAAGGAACAATGGCGCACCTGAGTGGCTCAGTCAATTAAGTGTCTGACTTTGGCTCAGGGCATGATCTCACAGTTTGTGGGTTTGAGCCCCGTGTCAGGCTCTGTGCTGACAGCTCAGAACCTGGAGCCTGTTTCAGATTCTGTGTCTCCCTCTCTCTTTCTGCTCTTCCCCCACTCATGCTCTGTCTCTCTCTCTCCTTCAAAAATAAATAAACATTAAATTTTTTTTAAACTTAAGGAACTAGAAAAACAAACTAAACCAAACGCTAACAGGAGGAAGAAAATAATAAAGATTAGAACACAGACAAATGAAGTAGAGAACAGAGAAACAATAGAAAAAAATTAATGAAATCACAAATTCTTTGAAAATATTAACAAAATTGGCAAACTGTTAGCTAGGGGGACTAAGAAACAAAGATGATTCAAGTTACAAAATCAGAAATGAAAATGGGGACATTACAACCAATTCTACAGAAATAAAAAGAATAAGAGAATATTATGAAAAATTGTATGCCAACAGATTGGATAACCTGGATGAAATGGAAACATTCCTAGAAACACAAACCCTACCAAAATTGAGTCACTAAGAAATAGAAAATCTAAATAGAACTACAACTAATAAGGAGATTAAATCAGTAATCAAAAATCTCTGAACAACAAAAAAATCTCTAGACAAAGAAAAGTCCTGGACCTGATGGCTTCACTGATGAGTTTTATCAAAAAGTTTTAAGCGCCAATCCTTCTCAAAGTGTTCCAAAAAATCGAAGAGGGAGAAACACTTTGCAATTAATCTGTGATGCCAGTATTATCCTGACACCAAAGCCAGACAAAGACACAAGGAAAGAAAACTGCAGACCAATATGTCATATGAACATGGAAGCAAAAATCCTCAACTAAACCCAACAGCATATTAAAAGGATTATAGGGGTGCCTGGCTGGCCCAGTCGATAGAGCATGCAACTCTTGATCTCAGGCTTATAAAACTGGGTGTAGAGATTACTTAAAATTAAAATATTTTTTATTTTTCAAAGTTTATTTATTTGGAGAGAAAGGGGGGGTGGAGAATGAGAGAGAACATGAATGGGGGAAGGGCAGAAAGAAAGGGAGAGAGAGAGAATCCCAAGCAGGCTCCATGCTGTCCGCACAGAGCCTGACATGGGATTTGATCTCACAAACCATGAGATGATGATCTGAGCTGAAACCAAGAGTCATATGCTTAACCAACTGAGCCACCCAGGTGACCCCAAAATAAGATCTTTAGATAGATAGATAAATGGATTATAAGCCATGACCAAGTGGGATTGATACATGGAATGCAGGGATAGTTCAGCATATGAAAATTGACCAATGTCATATACCATGAAGGGAAAAAAAAGATTAACATGATCATCTCAATGATACAGAAAAAGTATTTGACAAAATTTAACATTCTTTCATGATTAAAAAAAAAAAAAACACTAAAGAAATTAGGAATACAAGGCATCCAAACTGGAAAGGAAGAAGTAAAATTATCTCTGTTTGCTGATTATATTTAGAAATTCTAAAGATTACACAAAAAACTGTTAGAGCTAATAAATTAATTCAGTGAAGTAGCAGGACACAAAGTCAAAACCCAAAAATTAGTTACATTTCTATACACTAACAATGAAAAATCTGAAAAGGAAATTACAAAACAATTTCATTTACAATAGCATCAAAAATAATAATAAGACATGAAAGACTTGTACAATGAAAACTATAAGGCATTGTTGAAAAAAATTTAAGAAGACATGAATAAATGGAAACATCCCATGTTTATGAATTGAAAGACTTAATATTGTTCAGTGTCCTATAGATTCATTGCAACTCCTAAATCCCAATGACTTTTTTTGTAGAAATAGAAAAACCTATCCTAAAATTCATATGGAATTTCTAAGGGATCCCAAATAGCCAAAACAATTTTGGAAAAAAAAAAAAAAAAAGAAGAAGAAAAAAGAATAAAGCTCCCACAATCAAAACAGTGTGGTACTGCATAAAGACAGACATATAGACCAAAAGAATAGGGAGCCCAGAAATAAACCCTCACATATATAGTCAAATGGTTTTTGATAAGATTGCTAAGATGATTAATGGAGAAAAGGCAATCTTTTCAACAATAGTACTGAGAAAACTGGATATTCACATGCAAAAGAATGAAGGTGGACCCTAATTAAACACCATATACAAAAATTAACTCAAAATGGATCAAAGACTCAAATGTAAAATCAAAACCTACAAAAATATTAGACTATAACTGAGACAAAGTTTTACAACATTGCGTTTGGCAGTGATTTCTTGGATATGACACCAAAACCCCAGGCAACAAAATAATATAAAAATTGGACTTCATGAAAATTAAAACATTCTGTACATCAAAAGACTATATGAACTGAATTAAAAGGCCCATGAAACAGCAGAAAATATTTGCAAATAATATATCTGATAAGAGATTAATATACGGAATATATAGAGAACTTCAAAAACTCACCACCACCAACAAAAAACAAACAACCTGATTCAAAAATGAACAAAGGACTTGAAAAGACACTTCTTCACAAAAGATATACAAATGGCCAATAGATATGAAAACATGCTCAATATCACTGGTGATTAGGGGAATCCAAATCAAAACTACAATGAAATACTAGCCATTAGGATGATTATTAGAAAAAAACGAACAGAAAAGACAAGTGTTGGTGAGGATATGGAGAAATGGGAACTCTTGTGCATTGTTGGTGGGAATGTAGAAAGGTGTACTCTCTATGGAAAACATTATAGCCATTCCTCAAAAACTTAAAAATCTAATTACCATGTGGTCCAACAATTCCATTTCTGCATATATACCCAAAATGTATCTTAAAGAGATACATGAATATATTTACAAGTAGAACCCACCTATTAATACTTTAAACAGAATCCAAATAAACAGGTAAAAAACAGAAAGCTGATCTGATTGAAGACTGTGGCCAAAGCCCCAGATACCCAGATTCCTGCTACCTGCCTAAAGAAGTAATTAAACTCTCCCCCACCAACCAACTTTATTAAGGTATTGATTGAAGACAAAACTGAAAGTCTTCTATGGAATATTTGAAGCGTACTGTTTTGAGGGCATCATCCTTCTCTCACATCCTTCATCCTTTATGAAGAAGCCTCAGATTCATTCACATTCTGACCCAAATTACTTTCTCTAGTCCATTTTTCATTCTACTACAAACTTATGCCAATATTCATTTATAGGCATCCAAGACTTCAGAGGATCTGTAAATACCCTGAAATTGGATCAAAGTATAAATATGTACACGTGTGTAATTTTTATAGGAACAAGGACTATTAGCTTTCATTGAATTCTGAAAGTAGTCTATTACCCCAAAAAGGTTGATGCCTGTTTCTGGCTCATCATATCATGGCTTTAATTCACACCTCAATTAATACTCAGGACCAATTTCCCTTGTTTTTTCCTTTGCTTTCCTCCTTGATCATTATTGTTTCTTCTGTAAAGACCTCATTCAGTCTAGCTCAGTCTCTGGAACTTTATATCTCAATGCAGATGGTGACCCTCTTACTACAGCCTCTGGAGCTAAACCCAAATGTGACCCATGCTGTCTTTGTTTTGTGTAATGAGTTTCATAGTATAACACAGTTCATAACTTAAATGTGTTCACGTATGTGTATATGTCAGTAAAATACATATATAATTTAAACCCTCATGGCTCTGTTGCTTCTATCTTCTAGGGTAAGGGTATGTATATGGAGACCTTCAACAATATTTATGGATGGCCTGTGAATAGATGGATAGACACTGTTGGCTTACTCTTATCTTTTATTCATTTCTTTAATATTGCATTAAAATGTTGATAAGGGCACCTGGGTGGCTCAGTCAGTAAGCTTCTGACTCTCGATTTTGGCTCAGGTCATGATCTCACAGTTCATGAGATTGAGCCCCGCATCAGGCTCTGCACTGGCAGCATAAAGCTTGCTTGGGATTCTCTCTCTCTCTTTCTGTGTCCCTCCCCTGCTCATACTCTCTCAAAAATAAATAACTTGGGGCACCTGGGTGGCTCAGTCGGTTGAGCGTCCAACTTCGGCTCAGGCCATGATCTCGCAGTACGTGAGTTCAAGCCCCGCATGGGGCTCTGTGCTGACAGCTCAGAGCCTGGAGCCTGCTTCCGATTCTGTGTCTCCCTCCCTCTGCCCTTTCCCCATTTGTGCTCTGTCTCTGTCTCTCAAAAATGAATAAACGTTAAAAAAAAATTTTTTTAAACACGAATTTAAAAAATAACTTAAAAAAACAGTCATACAAAACTTAACCAAATAATACTCTCCAATATCCTAGAATATAACCAATGACTGATTTTTAATGGGTGATCAGCAGTAATTTAGTGAATAAGTAATTTAGTGAGTAACTCTTATTCATAGTGGGTTTAGTTGTTATATCAGATTGTCATTATAGTTAGATGATAAAATGCATTGATCTTTCATGTAGCTGAATACATACAATGAGTTGTATTATAGTGGGGCTTTACACATCCATTGTGATTACAAATAGATTGCCTATAATTAAACTCTTTACTGTCATCTTATTTCATATAGTTTTCCTGTCAGGGGGTAGATGAAAAAAAGGCTGCTTCTACCCTGAATCTTAGAGAACACAAGTAGAGAATATAAAAATAAACAATTTATATACATTTTCATGTTATTTTGTCTGTCCTTATAAGAACAGTTACATGTTTCATTTTGTTTGGGATACAAAATTTAAATTTCTCTTACATTAATTTCATGCAACAATATTATCCTTTGTGTTGAATTTGGTAATTGGTTCTATATACTGCTAGTTTCTCAAACATGTATTCAGACTTTTATGTTTAAATCAGTGTATTCTACATTCGAATACTTTTTCAACTTTTAAGAATTTTCTTCTAATTATTTCACTATGGTGATAAATCTAAACACTGATGTCGGAAGCACTAGCCATTATTTTAGGCTTACTAGATCACTTACAGCCTGGCACCAATGTTTATGAGCAAAATCAAGTTTCAAGTTCTTACACATGAGTCTACACACATATACAGAGACTTTCATGACCAGCATTTTCACAAATGTGTGTAGCTGAAGGTGAGTCCTGTGGGAGCATGGAATAAGCAAAGCAAATCCGTCTAGGTACTAGAAAAATAAGTCAAGTTCATATGCTGCTGATGGGGAGAAGTGCCATCTTGTTTTTGAAAGAACAAAGTCAAAGAAAGAACAAAGATGGCATTTGATAACTAGACTGTTTTTCTTCAGCTAATTAATTATAACCCAGATAATCTATATTCTTACTAAAATTTTATTAAAACTATGCTTCTTGCTAGTAACTACTTAGCAAGACTAATTAGTGCATAATAATACAATTGATTTTTATACTCTGCCCATCATTAAATTTCGGACACATCTTGGCATCTAGACTGGCATTTCTCTCTCTCTCTCTCTCTCTCTCCCTCCCTCTGCCCCTCACCCCTGCTCGTGCTCTCTAAAACAAACAAACAAACAAACAAACAAACAAACAAATAAGTGTGTGTGTGTATTTTTTTTCCACTATGAAAATGCTTTAATGGTGGCATCTGTACAGCATGTGATGTCAAGACAGGAAAAAGCAAGCGCACAATAAATAAATAAAGTTTAAAAATAAAATAAAGTAGGGTTTCCTGGGTGGCTCAGTTAGTTAAGCATCTGACTCTTGGTTTCAGCTCAGGTCATCTCACGGTTTTTAAGTTTGAGCCCTGTGTCAGTCTCCATACTTTCAGTATGGAGCCTGCTTGGGATTCTTTCTCTCCCTCTCTCTCTGCCCCTCTCTGGCTAGCTCTCTATCTCTCTCTCAAAATAAATAAACTTTTTTTTATAAAAAGTTACTTTTGATGATTATGATCTAAGATAGTAATTACTACTATCTAAAAAATCTAATATTTCAAAGTATATGAAATACTATATTAACTACATTGGATCATTTCTACTTAGATAACCTCATAAGTTACTGCTATAATTAGGACAGCCTTTAGCTATAAAATTAAAACATAAGAAACAGAATATAATAATTAATGAGGATACTTAAAATGCAAGGAATTTTCAACTCACAAAATAGCTGTTTTCTAAATGGCTGTGAGGGTTTTTTTTTTTGTTTTTTTTTTTTTTACTTTCAAACAAAATTGAACAATGCTATAAAATGACATTATTATTTTCGTAGGCCAACCACAAAAACATTTCATTGAAAATGTGTGGTTTGTTTTCTCTACTTCCTTTATTCCTCTTTATTTTTTGTTTTGTTTGTTTGGTTTCAAAAGGGGTTTAATATAATTATTTTTCTTGTCAAATAAGATTAAGGTCATTCTTTTCTACTCACACAAGGAATGCGAAAGAGTTCCTGAAGTAAATTAAAAACAGTTGGAAGGAAAAGCAAACTACATTTCAGAAGATGTTCAGAACTTCCCACAAAGAAAAGCTCAGGCCCAGATGACTTCACAGATGAATTCTATCAAGTATTTAAAGAAGAATGATATACCAATTGTTCATAAACTCTTCCAAAAAAATAAAATGAGAAAAACACTCCTATTTATTCTATGAAGGCAGTACCAGTCTTATACCAAAACCAAACAAAGATACCACAAGAAACTACAGACCAAGACTTCTTAGGGATATATTTTCAAAAACGTAAAAAAAGGCAACAAATAAACAAAATAACAAACTGGATCCAGCAACACACAAAAAGAATTATATACCATGATCAAGTGGAATGTATCCCAGCAATGCAAGGTTGGCTTAACATCCAAAAATCAATTAGAGTAATACCCCATATCAATAGGATAAAGTACAGAAACCACATAATCATTTCAATAGATGCAGATAAAAGCTTTATAGAATCCAACATTCCTTGAGACAGAAATACTTTAAAAACCAAGAACAGATGGAAACCTCCTGAACTTGATATTAGACTTGTATGAAAAACTACAGCTAATATTAGAGTTAATGATGAAAGGCTGAATGTTTTCCCCCTAAAATCAAAAGACAAGGATAGGCGCCTGGCTGCCTCAGTTGGTACAGCATGTGACTCTTGATCTCAGGGTTGTGAGTTCAAGCCCCACATTGGGTGTGGAGCCTACTTAATTAAAACAATTTTTTTCTAAATGAAGAAGACAAGGATGTTTGTTCTCACCATTCCTATTCAATATTGTACTAGAGGTTCTAGTCAGGGCAAATAGGCAAGAAAAAAATTTAAATCACCCAGACTGGAAAGAAAGAAGTAAAATTATCTCTAGTCACAGATACGATCTTATATATAGAAAATCTTAAGGAATGTATTAAAAAACTATTAAACTAGTTTAGCAAACTTTCAGGGTATGAGAACAATATACAACAATCAATAGCATTTCTACATATTAGCAATGTACAATCTGAAAATTAACAAAATTCCTTTTACAATATCATCAAAAAGAATAAAATACTTAGGAATGTATTTAACAAAAGCAACTATGAAACATTGTTGAAAGAAATTAAAGAAGACCTAAGTATATGGAAAGGCATCACATGTTCATGAACCAGAAGATACAGTATTGTTAAAATGGCAATGCTTCCCAAATTGCTCTGCAGATTCAGTACAAACCCTATCAAAAATCTTGCCTGCCTTTTTTGCAGAAATAGGCAAACCGATTCTAAAATTCATATAAAAATTCAAGACTCCCAGGATGGCCATATCAATCTCAAAAAAAAAAAAAAAATGGAGGACTCAATTTCCTGATTTCAAAATCTGCCATAAAGCTGTAGTCATCAAGGCTGTGTGGTATTGGAATGAGGATAAACATAGAGATCAACGGAACTGAATTGAGCCTTCAAATATAAACTCTTATATTATATTTATGGCCAATTGATTTTTGTCAAGTAATTCCATGAAGAAAGACAAGTATTGTAAACAAATGTTGGACAACTGGATATCTATATGCAAAAGAATCAGGTTGGACCCTACATCATACCATATACAAAATTTAACTCAAAATAAAGGCCTCGACATAAAAGCTAAAATCCACAAAATTCCTATTAGAAAACATAGGTATAAAAAAAAGAAAAGAAAAGAAAAGAAAAAAGGAAAAAGAAAAAAAGAAAACAGGTATAAATCTTTATCATCTTGAGTTAGGAAGTGGTTTTTGAGATGACAACAAAAGCACAAGCAACCAAATAAAAAAGAAATAAATTGGATTTCATCAAAATTTAAAGATTTTGTTTTTCAAAAAAAAATTTTTTTTTCAACGTTTATTTATTTTTGGGACAGAGAGAGACAGAGCATGAACGGGGGAGGGGCAGAGAGAGAGGGAGTCACAGAATCGGAAACAGGCTCCAGGCTCTGAGCCATCAGCCCAGAGCCCGACGAGGGGCTCGAACTCACGGACCGCGAGATCGTGACCTGGCTGAAGTCGGACGCTTAACCGACTGCGCCACCCAGGCGCCCCTAAGATTTTGTTTTTCAAAGGATTTCATCAAGATGGTGAAAAGACGGGCTGCCTGGGTGGCTCAGTAGGTTAAACGCCGACTTCAGCTCAGGTCATGATATAACGGTTCCTGAGTTCTAGCCCCACATCAGGCTCTGTGCTGACAACTCAGAGCCTGGAGCCTGCTTCAGACTCTGGGTCTCCCTCTCTCTCTGCCCCTCCCCTGCATGTGCTCTATCTCTGTCTCTCAAAAATAAATAAACGTTAAAAAAAAAAAAAGATGGTGAAAAGACAATCCACAGAATGGGAGAAGATATTCTCAAATTATATATCTGACATGAAATCTGTACCCAGACTATATAAAGAACTCTTACAACTCAGTAATAAAAAGACAAATCCAATTTAAAAATGGACAAAGAATCAGAACAGACCTTTCTCTCCCAAGAAGGTATACAATGACCAGTAAACACATGTAAAGATGCTCAACCTATTAGCCATCAAAGAAATGCAAATCAAAGCCACAATGATTTCACACCCACTAGAATGGCTATAGTAAAAAAAAGACCCACAATAGCAAGAATGGGTGAGGAAGTAGAGAAACTGAAATTCATAAAATGCCTGAATTATGTACTCTGTGCTGAATGATGTACCTTATTTGCAGTGACAAAAATGTGTTTGAACATAAACCTTTTTTACATGCAATCAATAATTATTATAGTTACAATTAAAGTTTATATAAGTCATTATTTTAATTAAACATTTAAAAATAAAAGATAAAATAATCAGATAATAAATTTCAGTTAATAAAGTAGGAAATATCCTTCAGAAAAATAAAGATTGAGCTTGTAAAAATGCTTACAACATATTGAAGTAAAAAAAACCCTATACTACAAAAAAAAAAAAAAAACACCTATACTACAAAACAGCAATAATGGCTCATATTTCCTGCATAACTGCTATGGGGCAGATATTTTTTATGTACATAGAATTTCATTTAATCCTACCCATGAACAACCTGTGAGGAAAGTACTACCATCATCATCTTCCCTATTTAACACATAAAGAAACTGAGGCTCAGAAATTTGCTCAGTTCACATAATAAATAAATATGTGGAGTTAGACTTAAACTCAAGTCTCTCTAATTCCAAGGTCTATGTACTCAATCATGCTACGTAGCTATCAAAGTTATAAATCCCACAATTAAAATAAAGATATATATATCAAAATGGCAGTGGTGGTGAATTATGGCATTGATTTCTTTGTGATTTTCTGTGTGTCCAGAACTCCCTACATTGAGCATGTACTACTTTTTTAATAGAAAAAATACACAAATGCATCCCTAAGACCTTCTTCAATAAGTAGACAAAGAAAAAAATATAAATGTTTAAAGTTTTTTCAACATTTAAGCTTTACCGTAGAATAATACCATTATGCGTTGACTGAACATGAACGTATCCCACACAAAAAAGTCTGTGTGCAAATTCAGTTCTAGTTAATAACACCCCCAAATTATGGTTAACTTCCATCTTGTAAAAAAGCTCTTTATTACTTAACGACTTCTTTATGTCCTCATCGGTCATGAACAAGAATAATTCCAATTAGAACTACAGTACAGTGTACTGAATCCATTTTCCTGTTTCTATAATGGGAGGTCTGAAGCTTCCACTTTGCTTTAAATTTTATTATTGCCAGTAACGATAACAAACTGCAGATCCTCCAAGTTAACATCAAGCTTGTTCTTAAATATATTGATTTCATTATGTCTATCCTCAAATTGTTAAAAAATGTATAAAGAGACAAAGCAGCATATATTTTAAATATATTGGATAAAATTCACTGTTTCCCTGAAAGTTAAATTCCCCAAGGGAACTAGTTAATTTCAAATCTTCTAACACCTTTTCAAATAAATTCTCATTACTGCATAGGGATTGCTTCAAACACAGAAAAGCCTTTTTACTTTCCCTTGACAAGATCATGCTGCTGCATGCATAAAATTCATGATTAACAAGGTAAATGAGCTCAATATTCTAACATATTAACTCCAATTTTATCAATTACATTTCTCATCTTCTATTACAAATCTACTTTAATTGCCAAGATTTGGGCCATTCTAATTCTTTTTAAATGATCCCTGAGGTTAATTTTCATTGCTAAGAAATGATTTACACCGACAGTAGTACCCACTATTCAGTAAGAAAAACATACAGCTAATTATAATTTATTTTGTTATATGGTCATATAATAAACACTAAAAAACTTGGCTTGGACTTTATGTTGTTCAAAAATCCCCTTGATAACTGTTTAAACCAAGATTGGGAAATCTAAGTCACTTACATGTCACTTTCTCAGGTAAAGCCTATCCTGTCCCCAGAGTTTAAAATTGCAACCACTCCCTCCCTCCCCCACCCCCAATACATGTGCTCTTCTTACCCTGGTCCAGATACTCTATATTTTCTTTCTCCTGCTTTACTTTTCTCCTTAGCACTTATCACCTTCTAACATAACATAGGATTAATTTGTCTTCTTTGAGTTCTTGTGAAGTGCTTTCTGTTTTGCTGCCAACTGACCCCCCAGTACCTAGAATAGTGCCTGCGACACAGAAGGCGCTGTTAAGTGAATAATTTTACCACTAGGTTTATGGTGGGAGCTGTTGCTCTTGTCTGAGCTTATCTGGTGACTTATACATGTCCAGAATGCAATGTTTAATTTTCTAACTAGAGTAAATCTTCATTTTTCACCCTGTTTAGAGCAGGAAAACATTTTCTCCAGGAGCCTCAACCAATGCCTTCACAGTTGAAGAGAGGCTTATATCCCTAGGACAGTGGCTCAGAACCTGAAAATACAGAACTCAGAAAATTCATAGGTATGGAATTTTGCAAGGAAAGAGGGCAGGGCTTGTTTTTCCTTTTTTATATTCTTTGGGTCTCAAATAACTCTTCTTAGTTATTAATCATATCACTATTTTTCCTTAATGTGCTTACTATACATACTTTCCATGTACTATCTTAAAAATATTTTTTTAATGTTTATTTATTCTTGAGAGAGAGAGAGAGACAGAGAGAGAATGTGAGCAGGGGAGGAGCAGAGGTCGGGGGTTGGGGGAAGACACAGAATCCGAAGCAGGCTCCAGGCTCCCAGCTGTCAGCACAGAGCCCGATGCAGGGCTCAAACTCAGGAACCTTAAGATCACGACCTGAGCCGAAGTCCTACGCTTAACTCACTGAGTCACCCAGGTGCCCCATGTATTATCTTTTCAAATCTTCACAACAAAAGTCTAATAGGTAGATGCTATTAACAACCCCACTTTTAAATTTGAGTAATTTTCCCAAACATCTGGTAGATGGTAGAGGTCTCTGGCATTTAAAGTTTGCACTCTTAAACACTATGCAATGGTGCTCCCCCATTCATCATGACATATTACATGCTCATGATGAATTCTACAAATTCATAGATCTCAACATCACTATTATTACCTAACTAACCCTGTTCATTTTATATTAAGCAGACACCAAATATAAAAGAGAGAATTTCTGTAGGTTTTTCTAGTAAAAAGTTATAGCAAAAAGTTCTAGCAATTTGAAATTAACAATATATTTTGATGGACAAGTCACACAGAAAAAAGCTTAAGCTACAAAGTAGCTAAGCCAATAATCAAATGGGAAAATAATAAAACAAAAAATCCAAAGAGTCATAGTTTATCATTTAAAAAACTGCAAAAAGTTGTTACTTTACCAGAAGTTCTTCCTAATTGAAATGGTCATTTATTATGGAATTTTGCAAATGTGGTAAAAAAAATATATTACTTTGTAAAAAAAAATCTTTTTACTTATCCCTCTCAAAAGGCCTAACTCTGACAATTTGAAAAGCAACAAATTAAATAGTAAAGCTAAACAACTTTCTGAAAATTATAGGAAAAGAAAAATATATTATGAAGCTTTTTAATTATACTTCTTGCCTGAACCTGAAATGAGATATGTGATGCCCATACATGATCTCATATGCACATCACCCCTACTGCCTTAGGATTTAGCACTTCCAAATGATGCTTATTTTAAACACCCCAAACACCAAGATAAGATTTTAAAGTGAATTTTTTTAAGTTTATTCATTTTGAGAGAGAGAGAGAGCAAGCGGGAGGTGCAGAGAGAAAGGGAGACAGAATCCTAAGCAGGTTCCGCATTGTCAGGGCAGAGCCTGATGTGGGGCTCAAACTCATGAACCGTGAGATCATGACCTGAACCCAAACCAAGAGTCGGACTCTTAACCAGCTAAGCCACCCAGGTGCCCCCAACATAAAATTTAAAAAATTATTCTTACTACATGTATCCTACAAGTACTTTTAGGCTCAACATCTGTTTTCTTATCAGAAATTAATATGATTAAAGTGAGAATTCATTAGTTTAGTACGCTTGAAAAGGATATTAATAACAATTCAAATTACAAACTTAAATCTGCTTGGTAAATCCCATTAATAGCAAGCAGGATTAAGATATCTCTGATTTGCTACAACTTTTCAAGTTCTTAACATGTTTGACACATTCAAAAGTCACAGCTGTTGTTTTAAGATAAATATAGTAACTACACAGCTAAATCTTTCCAAACATGAAGAAGTATCATCCCCTCTAAGAATAAACAATTTCCAAAACTGGATGGCCCATAAGCAGAGATTTAAAATTTCATACACTTAAAATTGGGGGTTTGTTTTTAACCCCATCATTTATACAAACTGATAGCACTGATGGAAAGCAACAAAATGTGTGCATTATTGAAGCCTTTATTTTCTAACACACACAAAAAAATCATATACAACTTGGTCAACTGACAGACATCAATAATTCTACTCACTGGAAAATGGTTAATAACCCTAGATGTTTTTAAACAAATGTTTATGTCGATTACTGCCTTCTATGTGATGTCACTGCAAATAAGCTACTATTACTGTACTGAGTGAGCTCTTGTTATACCTTAAATGACATCAAATATATTGGAACTACATTTTAATGGCTCTCTTTCAAACGGCCCCACATGGTTGAGATTTTTGAGTTCTATCTGCATTTTATAGTATTTTTGTATCATCAAATGTTTTCAGGATATCAGATCTAATTTCTTATTCTGAGATGGCCCCAACTTTACCACCACCTGCTACTGCTGAAATATTTGTGGTAGGTAAACCATTAAAATAGCCTTATTGGAATTTTGTACAAAAAATGCAAATCGCCTCATTAAGAGAGCCTTTAAAATAGGGACGTGGGTGTACAGAACATGTATCATCGCCTTTAGCAAATCAGAACTCTTCTTAGAGACTTTAGTCATGCTCCAAACAAAGTGCATAAGGAAATGACTCCTGAATGAGTAAACTGTGTTTGTATTTCTGACTTCTTTTTGGAGTGAAAGAACATCTAGAACAAGATCTGGAACACAATAGATCCTCAATTAACATACATACAGATTGCCTGCACGTGTGTGTGTGTGTGTGTGTGTGTGTGTGTGTGTGTGTGTATGTGTTTAACATAAACACAAAAAGGGCCTGAAAAATGCACATCAAACTGTTAACTCTGTTTATGAAGCAGAGTGTGAAGGGGATTAGGAATAAAAAGGACTGTTGCTTTTTCTTCGCTTTATGTGCATTTTTTAGGTCATGCTTGAATTATCTATACGTATAATTTATATCCCAGTTTGCATATCCAAGAAGACAATTCAAGCACTACAGATCATTTCCACACTACGTCCTTGGGAAGACTGTCCTCACCGTGTACGTGCCAGTCACACTTGACAAAGTTCTCTCTTCTTGCCACAAGAAATGCTCACATGGAGCAGCCCCTACGTGTGAAAGCTGCACAGCATATTAACCAATGCTTTTCCCTCCCTCGTGTCTCAGTTAGGTAGCAGCTTGAGTACAATGGTAGATTTTTTACTTTCCTGCTTACAGTTGTTCACCTTTTCCTTCATGACATATGACTTAAGTGGATCCTAACACATATAGTACCAGTGGATTTAATGATCCAGACTTTAGAATCTTTGTGATGGGCTGGCTACATTCCTGGACCTCACCAGTGACTTTATTTTTCCCTTTAAGATTGTGTTCCAAAGGAGAAACTGTCCGAAAACTTCAATCTGGGATCATCTAAGACTATGGCCATATAGGTCAATGGCATTCTTCTATAGACCTCTGGCTACTTCCTTTTTAAGAGATAGTTCATAACACATGTTCTGGCTGTCTTCCAAGCAGCAGAAAGTTTGACTTCTTGGAATCAGTTTTCACTTCTCTATTCCACGCATCACTATGTTGCACATGTAGAATTGTGGCTTTGTGACAAGAATTAACTGGTGTGAAAGTAACATATATAACTTCTGGTGTCCTTATGACTATCTGAAGAACTTAGGATGCTGAGCATTGCTGAATTGGCTAAGTGTCCCCACCCTACCCCTAAATTATAACAAAGTCTCTTGTCAACATTTCCTATTTAAAATGTTAAATGTAGCTAAAGACGTGACCAAAACTGAGCCTATTTTCGTTCAATCATGCTTTATGCTGCTTTTAATATATAAATTATGAATGAATTCAATTTTCATGTAAGTGCCTTTAAAAATCTTCATGAATTTCTCTGGGTAGCCAACTTGGCAACTGCCAAGGACGAACTATTAAAACACTACAAGCTGAGGCACCTGGGTAGTTCAGTCGGTTAAGCGCCTGACTCTTGATTTCAGCACAAGTCATCTCACGCATGGTTCCTGGGATCAAGCCCTGCACTGATAGCACAGAGCCTGCTTGGAATTCTCTCTCTCTTCCTCTCTCTCCGCCCCTCCCCCACCCACACTCTGTGTCTCTCAAAAAAAGTAAATAAATTTACAAAAAAATAAAACACTACAAGCTAATGTTACTCACCATAAATACTTACTAGGAAAGAAGTGACTGGAAGCCAGGAGTCCTGGATGCTAGTTCTAATACTTCTACTGAATTTTAGGTGGTATTTCACCTCAATTTCTTCATCTCCAAGATGTGTTTTTAGCTAGATGTCCTATAAATCCCTTTTGGCCCTAACATTCCATTTAACATGTTAAATACTCTGCCAAATAGAAGCCAGCAATATGTCTAGTATTTTTTTTTTTTTTGCAGAATCCAGAGTATACCATAAATAGCATCTCATTAATATTCACAGTATTTGTAAGAAAATAAAAAGGTATTATCTTTATATGCAATTATTTGAGTCATGAACTGGGACAGTAATGTCACCAAACTGTAGTATAATGAGAACAACGGTTCTAATTTCTTGACTGTAGTATTCTATTCACTGTACCATCTTTGTTGTTTTGTTATACTTAGAAAGCAGTATATTTTAACCCTTCTCACCCCCAATCAGCCAATCTGCTCTCTAATGTACTCAAAACTACCCTGCTCAATTTCTTACTGAAGTGTTCACAGCATTCTCTTTCCCCTTCAGCTCTTTCATTTGAATAATTTCACCAATTATACTTTCTCAGCTGTTTCCTATGGACATACTTTTAGAGTTCAGGTACAGTATCTGTCTCGTTTTCTACATAATATCTATAAATTTTCTAATAAATTTCACCCACATACAGAAATATGTCACTACCTTCTCTACATTCACCAGTATCCGCTTAGAATTTTTACCTTTACACAGACCCAATAAATCTAAGTATCAAATGGTTGACAAGGACACCAGAGATTCTTTGTACTATTTGCTTCAAAGATTTGGGAGCTTCCTCTCTCTGTGGCCTTTCTCACATTCCCTTCTAGAACTCCAAACTCTTGGTCCTTGAAATCAATTCATGAAATTGGTTTTCCATGCTTTCCAAAGATTTGGCTTGAATGCCCTTCTGCATCAGTCCTGGCTTACCTGAGCAAACTATCTTGCTCTGGCTGTGGTCTCCAAAACCTAAGCTCTCTCACTCACCTGTCTGACCACAATCTCAGCCAAGTCCATTTCCTCTCACCTCCCTACACAAGTTTTCAGACTTGTCCCTAAAACTAGCAGACACAGAGACACTGTTAATTCAACATGTGCACGTGAGAGGCACACTGGGCTCCCTGGATACAGGAAAGAGAGTGCAGGAGACAAATTCTAATCAATTCCAGCGAATAGCAGAGGTGAGGGAGGTGCTATTCACCTAATACTGGGCATTCTGATCTCATATTCTCTCTGGGACACCACCCATCCCAGGAAAGAATTAGGAGAAAACTGGAGAACCACACAACTTCCTTACGTGAATAAAAACTGCAGGTCCATGACTCTCAGACCTCAAAGAGCTAAAATAATGTGGCCAACACGGTTTGCTAAAATACTCAAACTCTTCTGTACCATTTAGTATATAGTTACCCTGGGACCCTTCCAATGTGCAGCCCAGCCCCTTCTCTAGGACCCCCACTGGCCCCCCAACCAGCAGGTTAGTGACTGGCACCACAAACGGCCCACAGTTTTCCGTTCTAGCACAGTAACCAGCCTCAATTATGACCAGTTGGTGCCCATGAAATCAACCCCCAGAAATCTTGTCTCCTGGACACAGCTATTGGCTCCCTTCAAGAGTGGACTCCCAAGGGCAAGCCTGTGCTTTACCTGCCTTTCCTACTCATTCCTGGGGAAACTCAAGTGAGCCTTGACCCAGAACAGACCTGGCATTAGCCGCCAGAGAAATCAGCCACCCAGACCCTGTTCCTCTGTGTCCCCTCTGCTAGAGCTGGCCTGGAAGACAGTGGGAGATGAGATGAGATACCAGCAGCAGTAGCACTGGCACCCCAGTAGGCAAAGGTCTGGTGCTCTTTTGGTCCTCTGACCAAAAGGCTGTTACTACTCACCACTGATTCCCTCAGGATTTTTTCTGAGATAGAGAGATGTGCAAGGTGGCCAACTGGCTGACCACACCGACGATTAAATAATTTGAATATTACCTCTGCAAAAACATATATGCAATCACACCACCTCTGGGTTTTGACCACCCTTCGGACATACCAGATACACACCCCTGGCAAGGAAGATAAAGATACTCATCGACTGTGCCAAGGGGCAGGTCAGTTAGCTGACATGCCACCAAATCCCAAATTCTGACTGCATATTCAAGAGCCATCTTGCAATGACTCCCTCACTCAGAGTGTATGTCTATCAATAAGAACTCTTGAATCTATCAGCTTCCTTAAGAATATGGGTTCTGACCCGATAACACCTTCTCACTATTCTTGCCCAAGACTTGATCGGACAGCCCAAGTTAGGATGGGTAGGGTTAGGGAGGGGTGTGGTGAGGAGTCCATACCAATGGAAGTATACTTGTGCTTATCACAGACAAAAAGGCCCTTTTTAAACAAACCAAAAAAAAGTTTGACTAAATAACATACTTGGTGACCCTGTCAGATGGGTATATTTACTTCCAGGGGGCAGCTCGGGTCCTCTCAAATAGAGACAGAGAAACATAACATGGGTTCAGGAGGACTCCATCTTCTTCCGATAAATGCTGATATTTTTATTAGGGGAACAAAAACAGAAAAACAAGGAACAGTGGCTTTCCTAGGACAAGGGTAGCCTTCATGCACTAACTATGCAGAACAGTGAATCATTCCACTCATCTTTAATTGTAGTCAATTCAGAAAGGCCTCCTTGCTCCTCCTAAAAGTTTTTAGTTTTTTATAACCTATATATCAGACATCTAAAACAACCCAGGTGGGTTTTTTTTTTTTTTTTTTTTGCGACAACAATGGAAAACAGGCGACAACAATGTCACTCTACCATGTTCCACCCAAATCCTTTGTAACCATCTGGTCACCATGGAAACTAAAGCATATAATCAAATTTTACCTACCAAGAGATGGTTAAACATAAGCTATGCTTGACCAAGTTCAGGACAACCCTGGAGGGCTCCCCAACAGCAGAATGCTGGTGAAGAAATGGAAGAGACCACGCTATCAGAATGGCCACTATACTTATCAGTAGAGTAAGCTCCACCCCGAGTTTTAGACCTCTGTCAAACCACTGCCTTGGGAGGCTGCCTCAGGCCACCCCACCTATTCAACAAACACAACAAAAGGTTTGGTGGCTTTCCGACTAACTGACAAGATGTCTACAGATGTTTCTTTCTATTACTTCTCTGTCAAGTATACTCCATTCCAAACACTGCTACTCAAAAGTATCATCCACACTGATGCCAGTCCATGAGCAGTCTGCTACTAGCCCACAAAAGGATAAATACAGAAATTGGCAGTAAGTTTTAAAAACTTGTATAGCAATCTGGATTTTTATATCTGTTGAAGTTAAAAAAATATTTTACTTAACATTTTTTTCTAGTAATTGACTTTACTAAGGTATCAGACTGTGATAGATTAGAAATTTTTAAAAACTAATTTTTCACCATAGTTTGAAAGGTGCCTATCTAAAACAAATGCAACTATGACACATTTCTGCTGAAATCTCTTTGGTGATAACCATTATCTGCAAGACAAAGTCTTAGCTCATTAACACTGTGTCAGGCTCTCCTAGATTTGACCCCTTGATCTGACTATTTCTCTAGAGCAGAACTTCCCAATCTGTGTGCTTGGCAATGCCTCAAATGGGTAAAAGATGAGACCACTGAATGGAGCCTGTGGCAGGTGTAGCTCCCAAGCCCTAGGACCAGGAGCCTTGGGAAGAGTAGGCTGGTCCATTTACTCCAGCAAATCCTGCAAATTTTGTTTTCTGTGTCATGAGGAAAAGACTGAGAACTGATGCCTGGAGTTATCTTCCACTACTCTATACCTCCATCAAACCACTGCCAAATGTTGTTCCAACAACAACAAAAAACCTGCTTTCCCACCCATACCCAAATTTGTATTTCTAGCCCAGACCTCTCCCCTAAGCACACGACATATTCTTCATCTCCATTCAGATGCATTCCAGAGGCAGCACCTCAAATTTAACATGTCGAGAATGGAATATCTGTTTTCCTTTCCAAATGTGCTCCTCCTCCAATACATCATTTCCCAGTAAACTGCAACTTTTTCTCTCTCATATCCATGATTTGATCTACTCAGCAAATCCTGACAACTCAGCTTCAACAATCCTCACCACCATCTCTACCCCCTGGTTGAAGTCACAATCATCTCTCACTTGCATTATGGCAAGAGCCCTGCTTCCACTCTTGCCTAAAACTGATTCTCAAGACAGCAGCCAGAAATGACTTGTGTAACTCAAAACGTAAGTTCTGAGCATACTCAGAACTCTCAGTTTCAAGCAGAGTAAAGGCCTATGTTCCTTCAATAATTTCCAAGGCTCATGTTACCTGGTTGCTTCTTCCTCTTGGACTCTCTTCTATTTTGCTCTATGATCACTTGGCTCCAAGCAAATGGATCTCCTGGAGTCCTTAACTACACCAAGCACAGTCCCACCTCATCTGGGCCCTCACTTGTAGGATCCAGTCTGAATTGCTCTTCCCTCTCTGCTGTCTTTGCTAATTCACTCTCTTCAAGTCTTTCCTCAAATGTTACCTCTTCAATTAGGCCTTCACTGATGACTCCAGGTAAAGTAGCACCCATTCCCCTACACCACACTTCCCTGTCCCATTTATGCTGCTTCAACTTTTCCCATAGCACTTATCATCTGACCTATTTGGCACTTATTTATTGGTATAGAATCTGCTTCCCTACACTGACTCCAAAAGGGCAGAGGGTTTGTCTATTTTGTTCACTGCTGTATCACCTAAAACAATGCCTGGCACATAGTAGGCACTCACGAAATACTGAGTAAATATGCACATGAATAAATGCATTACTGTTTGCTGCTTCTGAGTCTGCACTGAGTCACTCAGTGGCTATTGCCTTACAAGCCTTTTCCTATACTCTTTTCCTTGCTAAATCCCACTTTTAGACGAGGCTTAGCCATCAACTCCTCCAGAAAGACTTCCCTGAACCTATTCTTCCACATTTCACTCAATGACAACCAACTCATTAACTGAACAGTAGAGAAGTAACTCCACTGCTACATGTTGATGCACAAACACCTTACTGTCTCTTCTCACTACTGGCTCATATTTCCCAACCACATTCCTCCAATAAGAAACCACCACTCCATCCCCAGTAGCTTCTGTTTCCACCTATTTCCCTACTGCACTAAGTCCATCTACTACATGTTTGCACAGATTGTCCCAAGGGTCATGATACGGCTGATGTACTTAGGAAAACATAAAGCATTCTGATACGCAGTAGGCAAGACAATTCAAGGAAGAAGCCTTGTTTTCCTAGTCCAATTCTGTAACTTAAAAGTAGTCCATTGCCCACCAAGGAATGATACGGCCAACAACCAGTAAAGCAAGCCTCCAGTATTTCAACACCACTCATGACTTCCTTGTGTGGAGCCCACTGTACTCCATTCCATTTCAGGTTCTGGTTCCAGACTCTCTGTGTCTTCCAGTTTACCATACCTTGCTTCATATTTATTGACTGAACTTCTGTCTCCTCAGCATAATCTTAGTGTTTTCTCAGACTTATAGTTAAGACCCACTACGGCTCTCTTTACTGCCATGGGAAAGATGCTCCCCTGAGCTTCTGTTCTAAAGAACTACTAGAGGCTCTGTGCCCTCAGCAAGTCTGACCTACAAAGGGAGAGTTCAAAAAACCAAACACACAGGTCTTGAACATTCCACATTATTTCCATACCACAGCAATTTATTGACATCTTGCTTGGAAAGTCTCAAGACTAATTAAAAACTGCTATTTCTTCTGATTTCTCTTCTTTGTCGAATGGTATTTATTCTACTTACAGATAACCTTATTTTTCTATAAGCAAATTGTTTCTAAATATAGTAATTTCTTCTTCACTGTAAGAGTACAAAATAATCTGAGTCAAGAAGAATGGTATGTTATTAAAAAGTTAGAATGCTATATTTGAGGTACTAGTAATTGTGTTTTTTAAAGTTTATTTATTTGTTTAGAGAATGAGCATGAACAGGGGAGGGGCAGAGTGAAAGGGAGAGAAAATCCCAAGTAGACTTTGCGCTAACATGGGGCTTGATCTCAAACTGTGAGATCATGACCTAAGCAGAGATCAAGAGTCAGATGCTTAATGGACTGAGCCACCCAAGCATCCCAAGGTACTAGTAAATTACATCTTAAAATATTACAAACTGCTTCTTACCTTCCAACATAAACCTTCTTCCCATTTGTCTAATGAATCCTGTAACAACTCTAACTGTATTACAAAAATAGAAAGCTGACATACACTCAAACTGATGTTCCCATCTTGAATAATTCACTTCATAGAAGCCCAGGCTGCAATGAACTGTTTCACAGAATTACAGGTAAGCTAGTATCACACACCATTACATGAACATTATATAGAATGTCATGTATGAAAAACAAGGGGAAAATTGTCACCATGAAGACCAAGGTGGGATGGGGACAGAGCCTCACTACTTTTATTATGCTTGACATTAAAACAAACCAAAAAAATCCTTCTTTCTTCTTTTAAAGAAATATGTTTGCGTGGTCTTGCCAATACACTGCTCTGTGAAACTAATCATACTAAATTTATCAGTAAACACGGGAATATCAAATTGATTGGATCATACCAACAGTCCACACAACACAGGTGAGCCAATAGTGAACTGTAGGAGAAAAAGGCACATGCAACAACATAAATTGTTTTGAGCTATTCTACACCTTAACTCAAATGCCTTTGTTTAAATTTTTTTTTTCAACGTTTTTTATTTTTGGGACAGAGAGAGACAGAGCATGAACGGGGGAGGGGCAGAGAGAGAGGGGGAGACACAGAATCGGAAACAGGCTCCAGGCTCCGAGCCATCAGCCCAGAGCCCGACGCAGGGCTCGAACTCACGGACCGCGAGATCGTGACCTGGCTGAAGTTGGACGCTTAACCGACTGCGCCACCCAGGCGCCCCTCAAATGCCTTTGTTAAAGAGGAATATGAATATCTTTGACAAATTTAATAACTAGAACACCAAACTTTTCCTTCTAGGTATCTCTCAGCACTTCTAACTGGTATAAAAATCCACTGGTTTGGAGGTGCCTGGGTGGCTCCGTTGGTTCAGCCTCCAACTCTTGATATCCATTCAGGTCATGATCTTGTGGTCAGGAAATCAAGCCGCACTTTGCACACTCAGTGTGGTGCCTGTTTGGGATTTTCTCTCCCTCTTTGCTCCTCCCTGGCTCTCACACGTGCACGTGCTCTCTCTCACTCAAAACAAATAAATATAAATTTTTAAAAACTCAATTTGTTTCCTTCTCTGCCTATTCCTAGTATATATCAAGAGATGAAATTATCAAAAGGCAAAACAAAATCATGGAATCTCAAGGCTAAAAGAGCTATTTCAGTTAAAATTCTAACATAGTCTTCTCATTTAATTCATCCAATAACCCTACGTTAGAGATTGGAAAGGTACTGTCCTTAAACTTGCAAGGAAAAGTTTCAGAAAGTTAAGTGGCTTACCCAAGCTGCAGTCAGAACTGCAACTTATCTTCTAAGTATGCAATTTTGAATTCTGTGCTCTACTACAAGTGGAGGTTTCCGTCCTTCACAACAGTCCCTAAGGCGCCTTGAAGGAACAGTCTGAAACACAGAACTCAATTATACTGTGAACACCTCCAGTGTCAGGCAATCTGCTGTATACTTCTTAATGAAACACACGCTATTTCCAAAGAAGTCTTTGAATTAAAACTTAAGAACCAATGATCCAGTCAAGTATCCTTATTTGACACATGAAGGACTGCAAAAGAGAGAAGGAAATGCCTCTCAGCTAGCTAGTGTAATAGCAGTGTATTCGTTTGGTAAGGCTATGACAAAGTACCACAGACTGGGTGGCTTAATCAACAGAAATTTATTTTCTCAGAATTCTGGAGGTTTTGAGTCTGAGAGTGAAGTGTCAGCAGGGTTGTTTTCTTCTAAGGCCTCTCTCCTTGGCTGGCAGATGGCTGTCTTCCTCCAGTGTCTTCATATGGTCTTCCTTTCTGTGTGTCTGTGTCCTAATATCCTCTTTTTATAAGGACACCAGTCATATTAAATTAGAGCTCATCCATATGACCATATTTTATCTTAATTACCTCTTTAAAGGCCCTATCTCCAAATATAGTTACCTTCTGAGGTACTGGGTATTAGGAGTTCAGCATATAATTTTGAGGGAACTTAATTCAGCCAATAACACTCTACCGTCTCCATAATTCATGTTCTTCTCATCACAAAATATATTCACATCATCCCAACAGCCCCCCAAGTCTAAATTCATTCCAGCATCAACTCTAATAAGTCATCTAAATATCATTTACATCAGGTATGGGTGGACCTGAGTTGTGATTCACCCTGAGGTAAAATTCCTCTCCAACTGTGAACTGTGAATCTAGTTAAGTTACCTGCTTTCAAAATACAATGGTGGGACAGGCATAGGATAGACATTCTCATTCCAAAAGGGAAAAATCAGAAAGAAAGGGGTAATGGTTCCCAAACAAGTTCAAAAACTAGCAAGGCAAATTCCATTAGATTTTAAGGCTAAAGAATAGTTATTCTTTGGCTTCATACTCTGTCCCCTGGGCCCCCTGGACCCCTTGGGATGGAGGCCCTGCCTTTCTGGCCCACGAGTGCGGTAGCCCTACGTCCTCAGGCTTGGGGCTCCGATCCCATGATGGCAGTGGCAGCCCTGGCGGCAGCCTCTGAACAACTTTTAGGGACATTCTTCTGTGTTCTTGAAGGATAACACATGATCACAACCATGAGGACAACACAGGATCATAGCCAGCCGGTTCTACTGACTTATGGAAACCCAGAAGTCTGAGCACTTCCCTTCATTTCATTCTGTTTCATCCTTTCGGTCCAAGCTGTTAGGGTTTCTGCTAGCATTACTTCAGCTCTAGTTCTGCTGAGACAACTTAATGCATCCATAAGTCACATGCCTGTATTCTCTTTAGCAAATAGTTGTTTAGCAACAACCTTGATGTTGTCTCGAGAACACATACTTTCTAAGTCTTCATAATAAGCACAGGCTGAGAACTTTTCACACAAGTTTGGTTCCTTTTTGCTTAACAATTCCTTCCTCAATTTCTCTCTCTTGCATTTTACTATAAGTAAGGAGAAACCAGGCTGTGGATCTTATACTTTGCTTAGAACTCTCAGCTAAAATGGGGCGCCTGGGTGGTTCAGTTGAGCGTCCAACTTCGGCTCAGGTCATGATCTCACGGTTGGTGGGTTTCAGCCCCGTGTCGGGCTCTGTGCTGACAACTTGGAGCCTGGAGCCCGCTTCAGATTCTGTGTCCCCCTCTCACTCTCTGACCCTCTGCTCTCTCTCTCAAAAAATAAACATTAAAAAAAAAAAAAAGAACTCTCAGCTAAAATATTCAAGTTCATTATACAAGTTCTATTTTCCACAAAACACTGGAATACAGTTCAGCCAGTTCTTTGCCACATTCTAACAAGATCACCTTTTGTCCATTCTCCAATAACACTTCCATCTGAGGCTTCACCAAAACATCTTTCACATTTCTACCAACATTCTGTTCATGAGCACGTATGTGTATCTAAGACAACAGAAGCCATTTCAATAGCTCTTTCTTTTCATGGCCCTTACCAGAATCGACTTTAACGTCCACATTTCTACCCACAATCTCCTGGGGCAACCTTGGCTTTTTCTAAAATGCACCTCAAAATTCTTCAAACCTCTACCCATACCCAGTTCCAAAGCTACTCCAATATTTCTATGTATTTGTTAAAGCAGCATACCAATTCTCAATATGAAAATCTATTGTTAGTTTGCCAAATCTACAAGGTACCACAGATTGGGTGGCTTAAATAGCAAAAATTAATTTTCCCACAATTCTGGAGGTTAGAATTCCAAGACCAAGGTGTCAGCAGGATTGTTTTCTTCAAAGGTCTCTCCTGTTGCCTTTTAAGGTTGGCTGGCTGTGTCTTCACAAGGTCTTCCCTTTGTGTGCATTTTATCCTAATTTCTTCTTATAAGTACACCGGTCATATTTGATTTGGGCCCAACCCATATGATCTCATTTTATTTTAATTACCTTTAAAGGCCCTGTATCCAAAGACTCACATTCTAGGTACTGGGGATGAGGACTTCAACACATGAACTTTGAGGGGACACAATTCAGCCCATAATGGGCTGACAACCACTCATATTCACTTATTTTATGAATACTGAATATCACTTTTTCCTAGCCACTGTGCTAGCTGATGACCATGTAATGGTAAGCAAAACAGATACAAAGACTGGCTCAAAATCTCTGATTTAAAAATAATGAGTGGAAACAATCATCTACTCATACAAATTGATAAAGAAAAAGTATATGAGAACATATAACATGTATTTTGGACCCCACCAAGCCTGCTATGTCCAAAATGGCTTCCTTGAAGAGCTCAAATCTGAAGGATGAATATGGAAGGGGGGGTATGCACACAGAACTTTCCAGGAAGGGAAACTGAACAGCACAGTCAAGGAACTGAGAGGTGGTCAGTAGGGCTGGAATACAGAAAGTAAGAAGACTAATAAAACATGAGGCTGGATAGGAAGGTAGGGGTCACATCACCCAGGGTCTTTAGCCTAACAGCAATGGAAAGCATCTGAAAAGTTTTACATGTGATTATATTTTCTTTTTACAAAGATCACTCAGGCAAGGTAGGTGCTGGTAATGTTCTATTTCTTGAGCAGAGCTCTGGTTACATAGATATGTTCACTTTGTGAAATTTTGAGCTGTATGCTTATAATTTAAGTACTCTTCCATATGTCCATTATACTTTAGTCTGGTTAGACTGTGCAAAGAAAGGGTAGAACAGAGCAAGTATTGATGTGGGGACCCTAGTCTCAGTAAGAGATAAACTAGATGATAATTCAAACTAGAAAGATGGCAGTCAAAAATGGAGAGAGAGATTCAAAAGGTATTTTTCAAGTGACAAAATCCACAGACCCTGGTTGATGAACTGAATATGAAGAGGGAAAGGAAGCATTAAAGAAGACTCCCAAGTTTCTGGCTTGCAGAAATGGATGGTAGATTCATTCACTATGCAAGGAAATCCTAGAAATCCAGAGATGGGAGAAAAGATCACTGCTCAATCTTTCAAGACGATCACTGCTCATCTTATTAGCAGAAATATCAGGTAGGCAGTTAAGTAAACAGTCTGAAGCTCAAAGGACAGGTCTGTAGAAAATACACTTGGGGATCAATATTGTTAATAACAGAAGCAGTGGGTACACCATCCTTCAGCCAATATTTAACGAGCTCCTATAGTATTACAGGCACTGGTTTAGATTCTGTGGATATAGCTGTGGACAAAATAAACAAGTTCTCTTGGGACTTACATTCTTGTTCGGGAAGACCCTCAACAAACCAGTACCAAATAAGGTAACTTCAACTACTAGTAAGTACCATGATGAAGACAAAACAGGACAATGTAATAAGAGTGACAGGGATGGGGCTATTTCACATTAGACTGGAATAGTCGGGGAAAGTTTATATTAATTTTTTTTTTGAATTATAGATTAGTTGCTCTGTTGATAAAACTACAGGGCAACAAAGAAAAAAGTGAGACTACTATGTCCAAGTAAGAAATGATGAAATCTCCTGGGGAAAGTGAAGAGTAAGAACAGAAGGTGGTCTAGAACTAAAACTGAAAAGAATTTGGAAAAATAAAAACCAAGAAAGGCAGCAAATGAGACTGAGAAGTACGCAGAGATAGGAACAAAAACCTCATCAGGGAAAAATATTTTAAGGAAAAAAGTGATCAAGAGTCAAATGCTTGCTGAGTCATCGTATGGGAACTGAAAAAGGCTCATCAACACAGAGGAACATTCTGGAAACCTTAAAATCTAAAATGGTAGAGGAAGAAGCTAAAACGGGAATGGGTTGAATAGTATCAATCACAGCTGAGGGGAGGGTGCCTGGGTGGCTCAATCGGTTAAGCATCGACTCTTGATTTCAGCTCAGGTCAGGGTCTCATGGCTCGGTGGTTCAGTTTGTGAGATTGAGCACCTCCTGCGGTCCTGCTCTGAGGCTGATAGCACAGAGTCAGCTTGGGATTCTCTCTCTGCCCCTGCCCCCCCTGCTCACATGCGGTCTCTCTCAGAATAAACAAACATTAAAAAAAAAAAAAATGGTTGAAGGGAACATGACAATAGGTGTGCACAGTTCTTTAGAGGAGTCTGGCTACAAAGGAGTGGTGACTTCAAGAGATGAGACTTGATCACGTCTGAATGTGGATTTAAGGAAAGAAAGCAAGATTGAAATTACAGAGAGAAGGAATAATTGTCAACATATAAAGATTCTTGAAAGTAGTTAAGAGATGCAATCCAGACTACAGGTATACTTATTTACCTTAGATTGGAGGAGGGCTACCCTCTCCATTGAAATAGAAGAGAGAATGGAAGTAGAACTCAGACTGCCCGACTCTTGCAATGATGTGTTCTTTCCACTAAAATCATGCGATAAATATTCTGAAAAGTGTTCTAAGTAGGACAACAAACCAAAAAAAGAAAAGTTTTTTTTAATGTTTATTTATTTTTGAAGGTGGGGGAAGGGGGAGACAACAGAGGATCTGAAGCAGGCTCTGTGCTGAGAGGAGAGAGACGTGGGGCCCAAACATGGGGCCCAAACTCACAAACTATGAGATCATGACCTGAGCCAAAATCAAGAGTCATAGGCTTAAATGACTGAGCCACTCAGGTGCCCCTGATATTTTTTTTTTTCTAATTAGACTTAGGATCACAGTGCTTCAGAAGAAGGGCTCTGAAAAATGACTTTAGGACAAATACCTGAAGTATTTTTCACAGATTGTCTAGGAATTCTGCAAAGGGTTAAAGCAAAAAGCAAGAGAATAATCTCTAAATGACCCTAAAAGAAATAGATAATCAGAAGCCTCAAGGTTGCCTTATTTATCTGTATTCTAGGATTTAGTTTCTTGATCATAAATCACAAATCTAAAGACCACTGGTACAAAATCCAAAACAAAAGGCTCTGATGGCACCAGATGCACCAAGTGAAGTGGAAGAGGACTCCTCCCTGCTGGTCTGCACACTCTGGTCCTAGCAAGCATCAAATCCAACTAATTCACACTCCAGCTCCAGGTTTCCTAAATTACAAACTACCCTGTAAATTACTCTACTTAGACCAATGTGTCCTTGATATCAAAAGGTAGTTTTAGGAAGGATACTCAACAAATATTTTATTGACTCTTTTTAAAGGACAAAGATCCAAAGACCCAGTAGTGACCAAAGATGACAAGGAAGACCCTGTTTCATGGCATTTAGGGTACAAGATCATCTTTCTTCATAGCTTGGGCTCTATTGGTTCTTAAAAAGCAAAGGGAAGATAAGGAGGGAGAATACCACTTTGGACCACTAGCCTATTCTTCTAGCCTTAACAATTTCTTTCCTAGCATTCCCCAGAACTTTTTTTAAAAGCTGGGTTTTTTCTCATTAATTTTTAATGAAGTCAAAATGACTAGCCCAGGCCCCTATCACATTTCCTGTACATACTTCAATTTCCTTACATTTGAATTGAAATGTTTTAACTACATCTTTGCTAGTATTACATTGTACTATATTTCAATAACCTCAATTCCATAATATACTGCTTTCTAGGTCCTGAACTGAAAACTAATTTAATCTATTAATGAAATCAATGCTCTTTCTGTTTCCATGAAGTCTTTCTTGTTCTAACAAAACTTCTACCTCTGATAAAATAAAACTTCTACCTCTGATAAAATAAAAAATAAACACCTCACAATCTACTCTAAAGATTAAGAAAAACCAAACAAGATCCAGTCCTTCTATTTAAGTTAACTAAAACAAAATAAGGCAATAATCAAGTTAGAATTCTTCATTCCATACTTAAAGGTTTTCCTTGGAGAATCTAATTAACTCAAGATATTAGTTATATAGTAAACTTAAGTAATTGCCTCTTTTACTGTTCTTTAATTTTGGAGAATTAAACAACACAGAAGAAAATGCTATTTCAAAAGACAGAAATGCTTAATTTTTCACAAATTCAGAAAACTGATGTAATTGCCATAATATCTACTACTACAGCACACTCAGTAATAAGTGAACAGTTAAAGAAAAATCAATTAAGACCACTTACACATAGTGTTGACCTTTTCTGGGAAACATTGCCTCAAACTTAATCAGCGTAACAAACTGCTTATGTAATTTAACAATCCATTTATTGAATACTACACACTTCAAAAGCTCATTGATATTAGAAATTAAATTTTAAGCATTAAAGCACAACAGCATATGTAAAAATTCAATTGCAAAGATGTTGCTGAAACGTGATTATCAATTATATCAATGTATATCTTATAGAAAACATTAAATACTAAATGGTATCTTACTTGCAATCTTGACTCTTAAAAATAGCACTGTAGATAAATGGCCACTTACAGGTTTCTTTACTCACTTTTGTTGATAAATCAACATACCTTCAATCCTACAAATTCAAAGGTACCATTAAAGATGTATTCAATGCTTCACCGGAATTTCTTTCCTACCTTAAAAAAAAAACCCCTAAATTTATAATACTTTTTTAAAAGAAGGCTGTGTTTAAAAGATAAAATGGGATATAGTAAGGAATATGCCTGACCTAGATTTTGATCCCAGTTATCTCTCTCCCTAGGGAAATTATGTTGGCTAAGTTGCATAACCTCTGATAAGTTTTTGTTTCCTCTTTATAAAACGCTTGTAGGACTGTTACGAAAACTTGAGAGACTGTTAACAATCACATTTACAACACAGCCTGGCACTGACAGGCATTAAATAAATGGCAGCTGCTTAAATGAACATTATATTAAGACTTATTGCTATTAAATTCCTGTTGTTCATTGTAGCAGCACTGCCCTATATGAAGATCCACTTGTAGAGGTCAAACTCAAAATACCTATCAACTTTCCTTCAAAATCACTCAGTTCTTTAATAAAGGTGGACTGCAGAATCAAGATGTAATAGTGAATTCTACAATACTGAAATCCCAACTACTACTTACCAAGAAGTCTATCATCATGATGCTTAAGTGTTATAAAATACTTTTTCTCGAATTCAAACATCCAAGTCCTATGCCATGTTTATGGGATTCTTAACCATGAGTAACCATTGGTAGACTTTTACAAATCTTTCCAAGGATTTTCATATCTAAGTTCTAACTAAACAGCAGGGTCAGGAAACTAACTGCAAAGCTGTTGGTCTATAAATATAACATGGTGAAGTAAGTTTCATAAGGAACAATGAGTTCAGTAAAACATAGGAGGGGAAAAAGTTACCTCCATTTTTGTCAGCCACTTACCATCCCATCATCTTCATTAAAAATGTTACGAAGTTACACAAGCATAGCTGAGCAGAAAATGGACAGAAAATGTGTATGGGAAAAGACTATGAAAGAAACAAGAAACACAATTTCTAATACTAACAAGACAGAAAAAAAACAAAAAGAAAAAAGAATAAAGGCAGAGGAAAAACCCACAATCCCGTCCCAAAATCAAATTTCCTTTTGTTATATTAAGAAACTGAAGAGTTCAGAATTACAATTGAAGAGATAGTACGAAGTTGTACAACTGCAATGAATAGTTGTAGATGAACTACCCCAGAGGGCAAAGCTTTGGATTTATATGTCCTGAGAATGCAGTTAAAACTGCAAAACAAGAAAATAATCTACATAAAGTTATTTCAATGGACTCTACTGAACTTGCATGCAATTTTAACCATGAATGAACAGATTATTCTTACTTTTTTCCTTTAGTCACTAATAAAGTTCAGAGGCAAAAAGCCCCTGTGTCATCTTAAATCTCTCAATCTTCCCATTAATTTACAAAAAGTTCAATTAAAAAAAAAAAACAAAACACTGAAATATTTACAACTGGACAACACTCCCAGATAAAGTCTTCAGTTACTCACCAAAGCAGGTACAATGCTTCTTAATGTGACTGGGTCTAGTTCTAAGACTAGGAGTCAAACTATAACTGTGTCCATACTAAATAATCTATTTTATTCGTACTTAAGACAGCTTACTGACATTAATGGGCTCTACACTGGGAAGTATATTATAGTATGTGATTACTGCAGTCATCACACCTGGAACATGACACGGTTATCCAGAAAACAAAATTTGTTAGGAAAAAGTAGAAGATTATTTCTAATCTAAATCACTAAAATAAACTACTATTAAATGTATCGAGAAGTCAAAACTTTCCAATAGACACAGCCCTAGCTTGAGGTTCTTTTTTCAAAAAGTTATTTGGGCTACTCTTTCCCTTTGTTTCTGTGTGTACAGTGATAATGCACCAAGAATTTCCACAGGATATATATTAAAAATTCAGCTTACAAATGTATATTCTATTACAAAAATTATGCCCTTTACTATAGCCTAAATAAAGATACTGAGGTAAATGATAGCCATTCTATTACAAGTTTTTGCAAAAATCATAATTATAAATTTCTCAAGGCTTGCTCTGCAATTTATAAAACATGCAAAAAATGAAAATTTTTTAGACTCAGGACACTTAGCAGTTTGAATCAGCTGAACTGATTTAAATGTTTCTTTGCAATGTAAAAAAAAGGAATCAAAAGACACAGGAGAAAATCAAGAGTTACTCCTCCTTGAAGACCTATTTCAACAAACTTAATAGTACTTTTTACCATTCTAAGGCTATTTTAAGGAAAAATCTGATATACAAATAAGGAGGGCAATTAGTTTAACGGTAACCTTAATTTTAAAAATAAAATAAAAATTGGTATGCCAATTTTAATTAGTAAAGAGAAAGAAAACCATTACCAAAGAAGATATTCATTTATCCCTTAATATAATCCCACCTTCCTCTGTAAATTCACAAGAATTACAGCTAACAATTTTAGTGAAAAAAAATTTTTATTTATATATTATAACCTATAAAATTGATCTTCAAAAACCAGTAACTCAACCTGCTTTTTCTGCTACCACCAAATACTTATTCTGACTGATCATTGTAACAAAAGTAAACTATACTTTGTCATGATTCTAGATTAAGGTGTTACTCTATTTATATGGGTTGCAAATGTTAAAAACACACACACACAAATCTTCAGCCCTAATAATGAATTCTCAGTTACTGCATTCATGTTAGAATACTACATAAAACTTCAATGAAGACAACAAAACCATCCAGTCAAGGCACTAATGTATTAACATTTCTTCAACATTTTCTGAAGAGAACACCAGCAATTTTCTTTATAAATACTTAAAAAAACTAGACTCAGAAAATCAGATATTTCTGCAATAACAAAAACTAGAATTTGGTCAAAATAAGTATCTCATGTCCTTTGAAATCATGAATTCTTTCAAAACTTACCTATACATAAAACTAGAAAATTCCACAATCTATATTAATTAGACAAGAAATCAGCAAACTTCAAATACTTAAATCCACCCTATTGCTCCAACAGAACACAACCCAATCTTTTGTAAACAATCTTACTTTAAAACAGACATAAAATATTAAAAAGTTAACATTTCTTTTGAAAAAGTGAACACTGAAAATAAAGATTACCTACCTAAAAATCCGTACCAGAATTTCGACTGAATTACCACATAAGTATTTTTGTTAGCAGGATTATGATATATAGAAAATTATAAATCTGCTTATTAAAAGGAAAAGTATTTTTACACCAAGCCTATGAAAAAACAAAGCTGCATTCTGTGTAACTAAATGTATTTTACCTTATTTAAATATGAGGACCAATGCCTCCTTTATTCTTTGGGATAGAGACCTACTACTCATAGCATAGCCAACTGGGGGCTATTCCATTAAGAATATAACTGAATTAAAAAAAAAAAAAGAATATCTGAATAGAAGAGAAATTTTGATGAAAATATTTAATCAGTAAATTTCATATTTTTATAGATTTTTAACATCAAAGCAGTGACTTCTAATAGTGACTATGGAATCTTTTATTGCATATTCATAGCTCGTTCTGTTATTGCTTAAAAAATAAAAAAATTAGCCAGAATGCTAAGGGGGGAACTACTGATTTAATACGCTTGGTGGAACTATTAAATTAATTTTGTCTTAAAAAAAAAAAAACTTCAAAGTCTTTCAGAATTTAATTCTCCTGCCTCAATATGGATCTATAATTTAAAAAATCAGCAATGATTAATGATCTCTACATGATTATTTAAGTACTCAGAAGTACTAAAAGATGAAATCGATCCATTATAAAATCTGGAAATTTATTTCAGGCTACTAACATGAACATACTTCCTTATAATGTTAATCTTTCAAAGGCGATTCTCTAATTCCTTGAAAATGTGTTTAACAGATATTAAGCATCTATTAATCAAAATCTATAGATTCACAGCACTATTCCTCTCAACAGTTTTATAAAGACAGAAGGAAAGGAACACATAGTATATATATCTAACAGATTTTTCATCTGTCCCCAAATTAAATTCTTCTGTACTGTTCTCAAAATGTGCTAACTTACATGATAAATAAAATAATGGGAAACACAAGCCCAAATACTAAGAAGTGTTACCCTTAAATAAAAAAAATACGTGAAAATACTGGATGAAGAAAATGTGTATATATATAAATATATATACATTTACACACAAAACATGGGTTAGCATATTCCTACTATATCACATTTAGTTAAGATGAACAAATACATACAAACACACGTGTTAAACAAAATAGAGCAAGATAATCTTCAAATGTAAACAGCACTGAATAGTACAAATAAATAGAAATCATATTCTTATCTCACAAAAGGCAATGTAAAACAGACCTTGTTGAGAGTGCTATATTTAGTTTTGTGCCTTGCACTTAGTATTACTTAAAAAGTAATATATAGATTTGGGATAACATTTAAAGTAAAGTTGAAAAGAACAGCAAATGGTTTTAAATAACATATAAAGGCAGATTATTAGGTTCAGGACGGGCTGGTTTAGGAGTCAGTTAATGGACCATGAAATATTATGTAAAACGTTTGAAGGATCAAAACATTATTTTTTAAAAAGCATGTAATTAGCTGGGGTTTTTTCCTAAAAAAAGAGCAAATCAAAGATTAGGATGAATTACAAAATCTCTGAAATGAATTCCATCTCAGGTTTTAAATTTTAAGTGACAGAACACAATCTAACAAAGAAAACTCTCCAGTGAGACATACAGTGGCCTACAGAAAAATTAAAACCAGAAGAAATAAAATATCCTACAGGACAAATCTTCTTACAATTAATGCTAAGGACCTGTCCAAAAAATTTTAATATTAGAATTATACTGTGTTAAATTAAATACAGAAAAGTGATTTATTATCAGAATAACCTGAAGAGCTTTTTCTAAATATACAGTGATTTCCCTATTTATCCACTCCAGAACTGGGGAGTGTGAAGGGGCAGGGCAATGGTTTGAGAAGAGTGATGAATATGTATATGATATATTATGAATATGTATATTGTGGAGAAAACCACCCAGGTGGTTGACATACCTACTGCTATAAAGTATTTAAGGGAGAATTTAAGCAATATGCTCTAATTAGCTTATAAATATTTTTGTCACACAGACGAATCTACAGAAACATAATTTTACTTGTGTACTGAATAGAGGAATCAACTGAGGTGTCTATAAAAGTTAGTATTTCTTACATACTTAAATGTAGGAAAGGTAGTTAAGGAAAATTACTAGCATTTTATACAAAGTTAGATTTAGATATGAGCTATAAAACTGTTCAACATTATCTACAAAATAGGTAAAATTAGTTTAAAATTCAGTTGTAGAAAAACCATTCTAGGTCCTACCCACACTACTCAGATATTTTCATAATAACCAAGGGAATTACAACAAAAAAACTATAAAAACATTTAAAAAACCATTTTATATAATTTTTATTTACACTTTAGGATTTAAACAACTTGCTGGGAACATCCCTTGTGGGACAACGTAGTCTTTTTTTATTTGTATTTGAAACTATTTAAACTTCAAGATAGGCTCACTAATTTTTTTCAAGGGCAAGCAACAAATGTGTTAGCTGAAAATAGCCAACTTAATGATTATTTGTAACACAGACTTGATTAGGTGAGCCTAGAGATCCTCCCCACCTCTGTCTCCCCTGTGAAGGAGGAGGTCTTTGTGTGCTTTTGTGCGGCGGTTCCACTGAATTCATTACAATAGAGATGGACATTTCGTATTCGTAACGATCCAACATCTGAGCAATCTTCTTTCGAGATACACCATGTTTATTCCTCCTACCAAAAAAGAAAAGGATTTAATTCTTTAGGGTAACAAAGTACAGATTCTAAATTATATTTTACAAATAAACACTAAAAGATATACCTCATTCACACACATTTTGGACAAAAAAAATTTATACTGGCTCTCAAAAATTTTAACAATATTTTAAAAATACTGAAAGACACCATAAATCACAACAAAATGTTAAAAGATAGTATCTTCATCACACAGAACTAACTACCAATTTGCTGAACCATGGAGTTAATCTCCCCCCTGGCTTCTAATAACAAATCAAAGATTATAAGACAGTGTTTTGGGAATTATAGAGGAATTGAGTGGGCTTCTAGGACTTACAAAAGTCATATGAATATTTATCACTTTTTAAGTTATTTTAGGACACTTCCTACTGTATTTTTATAATTTATTATCAACACCAAATTATTATTAGAGATAAAACAACTTGGACGTATTTTACAAAACAAAATGTTGAGTGACAGAAATTAGACACAATGAATATACATTGTATTTTATTTATATAAAATTTGAAAAAAGCATTAAACCATGGTGTTAGGCAAAAGATGTTTTAGAAAAAAGATTCATTAAAAAAAAACAAAACAATAAAATGCATTAAAGAAAGGGAAGTAATTACCAGGAAACTGTTACTAGGAAAAGGAATTGGAAGAACTTTTGAGGTGTTAATAATATTCTTATAATGCGGGTAAGGTTAAATGAATATTTACCTTACAGGAAATTTGTTAAGTTGTATATTTACATTTTACATAATTTTGTGAGTTTAATTACGACAACAAAAAGTGGTTTAAAAATTACTCTTGACCCTCAAAAAACTTTTAACATTTTACCCTTGTAGTTTTCTGTAACTTGACTTGGATATGGCAAAACACACAAGAACATATTTTACATTTAAGGTTATAGTTCTAGATTTACTAATGTTAATTAATTTTTCCCACAAAAGGGACACAAAGGAAATGTTTATGCTTTAAAACTATTGCTATTATGGTCAAGATGAGAAGAGAAAGCAAAAAGGACTAAAAGACAAAAAAAAAGGGCCAGAGGGGAAGGATGAGGTTGAAATGGCAAGATATAACTAAATCCACAAGATGTCAGAATTGGTAATTCAATCAACTTACCAAAAAAAATCTGTCAAACTATACTAGACATCAATTAAGCTCACTTTATTTTATAAAGTCAATTATATTAAGAATTCTAATAAATTTCAACAGTCCCTCAAATGTTAATGAAGCCTAACTGTATTTGTATTTCATCAATTCTTTTATTCTGCATAACCCAAACAGCTTTAGCTCTTAAACTTGTCTCTTCTACTTGAGGTGAAATACACACAGAGAAGCAAGCAAACAATACTGAATATTAATAAATCTATCAGTTTTATCTACATATGATCACAGTATGCAAATCAGAAAGGGAAAAGGGGTAACCAAATGAATAAAAGGTAAGAAATTAGTTGAACATCATACACGGAATAATAGCGTTAAGCTGGAAGAGGGCAAGCTGAGGTGGGGAAAAAAAAAATGGTTTTTAAAAAAAAAGGAAGCGATGGCTGCACAACTCTGTGAATATACAGTTGACCCTTGAACAACACAGGTTTGAATTGTGCAGATCCACGTACATATGGCTTTTCAGTAAATACAGTGCAGTACTGTAAGTGTACTTTCTCTTCCTTATGACTTTCTTAATAACACTTTTCTCTAATATATATAAAATACAAAATAGGTGTTAATTAGGTGTTTATGTTACCGGTAAGGCAGCAGGCTACAAGCAGTTTGGGGGGGAGGGGAGGGCAGGAATCAAAAGTCATTATCAAAAATGGAATCAAAATTCCATTATCTGTGGATTTTCAACTATACCAGGGGTCAGCACCTCTATCCCTTTCACTGTTCAAGAGTCCACTGCACTGAGAACCATGAATTGTACACTTTTAATATGTAAATTGTAAGGTATGTGAATTATATTTCGAAGTTGTTACCAAAAGCAGAGAGAGGAAATAAAAAACAAAGAAAGAAAAACAGTCATAGGAAAACCAGTGACATGAGGGGAGAGAGATCAAGGTAAACACAAATGGAAGGCCAGGGTTGAAATCCACAATCCCTCACCACAAATTTTGAAACTGACAATGCTCTGAAAACTCAGTCTTATGTTGACTCAGACGGCAGCAAAATCTAATCAAACCTGTACTCATCTGGCAGTACAACAAACATTAGATTATGCAGAATCTTTCTTATCTAATTACAGGACTAGTCATGATTTGCCACAGAAAAATTAAGATCTGTGATTATGACACGCTGCCCCAAACTCTGCTAAGCGTATGATGATTGCATATACGCACTGTATCACCTTTCTTGAAAAAACAAACAAAAATAACCAAAACCTGAATTCTAAACATACTGATTACAAGGATCTTGGTTATGGGATTATGAATCTGTAGTAGTAAAGATGAAAAAGAGAGAGCGAGCCGAAAACCCCAGGTAAAAAGGAGATGGGAGCTAAAATGGGAAGAGAAGTCTGAAGGGTATTGCAGATAAGTGGCCTCACTAAACACCAGAGGAAAAGTTCTTTTTCTTGAAAGTATTCTGGATCTCCACTAGCATTCAATAAACTATGAAACAGTGGTAGGAATTCACATAAGAAAAAGTAACACACTTAACAAGGAAACTTTAATAAAATCTACCAAGGGAAGGTGCCCCAAGAAGCCTTGAAGTCAATGCTTCTCTTAACAGAAAGTGAGTAGTCCCTATTCACAAGCAGCAAACATAAGACAAGCAAAAGCTAGTGAAGCAATTGGGTAAAGAAGAAAGAAAAAAAGAGAAAGATTCAAAAAATGTTTTCAAAGATAAGGATTCAAAAACAATTTGAGTGCCTTACTTTTCTAATTCTTCAGGATCAAATTTCCACCAAGTTTCAGGTTCATGAAACTCTACTCTGTATCCTTTTCCTATGGCCTACACAAAGGAAAGGAAGAAAACAAAAACCCAGAGAATACTTCTTAAAGTAAAAAAGAAGGCAGATAATTAGGAGTTTCATTTAGACAATACTTCTAAATTTGCTCTACCAAGAAAAATTCTACTTTTAAATAACATGGTCTATAAATATACTAAGACAACTTAACTGGACAATTTCAAATTACTATCCTCAAGTCCAGGCAAAACTAACAAGATGAACATATTTCTTTATAAGTACTATTCCCAGGTTTTAAAAACTAAGTAAATGAATAGGGACAAATGTGTATATAATACATATCAAAGCAACCAAAATTTCAGAATATGAAAAAACTGACAGTATAAAATATTAAAATTCTCTCATATCTTATATTTACCATTTCCACATATGGTTTCATTTCCCAAGCTTGTGTATTAGTGTTGTCTATTATAACTGGAGATCTCCCTTGATTGATAGCTTGTTTTGCTGAAATAAAAAATAAATTTAAAAAACAAAAACAAAAACCAGAGAACTATTAGGTTAAAATATACAAAATAAAATGTAAACATTCATATTAAGAAATTTTCTATATCTCTGTACTTAAAACTAAAATTATGCAACCTCTTGAGTCAGTGCCATGAAAAAAAAGGACTCCACATTTATTAAAAGGGAATTAAGAGACATAACCACGGACAATGTGTATTCTCTAGATCGGATACTGGTTTTGACAAACTAACGGTAAAGAACATTTGGGGGAAAACATTTTGTTGAACTTACAGCTAAGGAAGCCTTCAGTCTAGAGCTAACTTTCATTTAGAGGAAACACTGAATACAGTCTGACTATGAAAAGAGGTGAAGATTTACTGACATGGCAAGATGAAAACTGGTAACTAAAAATGGCAAATTATAACATAATATGTAAGTATGACTTTATTTTGGTCAAAATACAGAGATCCAGGGAGAGTTACTAAATATCAAAAGTGGGCATCTGAGGGTAACAGGAATATAAGCAATCTATGCTTATCTTTATTTCCCAATGTTCTATAATTATAAATAATGCCTTTGAAATAAGAAACTTAGGGTTTTGTTTTTTTTTTTTTTTAAAGAATGCTATGGATAGGGGCGCCTGGGTGGCGCAGTCGGTTAAGCGTCCGACTTCAGCCAGGTCACGATCTCGCGGTCCGTGAGTTCGAGCCCTGCGTCGGGCTCTGGGCTGATGGCTCAGAGCCTGGAGCCTGTTTCCGATTCTGTGTCTCCCTCTCTCTCTGCCCTTCCCCCGTTCATGCTCTGTCTCTCTCTGTCCCAAAAATAAATAAACGTTGAAAAAAAAAAAATTAAAAAAAAGAATGCTATGGATATATTATTACTTGCCAGCAAAACTTTACATACCAAGTAGCTAAATACCAGTTAACTGACTTTGTAAATATTTTTTAGGACTAGAATTCTCGAATTAGGAGCTGAGATCACATGGAACTTTTCTAAGCTACAGCTCCCTATCCCTTTGCGATCTCTTCCCCATGAGGTAAGAATCACAGCCACAGTTAATGACAAGAGTGTGCATACCCCAAGTGTAAACCGACAAGAAACGTAATTAAGAACCTACAATAAAATTTAAAAGGCTGAGACAAAAGGCAATGCTATGGAAGTTTTGTTGGTGCTTAGAATTCAAAACATTAAGTTCTACATGATGAAAACATTTATACAGATGTCTAAGGACAAACAATTCCAAAGGTTAAGTAGTAATGACTGTCGTGGAATACATATTTGGAAGAAGATGTCTCTAACAAAAGAAATTTTGAATTTGGGTCATAAATAGTCTACCAAAATGCTATCATCTCCCATTGCTCTATCCCAAATCATAAACAGTGATCAAATCTTTCATTAAAAAAAAAACTTACTAAACTAATTATCTTAAATGTCTAATAGTTAGGCTATCACCTCCAAGGAGTTACATTCCAGAAGAGGAGTTTAATAACCAAATTAAATCTCTGATTTCAAGAATGGGAAGATTATCCTCTTTCAATGAAAAGGCATCATGTAATACCACATTTCAGTACACTCCAGGAAAAAACAGTTCCTAAGTAAACAATGTTTGAATACCCAAATAATGAGAGTCATTTCTTAAACAAAATAACCACCATATTTTAAGAAACAGTAATGACACCTTGGAGAGGTTTTTAATTTACAGACAATCTAACATGAATTTAGAGTCTTCTAATAACACACACATGAAGCAGACAGATATTCCCAGAATGGTACCTGGCATTTAAAAGTATTCAATAAGGGGGTGCCTGGGTGGCTCAGTCGGTTAAGGGTCTGACTCTTGACTTCAGCTCAGGTCATGATTTCATGGTTCGTGGACTTGGGCCCCACACTGGGCTCTGTGCTACAGCATAGAGCCTGCTTGGGATTCTCTCTCCCTCTCTCTCTGCCCCTCCCACCTCTCTTTCTCTCTCAAAATAAATAAACATTAAAAAAAAAAAGTATTCAATAGGGGTGCCTGGGTGGCTCAGTCAGTTAAGCCTTCGGCTCAGGCCATGATCTCATGAGCCCCACATGAGCCTTGCATCAGGCTCTCTGTGCACAGCCTGCTTCAGATTCTCTGTCTCTGTCTCTCTCTCTGCCCCTTCCCCATGCATGCACAGGCTCTCAGTCAGTGTTCTCACTCCTTGCTAAGTGCCTGGAGCCTGCTTGTGATTCTCTCTCTCTCTTTCTCTCTCTCTCTCTCTCTCTCTCTCTCTCTCACACACACACACACACACACACACACACACACAAAATAAACTTAAAAAAATAAAAATATTCAATAAACATCTGTTAAAAAGAGAAATTTAGTCCTAAGTTAAGTCATGACTGTTAGTTATCATTACCTTGAAAACATTTATGTTATACTGATAATAAAGCCAGCACTTTATCTAAGCACTATTCTTTGTTCAGCAAGTATAACTCACATGACATAAACATTTTAATGTAATATTCTAGACCAGTACTGCAAAGAGAAAAAAATGTTCCACACAAATTTCACAGTCCACCAAAGGTATACTGGCTTCATTAAGGAAAATGTTTCAGTAAGGAAACAATTCACTATTGGATAAAACCATTAGATAAAAGATTGATGGAGAACTTGATAATGGAGTAGGCTGCCCCTTTGAAGCTACTAATGAATCTTAGCATCACTAAAATTGGAACAACTAGACATATGGTTACATACATACATACATACATACATACATACACCTAACAAATCCTCCTGTCTAGAACTAACCTCTATTTAAACACAGGAGAAAGAACAGGTTAAATAGTTACCACAAGGAAGCAGACAACTACAAAATATGGGACATTCTGTAGGACAAATAACCAAGCTCTACAACAAATTAATGTTATGAAGACAAAAAGAAGGGCTAAAAGAGGATACAGATTAACATAATTAAATGAAACATAAAACCAAATGTACTGCGAGGAACTAGCTTGTACCCTGATTCAAAGAGAACAACCGTAAAGAAATACTTACAACAGGGAAAATTTCATTACAGGGTGAGTATTACATGATGTCAAGAAATTGTTTTTTTAAGTGTGATGATGGCATTGCAATTAAGTAAGATGCCATTAAGAAAAAGTTCATTTGAAGTGCATAAAATATGATGTCTGCAATGTACTTTAAAAACCTTAGCAAATAAAAGTTGGGGGGGGGGGGTTAAAACAAAAAGGATAAAGCCAATAAAGGCAAAATCTCAATAACTAATAATAATTCTGAGTGATGGATGTATGGTGTTCATTGTAATCTCTCTACTCTAGGTTTAAATTTTTCATAATAAAAAACAATTTGTGGGGCACCTGGGTGCTCAACCAGTTGAGTGTCGGACCCTTGATTTTGGCTCAGGTCATGAACTCATGGTTCATGCGATGGAACTTTGCATCAGGCTCCATGCTGACAGTGTGGAGCCTGCTTGGGATTTTCTCTCTCTTTCTCTCCCCCTCCCTCTCCTGCTCACTCTCTCTAAATAAACTTAAAAAAAATAAAAATAGAAACAATGAATCATCAATGCATTCTTCATCTTTTTAAAAAGAAATTAACTTATAATGTAAGCACTTACTAGTTCTAGATCAAAAGTTTTCAATCTTGACTGCAACATCAGAGTATCTGGATAACTTTCTAGTTATCTGGTATCTAGCATCTGGATACCAGTGCTCAGATCCACTCCAGGCGAACTAAACCACAATCTGTGGAGCTAACATTAACTCATAAGTTTTTTTTTTTTTTTTAAGTCCCCAGGAGGGGTGCCTGGGTGGCTCAGTCAGTTAAGCTTCTGACTCTTGATTTTGGCTCAGGTTCATGGGATCAAGCCCCTCTTCGAGCTCTGTACAGACAGTGCAAAGCCTGCTTGGGATTCTCTCTCTCCCTCTCCGTCTGCCCACCCTCTCCCCCAGCTCACATGTGCACGCACATTCCCTCTCTCTCTCAAGATAAACTTTACAAATCAAAATATGTGTGCCTATGTTATGAACCACCAATCTAGAAAGAGAAAAAACTGACTGATGTGCTTCTAAAAAATGTATTAAGTAGATTTTTTTTTGTAGAATAATGTCAATGTGAAAAACTTTTAATATTCAAAGGTATTATATGAAGACTTCACATTGCCATTATTCATAGAAAAATACTTTTTGGGAATATACAACAGTTTCAAGAGTTCTTTGAAATTTATTCCTTAGGTATAAAATAAAGGTTATCAAAATAACCCGCATCTCTATTTTGCCAGCCTATACTGGTACACTATTTACAGTTTACAAAATATACCTTTCTAAATTCTCTAATTTCATAACAACCTTGATCAAGTAAGGCAAATATAACTATCATTGCCTCTAACAGATGAAAAAATTGGGTCTCAAAGCTATTTAATGGCTTGCCAAAGTCATTCTGCTGGTAAAAGTCAAGTTGAGAATAAAAACTCAGTCTTCTCCTAGTCAAATATTCCATCCCAAAGACGTGGCCCAAAACAAACCTCTGTTCTGGTTCCAGTCATGGGCATCACCAAGTTGATTAACATTATACCTGTACCCATCTTGATGGTGAAAATAGTCATCAGTGCTGAACACAATGCCATCACGACTCTGACCAAGCAGAATTCTGTTAATAAAAGAAATCATAAGGTGCCATTTATAAAATTTATAACCATCAAAAATAAGCCACACAGGAATGAATCTCTGGTACTTACCTGTAAATATATAGCAAACATAATAGCACGGGAGCAGATTTCAGATTTCAAACATCACTTCACACTTAAATCTATACAATTACAACCAGTAACGTTTGTAGGTGGCATTTGTATCACCACTTTTAAAAACATTCTTCAACCAATCCCCAAATTATGTTAACTATTATCCATGTTTTAACTTTAGTGTGAACTTGTATTTATAGTTTCTAAAATTGCCTAAATTTAGTGCAGTAAGTAACCTAAAAGGCAAATAAGCCTAAGCAATTCATCTGGGGAAAACTTTATTTGACCTAAGATAGCTTTGATAAACTCATTTCCACAAGGCACAAATACATATGACCTAAAAGTGGAAGTCAGAAATAGCTTGAGGCTTAAGGTTGTGAAATAACATGTAATCCTCCAAAGTATAATCAAACTTTAAATCTGCTAAGAGATTAAATTACTAAATGAAGTCAATTACTAAATAAAAAACACACTCTTCAAATAAGTCAATGATAATCAAACTTTGTTCTCACAATATGATACTACCTTAAATTTCTAGGCACAGTGAGATTAACTAGTGTTCAGATTGTCAGAGAATTCTCCAAACCAGTGACTCATGAATTAAACTGGGGCGGGGGGTGCTGAGAAAAGGTAAAAAACAGTGAATATAATTTGGATCCAACAATAATAGAATTTTTTGTTGTTGTTGTTTCTCTCCTCCCTCTCAGCCATTAGGCAAGTGGATATCATTTTATAATTTTTTTAGATGAGAAGAGAGTGGAAAGTGGTGGAAGGGATTGAAAATAAGAGTATTGTCATGGGATGATTCAAGAACACATACCTCCAAATCAAAGGAATAGGAAGGACTCCAACTATTAAGACAAACCTATCCCTCCTTTCCTCAGCTTATTGTAAACCTGTAAATAGGCATACCTCAGAGATATTGCAGGTTCAGTTCTACACCACAATAAAGGGAGTCAAATTAATTTTTTGGTTTCCCAGGGCATATAAAAATTATTACTAAAAAACAATACATATATATATATACCTTAATTCAAAAATATTTTATTGCTAAAAAATGCTAACCATCATCTGAGCTTTCAATGAGTTGTAATCTTTTTTGCTGGTGGAGGGTCTTGCCTCAATCTTGATAGCTACTACTGATCAGGATGGTGGTGGCTGAAGGCTGAGTGGCTGTGGCAATTCTCTAAAACTGGACAATTTTGTATTGTATCGACTCTTCCTTTTGTAAACAATTTCTCTGTAACGTCTCTGTAAACAATTTCTCTGTTTGATAGCATTTTACTCACAACAGAACTTCTGTGAAAATCAGATTTAATCCACTCAAAACCTGCCACTGCTTTAACAATTAAGTTTATGGAATATTCTAAATCTTTTGTTGTTATTTCAACAATGTTCACAGCATCTTCACTAATGGACTTCATCTTAACAAACCACTTTCTTCGCTGTCCATAATAAGAAACACCTCATCTCTTAAAGTTTTATCATGAGATTGCAGCAATTCAATTACATCTTCAGGCTCCACTTCTAATTCTAATTCTCTTGCTCTTTCTACCACATCTGCAGTTGACTTCTCCACTGAAGTCTTAAATCCAAAGTTATCCGTGAGGGTTGGAATCAACTTCCAAATTCCTCTTCATATAGATATTTTGACCCCATGAATCATGAATATTCTTAAGGGCATCTAGAATGGTGAATCCTTTCCAGGAGGTTTTCAATTTACTTTCAACTTTCTTTGATCAAAGAATCACTATTTTTGGCAACTACAGCCTTACAAGATGTATTTAATAATAAGACTTGAAAGTCAAAATTACTCCTTGATTCACAGGCTGAAGGATGAATGTTGTGGTAGCAGGCATGAAAACAACATTAATCCTGTTCTACATCTCCACCAAAGCTCTTCGGTAACCAGGTATACAGCCAGTGAGCAGTAATAATTTCAAAAGAATCTTTTTTTCTGAGCCATAGATCTCAACAGTGGGCTTCTAATATTCAGTAAACCATGTTGTAAACAAACATGCTGTCATCCATGCTGTCTGCTCAGGCAGAGTTCATTTAGCATAATTTTTAAGGGCTCTAGGATTTTGAGAATAGTAAATGACTATTGCCTTCAACCCAGTCACCAGCTGTGTTAGCCCTTAACAAGAAAGAGTCGGCCTGTCTTTTGAAGCTAAGGCACTGACTTCTCCTCTCTAGCTATGAAAATCCTAGATGGCAACTTATTCCAGTAAAAGAATGTTTGTCTACACTGAAAATCTGTCATTTAGTGTAGCCACCCACCTTCATTAATTATCTTAGCTAGATTTTCATTAATTAGCTACATCTTGCTGCAGCTTCTACACCAGCACTTCCGCTTCACCTTGTACTTTTATGTTATGGAGACAGTTTCTTTCCTTAAACTTCATGAACCAACCTCTGCTAGCTTCACACTTTTGTGTAGCTTCCTCACCTCTCTTAGCCTTCACAGAACTGCAGAGTGAGGACTCTGGATTAGGTTTTGGCTTAAGAGAATGTTGTGGCTGGTTGGATCTATTATCCATACTACTCCAACTTTCTCCATACTAGCAAGGCTATTTTGCTTTATCATCATTTGTGTGCTCAGTGGAGTAGCACTTTTAATTTCCTTCAAGAACCTTTCCTTTGCAGTCACAATTTGGCTGCCTGTTTGGCTCAAGAGGCCTGGCTTTTGGCCCATCTTGACTTTTGGCATGCCTTCTTCACTAAGCATAATCACTTCCAGCTTATGATTTTAAGTAAGACGTGCAACTCTCCCTTTTAGAACACTTAGAGACCACTGTAGGGTAACTCACTGGCCTAATTTCAATATTGTTGTGTCTCAGGGAATAAGTAGGCCTGAAAATAGGGAGAGAGATGGGGGAACAGCAGGCTGGTGGAGCAGTCAGAATACAATGTTTATCAATTAAGTTCCCTATCTTATATGGGCACAGTTCATGGCACCCCAAAACAATTATAATAGTAACATATGAGTTGCCTGGATGGCTCAGTCAATTAAGCATCTGACTTCGGCTCAGGTCATGATCTCACGGCTCATGAGCCGGAGCCCTGCATCTGGTTTTGTGCTGACAGCTCAGAGCCTGGAGCCTGCTTCCGGGTCTGTCTCTCCCTCTCTCACTCTGCCCCTCCCCCACTCACACTCTGTGTCTCTCTCTCTCCTTCAAAATTAAACATAAACAAAATTTTTTAATAGTAACATCAGAGATGACTAATCACAGATTACCATAACAAATATACTAAAAATAAAAAAGTTTGAAATATTCTTAGAATTGCTAAGTGACATAAGGACATTCAGTGAACAAATGCTTTTGGAAGAATGGAGCAAAAGACTTTCTTGACACAGGGTTACTGCAAACCTTTAATTTGTAAAAAGTGCAGTATCTATGAAGCACAATAAAACAAGGTATGCTTGTACATTTTATAATAAAAATAAAAGTGCAGATATAAAAATAAAAAAAATTTAAACACGCATTTCCAATTATAGAAATTATAGTTCGAATTACTTCAAACAAAGCAAATGAAATTAAATGGTTAGTTATTTGCGAGGCTGGAGTTGGATTTCTTTTTTAAGTCGCCATGATTTTTCCAAAATATACTATCTAACATAATTGGCATCTTATTTGTTTATACAGACAACCCAGAATATAAAAATGCTACAATATTAGCATTCCAAACCAAAGCTCAATCATCTAAAAATAATTTTGACCATAATCAGCCTTATTATATCAAATTATTTTCAACAATATCAGAAAAATGATACCACCTTTCTTAGACATCCTGTTTCATTTTTTTCCATTCTTTTATTAGCACTGATTTTTCAGATATTAATAATACCATACTACAAACGTATAATAGCTTTTGTACCCAAGAAATGTTTTAACCACAAAAAAAGGTAGGTGGCGGGGTGTGGAGAGGGGAGGAGATAGCAAATCAACTTACACCATTAAACCAAGTAAACATCAAACATGAATAAACCTCTATGAAGAACATCTTAAATATATAAATCATAATTACAGCAAATAATTTTAGCTTGGAGAGAGACTTTTTCCTCCCAGACTGTTCATGCAACTTTTAAAAATTCCCTGAATTACCTCAAACTGTGAAGCTTTATTTTGGGGACTTATATAAAAAATTACCTATAATCTATTTGGATATATTTGATGCCATATCAATCATCTGAACCAAAAATAAGTTACTTAAAAATATTAACATTTTCAAAATTCTTATGGTCAGATTCTATTAGAACTTTCACACATTAAGTAAGGTGTTAAAATGAATCCTCCAAATGTCAAAACTTAGAATTCTGAAAAATCAAGTATCTAATAAAAAAAATCAGGTATGAACTCACTGGCTACTTGATTTGTATTTTCCAGAATATCCATCTTTTTGAAAACTTACTATATTACGAGCATTTTATGTATATCTATGACCCCATTTAACTCTCCTGACAACTTTGCCAATTTGATATTAAATAAATCCAGAAAAAAAAATGACTTCAGAAGTCAGGCTCCTGGAGTTACATAGCAGTGTCAGAGACAAAACCAATGGCTTACAATGAGGCCTGCTTCCTGGTATTCACCCCCTCCTATAATCCCTTCCCCTTTAGTGTGGGTGGGAGTCAGTGACTACAGCTTCTAACACAATATGGCAAGGTTGATGTAATGTCCCTTCTGAGATTATAGAAAAAAGTGACTTATGTTTTAGGCTCAAAGCTGGCTCCCCTTCTCTTATCAGAGCTGTGAATAGAGAGCATCACAAGGAGAAAAGAACCAAGGGAGGTCTCCAGCCTATAGCCAGCAACTAAATGAAGCCTTCAACCCAACAGCTCACAAGGAACTAAGCCTTGTCAACAACCTCAGTAGAGATCTTCCAAGCAGATCCACCCCAACCTTCAGATCAGAACAGAACCCTAGCCAACACTTTAATCAATAGCATTGTTAAAGACCTTGGACCCAGAGGCACCCAGATAACTGCACCCAGACTCCTGTCCTTCAGAAACTGTGAGATGATAAATGTTTGTTGCTTTAACTGTTTTTAATAAGGTAATTTGTTACACAGCCACAGATAACTAGCAGTCTGTGCTTATAATTCTTCACTTAAGTAAGGAACAAGTGAATCCCGTTCCTTAACTGTTTTGGGAACCCTAGTGGCCTATTATGAGTTAATTTTCATAATTTATTTTTAAATTTTCTAATAACTATACATTATTTTCTCTAATAATCCATGTGCATTTACGACCAGAAGTGATTTTTCCAAAAAAAATCTGAGTAGAACTGACATTTCATGAATGCTTTATCTCCTGCATTCCCTTATCCCTGCAGGGTGGCCCTGCATACCCTTATCCCCAAACCACTTCACTGGGGCACTTCACTCTCTAAACACTCTTTCAATTAAGAATAGTATCTACTAGGGGCACCTGGGTAGCTCAGTCGGTTAGGTGTCCGACTTCCGCTCAGGTCATGATCTCACGGTTTGTGAGTTCAAGCCCCGCGTGGGGCTCTGTGCTGACAGCTCAGAGCCTGGAGCCTGCTTCGGATTCTGTGTCTCCTCTCTCTGCCCTGCTCACACGCTCTCTCTCTCTCTCTCCCAAAAATAAACATCAAAAAAATTTTTTTTCTTTTAAAAAAACAGATACCTACATAAGGAAAGGTCAATCTTTTCCTCTGGAATTTAAACTGAGATCTCCTCCAAAAGCAGGGAGGAAGAAAAAAAAAAGCTCTTCCCATTTCTCTTTAAACTGCAATTTCTTGGGGCACCTGGGTGGCTCACCTGGTTAAGCTTAATCGTGGGACTTTTGATTTCATCTCAGGTAATGATCTCACAGTTCCCATAGGATTGAGTCCTGCATTGGGCTCCATGCTGACAGCAGGAAGCCTGCTAGGGATTCATTCTCTCTCTCATTCTCTCTCTCTCTCTCTCTCTCTCTCTCTCTCTCTCTCTCTCTCTCTCTCTGCCATTCCCCCACTCACACACACTCTCTCTCTCTCAAAATAAATTAAAAAACTTAAAAAAAAAAACAACCCTACAATTCCTTATGGCTGCTATAACAAATTACCACAAACTTGGTGGCTTAAAACAGCATGTATTATATTATAATTCTGAAGGTCAAAAGCCTGAATTCAGCTCCACTGTGCTAAAATCAAAATGTGGGTAGGCTGGCATTCCTCCTGGAGACTCCTTAGGAGAATCTGTATCCTCGCCAAGTTTTCCAGCTTCTAAAGGCCACCCACCTCCATATGGTCCCTTCCTCCATCTTCAAAACCACCAGTGTAACATCTTTCCTCCTCTCTGAAAGTGCTTCAGTATTTATCTCTTATCAACTCCCAACATTTTGCTAATATAATAATGAAATTAGTTGCCCATTTCTGAAAATACATTCGCTGTCATTAGTGAAACCAGTAGAGTAGAAGAAATGCATATTACCTAAAATATCTTAGGTTCAACTTTCCTCCCCTGTATGAACAGGGTCTATAGTCCACACCCCTAGGAATGACACCCAAAGCTTGATCCCTAAATGGTCCTGTGTCCAATCCCTGACTCCAGAGGATTCTGTTTGGCTGATGGCAATTACAATGGTAACAAATTCCACATCTAGAAATTGTTGAATTCTGCCTGAAATAAACCTTTAATCAAAGCACCGAAAGTTTTCCTAAAAGGACAAAGAGCTAGCACTTCCACATACCTACAAAGGGGTATGAACTGTTTTGCACCAGCTTATTCATAAATATTTAAACTCTGTAATTGTGTTAGAATTTAATCTAAAACTTATTTCATTAAAATCTGTTAGCAAAGTTGTGGGTAAACAATTAGGTAAAAAATTTGGTAAAGAATTACTACATGAGTTCAGAAGGATAACTGAGGGCTGGGATGACAAACCAAAACCTCAAAAGGCAGAGGCATTCAAAAGAACCTTTGAATAAATACTGACAACAATAAATGGACAGGTATTCTGTCTCCTGCTATAGACGGCAGGTGCTAATCCAACTACAGAAGGACATGAAGATGGGAGAGGTGGGCAAGGACTAAATGAAGGAAGAAGGGGACTTGAATACCTTTCTTTCTTCAAAGCCCATTTTGGGGGCACCTAGGTGGCTCAGTCAGTTAAGCATCTGACTTCAGCTCTGGTCATTATCTTGTGGTTCAGTGCATGAGTTCAAGTCCCGCACGGGGCTCTCTGCCGTCAGCACAGAGCCCGCTTTGGATCCTCTGTCCCCTTTTCTCTCTGCCCCTCTCCCACTCACTCACTCTGTCTCTCTCTCAAAAATAAATAAAAACATTAAAAAAAAAAGTGGTGACCTAGGGGCTCCTGGGTGTCTCAGTCGGTTAAGTGTCCCATTCAGCTCAGGTCATGATCTCGCAGTTTGTGAGTTCAAACCCCCGCATCGGGCTCGGTGCTGACAGCTCAGAGCCCCGAGCCTGCTTCAGATTCTGTGTCTCCCTCTCTCTCTTTGCCCCTCCCCTGCTTGTGCTCTCTCTCTCTCAAAATAAATAAAAACATTAAATTAAAAAAATTAAAAGAAAATAAGTAAATAAACACACATTTATAAAAAAAAAAAAAAGGTGGTAACCTAAACAGATACGTTTGCTTCTTTTAAATAAGCTTTTTAAAGTCAGGAGTCAGGTATCGGGCCCTGCATGCAATAGATATTAAAGTGAAGGAGCAGAGAAGAAACACGCTATCATTTATATCCATAGTTTGATCTTGTCCCAGGTTTTGTAACTTCTCCCAAGCCCTTTAACCTGAACCTATTCTCTTAAGCCTCTGCTCCTTCTATGAAAATAACACAACCAATCTTACAAGATTTTTATATGTGAAAGTACTCTGTAAATTGTAAATCATGACACAAATGGTTGTTACTACTATAACATCCACTCCTATACACCTAATTCCTCAAATATGCATATTATATATAATCACCTCTATCATTTCCAACTATAATTATTCCTCCTTGAAATTCTATCACATACCTTATTCACCTTCGGTTTCAACATACTCCAATGTTATCTCAAATCTCATCTTTCCTTAAATTTATTCTATACCCATGCATAGTCAGGTGACCCTAGCTAGGAGATCCCTTCATACAATTTCCAAATTGCAACTGTTTCTTTCTTCTGGTCTTATATTCTAAATCTAGGAGACTGCCCATGTTCGTGAGACTTCACTCTTAATTTCTGTACTTTCTAAAGAGTTGAAATCTCATCTTCTCTACAAAATCTTCATTAAAATAAAAGGAATCGAAATGCAAAGACCTAAATTTAAATTCATTTACAAAGATCACAGCTTACGATCTAGCTTAAAATAAATGTCTGTACCATAAGTTTAATCTTTAATTTCTTGCTTCTGAAGAAACTTCTATTCAGACTGTTTTGCAAGAAAATACAAAACATTTATATAATGGTTCTTTGGACTTCTTTATCCTCACCACCAAGACATCAAGTTTTCTTTTTCTCCTTACCTAGCATACATCTTGAATCATCCTACAAAAACTGCAAAGAATTTGTATTGTTTTTCTTTGTGTTATTTTTCACAACTGCTTTCATTTCACAAATGAAATCAAATGCATCAATATTCTTTTTTTAAAAATGTAAACAAAAACAAGAATTTGAAACATTTTGTCATTCAATAATATATCACCAGCTGTAACTCCATTTTACTCAGGTACTGCTCACCTCAGACTCCTTAAACGTAAAGAAATCAAAAGGTTCCCTCTGTCAATCAACGATATGAACGCAGCACAGTGCTTAAAACACACCCACACCTTCTTTCCTTGGGTTATCTCATTTACTTCTCACAATTATTTCAGGAAAATAAGTATTACTCATTCTATTAACAAATAGCAAAACTTGTCCAAGGCCATAAAGTTTGAAAAAACGAAATCAAAAGCCTGAGTCCAGCTCTTCTTGAATCTGACTTAAAAAGGGAAGGCTAATACAGTTCTCAAATAGCATTTACTTACATCACTGTCATAATTATACAATGGTGTATCTATTTTTAAAACCCTCAGCAGAATCTTTACATGCCAATTCTCCTTTACTCCATCAGGAAACATCCTTTTAAATATTTACACCATCAGATACCATGCTCAAGTGTAACAAATTAAAATTTCTGCTAGAAACATGAAATCATTTGTCATTGATTACAACTATCATCTATGATTTTTAAGTAATGAATTACCAAGTATTTACTTGGTATCCTTTACTCACCGAGACAACGTTGTTTTCCCAGAACCAGGCAACCCTCTTAAAAGAATAAGTAGTTTCTGCAATTTATTTAACTTTTCCTCTTGAAACTGCTGGTTCATAAGCCTGTGTGTTCCATGATGGTTGTCCATAGAAGTATCTTTCCAACATCCTTCACTGGTTTCATAGAAACCATTACTCACATATCCATCTTGCACACCGTAGCCATTTGTAGAGGAATGATCTCTACTGGTGTTCTCACTACAATCAACATAGTCATTGTTCTGATCAAAAGTCAAACAGTTCCAGTTAACGTGACAACCATTTACATAATACCCATTTTGAAACTGAGAACCATCTTGGGCATGGAAAATATTTGATGGTGGATTTGGTGGAGTATCGAATCTTTGAATATTTAAATGATAGTTAAAACTGGGAAGAGGTGGACCGGGGGGTACTATAAAAGAATGTACTGACTGCCACTCAGGCCTGAAGGAAGTAAACGAATCATCACAAAATGCAGGTATTACTTGTCCATTACAAGGATATTTGCCTGGCTCGTTTCCCATGTGCTGTGGATAACCACAATGTGACTGAAGAACAGTACTAATATCTCTTTTCTTTCCTTCTTCAGATTTTAACAGATCATTATTATGGCCCTGATGACAGGCAGTAACTTGTTCCTCAGAGGGTTCAGGTTCTTCACAACTTCCTTCCAAATCATCTTTTTCATTTTCAAGCTCTTCAATTTCTTTGTAAAACTGGAATAATTCATTGTCAAGCTCTGATTCTTTGGAGTTAAATTTCTGTTTCGTGTCTTGTCCTTTGTCAGCTATACCATTGATAGTGCCTGACTGATTCCTCCCTTCATTACATTTCCTCTTCTCAGGCGGTTTGTAAATGGGTCCTATAAATGCTTTACTTGTGCTATATATCTCATCATCTGTGGATACCAACGGAGGACCTGTATCCTGTAAAATCTGTGCATCAGTGGATTCGATAACATCTGGTCTATTATTACCAGGCACCTCATCACGCACAGGTTTCGGGGAGTCTGTAGCTTTGATTTTGTCCTCCTGAGGATAACTATGTCCTCTGACATCAACAACGGTCACAGGAACCCAATCATTCCCAGTTTTCTCTTGGATTCTGTGAAAATCAGCACTACCATGGTGGGAAAAAACATAAGCCTCTTCAGCTGACTTCAATTTTTTATAGCATGGTTCACTTGTTAGTTCTTCCCCATGATCCAAGGATTTTGCTTCAATTTCACCATAAGGCATCTGGGGAACAAATAAATCACATAATTATTAGCTAATATTTTAAAAATCTAAACAAAAGTTTTTCAGAAACACGAAAACAGAAAAGACATTTGAATGTGTGATATACACAAATAATGGTAACATTTTCCCAAAATATAAAACTTACAAACTTGTAATTTTATAACTACTTACTATTTAAGTATTGTTATAATGATTTGGGGGGGGGGGTGAGTCTCACTGAAGGTAAGTAAGTTATCTTTTTTTTAAAAAAAGGTGTATTTCACCTTTGATGGAAATGATGCATTTCTGAACTTAAAGAACTTAAGTTTGGAAAATTAAATCAGTAATATATATTTGCTGATATACACAATTGTGTACTAAGATGGAGAGTAAATCTGCCAGCCAAACTGACACATTTCCAGAATGGTGTGATAAATGGCATTTTAAACCCTTACTGTTTAAAATCACTACATCTTTGGGAGTAAATGGATCCAGCTCTCAAACCTCAGCGTCTCCTTAGCAATCAAATGTTAGGTTACCTGAAATGCCAGACTTTACAGACCCTACTCCTGTTAGTGTAAAAGTGGTTTCCAACCGGCTGTACTGCATTAATTTAAAAGAAAAATAAACAAACTTCAGTTGCACTAAGAGTGACTCAAACACGTCACATTACGTTTAGAAATCTGGCAACTCCCCAAATCAAAGCGCTGATCTTTTCCACATGCTTGGTCAATCTCAAAGATAAATTCTGCTTCCCCTGAAATTACTTAGGGGCCCTCAAAAGTGCGATCCCAAAGCCCGTTTTACATACTTCTTCATTCTGCCCTCTCTCTGGTGTTCCTCTAACAGAGAGGAAAAGGGGCAAAAAAGACGAACTAAACGATACAGGTAGGCCTACAGAGACTGAAGATGATACAACTGCAAAGAACGCCGTCCTTTTGGAAACGGCCCCCCTTCCAAGCGCCTCCGGCCATCTCTCCGCTTCTCATTTCCTCCTTCGAAATATCATAAAAGTCTCAAAGAACAACAAGCGGTTGCATTAACACGGCGTGGCCTATACACAACCTGAGTCCCATGGCCTCCTGACCTCTAAAGAGGGCAGCCCGGGCAAAAGCGCGTCAGCCGGGGTCTTTGTCCCAATGGAGGCTGTTCGGGTTGTCAGAAATTCAAGAGATCTCCGAGACTCAAAGGTCCACTCCGGGCTAATCAAAAGGGTCCAGCCAAGAGCAGACGAGAGCCCAAAAAAAAAAAAAAAAAAAAAAAAAAAAAAAGACAAACGTCACCGTCACTACCCCACCCTTACTTAAAATGGGGTGTTTACTCACCTTACACTACAGCTCTGCATTGACTTTTACCTCCCAATAAAATCCTCGTCTAGAAAGACACGAACATCTGAAAAGGTAAAAGCAACGCGCAAACACCGCCCCAAAGCAGAGAGGAACTAAACCCCAAGCCCTCAGCATCTGGGCAAGCTGCACCGCCGTACGCAAGATGGCGGCCACCGCGCTGTTACCCCGGCAGGAATTACGGATTTGCGCTCGGCATTGTGGGAACTGAAGTCCAGCGTTCGCACCGGGCCTGGTAGACTCAGCGCTCGGAGACTTGGTCTCCCAGAATTCATTGCATGAGAGACACACTAGCTGTGACAAACGTAAACCCTAACTAGTTCCCAGATCTGGAGTGGGGAAGTGGTTTAGAACTGTCAACTTGGGCTGAAAACGTCAGTGACCCTACTCTGGGATTCATCCGTAAAGGAAAAGAGAACGCGAGTGCCTGGCATCCCAGATGCATAAGCCGCTCTCAGCGCGATGCTTTTGAGACTTTCTAGGAGACCATCAATCAGGCTTTTCAAAGGGGCCTCAACCTTTGTTACCGCCAAGTAGGGTTGCCGGCATTTCTACGAAAAACCACTCAGTAATTTTAAGTTCACGTTCTTCTATCCATGGAGACAATCACTGCAGCAGAGCCTTAAGTGCGTAAGAGAATATTATTTAGTATCGTAACTATGTTGTGTTTTGAGAAACAAAGGCCAGTTACTGAATTGCCCGTTAAAAATCAATTTGTAACAAGCGCTTAGAACAGCACCTGTTGAAAAGTAAGTGCTGTGTGTCTGTTAAATTAGAAATAATTATTTTTTAAATGAACAATTTGGCAATCCTCAGCCAAGAGCCCTTTCTCTCTTTCCGCTACCACCCCACACTCTGGGCCCGCTCCCTTCCCTGTATTCTTTCCTGCCACTACAAGTGAAACTGCTAATGTCTTCGTGTTTAAATAAATCTTTCTGTTGTGATAATGTTTTAATTTATAAATATAATAGTTAAAATCATAGTCTGGGGGCGCCTGGGTGGCGCAGTCGGTTAAGCGTCCGACTTCAGCCAGGTCACGATCTCGCGGTCCGTGAGTTCGAGCCCCGCGTCAGGCTCTGGGCTGATGGCTCGGAGCCTGGAGCCTGTTTCCGACTCTGTGTCTCCCTCTCTCTCTGCCCCTCCCCCGTTCATGCTCTGTCTCTCTCTGTCCCAAAAATAAATTTTAAAAAAAATTTTAAAAAATCATAGTCTGGAATATTTGCATTTAATTATTTAACAGCTTTATGATCAAGAGGGCTTATGCTTTTGACCAAAGCAATCCATCCCCTTATAAACAATCTTCCTCAAATACAAATTCCTACGTCGACCTTCGATGTTTCCTCCTAATTGGATTCAAGTTATGCATTCTCTGCCAAAACAACCACTTAAGTGAAGTTGTGTCTGTCTCGGGATATTGTGTATGGAGGTTCAGGATGTCTGTCTATCCACCATAAGTTGACATTAGTCTTTATCACCCTATCAAGGTGTTTTCCAGGTTCTCCACCGTGTATCTTACCACTTGCAACTAATAGGCAGTCTATGAAGAGATACTTTGACATCAAGCAAATGTCTTTCTCCGAATCAAACTCTACCTATGATTCAACCTCCACTGAAGATCCTTGCTGCAACTGATCTTTACAATGACGGTTACAAACTGTAGATTTTTTTACCCCTAACTCCTTCAAGCGCTCCACCTTTACTACAGGTGATTCTGCTTTTTGTAGAGAAGGGCTCTCCTTGTTTACTATCAGCATGAATTTATGCATTCCTTTTTGTTCAAGAAGTAATAATCCATTGCTGTCTTTTACTTATTTAATTAGCTGGTTAGTTAGATAATTTTTAGGACAGTTCTGGATTCTTAGAAAAACTGAGTATAGATAGTACAAAGTTCCCATGTACTGTACCCTCCCAACCACACACACACACACACACACACACACACACACACAGTTTCCACTATTATTAACCTCTTATATTACTATCATACATTGTTATAATTAGTGAATCAATATTGATACATTAACATTAATTACAGTCCATAGTTATTTAGATTTCTTTAGTTTTTACCTAATTCCCTTTCCTTTGCACAATCCCTTCCAAGACACCACATTACGTGCAGTTGGCATTTCTCCTTAGGCTCCTCTTGGCCGTGTGTCAGTTTCTCAGACTCTATTTGTTTTTGGTGACCTTGACAATTTTGAGGAAAACTGGTCAGGTATCTTGTAGGATGCCCTTCTGCTGGAATTTATCTGATGTTTTTCTCATGATTAGACTAGGGCATGGGGTTTTGAGGTAAAGTGTCACTTTCATCACATCATAACAGGGGTAAGACTACAAACATAATTTATGATCGTGTATGTTAAACTTGATCACTGCCTAAAGCAGCATTTACACATCTCTCAACAGTAAAATTAGTCTTTTTCCCCCTTTCCATACTGTACTCCTTGGAAGTCACTGTGCACAATGCACATTTCTGGTTGTTAACCTCCCTTTCCATTAGTGTATTTACATATTTTATTTGAACTTCTGCATGGGATATTGTTCTCTTCTTCCCCATCCTTATTTATTTTGATGCTCAAAGCATCAGATTTGGCTAGCTTCACCTGGCTCCCTTTGACCTGCATGTTGGGCACTTCCTTACTTTTGTGGCACAATAATTTTCCAGGCTTGTTTTGTACATTTGTTACTCCTACCCTGGAGTCAACAAATTCTCCAAAGCCTTGTTTTCTTTTGTGTTTTTTTTACTGGAAAATGGCATTTAGAAGCTAAGCCCTTAGAACTAAGTGTGCTTATTGATACTGGGGTATTACTGCTTTTAGGCCCTCTCAGGCAGAAGTGAGGAAGAAGGGAATAGATATATATATTTTTTTCACTTAAGAAATCATGAATATTGATACTTACAATCCAATCCAATTCCTCAGTATTCCTTGTTGCCTTCCCCATTTCATATTTGTGTCTGCCTTTGTTAACAATGAGATACTTGTTTTCTAACAACAACAACACATTTACTTATTACCCTCATCCTATATTGCACATAAAATAGTTTAAGAATGGTTACATTCAGGGGCACCTGGGTGGCTCAGTCAGTGGAGTGGCCGACTTCGGCTCAGGTCATGATCTCACAGCTCATGGGTTTGAGCCCCACATCAGGCTCTGTGCAGACAGCTCAGAGCCTGGAGTCTGTTTCCAATTCTGTGTCTCCCTCTCTCTCTGCCCTTCCCCTGCTCGTGCTCTGTCTGTCTCTCTCAAAAATAAATAAACATTAAAAAAATTTTTTAAAGAATTGTTACATTCATATGATTACAAAAGCAAACCTACTAAATGGGGTTGTTTGTAGTTCTACCCTAGATTGAGGGTTGAAAGTAAAAATACTACGTGCAAAAATAATTTGGATTAGTTCTCTGCCCTTATGCAATCCTACTTCAGTGGGTAGTCATTTGAAATACACTTGAATTCACTTGCTTCTATTTCTAGTTTTAGTTTGTTTTTTCTTCCATTACTGATCATTTCATTTTACTTTTAGAATGTGTAGCATAATATGCTTCCAAAAATCTAACATACAAAACAGTGTAATCAGAGAAATCTCACTCTCTTGTCTTGAACTCTTCTTCCTACTACCCTTTATATGTATACAATTTTATTGTTTTTTGATATATCCTTCCTGTGTTTCTGTTTGTAAAACTAAGTGGATAAATGTGTGTTTTCTTTCTTACTCCAAAGTGAACGTACGATATATGCTGTTTTGCATTTTGCTTTTTTTCAGTTAATAATACCTTCTGGAGATCACTTTGCATCAATTTATAGAGATCATCTTCATTCCTTTTTTTTTTTTTTTTTTTTTTTTTTTTTTACAGCTGCAATACTCCATTGTGTAATTATACTACAGTTATTCACTTAAAATCTGATGCTTGGATATTTAGGTAGTATCCAACATTTTGTAACTACAAATAATGCTGCAATACTAACCCTGTGTTTTTATATTTTAAGAGGACTATCTTTATTTGTTTTTTTTTTTAATGTTTATTTGTTTTTGAGAGAGAGACAGACAGAACATGAGTGGGGGAGGGGCAGAGAGAGAGGGAGACACAGAATCCAAAGCAGGCTCCAGGCTCTGAGCTGTCAGCACAGAGCCCGATGTGGGGCTCAAACTCATAAACCGTGAGATCGTGACCTGAGTTGAAGTCAGACGCTTAACTAACTGAGCCACCCAGGAGCCCCTAAGAGGACTATCTTTAGAGTAAGTTCCCAAAAGTGGGATTGCTGGATCAGAAGGTAATTCCATATGTACTGCATATTGGCAAATTTTCTTTCATAGAGATTATATCATTTTGCATGCCCACCAGCAATTTATGAAAATGCCAATTTACCTGAACTTTTGCCGACATAATGAGTGAGAAATTGTATGTCAGTATAGTTTTAATTTACATTTACATTACTTATTGTAAGTTAGGGAGATTTTTATGTCTTTTCTGTGGATTTTTTACCTTTGGCACATGTTTTATTTGATTTTTTTAGTCTTTTTAAACTCAATTTAAAATAGTTAGGGATATTGGCCCTTTATATGGCATATTTCTTGCAACAGTTTCTTCTAATTTATCTGTCTATTCGTATGTGCTTTGGGTTTTTTTTCCCCCTCATGTAAAAATTTTTATTTTTTTGGCAAAACTCATTCCTTTATTGCATCTGGACTTTGAGTCATCGCCAGAGAGCCTTTACAAACATGCAGGGTAATAGGAATTGTTTTATGCCTTCTGCTAGATCTCCAATCCACTTGGAGTTTGTACTTACATATGGTATAGGAAATGAGTTTCTAATTTTCCCAAACATGATTTATTAAACAGTCCATCTTTGCCTCAGCAGTTTGAGATACCACTTTTATCATATATTAAATGTCCACATAAGCCTGAATTTTCTATTTTATTCAATTAGTCTTTCTGTCTACTCATGTACTAGCACTACACTTTTAATTGTATCGTGTAGGGCTTATCCACCCCACTCCCCAATAGCTCTTACTTTTTAGAAATTTCCTAGCTATTCTGAAATAGTTCTGAGAAAAAGGTCTTTGGCACTTTTTAAGTTGGGATTGTACTTTATTCATAAATCAGCTTAAAGAAGAACTGATATATGAGTAATATTGACACATCCTGAGAATAGAAAGATATTTGATATTTGAACAAATAGAAAGATATTTGTTCAAGTCAGTTTTTGTGTCAGAATATTTATAGTTTCCTTCACATAGGTTTTGAACATTTTATTAGGTTTATTCCCAAGTATTTTGTCTTTTTAGTTACTATTGTAAACGATACATTCTTTTTTTCTTTCATGAGATTGCCTAACTGGTTGTGTAAGTTAAGGCTGTTAGTTTTCTAACGTTTATTTATTTTTGAGACAGAGAGAGACAGAGCATGAACGGGGGAGGGGCAGAGAGAGAGGGAGACACAGAATCGGAAACAGGCTCCAGGCTCGGAGCCATCAGCCCAGAGCCCCACGCGGGGCTCGAACTCACGGACCGCGAGATCGTGACCTGAGCCGAAGTCGGATGCTTAACCGACTGAGCCACCCAGGCGCCCCAAGGCTGTTATTTTTCATATTAACTTCATATCTTCCTACCTTACTGAATTATTTTGTTTGTTTGTTTGAGGTAGTTTAGTATTGATTCCTAGGGCTTAACAGGTATGATAAGATGTCATCTGTAAACAGAGATAGTTCTTTTCTTCTTGTTGTTCAATTACATCTCTGGGGCATCTGAGTGGCTCAGTCAGTTAAGCGTCTGACTTCCGCTCAGGTCATGATCTCACGGCTAGTGAGTTCGAGCCCCGCGTCGAGCTCTGTGCTGACAGCTCAGAGCCTGGAGTCTACTTTGGGTTCTGTGTCTCCCTCTCTCTCTGCCTCTCACCTGCTCCCACTGTCTCTCTCTCTTTCTCTCAAAAATAAATATTAAAAAATTTAATTATTATATCTCTAATTGATTTCTCTTGTCTAATTATATTGGCTCATACTTCTAGCACAATATAGAAATGGAGATAGTGATCATCTTTGCTTTGTTCCTGACTTAAGTGTAAACGTCTTTAATGTTTCTTCATTAAATTATAGAAAGTATTTAGAAAATATCCATCCATTTCTATTTTCTCAGGAGTTTTAGGAATGAGTGTTGAATTTAAATAGTGTTTTTCAACAACTAGACATACTCATATGGTGAATTAAATTAATATTTCCTAATACTAAACTATACTTTCATACTCGATATAAGTCCTACCTGGTCACAATACACTGTTTTCTTAATGTAGTACTAGAAATTATTCACTATATTTTCTCTAGGATTTTTGCACTGGTATTTTTAAGGGATGTGGGTTTGCAATTTTTGGGGTCTTTTCATAATCAGGTTTAGGTATCAGAGACTAGTCACTGATGGAAAAATTAGAAACAAAATAGTTGGGATGCCTGGTTGGCTCAGTCAGTAGAGCATTCAACTCTTTTTTTTTTATTTTATGTTAATATTTTTATTTATTTTTGAGACAGAGGCAGAGCATGAGCAGGGGAGGGGCAGAGAGAGAGGGAGACACAGAATCAGAAGCAGGCTCCAGGCTCTGAGCTGTCAGCCCAGAGCCCGACGCGGGGCTCAAACTCACAGACTGTGAGATCATGACCTGAGCCGAAGCCGGACGCTCAACCGACTGAGCCACCCAGGCGCCCCTAGAGCATTCAACTCTTGATCTCAGGGTCATGAGTTTGAGTTCCACATTGGGTGTGGAATCTATTTAAAAAAAAAAAATAGCTAAGAGTTCCACTGGGAAAGTCCCCTTTGATCTTCTTTCTCTGAACATCCTTTAATAAGCTTTATTTTTTCTTGTCTTCACATTCTTTGTTCTTGTGGGCCTTCAACTTTCTAATATTCTTGTGAATAAGGACTACCCGTGGTATGCACCATCTTTGAACTTTTGTATATAGCAATAAAAAACATCTTACCCACTAGAATGCTTCCTATGGTATACATTTGTTTAGGGCCCTCTTGTTTTCTTCCTCCTTTAAGTAATTCTTGTTTGCAAAATGAGAGTTTACTTTGGAGCCATTTTTTTTTTTTTTTTGGTCACATATATAGTGCTTATTGTGTTTAGCCTTTCCATCCCTGGCTGTTACAAACTCAGAATTGATAGCATCATTTTTTCCTGGTTTCTCATCACATTCTGGTGATATCTGCAGTGGTTCCCTTGGTTGTACCTTTATAATTTTAGGCCCATGACTTAAGCCCATATCATTTCTTTCAGTCGCTGTTCTATCCTGATTGATCTTAAGAATGGATCATGCCAGTTTGGCCATTCACAATTACTAAGCTCTTTTTCTGCCATAAGTAGCCACCAATATCTAGAGATAGAGGAGGTTGTATGGCTCCTTGCCACAACTTTTCAGGTTGTAAAGAAAGCAAATCCCAGATTAAATTCTGCTACATATACACCCATTTATTAGCAAACGGCTACAAAACAAAGTAACAACTATTATAAATCTGGTTTGCAAGCTCAGTGAAGTCCTAACTTTGTCCTAAATGTGTTAACCGCAATTTGCATGGAGGTTTCATTGAAACCAACAGCAATAGAGAAAAATTCAGTTACTTTATACATGGCAGGCAATAGGAATCCTCCAAATTGGTGGCTGAACACAAACTTTTTCAAAATAAAACTCCATTCCACTCCAAAACATACCCTGTTAGTGCAAGGGTGATGATTGTTTCTATATTCCAACACATCTTTCTATGTATCTACACATGTATCTTGAACATCACTAATTTTATCAACAAAAATCTGTTTCTAACATCAGATAGGCATTGGTCAGAGGTGACTAGAGCTAAAGTGGATGTAGTAGTCATCTCTGGAACATGGTCTTAAATGGGAGCTAACCATCCCTGAAATATATATTTCTGATTAGGGTACAGACCACCCTTAGGGTATAGATTTCAGCTAACACACACACTTTGATATCATATTGTTTATACTAAAGTACTTAAAAATAAACTACAGGCAACTTATAACAAAATATAAGCCAAGCCTCAGTTCTTTTGGCCTGCCTATCTGACTTATAGTGCCCTGCTCCCAAAATGACACTAGAAGACATTTTGTAAATAAGAAAATGGGGGCGCCTGGGTGACTCAGTTGAGCGTCTGACTTCAGCTCAGGTCATGATCTCATGGTTCATGAGTTTGAACCTGGGTCAGGCTCTGTGCTGACAGCTCAGAGCCTGGAGCCTGTTTCAGATTCTGTGTCCCCCTTTCTCCCTGACCCTCCCCTACTTGTACTCCGTCTCTCTGTCTCTCTCTCAAAAATAAACATTGAAAAAAAGAAACAAAACAATGCTTTTATTTAACTTATTGTGTGCAATGCACTTGTCCCTGAAAGTGACAGTGTGAGTAATCCTAAACAGAGAAGCAAGGGAGAGCATTTTTCCTTAGCAGTGGTTACAGCAAGGAAGGTGGTAACAATACAGGTATAATGAGGCCGCCGCAGGGGGCCAGCTGGCTTCCCAAGTTGGTCCAGGCCTTGGAATACCCACCATTAGATCTTCTAACAAGTATGTTCTCTGGTGATGGGCATTATTACCCCCACTCATCTTTCAGTCTGTATTCACAGAAAGCCAAACTTTACAATTGATATAGCATACCAGACTTCACACAACTAAAATGACGCAAAGAAATGGAAGAATAAGCAATGCTTTTCAGTGAACCCCGAGAAAGCTCTTCTTAAAACCATCTTTCTACAAAGCCACATAAATTTTTATCCTATTCATAAAGAAAATCTGCATTTGATAATTTTTGTATCTAGGGGCACCTGGATGGCTTAATTGGTTAAGCGTCCCACTACGGCTCAGATCATGATCTAACAGTTCGTGAGTTCAAGCCCCACATTGGTCTCCACACTGACAGTGTGGAGCCTGCTTGGGATTCTCCCTCTCTCCCTCTCTGCCTGCCCCCCTCCATCCTCTCAATTCCTCTCTCTCTCAAATATAGAAATAAACTGGAAAAAAAAAGACAATTTCTGTATCTAGAACAGTAAATTTCATGGGATTGGGTAAAAAAACTTAGGTAATAAAATATATCATACTTTTATGTCATGGAATGTAATTAATTCTCACAAATGTTTATGGATCTGGACATGGAGCCTTTATGTTTCTAATCAGGAGTTGCAGAAATAACTTGTTTCTTGGCTGTGTAGTACTAAGGTCATTGGAAAGTATACCTTGTAGGCAGTTTTCCAGGCAACTAGTCAATATATTTGCTTTTTTTTTTTTTTTTAATATACAGCTTCAGTAAAACCATGACTTTCATGGTTTCACTAGTTTTCCATCAGTGATGTGATACATTGATTTTTCCATTATAAATATTTGTAGTTACCGTGCAGTAAAATTTATTTTTAAAAAATGATGACATTTCATTACGTACAGATGATATTTATTATTTTTAGAACCTAGAAATGCAGAAGCTGAATTTATTTTTAACTTGATCATTGTTTAAGACTGCTGAGAGGAGAGTGATTGGGGGATGGTTTATTAAAGTTTTTCCTATTAAAGATTTTCCCCTCTATTTTATTAAAGTGATGCATTGTTATCACAGAAAATGCAGAAATACAAAACGGATAAAGAAGTTATATTATTTGGTGTTAGCCATAAGTACCAATTCTGACCAGATTAAGCAGAAGGAAATTTAGGGGAAAGATATCAAAGATGTCAGAGAACCCAGGATCAGCTGGGGACCCAGCATGGAAACGGATGAATGGATGCAAGGGTTTTTAGGAATAGCTCACTAGGAGAACCATGGCAGCAGGAAGTATATCTGCAGAAAAGTCTTGCCAGGACTGCGGTGAACATTGCTTGCCATGAATTTTTGACCGTCATACTCTTTTGACATTAGTTCAAAATTCAGAATCTCAGGAGAAACATATGATTATCCAAATCCTGGGTCATGTGCCCATACACTGACTGTACCAGAAGAGGGAAAATGGAAGTCTGGCCCCTTCAACTCTCCTTGCAGCTCTTCCTGCCTCCAAGACCATGTACAATGTGGTATTATCTGCTAGGTTGCTGGCTATCCTATTAGGAAGTCTGGGATTGGATACTACACAGCCAAAAAATGACAAAAATCACCTAGAGAAAACATTTTGGTATCTTTCCCTTTAGGCTTTTTAAATGCATTTTTCTTCCGTTTACATAACTTGGATCACAGAATCAGAATACAATTGTTAAAAATCCTACTTCTTTTAATTACCAACATAGCATGAGCACATTTTCCTATTACTAAAATGTTTACAGTCATTGATAATGGTCAAATAATTATCCATAACACATACAATAGTGTACTTAAATATTTTCCTACTGTTGGAAATTGAGATTGTTTCTAAGGGTAAAATATTCTATAATACAAGATAGGGACAGCACACTTGGCTCCTGTAAGGGTCTAAACTTGCCCCATGAGTATTCCCATATCCAAGGAGCATGATGTTAAATGGCAAATAAAAGCCACCAAGATAGGAAAAAAGTTTTCTATCTTTGGACCTTTAATGGTACCTTTTTGCTGTATTTTGAACAAGAGATCTGCATTTTCATTTTACACTGGGACCTACACATTATTAGCCAGTCCTGACTGAATTCCAAATACTTTGACCCAAATTGGAGCCAAACCTTCCAGATTTCTCTCACTCCTTCCACATCCCCAAACATGCAATTTATTCATCAGCATTCATCCTCCAGTCTATGCTAAAATTGTTACCTCCTCATAAAGACTGTTACACTATGTTTCTTTGTTATTCTTTATCACAGCATGTCCTTTAGTGTTTTTATTGCACAAATTACAATATGTAATTATTTATTTGTTTACTTGTTCATTGTCTGTCTCCCCTAATGAAATGTAATCCCCATGAGGAAAATGGCTTGGTCTGTCTTGCTCACTGCTTTATCTCTAGCAACTGGCACATTGCCTGGAACATAACAGATGCTCAATAAATATTTGTTGAGTGAGTGAAACATGGGGCATTATCTCATCAGTTACCAAGGAAGTTGACAGGAAGACTAAAAAATGATTTGGGAAGTCACAAGAAATACTACACCTTTTAAAGAAGGCCAAATGACCAGAGAATTGAAAGAAGATAGACTTGATTATGTGAAACAGTGAGCATGTCAAATCAGGAAATATTTATAAAAGGTCTGCTCTGTTCAAATCATGAGGTCACATGGTATTTCACTCTGGGGTCTTATAATCTAGTCAGGAAGAAGGAAAATTAACATAAAAATAGGAAATAGAAATACAGCGTAGTAGAGCAACATTTTTTTAAAAGTAAACTCTATACTCAATGTGGAGGTTGAACTCATGACCTTGAGTTGCATGCCCTACTGACTGAGCCAGGCACCCCATGGAACAACATCTTTAAATTAATGAAAGAAAAAATGGTCAATTAGAATTCTATACCTAGTGAAACTATATTTCAAAAACAAAGGTAAAATACTTTTCCAGTTATATAGATATTGAACAAATTTATCACTGATGGTGCTGAAACAATTGGATATCCATATTTTTTTAAAAAGGGTAAAATAATTAAGATTTTAAAAATGGTAAAAGAACTAAGATCTATGATTTCCACCATATACAAAAATAGCACAAAATGTATTATAAGCCTTTAAAAAAATCTCCAAAATATAAAACTTCTAAAAAAAAAAGGTTATTTTTTACTTTAGTTTAGCCAGATTTCTTAGATTCAACATCAAAACCATGGTCCATAAGAGAAAACAACAGAAATTATTGATGAACAGTAATTGTCATCGAAATTAAGAACTTGTATTCTTTGAAAGGTACTATTAACAGAATAAAAAGTAAGTCATAGACTGGCACAAAATGTTCACAAACCACATATCTGCTAGGTGATGTGTATCCAGAATATAAAGGACTCTCTAGGTGCGCCTGGGTGGCTCACTCAGTTGGGTGACCAACTTTTGATTTCAGCTCAGGTCTTAATCTCACAGTTCATGGGATTGATCCCCGCATCAGGCTTCTCACTGACAGTGTGGCAGGCACCTGCTTGGGATTCTCTCTCTCCCTCTCTCTGCCCCTTGCATGCTTGCATGCTCTCTCTCTCTCTCTCTCTCTCTCTCTCTCTCTCAAAATAAATAAATAAATATTTAAAAAGGAACTCTCTAAAACCCAAAATAATAAAACCTAATTTTTTTAAATGGGAAAAATTTGAGTAAACATTTCACCAAAAAGTATAAAGGGATGGCAATTAAGCACACAAAAAGATGCTCAACATCATCAGTCATAAGAAAAGTGAAAATTAAAGCAATTATACACACACACACACACACACACACACACACATTTGTTTAAAATGTCCAAAATTTAAGATCGACCATAACAATATTGGCAACGTATACAGCATATGGAATTCTCATACATTGCTGGTGGATACAAAATGGCACAACCATTTGGAAAACAGTTTGGTAGTTCCTTCAAAGTTAAATATCCACCATCATATGATCCAACTGTCCCAATCTTAGGTATTTATCCAGGAGAAATGAAAAAGTGTTTGTAACAACTCTGTCTGTAATAGCCCCAAATTGGAAACAATGTATATTGGAAAATACCCATCAACAAGTTGATAGATAAGTAAATTAACATGCCATACAATGGAAGAATATTCAGCACACACACACACAAAAAGACTATTGATACATATAAAACATGGATGACTCTCAAAATAATATTGTTAAGTGTAAGAAGCCAGGCAAAAAAGAGTACATACAGTACAGTATGATTCCCTTCATCTAGAGTTCTAGAAAATATAAACTGATATATAGTGGCAAAAAGCAAATCAACACTTGCCTAGGAATGATGGGAGGGTGAGATGGGTTAGGAATTGGAGAGTAGTAGGGAAAGACTGAAAAGGGGCCCAAATACCTTTGGGAGTAGTGGATACATTCTTTTTTTTTTAATTTTTTTTTCAACGTTTTTTATTTATTTTGAGGACAGAGAGAGACAGAGCATGAACGGGGGAGGGGCAGAGAGAGAGGGAGGCACAGAATTGGAAACAGGCTCCGGGCTGTGAGCCATCAGCCCAGAGCCTGACGCGGGGCTCGAACTCCCGGACCGCGAGATCGTGACCTGGCTGAGGTCGGACGCTTAACCGACTGCGCCACCCAGGCGCCCCATGGATACATTCTTTATCCTTCTTGTGTTGTTAGTTTCATGGATGAGTATGTCAAAACACAAATTGCACACTTCATATATGAGCATTTTATTGTATAGTTTTTTAACTGTATTTAATCAATCTTGTTCGCATTATGTCTTCCAAAAAATTTCTCAAAATGTCTGGTCAGTTGTGGCATCATCTTGGCTTCCATTTTAAACTAGAAACGTTTTAGGGGTGCCTAGATGACTCAGTTGGCTAAGCATCCGATTCTTGATTTTGGCTCAGGTCATGATCTCACAGTTTGTGAGTTTGAACTCCACATCAGGCTCAGTGCTGACCGTGCAGTGCCTGCTTGAGATTCTCTCTCTCCCAATATCTCTGCCTCTCCCTCACTCTCTCTCTCTCACTCTCTCCCAAAATAAATTAATAAACATTTAAAAAATTAAACTAGAAACACTTTAGACCAGCTACACTCTGGTTTTTACATTCAACTAAGCCATAGATATTCCAACACAGGATACGCTACAGAAACTAAAATCTTTACCAAATGATAAAAAGATAAAGGTTAAACAATTAGAAACCCATTTATAAACATAAGCTTGTATATAATTTAAACTTTAAAAGTGTTGGGCTCCCAGCCCTCTCTCCTATCTCAAATTTTGCTGCTCTCTTGTGCCTCCTGCATCTATATTTACCTTCCCTGGTCCCTTCGGGAAGTGTTTCTGTGCTGCCTTGATGTGTCCCCTCAATAAGATGTTACCAGTGCCTCTGCTTTGTTTCACTCTAGGGTTCTTGCCCTCATTTACTTTCTCGAAACATGCCAATGCAGCGACCACCATATCCTCCTGAACAAGCATTTTCTTCATTTCCTGTGGTTAGAGGGAAGGGATAGAGGGCTAGGCCACTACACATCACGCAAGGTGATGTGTCATGCCTTATGTGTCATCAGGCAAGGTGTCATGCCTTAGACCTAAAGACAAGGAGGTCTCCTCCTGTTGTCCTCTTGAGGTGGCCTATCCTACGTTAGCAAGCTCTTTCAGTTTCAGAAACCTCGCCCTGGTTACCAATTGATTTTGATTCCTCCTCAGATTGGCTAGGTCTCTAAAACTGAAGGAGATGAAAGATAAATTGATTAAAATGGAACTTACAAGAACACTGCCTGAAGGTTCTCAGTGATGAGATAGGGGATATAGCTCAAATGTCATTTCAAGATTGGCTACTCACACATTCAATCTGTCGGTCTCTTGGATATCTATATCCAGCTATGCAACCATACAATTCTGGTTTTTCTGTCTCTGTCATGGTAGTTGGTTGTGGACTGAATAATAGAACACTACAAACATGGCAACCACAACATGGGCGTGTGTGGATAAGTGAGTGCAATTGTGAACAAATGCCGTGCCTCCCAGATAAAATAAACACAGCAGGATGGTGGAAGGGGGGAGATTATTCCCTATTTTTGGATATGCTTAGTTTGAAGAGTGGGTTCTTTTAAAGGACATGCTTCAACTAGTTCTTCCTTACTGAAAACTCCCTGTATCTTCATTGCTAACCTTGCTACTGAATGCAGCCAAAAATATCTATTCAATACCACCATTTGGAGGTTTTCCAGGCAAATCAAAAGCTCCATGTTTGAATTCATCATTACTTATTCCCCGCTACAAGGTCCATTCTTCTTGCAAGTTTTTCTATTTCAATGTAATGATACCACTGTCCAACGAATTCCCCAAGCCCCAAACATAAATGTCTTGACTTTTTCCTTTTGCTCACTCTCTACACCTAATCTGTCACCTTCTAAATAGCTCTTCATTCTGTTCCCTCTTCTTCGCTACTATGGCCACGCACCTTCATCATTTCTTTCCTGAATTATTGGAATCGCTTCCTAACTAGACCATCTGCTGCTATTTTTTTCCTCTATAGCTCATTCTCCACAAGGTGAAAAGTTATTTTCTAAAAAGTAAATCTGACCGAAAATGTATGGAAGCCTGTACAAGGGACACCTAACTCAGACTTGATGGGTCAGAGGAGCAGCATCTCCATCCAGGTCGCTGAGAAGATTTTATCTCAAGGAGACCGCTGGAATTAGATGATAGTGGCTGTTGACTGCCCTGGCCTTTTAGAGGACTCAAAGCCTTAGGCAAAAATATGAGGCTGTGCTACTTAGCAGAAGCTAGATGGTTAAGGATCTTGTAGTGATTCTAAGTGGGACTTTATCCTGAGGGCAGTGAGATGCCACTACATCCAGGAAGTCACTTGATCAGATTTCCATTTCCCAAGATCATGTAGCTGCTAAGTCTGAGTCCAATTGCTAACCAAGCCTTGTCTAGCCTATGTTGTTCTGCCTATGATTGATCTCCAGCACACAAATATCACCACGGTCATCCTTAATATTCTATAGCCATTTACATTCATTCATGCAATATATAGGAAACCCCTCCTGGCCTAACAGTTGGAAATACAAACATAAATGATAGTTGTTTTCAAGGAACTCATGGTCTACTAGAAGATATAGACATATAAACAAATAATTAAAAAAAACAAAAATGCAGGGTAATTAGAGTCAGAATAAAGTTCTAGAATATGGCTAGAGGACTATCCAAATCTACCTGGGTGTCTTGATGGGCTTCTCAGGAAGGGGCAGCTGAGTTGAGTCTTGAAGAGTGTCTAGAGATTTTTCTGGAGGAGAAAGACACAAGATACTCAAAGTCAAGGAGGCAAGATAGAGAACTTTCCAAATAATTCCATATGGCCAGAGCATACCCTGTATATTGTATTAGAAAGATAAGCTGGGGCAAGGGTCACAAAGAGCTCTGTAAAACGTAAAAGGATTTCAGGCTATGACTGTAGGGAAGGGAACTGGGGAAATGGCAAAATTAGAATTGCTTTGTAGAGCTTTATGATGGTTTGGTTGTAATGGGGTTAGGACTGGCAAGAAGAGGCTGCTGCATTGATGACAGTAGGAGGTAAAACCAAACCCAAGTAGGGGTCTTGGGTAAAGTAGATTGTGTACTTGACTTTCCCCCTGGTGCCTAGCCGCTGACTCACTCATCTCTCCTTTGCACTGGCAGTCAATTCATCCCTCTTTTTTCAGCAGCGGGTGGTTAAGCTGTTTGTTGACTAAAACTTGGCCTCCTCATCCCACGCATCCCCTCTACTGCAACCTTTGTGTTTTTAAAGGAAATGCCTCTTAAATGCTAGCAGTGCCTTCAGCAGCCTGGTGGTGCTCCCAAGTCATGAAAAAGAGCACCTGGTGGTGCTCCCAAGTCAAGCACCTGGTGGTGCTCCCAAGTAATGTCCCTGCCAAGGAACTGAATGGTGGAGACATGCCACACCAACTTTGAAAGGTTACAAACTCTTGTTCTTTGCCATGTTTATAAAATATGTAAAAAAAAAAAATGATAGCAATATGCCAATCTTAGTTTAAGAGCTTCCTTATAGAACATAAAATTGGTTACCTATAGAGTTTTTAAAACATTTTTTAATGTTTATTTATTTTTGAGAGAGAGAGAGTGCAAGGAGGGGAGGTGCAGAGAGAGAGGGAGACATAGAATCCCAAGCAGGCTCCAGGCTATGAGCTGTAAGCACAGAGCCCAACATGGGGCTCAAGCCATTAACTGTGAGATCATGACCTGAGTCAAAGTTGGATGCTTAACCAACTGAGCCATCCAGGCACCCCTACCTATAGAATTTCATAATAATTTCCACTTATTAAGTGACTACAATGTCTCAAGAATTGTATTTGGGGCTTCATATACAATGTTTTGAATTATCGCAACATCTCTGAAAGGCAGCTGATATTATTATTAGATTTTACAAATCATTATATTGAGTATTTGAAAGGTTAGGTAACTTGCCCAAGATTCACAGTGGGGGGTTGGGATCTAACTTAGTTTCATTGGATATCAAAATCCACTCTCTGTACACAGCCTTACAATGCCTTTCTGTGTAGATGTGTATGTACTTACATACTTTAGGTAGGTTTATTCACTTTGAGGAGCTAACTCATATTTTTAATTAGCCTTCTTTATAATTATTTCAGGTTGTCTCTAGACGCTAGACTCATTTCACTAACCATTCTTTAATGAAAAAAATAATATGTTCATTTAAGATATTTATTGTACTTTATAATATTGTACCAAGCAAAATCTGAAATTAATTGGTACATAAAATACCCAGTGATGTCGTAATCTCCAATTTTGTTTCTATAAAATACTAGCATGTGAGGGTATTGACTTACACTGCTGGTAGAGTAAAAATTAGAACAATTTTTCTGGAAAACAGTTTGGCAATATGTACCAAAACTTTAAAATATCTTCACTTAAGTGGCGCCTGGGTGGCTCAGTCGGTTGAGCATCCAACTTCGGCTCAGGTCATGATCTCACAGCTCATGAGTTCGAGCCCCGTGTTGGGCTCTGTGCTGACAGCTCAGAGCCTAGAGCCTGCTTCAGATTCTGTGTCTCCCTCTCTCTCTGCCCCTAACCCACTCATATTCTGTCTCTGTCTCTCTCAAAAATAAATAAAAAAACATTAAAAAAATTAAAATAAAATGTTCACTTAAAAAACAACCCTCATCATTCTAGAATATTCTGTCCAAAGTAGACAGAAGAATATAATAAACTGTCATGTGTCCATCACTCAACTTCAGTAACTGTCAACTCAGAGTCAGCCTTGTTTGATATAAATTCCATTTTCCTCCTATCTGTATTATGTTGAATTCTAGATATTATATCAATTCTTTTTTCTAAAAAAAAATGTGTGTCACTGTTTTTCATTTACATTTACATTTTAACTTTACATGGGAGCATAATATATATACAGAAATGTGTTGCTCCATTATTTATAATAGCCAAATTATGGAAGCAGCCCAAGTGTCTATCAATAGAGAATGAATAAAGATGTGAGATACATGCACACTCACACACACATCACACACACAAATATATATCTGTGCACACATACAATGGAATATTATTCAGCCATAAAAAAGAATGAAATTCTGCCATTTGCAACACATGGATGGATCTAGAGAGTATAATGCTAAGCGAAATAGTCAGAAAAAGACAAATACCATATAATTTCATATGTGGAATTTAAGAAACAAATCAAAGGAACAAAGGAAAAATTAAGAGACAAACCAAGAAACAGACTCTTAACTAAAGAGAACAAACAGGCGGTTAACAGAAAGGAGGTGAGTGGGAGGATGGATAAAATAGGTGAAGGAGATTAAGAGTGCACTTATCTTGATGAACACTGGCTAATGTAGACAATTAATGAATCACTGTATCATATACCTAAAACCAGTATAAAATGCGTGCTAACTATACTCGAAGTAAAAAAAAAAAAAAAAAAAAAAAAAGAAAAGAAAAGAAAAGAAAAAAGAAAGAATTCTTTCACCAAATTTTTCAAAAATAATGTATTTTTGGGGCGCCTGGGTGGCGCAGTCGGTTAAGCGTCCGACTTCAGCCAGGTCACGATCTCGCGGTCCAGGAGTTCGAGCCCCACATCAGGCTCTGGGCTGATGGCTCAGAGCCTGGAGCCTGTTTCCGATTCTGTGTGTCCCTCTCTCTCTGCCCCTCCCCCGTTCATGCTCTGTGTCTCTCTGTCCCAAAAATAAATAAAACGTTGAAAAAAAAAATAATGTATTTTTTAGGGAAGTTTTAGGTTCACACCAAAATTGAGATGTTATGGAGGTTTCCCATATACTCCCTGTTCCTACACGTGTAGAGCTTCTCTCATTATTACCATTGCCCACCAGAGTGATACATTTGTTACAATTGACATATTATAATTACCCAAAGTCTAGGGTTTACATCAGGGTTCTCACTTGATGTTGTACATACTATAGATTTGGAAAAATGCATAACAACATACATTGCAGACTATGAGTCTGGAGTTCTCTCTTGTCCAGCAAGAGAGGAGACACAGAATAGAATACAAGAGAGGCTAATATCCAAGAGGAAACAAGAGTCCCGAATAGGGGTTTCATCTCCGTATTTATTTAGCCCACAAGATATTACCCACATGGTGAACGTGAAGAAAACAAGATCTTATCCAAGTGGTAAGCGTGGAGAATACAATGAGACAGTAATCATTAACTTGTGCGTGCAAGAAGCAAAGGGTCTGGGACGGAGGCAGGTGGAGTTTGTGATAGCATATTGACATCAGGTGGAAAGTAATTTCCTGCAGGTGACATAATAAATTACTCATAATCCCATTACTGTATCTCATTAGGCAACCTCGGGCGCTTTCACCCCATGGTGATGGCTTTCTGCCCTAAGCTTTTTTCTAACTCATTTATGTAAGCAGAACCTATTTACCCACACATATATCCATCCTTATAGTATCATACAGAGTATTTTTGCTGCCCTAAAAATCCTCTGCACCCTGCCTATTCTTCCTCACTACCCGGTCTCAAACATTGATAACCACTGATCTTTTCACTGTCTCCACAGTTTTACCCTTTCCAATACATCATATAGTTGGAATCATACAGTATGTGGTCTTTTCAGATTAGCTTCTTTCACTTGCTAATATTCATTCAAGTCTCCTTCATGTCTTTTCATGACTTGATAGATGACATTTTTTAGTGCTGAATAATATTCCTTTGCTGGATGTGCCACAGTTTCTATATCCTTTCACCTACTGAAGAACATTTTGGTTGGTTTCTGGTTTGGGCAATTATGAATAAAGCTGCTGTAAACATCAGGTTTTCAGGTGGACATAAGTTTTCAACTTTTTGGGGAAAATACCAAGGAGTGTGTTCACTAGATCATATCGTAAGAATATGGTCAGTTTTGTAAGAAATTGCCAAAATATCTTCCAAAGTGGCTATACCTGTTCCATTTTGCATTCTCCCCAACAATGAATGTTTCCTCCCATCCTTGTCAGCATTTGCTCTTGTCAGGGTTCTGGATTTTGGCCACTCTAATAGGTGTGTAGTGATAATCTCATTGTTGTTTTAATTTGCATTTCTTTGTGTTGGTTCACAAACAGCCCTCAAACATGCAGGGCAAAGAGAGACAGAAGAAAGAGGCAGATCACTTCACATTGGCAGATGGCAGTTTTAATAAACAAGGGAAACTTATTTACAAGGCTTGTCTTGTGTGTCTGAAGGAACAGGAGATCTCCACACCCACTGCCAATCTTAAATGTTTATATAGAGGCCTCAACGGGTTTCAGTCATACATACTGTTTAGATAGTTTCAACCCCACACACCACATTACTATCTCAAAGCTGTGTCCTTGGGGCAGCTTCTAGCATGGGAAAGTTAAGGAAAATGCACATTCCAAGGACAAGGAAGGGGGTGAGGAGCCTCTGATTGTACAGGTCCAGCCGAAGGGTCAATAGGCAGTCACATCCTCTTAATGATCTTCTCAAATACCCTGATGACATATGACATGGAACGTTTATTCATATGCTTATTTGCCATCTGTATATCTTCTGTGGTGGGGTGTCTGTAAAAGTCTTTGGCCCATTTTCAAAAACATAATTTTTTTTAATGTTTATTTATTTTTGAGAGACAGAGACAGAGCATGAGCAGGGGAGGGGCAGAGAAAGAGGGAGACAGAATTCAAAGCAGGCTCCAGGCTATGAGCTGTCAGCACAGAGCCTGATGCGGGGCTCAAACCCATGAACTGCGAGATCATGACTGAGTTGAAGCTGGTCACCTAACTGACTGAGCCACTCAGGTGGCCCTCACCCATTTTTTAATTTTTTAATTTTTTTATCAATATATGAAATTTATTGTCAAATTGGTTTCCATACAACACCCAGTGCTCATCCCAAAAGGTGCCCTCCTCAGTACCCATCACCCACCCTCCCCTCCCTCCCACCACCCATCAACCCTCAGTTTGTTCTCAGTTTTTAAGAGTCTCTTATGCTTTGGCTGTCTCCCACTCTAACCTTTTTTTTTTTTGTTTCCTTCCCCTCCTCCATGGGTTTCTGTTGAGTTTCTCAGGATCCACATAAGAGTGAAACCATATGGTATCTGTCTTTCTCTGTATGGCTTATTTCACTTAGCATCACACTCTCCAGTTCCATCCACGTTGCTACAAAGGGCCATATTTCATTCTTTCTCATTGCCATATAGTACTCCATTGTGTATATAAACCACAATTTCTTTATCCATTCATCAGTTGATGGACATTTAGGCTCTTTCCATAATTTGGCTATTGTTGAGAGTGCTGCTATAAACATTGGGGTACAAGTGCCCCTATGCATCAGTACTCCTGTATCCCTTGGGTAAATTCCTAGCAGTGCTATTGCTGGGTCATAGGGTAGGTCTATTTTTAATTTTCTGAGGAACCTCCACACTGTTTTCCAGAGCGGCTGTACCAATTTGCATTCCCACCAACAGTACAAGAGGGTTCCCGTTTCTCCACATCCTCTTCAGCATCTATAGTCTCCTGATTTGTTCATTTTGGCCACTCTGACTGGCGTGAGGTGATATCTGAGTGTGGTTTTGATTTGTATTTCCCTGATGAGGAGCGACGTTGAGCATCTTTTCATGTGCCTGTTGGCCATCCGGATGTCTTCTTTAGAGAAGTGTCTATTCATGTTTTCTGCCCATTTCTTCACTAGGTTATTTGTTTTTTCGGGTGTGGAGTTTGGTGAGCTCTTTATGGATTTTGGATACTAGCCCTTTGTCCGATATGTCATTTGCAAATATCTTTTCCCATTCCGTTGGTTGCCTTTTAGTTTTGTTGGTTGTTTCCTTTGCTGTGCAGAAGCTTTTTATCTTCATAAGGTCCCAGTAATTCACTTTTGCTTTTAATTCCCTTGCCTTTGGGGATGTGTTGAGTAAGAGATTGCTACGGCTGAGGTCGGAGAGGTCTTTTCCTGCTTTCTCCTCTAGGGTTTTGATGGTTTCCTGTCTCACATTCAGGTCCTTTATCCATTTTGAGTTTATTTTTGTGAATGGTGTGAGAAAGTGGTCTAGTTTCAACCTTCTGCATGTTGCTGTCCAGTTCTCCCAGCACCATTTGTTAAAGAGACTGTCTTTTTTCCATTGGATGTTCTTTCCTGCTTTGTCAAAGATTAGTTGGCCATACATTTGTGGGTCCAGTTCTGGGGTTTCTATTCTATTCCATTGGTCTATGTGTCTGTTTTGGTGCCAATACCATGCTGTCTTGATGATTACAGCTTTATAGTAGAGGCTAAAGTCTGGGATTGTGATGCCTCCTGCTTTGGTCTTCTTCTTCAAAATTACTTTGGCTATTCGGGGCCTTTTGTGGTTCCATATGAATTTTAGGATTGCTTGTTCTAGTTTTGAGAAGAATGCTGGTGCAATTTTGATTGGGATTGCATTGAATGTGTAGATAGCTTTGGGTAGTATTGACATTTTGACAATATTTATTCTTCCAGTCCATGAGCAGGGAATGTCTTTCCATTTCTTTATATCTTCTTCAATTACCTTCATAAGCTTTCTAGTTTTCAGCATACAGATCTTTTACATCTTTGGTTAGATTTATTCCTAGGTATTTTATGCTTCTTGGTGCAATTGTGAATGGGATCAGTTTCTTTATTTGTCTTTCTGTTGCTTCATTGTTAGTGTATAAGAATGCAACTGATTTCTGTACCTTGATTTTGTATCCTGCAACTTTGCTAAATTCATGTATCAGTTCTAGCAGACTTTTGGTGGAGTCTATCAGATTTTCCATGTATAGTATCATGTCATCTGCAAAAAGTGAAAGCTTGACTTCATCTTTGCCAATTTTGGTGCCTTTGATTTCCTTTTGTTGTCTGATTGCTGATGCTAGAACTTCCAACACTATGTTAAACAACAGCGGTGAGAGTGGGCATCCCTGTCGTGTTCCTGATCTCAGGGAAAAAGCTCTCAGTTTTTCCCCATTGAGGATGATGTTAGCTGTGGGCTTTTCATAAATGGCTTTTATGATGTTTAAGTATGTTCCTTCTATCCCGACTTTCTCAAGGTTTTTATTAAGAAAGGGTGCTGAATTTTGTCAAAGGCCTTTTCTGCATCGATTGACAGGATCATATGGTTCTTATCTTTTCTTTTATTAATGTGATGTATCACATTGATTGATTTGCGAATATTGAACCAGCCCTGCATCCCAGGAATGAATCCCACTCGATCATGGTGAATAATTTTTTTTTATATGCTGTTGAATTCGATTTGCTAGTATCTTATTGAGAATTTTTGCATCCATATTCATCAGGGATATAGGCCTGTAGTTCTCTTTTTTTACTGGGTCTCTGGTTTAGGAATCAAAGTAATACTGGCTTCATAGAATGAGTCTGGAAGTTTTCCTTCCTTTTCTATTTCTTGGAATAGCTTGAGAAGGATAGGTATTATCTCTGCTTTAAACGTCTGGTAGAACTCCCCTGGGAAGCCATCTGGTCCTGGACTCTTATTTGTTGGCAGATTTTTGATAACCGATTCAATTTCTTCGCTGGTTATGGGTCTGTTCAAGCTTTCTATTTCCTCCTGATTGAGTTTTGAAAGTGTGTGGGTGTTTAGGAATTTGTCCATTTCTTCCAGGTTGTCCAATTTGTTGGCATATAATTTTTCATAGTATTCCCTGATAATTGCTTGTATCTCTGAGGGATTGGTTGTAATAATTCCATTTTCATTCATGATTTTATCTATTTGGGTCATCTCCCTTTTCTTTTTGAGAAGCCTGGCTAGAGGTTTGTCAATTTTGTTTATTTTTTCAAAAAACCAACTCTTGGTTTCGTTGATCTGCTCTACAGTTTTTTTTAGATTCTATATTGTTTATTTCTGCTCTGATCTTTATTATTTCTCTTCTTCTGCTGGGTTTAGGCTGCCTTTGCTGTTCTGCTTCTATTTCCTTTAGGTGTGCTGTTAGACTTTGTATTTGGGATTTTTCTTGTTTCTTGAGATAGGCCTGGATTGCATTGTGGTTTTGATTAGAATTTCCCTGATGATTAGGGATGTTGAACATTTTTCATGTACTTGTTGGTCATCTGCATGTCTTCTTTGGAAAAATATCTATTCAGTTCCTTTACCCATTTTTTAACAATTATTTTAAGTTTATTTATTTATTCTGAGACAGAGAGAGACAGAGAGAGTGCACAGGAGGGGTAGAGAGAGAGGGGGAGAGAGAGAATCCCAAGCAGGCTCCCTACTGTCAGCACGGAGTCTGATGCGGGGCTTGAACTCACAAACTGCAGGGCTTGAACCCACAAATCCTGAGATCATGACCTGAGTTGAAACCAAGAGTCTGAAGCTTAACCAACTGAGCCACCCAAGAGCCCCTAGTCTGCCCATTTTTAAAATCAGATTGTTTATTTGTTTGTTTGCTACTGGGTTGTATGAGTTCTTTTAGATACTCCTTACCAGAGACATGATTTGCAAGTATTTTTTCCCATTTAGCAGGTTGCCTTTCCATTTTGTTGATGGTTTCCCTTGCCGTGAAGAAGTTTTCTTGTTTATCAAGTCCCACTTATTTTTGCTTTTGTTGCCTTTGCTTTTGGTGTCAACCTTTGGAATTTATTTAGGAACCCAGGACATGTTTCTCTGTATTTCTTGTAAATTGGTACTTGCATCTAAAGGCTTGATCAGATTCAGGTAAGATTTTTATGGCAAAGTTACTGCATAGGTGCTGCTATGTTCGTCCACCAGAGCACCTAACATTCTATTGCTCCTCTAAAGTTCTATTGTTCCTCTAACGTTCTATTGTTCCTCTAACATTCTATTGTTCTTCTAACATTCTGTTGCTCCTCTAACGTTCTATTGTTCTCTAACACTCTGTTTTTCCTCTAACGTTCTATTGTTCCTGTGTGATGTTAGCAGGTATTTGTGGTCAGTGTCTGCATCTGTTATTTTCATTCACATTTACAAAATGATGATATTCTAATTCTATCATTTCTTCTTTATTTATTAGCTAGACTACTTCTGTTCAAAGAAACTATGTGATTATCCACTGGCACAGTGTGTATAGACAGGCAGGATAAATGATGGATTCTTTCCCTTTATTTGCCAGGTTTCGTTAGCAACCTCAAAGGGTGACTACGTGTTTTTACTTTAAAAATATATCATGGGGGCGCCTGGGTGGCGCAGTCAGTTAAGCGTCCGACTTCAGCCAGGTGACGATCTCGCGGTCCGTGAGTTCGAGCCCCGCGTCAGGCTCTGGGCTGACGGCTCCGAGCCTGGAGCCTGTTTCCGATTCTGTGTCTCCCTCTCTCTCTGCCCCTCCCCCGTTCATGCTCTGTCTCTCTCTGTCCCAAAAATAAATAAAAAAACGTTGAAAAAAAATTAAAAAAAAAAATATCATGAGTTCATGGATTTAAACATATCTTGTGTTACAATTAATTACTGAACTGTTAAACAATAACAGTTAAATAAATTATGATGTATCGACATAATAGATTAGTAGTCACTAAAAATAATGACATAAGTATATATTTATTCACTAATAATTAACTAATTCATGATATTTTATTTTAAAACTATTTTTTCAAATTTTTTTTTTCTTACATTTATTTACTTTTGAGAGACAGAGAAACAGAACACAAGTGAGGGAGGGGCAGAGAGCAAATGAGACACAGAATCCAAAGCAGGCTCTAGGCTCTGAGCTGTCAGCACAGAGCCTGACGTGGGGCTTGAACTCACAAACCACGAGATCATGAACTGAGCCAAAGTTGATGTTTAACCAACTGAGCCACCCAGGCGCCCCATGTAGTGGCTTGATTGTTTTTAAAGTTAAATACATACTCATGGTGCCAAAGGTAAAAAATTTCTCTTCTACCATTGTTCTTAAGCTACCCAGTTCTCTTCCTAGGAGAACACTGAGTTTGTATATCCTTATATATATGTTCAGAAGGTTTAGAGCTGATAGTTCATCTGTTATGCATTGATATGACAGAATTCCTTGTTAAAATAATGAAAGTCTTCTATAAGTTTGTTACATAGTTGCTTCTCTGACTTCCTGAGTACTCTCCTTCCTCCTTGGGTATTCCAGCCCCTTTCCAGCATTCCCCAGACCTTCCCCATATCCATTGTCTAAAGGGTGAATGAATTCCTGGCACACTAGGGAGCATTCAGCATCCTGCTCAAGCTACAGCCAATATCCATTCTCATTTGTCCTTGCTTAGCCTGTAAAGTTGCAAATGTTTTAAATATTATCCCTGGATATTTCTATGTAAGCAAATACATCTTACATTTTTAAGAAGATAAAGCAGATTATAAAACATTATAAATGTATATTTAATGTATATTATTACACTTATATTACAAAACATATAAACACGACATTTTTATAAAATGTAAATGTAAATATATGAATAAAATATATTCTGGACTGACATACAATAAAGCATTAAAAGTAATTTTCTATGGGGGCTCCTGGGTGGCTTAGTCAGTTAAGTGTCTGACTTAAGCTCAGGTCATGATCTCATAGTTTATGAGTTCAAGCCCCACGTCAAACTCTGTGCAGACAGCTCAGAGCCTGGTGCCTGCTTCGGATGCTGTGTCTCCTTCTCTCTCTGCCCTCCCCTGATCGTGCTCTGTCTCTATCAAAAATAAACAAACACTATTAAAAAAAAAAGTAATTTTTTATAGTGACATGATTGTAATTGATTTTTTCCTTTTTAATATTAACTGTATTTACAGATTTCTCTACAATAAACTCATTATTTATTAACATGTCAAAAAATAGAATATGCTTTAGCTGGTTTTATCTCAGCAAACTAAAAAAAAATTTTTTTGGAAGTAACATCAACATTTTTCAACAGCTCCATCTGCTGGCCACTAAATAAAGTTAATTTTCAAATATTAACTGTATTTATTTTTACTACAGCCAGAAGAAGAAATAGAATTCCTGTGTTAAAACAAAGGATGCTTCCTACATATCTTTGAAGAGTGAGTATTAGGAATCAAGTTAATTTACCTGCGATGAAAAGTGATACGAACTTGGGTAGCTAGAGAGCAGGCTATTACCCCAAACACAACCCAGACCTGTTTGCCTAGAACAGAGACAGGACACTGAAAATCTGGTTTGGTGTTTTTGGCTATCTTCCACTGGAATGCTGATTTTGATGGTTGTACAAAATAAAAACATCGATTAGAGATTGAAAATGTATATGTATGAAATATATGATATTGCCCAAATATTCAGAGGGGCAGTCTAAACTCTCCAACGTCATTCTCATTACTCTTCAAGTGAAATTGCTCTTGGTTCTGTATCTCTTTATTATTTCCTGAAATTGAATTGATGATAAATATTTTCCTAAATACAAATCTCTCTTTAGATGGTAATGGGAGGTATGATTGTATAAAAATCTCTTAGTTAGGGGCGCCTGGGTGTCTCAGTCGGTTGAGCAACTTACTTCAGCTCAGGTCATGATCTCACCGTTTGTGGGTTCGAGCCCTGCGTCGAGCTCTGTACTGACAGCTCAGAGCCTGGAGCCTGCTTTGGATTCTGTGTCTCCCTCTCTCTCTCATTCCTCCCCTGCTCGTTCTCTGTCTCTCTCTGTCTCTCAAAAATAAACAAATGTTAAAAAAAAATTAAAAAAACCTCTTAGTTATCTAACTCTGGAACTGTTAAAAAGTAAGGTTTATCATTATGCTCAGTAAAATAAGCTAGTCATGAAAGCATGAATATTACATGATTCGCCTTGTATGAAGTACCTACAACACTTCAAATTCATAGAAACGGAAATAGAATGATGGTTATGAGGGACAGGGGCAAAGAAGAGGGGACTTGTTATATTATGGGTACAGAGTCTTAGTTTTGAAAAATGAAAAAGTTCTGGAGATCTGTTTCACAACAATGGAAATAATACTTAACACTACTGAACTGTGCACTTAAAAATGGGTAAGAGGTGAATTTTATGTTTCTTACCACAATAAAAGGGTTTGTTATATATATAATATTGATGTCATATATTATAGAATTTGTAACATATACATATATAACAAATTCAGTGTAGTGCATTGAAGCAACCCTGAACTACACTTCAGATTCCATTTTTCTTGTCTTCTTGCAAGTAAATCAGTATTTCCATACATTCATAGCATTTGTTTGTGACTTACATTTTAAAAAGATAGTCAAACATGTTTTTGAGATGGAATGAATCACATTGAAATTACTCTCTAAATTAATTGGAAGATGATGCAAGTCACTAAAAATTTCCCCCTATTTATGTACCCCTGTACAAGTCACTTAGCTTTTTGGGTCTCAGCTTCTTTATGGAAAGTGAGTTGAAAGAGGTGATCATTTCTGTGCCTTATGAACCCTAAAATTCTCAAAATGTTTTCATGGCATCTTTTTGATGTCCTTCCCTAACCAACTCTAAAGCCATATATCTCTAAACAAACTGGTAATAAATTTTAAAAAGGCACCATCAAGTCATTAAAGGTCTATTAGGTGCATTTTATATAACAAATTACACTTAGTTTGAGCCTATAAAAAAAGAAGTCTCTCCTTTACAATAGGTAGAAGTAACACGAGCTTATAAAAAACACACTTGTTAAATGTAGATATATATGTAGGATTAATATAATATCCACACCTTATTTGGAGAGATGATTTAGACCCTAGAAAAGAATAGGGATTGTTTTATTTTTACCCTTATTAAATAAACAAAGTGGGGTGAAAATTTTCTACAGTTTTAAATAGCATAGGCAGTACCACTATGGAGATGAAGGGTAAACTTACAGGACAAAAAAGTCATGGGGCAAAGCAGCATGGGTGTGGGAAGTGGGGAAGAAGTGAAGAGAAATAATAACAGTGGCTAAGTAGCGGAGTCTGGTTGAGGTAGGAGTAGGCCCCTATACAGCTTCAGACTTACCTCATCCACACTAGTGGGAGCTGCCCTGGATGCAAGACAATTAAAAGCAAAATATAAATATGAGGCTTGGGGGAGAGTCCTCATTTTTATTCCATTCCGTCATCTGGCCAGATTGCTCTAGTGCTCACTATATCTAACAACATGTAACAAAATTTATTCTAAAAAAAATATGCTTAAAGAAGCTCATGTATTACTATAGGTATGCTTCTGGTACTAAGTTTAGTTGCTTGCTGAGATTATGGCTAGTTCTAGTGGCTAATCACAATATTCCTTAAATTAATTCTCATTTGCTTTCTTACATAGCTGAACCAACAATATACTTGACATAAAATATGAAATTTAGAGTAAGTCATTATTCTATATTAAAAACATGAACATAAAATAACCACGTACATACTGTATATGTATAATACTATGTAAGTATATATGTGTGTATGCCATGTATATATATTTAAATGCATGCACTTCAACTGGTATGAGCATAATTCTTAACAACTTCAACAGTTGCAAAGAATACGTAATAAAACAGTGTTTGCTATTTATTACAAGTTGTTCAAAAGTAGCGTTTTTGATTCCAGGGTCTATTGGCTGTGCTGTTCACAGCAGGAAGCCATCTGCCACATGTGCTTACAGAGCACTTGAAATATCTCTAGTGGGAATTGAGATGTGCTTTAAATGTAAAATTCACAATATGAATGAAAGAATGTAAAATATCTCATTAATATATTTTTTATATTGATGGCATGTGGAAATGACAATAATCTGGATATATTATGTTACGTAAAATATTATTAAAATTAATTTCACTAGTTTCTTTTTACTTTTTAAAATTGGAAGATGTTAAATTGCCTACATGGTTCACCTCATATTTCAGTTGGATAGCATGGATTTACAGTGTAAATAAATGCAATTTCCTCCCATTAATCAAGTGCAAGCCCATGGATTACACACACTGCTGAGTGCTGACTACGGATAAGAGTGAATGGTCTTTGCTTTGGCTGTTCTGCCTCATATATTCAGGAATACTCAGTCAGCAGCTCAGACCTCACTCACAATGGTGACCTATGCTATTCAACTCCAAGGCAACCAAGAAGACTCTAGCAAGTGTGTATATTTATTCAAACAATATTTGATAACACACACACACACATTTCTCTAAAGATCCAAGAACATTTTTTAAGAAGAAAAAAAGAATTTTAGTTTAATGTGTGCATAGATCAGGAGTACCATTGGTTATTAGGTAGGTAAGAAGATGTTCTAGAATTCCTTAAGGAACAAAATGTACTTAACAAGATGAGACCTTTAAGACAATGTTCAAAAGAAAGCATTTTCTGTTCTTGAAGAACAAAGTTAAAAAAGTGCTTTGGCTTATGCTTGCTAGCTCTGGTATTAAGATGTACTATGAAGTAGGCAGAAGTCACCTTTCCCTAATTTTCCTTTGTGCCATACTTCCCCTTCTAGCTCTTCCCCCTGTTTGGAAATCCTAGTGCCTTTCTCAGCTCTGTCTGTCTTATTTGTCTCTTTCCATAGAAAGAGAAATAATCTTCTGTTAATGTAAGGCCAGTAGAAGGTTGGGCTCAGAGACACATGCAGTTTGCAGAAATTTCCCAGGTGATTTTGGGATTCTTTCACTCCACTCCTGTCGAGAACCACTGCCCTCAGATTGTAGATGAATGTAGCATTCTTCCAGGAATATTTACCGTAAAATAGGAGAGTCACAGAAGGGTTACCTGGCTCGCTCAGTAGATAGAGCATGTGACTCTTGATTTCAGGGGCTTGAGTTCAAGCCCCATGTTGGGCATAGAGGTTACTTTTAAAAAAATAAGTAAATAAAAATAAATAAAAGGAACAGGCAAAAACAAAACAATGTTTAAGTGGTGCCTGGCTGGCTCTTGATCTTGGGGTCGTGAGTTTGAGCCCCATGCTAGGCGTAGAGTGTACTTAAATATTTTTTTAAAATAAAAATAAAGAAGGTCACAGAATAGGCACAATGCTTAATACAAGGAATTAATCATGGAGGGGGGAATTCTAGGCACCAGAAGCTGAGTTTTGGCTGAGGGTGGAGGACAAGAACCTCTATGCTATCTTTCCATGGTGGCTGCATTGTGAAAGGGTCTGACTTCAGGGTTTTGGAGAAGATTGCTTCATCCATCACCTGATTGCCTAATGCCTAAACATCACAAAGCTAATTTCTACGGGGCTTAGTCTCTGCTAATTGATACCTATGGGCTAGTGGGTTACCTTTTGTAGGTAACACAAACACATTTCAACATGTTTTCTGAAGATCCAATACCTTAACCCAAAGAATTAATTAGTTGGAATTTCTGCACGTTTGTAGGCTGGCAGGGATCATATTTTTCAGATTGACTGGCCTTTGGGATGTACTTTGAATTACACAGAATAAATAGCACCCCATATCTAGGGCCCAGCCTTCTAATTTACTGACTATATTTAGATGCTTCTGGAATGAAATGATGACTGTGAAAGTAAAATAATACACTTACTCTTTTTTAAAAAAATATTATTTTTGAGAGGGAGAGAGAGAGCAGGGGAGGGGCAGAGAGAGAGGGGGACAGAAGATCTGTCTGTGCTGACAGCAGAGAGCCCAATGGGGGGCTCGAACTCATGAACCTTGCTTGAGATGATGACCTGAGCTGAAGTTGGACACTTAACCGACTGAGTTACCCAGGCACACTGATACATTTATTCTGATCAGGTATTACCTCTCAGAAATTCTCTCGTTTTTTTTCTTTTGACGTGCCCATACAGTTTCTTATAGTTCAGCATACTTCCAGTGCATTTTAGGAAGTGATTCTTACATTAATTTTGTTATTCATATAGTTCAATAAATATAATTGCCAACAATAAGTACTATATTTCTAGAGGAGTACATTTATATAGCATTCTATTTTCTTTTTAACCTGGAAATTATTTTCTTTCAAATGCCATTCATTTGAAATTCTAGACCCTCAAGAGACAATTCTCCAGCATACATCTGCTGACATACTTCCTGCAAGGTTCGCATCCCCCAGATAGGGTAGGATGGGTAGTCAAGACTGTATGATTTCTGGCTTCAGGTGTGCAATAACAAAGATTTCAGAAACCATGCTCTACTGTAGTAAGGCTAGTCTAGCAGTATAGTAAAGTGTAGCAGAGGAGTACTAGCGGGCAATGTAGGTGTTTTTAGGGCATTCCTGATGTCTTCCAACTTCCTAATCCCCTTCATCTCAGCTTTAAATCCTACCAAAAGAAAAGAAAAGGTCCAGATAACCCAAATATGAGTAATGTGGTAGGCAGAATAATAGCCCCAAAGATATCCATGTTGTAGTCCTCAGAACCTGTGACTAGGTTAGGTTACATGGCAAAGAGGAATTGAGGTTGCAGATCAAATTAAGGTTGCTAATCATCTGACTTTAAATTAGATGGGGGTGGGGGGCTTATCCTGGACTACTCAGGTGGGCCAGTATAATCACAGCGTCCTTAAAGGTGAACAAAGGAGGCAGAAAGGAGTCAGAGAAAGAGATGTGGCAAGGGAAACAGGGTCAGAGAGATGCTGCCATGCTGCCTGTGAAGATGGAAGAAGTGGGACACGAGCTAAGGGATGTGATCAACTTCTGGTAGCTAGAAAGGTAGGAAAATGGATTCTTCCCAAGACCCTCCGGAAAGGAATGCAGCCGAGCCACATCTTGATTTTAGTTCAGTTAAACCCCCGAGGGTCCTCAGAAGCACAGAACTGTAAGGCAATACATTTGTGTTGTTTTAAGCCACTAAGTTGGTGATAATTCGTTACAGCGCAGTAGAAAACTAGTACAGCTGGTAACTGGATTTGTGGTTCTTTGTAATCAAAGATAATTCTAACCAAGTCTGTATAAAATCAGCATTTTTAAAATATGATTCCCATATAATTCCTCTTTCTCAAGGTCGGCAGCAGCGACAGCTGACTTTTAAATGGTTTATGTTCTTAACTGTCTTAAATTATGCCACATCCTATTATATCTCTCCTGATGAATTAGAATTTTGTTGTTTTTTGGACTTCATTTTTATTAGACGAGTTTTAAGTTCACAGTAAAGTTCAGAGGAAGGTACAGAGATTTATTTACTACACACATCCTTGTCCCCACACTTGGTTATTTTTTAAAGCCCTAACACGTAAGTTTATTTTTGCTTTAATACCAATTTCATTCAGATTCCAGTTTTCCTAAAGAGTGTTGCTTTAAATGAAGGTTTCTATTACAAATTTCTGGAAATCCACTTCCTGTTGTATAAAACACGGTTTCTTTTGTCAGAAACTATGCTTCTTTGAGGCCTTAAATATTTTTTCCTCTCTGTCCTAAGGGTAATTGCCAGGTCAACTCTTTTTTTTTTTTTTTTCTTTTTTGGAGCCAATATACATAGTTTGTTTTAAATATGAATCCAAGTTAGTTAACATATAGTGTAATAATGATTTCAGGAAAAGAATTTAGTGCTTCATCACTTACACAGAACACCCAGTGCGCATCCCAACAAGTGTCCTCCTTAGTGCCTCGCACCCATTTAGCCCATCCTGATCAACTCTTAATACACTTCCCCAAAGCTGCAGGAGGGAGGAGCCGGCACCTCCCGCAGGTGAAGGGGGTTAGAGACCTAAATGGAAGGCTCCTTCACGGTATTCAGATTATTTCTCCCTCCAATCATGACAACTGTGATAACCTAACATATGAGTGAAATGTTTTGTTACAGGTTGAACCACTGACACTCTACCCACCTGCCGCTTAAATAATTCCTCAGAATGGGAAAGGTACGGATTAAGTAGAGACATAATACAGCGTAGAAAAAAAACTACTCTCTGGTATTTTGAGAATACTAGGTAAGAGTTACCAAATAAAGAGCAAAGTAGTTAATACCCATTTCATTTACCCAGCACAACGTCAGTACTCAATTTCAGTGTTTTAAAGCAATACCCAACTTTTATCCCCAAAGTTAGAGATCTATAACAATTTATGTGGTTTTCCCAAAAAGTCCAGGACCGCCGCAGAGGCAGAGAAATCATTGACAGCTGCGTGTCTGGCGGCCACCGCGGCCACAGCGGCGGCGGCATGCCCCCGTGGCTGCGTGCGCGCGCGACGGGGCGGGGCGGAGTCGGAGCCGGGCGCGCGCGCGCGCGGGGACGGGGCGGGGAGAGCCCAGAGGGCCGGCGGGCGCGCGCCCGGGGCTGTCTGGTCGGCAGGGGGCGCTGCGCACCCACGCCCCGCGCTGCCTGCCCCCGGGTGCTGTCCGCGGCGGTTCGATTGGAGCAGCCGCCGAAGAGCGCTTGGCGCCATTTTGAAGCGGAGAGGAGGAGGAACGGCCGGGCTGGCTGCGGAAGGGGAGGGGGGGGGGAGGAGGCGATTGGATGCGGCGGCGGCGGCGGATCCCGGAGAGCAGCGGAGTGAGAGGAGTAGCGAGTCGGGCACCCGGAGGTAGGAAACAATTCAGTTAACGGAAAGAAAATGTCTCTCTTCTCTGGTCTCCGTGCTCCATTTTTCAGCGCCCGCCACCGCGGCAGTGTCTGTGGCGGGGCTTAAGCGCCGCCCGCCTGCCAGCCGAGAGTCTCCTCCCGGCATCGGGGGCTGCAGCCGCCGGCTCCCTGGCGGCGGCCGGGGCCGGGAGGAGTGGGGCGCGGGCCGGGGGCGTGGGTCGGGCTGCGCGGTGGGGGTGGGGAGGGCCCCGCCGCCGGCGCGCTCCCTCCACGCCGCGGGCTCAGTCGCAGCCTCTGGAAATTAAACTTGCCGCCCTGGCCCCAGCCGGGGCGCCCGCGGCGGCGGCGGCGGCGGGCGGTGACCTTGCGCGCGGGCGGGGGTCCGCGCCCCGCAGCCGGGTCGCCCGCGCCCCGCCGCCTCCGCCTCCGCCCCTCCCCCCGCGTCCCGGCCGGCCGGCGGCTGTTTCCCGGGCGGCAGGCGGGCGGCGCGGTGCTCCTGTTGAATCCTCCCGCTGGCGGGTTTTCCCCCTTCCGGGCGAGGGGTGGGGAGCGCGGGTCCGGGCTGAACCCCGGGCGGCGTGCGGGCCTCGGGCGCCTTCGCCCCTTCGCCGGGTCCCCGCGCGCCTCGCCCGCGCCGCCCAGCCCTTCGCTCCGGGCGAGGAAGCGGGCTGCTAGAGTGACATTTTTGCACTGTTACTTGCCAATCGCCGGACATAAAGCGCGCTAACCGCGCTCTCGGAGCTGGTGCTGGGGGAACCTGAGGACCTGGTGGAGCGAGAGCGCAAGTACTGGCTGGAGAGACTCCTCCTGGGCGACAGCTGGGTTCTGGCTTTCCTTTAGGAAGCCTTGGAGTTGGAGTGACAATGAAAATGGTGTGCAGTTGGAAACAGTTAACATTTTTGCGCTGTTATCTTAGTGACACTTGAAAAGTTTTGGTCAGAAGAAGAATCTTGTATGTTGCCGCTGTTGTTTTTTGGTACGTACGTTCAAGCTGCGCCAAGCAGAAGTACAGTTATTTTGAGGGAGTGGATCTGAACCCTGAAATGCGGTGCCTCGCCTTCAGACTTGCCTTGTTACTGCCTTCCTTCCCGGGGAACGCGTAAACTCCGGGAAGGGTTTGAAAGAGCAGGTTGCTACCCTTTCAACACACGTTTTAAGAATCCCAACTAACCCAGTAAAAGAGAACCCTTTATTTTGCTTTGAAGGATGTGCTCTGAACGCTGTTTTCACACTTTTATTATGAAGTGATGGATGGGCAGTGCTGTCCTGAACGACCCTACCCTTACTAGTTTCGGAAACTTGGGATACAGCCTTTAATGTCGAAGGCTGGCCATAGGTCTTTAGTGAGTTGGGAGTCTTCCACTGTCTTCCTAATAAACTTTAAAAATTCAAGCGTGATTGTAAGAGCGAGCTGTAAATAAGTTACAGTTATTTCAAACTTGCATGGCAATACGATCATTGTTCTCAACTGACCCCTGTAAAGTTCCAAGCTAGAGCATTTTTGGTATTAACTTACGTAATAAGTAAAATAGTTAAAAACACAAAAATGGGATTAAGCAAAATAAGGGCTGGAAAGGACACTTTATATATGCAGCACATTTGTCAGAGATGTTAAGCATTTTTAGGGACAGTAAGATGAGCATTCCCATGGTTGTATGCAGGTCAGTTTGTGGAACAGTTAATCTTGTATCACCTGGTGATAGCAGAAAACCTAATTAAAATTTATACCGGTGAATATGTAGGTGAAAGTTTCAACATGGGACTTATGTTAGATGTATTCTCAAAAACTTAACTATAAAAAACACATCTTAGGTCCGAACGTTATTCCTTTGAAATAAACTTGCAAATACATAGAGAAAAGGTGCACTTTTGACATTCTTTGATTACTGAAGTAGCTAATTTTTTTTGCCTTTTTTTCTTTTTCTTTTTCTTTTTTTTTTGCTGTTTAAAAAATTACCATTTTTGCAGCTGGGTTTTACCTTAGGGGTTAAATATTTTAAATGACAAGGTAGTATTTGGATTGGTGTTTCGTTTTAAAGAACTTTTGTTCTCTTTATTATTTTCTCCTTTTTTTGAGATTGATTCTCCTTGTATGAGCTTTGTTTTCACAGCAGCTTTTGTATTCTTCCTGTTGCTTTTATTCCTGTCTAATTATGTCTGTCTTTTCCCTCACTTTTTCCAGGAATTGCAGGAGATAATGTGATGACAGTGATTCTTGTCATGAGATGTCATGAAATGTTGCTAAGGTTATTTGACAGGTAGTCTGAGCTGGCTGTTGATAGAAGTTGCTTTATTAAGTTTACTTAAAAATTGTTCTGCAGCTTTAACAGTCACAAAGAGTAACATTTTGAGGACTTGACTTTATCGATAACTTGGTAAACCTAACAACAAAGTGATACCCTGTATTAGACAGAACTTGCTCTGATGAGGAATGATACTTTATGAGGAAGGGAATATTTTGGGAAGTTGTGTTTTGTTTTTGTTTTGTTTTGTTTTGTTTTTTTTGCTTTTCCCTCTTGAAGAATTAGGATTGTCCTTTGACTTCCTCATTGCAACTTTTTTGATCATATGTGCCTAGAACTAACAATTTAACTGTGATTTGGCTTGGATGGCAAGTAGTGTATATAAGTTAGAAAAGAATAAATTTATGTTTCCTTTGTTAGTGTTAGAGAGCTATAAAGAAACTTAAAGATGATCATCACCTTAGTTATGATATGCATGAGAAATTAGGTTCAGATTGTAATTTATCCAAAGTCACAGTCATATTCATATGGTGGAATTGGGGTAACTCTTAGTTTCTCATGGAAGCTTAGAAGCTTCTATATGGTCTGTATTGTTTTGTTCAGGATTTAAGTAATATTTAAAATTCCTGCCAGATAGCATATTATTCTTCATTCCCTTCTCCATTCATTCAATCAAGAAGTAATATTTCAAGGTTAACATCTGTTTCAGAGTCTGGTTTTAATAATTTTTATCTGGCATTCAGTCCACTTAAGTTGTCTCAGAAGATAACCTTTTGCATGTCTCTTTTCTGGAGTTAGTTGATCTTTCGTTGTGCAACGTTACTTGACATGGCATTCATTTATTCTTCTTGAAACTTGTAAGCCAGGGTGATTTTGAGGTTAGTATTGAACTTTATTTTGTTATAAGATGGATGTGTATGACTGTATTTTTTTCACTTTTAAACTCCGTTTGCTACACCAGTCATTTGTCACTTCCAGTTTAAATAGATATTTCGATAAAATTGTGTTTGGTTTGAGTATTCCTGTTTGGAAATGTTAAAAATTCCAGAAATACTTAGTTTAAAAGTAAGCCCAGTATTTTCTCTGAAAATGTATTTACTTTTGAAGCATATTTAAGAAGCTGGCAAATGGTTCTCAGTTTTGACTCCTCAGTGTGTAGAGGTCTGCTCTTCCTCACATTATAATGTTATGAAGCTGATTATAACCATTTTCCCCTATAAATGAAAAGGGTTTTTAGCCATTTCTCACTAGTGCAAAAATAGGGTAGGTTTGTTGCTTTGAGACTGTAATTGTTTTAGGTGGGAGGGATGATCATGCACAGGGAGAAAATTATGAAGATTAAACTCAGATAAGCAAAATTTAGTTGCTTAAAGCCATTAATCTGAGATATTTAAGCATATCCGTAATAGTTATTGTGTTCTAACGACTAGGCATTAATAATAGGCAGTAATTAGAAGTGCTTAGTTTAGTTGCAAAACTTCTAAGTGGCTAAGGGGACTGGAGGAAGACTGGTTAAAGCAGGAAGCATCTTTAAAGGGCCATGACCTGGAAGTACTCCTCTAACCTGCCTCTCCCTTTGACAGAGAATGCTTTAACCTGATTCAGTTCAAATGAACAAACGTTAAGCTCCCATATGCAGAATGCCAGAGATGATGCAATAACAAGGACTGAGATCTTGCCTTGTAGAAGTTTAGGGTACTGGTTGGCCACCTGCACCAAGGTGGTGGGAACTGAGAACCAGACAGTAAGATCCCTGCTGTTAAGGCTTCTTTGAGTAACAGTTGAGGTTGCTCTTCTTTATGTGGGAGAATGAAATTAGCCAACACTAAATATAAAACTGATAGGAAGAGGGAATGTAATAACCATAAGCATTGCCTCTTTCTAGGAGAGGATGGTTGGGGTGGGGGGGAGGCAATAGGAAATGAGAGTTTGTGGTGCTTTGGGCAGTGTAGGGATTCTTTTTCTTTTTCATCTCAGAAGTGGTTTTAGAGTGAAGAGATCTTAAAGAAAAGCCCCAGATGTATACCCAAAATCTATTTCCACAGTATATCCTCTACTAGCTGAAATTCAGTCAGGCAATTTTAGTCAACCTTCTGATATGGAGATGGGGGAGGAGCTGTGTGTGGATAGTTGATGGTGAGAGGGCTGTGTGTGGATAGTTGATGGGGCTTAGAGGACTTTAAATAATTTTATACGTTAGGTTAAAAGTTATACATGTATATGATAAACATTCTGATGGCACAAAAAAGTAAAAATAAAAGCTACTTGTCCTCCCCCCCCCCAACAGGCAATCCACTGTTAATCGTTTCTAGAGAGTTTATTTTTCAAAAAACTTATACAAATAGTATTATATTGTACCGTCCTTTTTTTTTTTAACTGCAATTTACTTTTTTGCCTAGCTAATGTCACAGAGCAGTTTTCATATTGGCACATATAGATCAACATAATTAAAAATGATTATTTTATGAGGATGTATCATGATTTTTTCTTTCGAGTGTTTAGATTGTAACAATTTACACTGACCAGTGGTTTATGAGTATGCCTGTTACATGTTCACCAACATTGGACTTTATTAAACCTTATGCTTCTTGCCAATTTGATATGAAATTTTTATCTTGTACAGATTTGCATTTCTTTGATTATGAGTGAAGGTAATCACTTTCTTTTTTCTTTTTTTGGGGGGGGGTATATGTTTATTGGGCAGAAGTTACTTGTAGCACGTACTTGAGATGGAGCTTGTTTTACTTGACTCTTTCTCCCCCTCTCTCGTCTAAAATGAACTGAGAGAGGTGCAATTTTTAGAGAGTTATAATATTTTTAGAGCCTGTGGCACCTTGAGGGGGGCATTGCTCTGAATGGAGAGACTACAGTGCTAGACTTTGAACGACCAAGGGCCAACATTGAGCATATTGAGAGCCCTTAACTTGGTGTTAACGAGGTATATAAAGGCAGGAAGGGAGATTTGAGAGGGCAAATAAATTTTGTATAGGGCCAGCTCTGTCTTCTGTCTGCTTCTCCTGTCTCACTACTGCCTTCCCCCTTCAGTTGTCATTTGGTTTTTACCTGTGCTGTCATTTCGTTTGCTCCTGTTCCCTGGCAGGGGTAGCAACCTTGACCTTGTTATTTCAAGAGTTCCTCCAGAGATGAGGGACACTTAGTTTTAATTATAAGGGAAACTGATTTTGCTTCAAACCAGTCAAAGGGAGCAGTTCTCATTTCTTACATCCTTTAGATCTATTTTCTGATGTTTAGTAGTACCTTTCTGTAGTTGATATTCTCCTAGGGTGTCAGAGGCCTTAGATGCTGAACTGTACAGAAATCAGGGGATGTTGGCAGGACTACATGGACTTTGTTCCTGTTGAATCCCTACATAACACCCTCACCGCCAGCTTCACAGTTTTTTTTTTTTTTTTAATGAATTTTTTTTCCGTGTAGCCTTGGGAAGTGATAGGTTTAAAGGGGTTTTGTCTGTCACCCCCTCTGTCCCCAATCACAAATGATAACCATGTGTAAGTGATGTTAATTAATGTGACTGTGGTGATCTTTTCACAGTGCATGTGCATAGTATCAAAACACCAGGTTGCATATCTTAAATATGTACAATTTTTGTACATCAGAGATACAAAGCTGTTAAAGTTTTTGTCTAAAGTTACCGTACATGCTAGTTAACATCAGATAGCTAGTCCTTCTTCATCATTACCTCTAGCCTTGGCCAGTGGTTCTCAGATGGGGGTGTTTGGGACACCCCTTCCCTCCCCAGTGCCTCACACCAGGACATTTGGCAAGGTCTGGAGACATTTTGGCTATCATAACTGGGGGAATGGGGGAGGGTGGTGCCACTGGCATCTAGTGGGTGGAGGTCAGGGATGTTAAACACCCTACATTGCGTAGGGCAACGCTCCACAACAAAAAATTATCTGGCCCAATGTATCAATAGTTACAAGGATGAGAAACCCTGGTCTAGGTAGAATTAATCCGGGAAGCCCGTAGTTAACCCCAGCTCAACTGAACTAGGCCTGCCCACCAACTCTTGGTAGTAGCAGTGCAGCTATTTCAAGGCTTTCATTTAGTTTTATGCTCAAAATGGCAAGCTTTGAAATACAAGTCTTGAGCACCTTTTTTTTTTTTCTTTGTCTCTTTGGTAAATTTCTCTTTGGCTATTGACTTTCCTTCTCTTCTCCCTTTATGATATAATATAATTGGAGGTCAAAGCTTTGTAGTTCTAGTTGGGAGTTTGGAAGGTCAGTAGCATTTAAGACTTGAACAGCAGTAGGAGCATATGTAGGCATTTGATGTAATGCTTGATGAGCAAAGCCCTTTCTAAGGAAGGCAAAAGAGCTTGGTGGTTAAGCCTGTAAACTTGACTTAGGTTTTTATTCTGTCTCCATTACTAGCTAGCGTTGTCACCATGGGCAAATTACTAATTTTGCTAAGCCTCAGTTTCTGAATCTGTAAAGTGGGCGGTAATAGATATCTCACATTTAAAAACAGCTTAATTCAGCTATAATTCACATACAATATAATTCACTGAATGAACGTGTACAATTGTTTTCTAGTACATTCACAAGTTTATGCAACCATCACTGCAATCTGATTGTAGAACATTTTTATCTCCCATGAGAGAAACCCCAAACGTGTTAGTTGTCACCTCCTATTACCACTAATCTCATTCGTTGTTTTTTTTTTTTTTTTTTTTTTTTTGGGTGGGGGGCAGATAAGCCAGACCAAATGCTTACCCTGGTGCCAAGATGGTAAGTACTCAACAAAAAAACCATTAGAAGTTGGTGCAGGGATATTGTATTTGTGCAAAGTCCACTCATATCACTTTAGAGAAGGCCAAGATGGAAAATTGTTTGTTTGTTAAATGGTATATGTTATATACTATACAAGAAATTCATGCTCCAAAATATAAAGATAAAAGATATTTTTTCAATTATGAAATGTATATTCAAGTAGGAAGAAAGAAACTGGTTGTATAAAATACCAGTTATAATTAGAAAATAATTGAAAACAAGGCAGAATAAAGTGTTTTCAGGAAGGTGTAAACAAAATATCTGAAATTGGGAATTTGATAAAAGGAAATTGATTAATCATGTCAAGCTGAGAGTACAGGAATCATGAAAAACCTCTTGAAGTGAGGGACTTTTTGGCCAAGTCTTAGATGATAAAATATGAGACTTTGACTCCTAAGAAGAGCCCTTGAAGAATGCTATACTTCTTGAGGTATTGGTGGTACCATCATCATCATCATTTCTTGCTGCCTCATGCTCCTGCCAAATGTTGCCTCTCGTAGCTTCATCCATGGTCTTTTTTGGTGTTTCTAATCTGTTGTATTTGGGAATTTATCTAAATGCATTAAGTAAAGTTTTAGTGAGAGGTTGATGTCTGTGACAAAAGGATATGAATATGTGGCCTTATGTTGTCTCTTTGAATTGCATTTTTCGTTTATTTTCTGATTTAATTGGGTTTATTGAGTAAATAGTTCCTAGACAAATTAGGCTGATAAAAATGTTTTCTTCTTCCAGGGCTTCTACTATGAACTATATCCCTGACCTCTCTCCTAAATATCCTGTCTTCTTTTTCTTGTATACTGTATTGGACACAATACCTCCAGTACAACATATTCAAAACTGAATTGCTTTCCTCTACCTCTACCCTTTAACATCCTGTCTGGGTTAATAACACAGATACCTTTTTTTAAGTTGTAAGGGATGACTAGATTTGTTATCAAGTCAGAAACCTGGAGTCTTCTTGATCTTTCTCCTTTACTTCTCATATCCAATGAATTACCAAATCTTGTTGATTCTGATACAGTATTTTCAAAGGTATTTATTTATTTATTTATTTATTTATTTATTTATTTATTTATTTTAACGTTTATTTTTTTTTTTGAGACAGAGAGAGACAGAGCATGAACAGGGGAGGAGCAGAGCAGAGAGAGAGGGAGACACAGAATCTGAAACAGGCTCCAGGCTCTGAGCTGTCAGCACAGAGCCCGACGCAAAGGTTTTTTAAAAAATAAATACTGTATGCATATTAGTACTTCAAAAGTGAAACAGCAAAAAGAGGAAAAAAGATACACAATCAAAAGTTTCTCATTCATAGCCTTTCCCATCTGTCTAGTTCCCAAATTTCTACAGTAGTTTACTCACGTTACTGATTTCTTACATATCCTTCAGGGGATTTAAAAAATACAGCCGTTAATAAGTACATTTATCCCATCTTTCTCTTTTCCCCTCCTCCTGCCCCCAGATGTTTTACATTAGTGTTGGAAACTGCTTTGCCTTTTACTTTCTCTCTCTCTCTCTTTTTTTAAGTTTGTTTATTTTGAGAGAGAGTGAGAGAAAGTGAGAGGCGGAGGAGCAGAGAGAGAGGGAGAGAGAGAGAATCCTAAGCAGGCTCTGGCACTGTAAGCTCGAAGCCTGATATGGGGCTCAAACTCCCGAACCTTGAGATCATGACCTGAGCTGAAGTCAGACTCTTAACAGGGCCACCTAGGTGCCCCACCTTTTACTTCCCCCCCCCCCCCCCCCCCACTGAATAATATACCTTGGAGATCTTAACGCAGTAGTGTATAAAGTGCTGGTTGCTTATGCACGCTCTCTACTTCTCTCCACTTTTCAAAAGCTGCTGTTCCTTTTTACTTATGAACCACAATTTAACTGGTAGTATAAAACACCAGTTACCATAAAATAATTTAAAAGAAGGCGGAATAAAGTATTTTCTTTTAAAGCCCATTGGTGGACAGCTGTATTGTTTCCAGTGTTTACCATTATAAAAATTATAAGAATCTTGCATCAAGCAACACTGTTGCATATATTATTCTGTACATATGCCCATGTGTCTGTAGGATAAATTCCTAGAAGTGGAATTGCTGGGTCAAAGAATATAACAGGTATAATTTTGATATTGTTAAACTGTGTTTCATAGACGTTGTAACAATAGCGTGTATATGAGAATACTTGTTTCCCTATACCCTTGCCAACACAGTGTGTAATCAAGCTTTTTGGATTTTTGCCAATACGATAGGCGAAAAATGGTATCTCAGTGTAGTTTTAATTAATATTTCTCTTACAAGTGAAGCCAGGCATCTTTTCATATGGTTAAGAGCCCTCTATATTATTTTTTTTTCCTGTGAACTCTCTGATTTTAATCTTTACCCATTATTTTCTGTTCATTTGGGGATTCTTAAATTTCTCTTCAGTCCCTGTGCCATTGGTTGGTTTAGTAAATGTAAACATGACTTGCTTGTTTGCATGCATTTGTCTTCTGACAGGTATCTGCTTACACCATCACTCCCTTCTAGGCTGTCTCTTAGACTATTAACAGAGTGATATTTCTAATCATGAATTTGTGTCATTTCCTTGCTTTAAACTCTTCAGTGGCTCTTCATGCCCTTTGTAATCCAAGTATCTTAGTATTGGCATGGTACCTACCTGCCTTGCCAGCATTTCATGTCACTTTGTGTTAGGCTCGCTCAGCTCCCAAAACACTGCTCATAGCTCCCTACTGTGTTGGACCTTTTGTCTCTCTGTCTTTATATGTGGTATTTCTCTTCTTGCAGTGGTCATTCCTGCTTGTTCACATGTCCAAACACCTGCTTTTCATCCTCTACCTAATGGAAAGGTTTTTCTGATACATGACTCTTCTTTTGGGCAATGTGTTGTGCTCTTTTCCCCTTCTCACAAGACCCTGTGTATACCTTTATAATGGAAACCGTCATGTCATGTGTTGTTCTTATTTTTGTGTTTTTTTGCCCTTATACGGTTAACCTTTGTGGCCATGAACTTATAGTTATTTTGGAACCTAGCAGAGTATTTGGCACTGGTAGATGATTAATATTTACTGAATACACACAAATGTATGTATATATACGCTAAATATAAGTCTGGACAACCCAAGACTAGGTGGAAAAAGGGAAAATTAATACAGTGAGCTCATGAATTGTTTTTAAATTTATTTTTGATTTACTTATATATGTATTATATATTCTATATATTTATGTTCTGTATTTGCATATATTTATATTAAGGTGTAAACTAAATACAGTGAAATGTACAGATCTCACTTTGATTAGATCAATACCCAGTGCCCAAAAGATGATATTGAGCATTTTTGTCATCCCAAAAGGTTCCCTCTTTGCCTTTTTTATCCAGTTCCCTCTTCCCCAAGCACTCTGATATCTAACAAGGTAGATTAGTTTTGTTCTGTGTTCATGCAGTGTGCTTTTTTGCATTTAGCTTCTTTTGCTTAGCATTTCCAGATTTATCCATGAAGTGGAATATATCAGTTTTTCTTTTTATTGCTTAATTAAATTAAATTGGATGAATATACCACAGTTTATCTTTTCTTCTGTTGATGAACATTTGAGTTGCTTCCAGTTTTTTACCATTAAGAATAAGACCTATGCGTGTCTTCTTGCAAACAGTTGTTTTCATTTTTCTTGAGTAAATACCTAGGAATGGAATTGTGAGTTTATAGGCAGATGTGTGTTTAACTGTGTCAGAAATTCCCACATTTTCAAAGTGATTTTCTACTTTATATTCCCACCATGAATATATGAGAATTCTAGTTGCTCTACATTCTTGCCAACATTTGGATAATCAGCCTTAATTTTAGCCATTTATAAGGTATGAAATGGTTTCTCATTGTGGTTTTATTTTGGATTTCCTTGGTGGCTAATGATGTTGAGTAGCTTTTCATACAGCTATTGATAATTAGTGTATTTTCTTTTGTGAATTTGTCTTCCAAGTTTTCTGCATGTTTAAAAAATTGGTTATATGGGGTGCCTGGGTGGCGCAGTCGGTTAAGCGTCCGACTTCAGCCAGGTCACGATCTCGCGGTCCGTGAGTTCAAGCCCCGCGTCAGGCTCTGGGCTGATGGCTCAGAGCCTGGAGCCTGCTTCCGATTCTGTGTCTCCCTCTCTCTCTGCCCCTCCCCCGTTCATGCTCTGCCTCTCTCTGTCCCAAAAATAAATAAACGTTGAAAAAAAAATTAAAAAAAAAATAAAAAAAATAAAAAATTGGTTATCTTTTTATTGGTGTGTAATATAGTCTGGATACAAGTTGTCAGATCAATGTGTTAAGAGTATTTTCTCCTGGGGCGCCTGGGTGGCGCAGTCGGTTAAGCGTCCAACTTCAGCCAGGTCACGATCTCACGGTCTGTGAGTTCGAGCCCCGCGTCAGGCTCTGGGCTGATGGCTCAGAGCCTGGAGCCTGCTTCCGATTCTGTGTCTCCCTCTGTCTCTGCCCCTCCCCCGTTCATGCTCTGTCTCTCTCTGTCCCAAAAATAAATAAACGTTAAAAAAAAAAAAGTATTTTCTCCTAATTTGTAGTTTGTCTTGTTTTTTCTTTAATAGTGTATTTTGACAAAGTCTAAATAATCAAGTTTTTTCTTGAATAGATATGCCTTTTGGGGTGCCTGGGTAGCTCAGTCTGTTGGGCGTCGGACTTTGGCTCAGGTCATGATCTCGGGTTCATGGGATTGAGCCCCATGTCGGGCTCCATGCTGACAGCTCAGAGCCTGGAGCCTGCTTCAGATTCTGTGTCTCCCTCTCTCTCTGCCCCTCTCCCGCTCATGTTCTGTCTCTGTTTTTCTCAAAAATAAACAAATGTTAAAAAAATGAAAAAAAAATAGATTGTTTTTTGAGTCATAAGAAGCTTTGCCTATCCAAAAGTCATGAAAATAATTTCTTGTGCTTTCTTTTAGAAGTTTCATAGTCGTAACCCTTACCTATAAGGCCATGATCCATCCTGAATTATTTTGCATGGTGTGAAGTAGGAGGTTAAAGTTCATTTTTAAAAATACATTTATCCAATTCCAACACCATTGTTTGGAAAAAAAAAAAACAAAAACGAAACACCTTTTCTTTGCTGCAGTGATTAGCCTTTGTGTCTTTATTCAGAATCCTTTGAATTTATATGTGTAGATCTATTTCTGGACTCAATTCTGTTTCATTGATCTATTTGTTTCTCCTATGCCAGTGTCACAGTGTCTCTATTACCATAACTTTTGGAATCAAATAGTGTGAATCCTCCAACATTGTTTGGCCGGTCTGGCTCTTTTGTGTTTCAGGGTCTCAATTTCTATAAAAAGAAAGTCTTTTGGGATTTTGATTGGGATTGTGTTGCTCTGTAGATATATATAGGGAAAACTGATCTGTACCAATATTGAATGTGGTAGTTAGCCTCTCACATGGTTCCCATTGATCCCTGTCTGGTATTTGCACTGTTTCATAGGCCAACTTGCACATTGATTAGGGTTGATGTGTGTGATCAATAGGGTATGGGAAAAGTGATGGTATGTCACTTCTAAAATTAGGTTAAAAAAAGATACAGTGGCTTGTTCCTGGTCTTTTCCTCATCACTCACTGTAGAAAAAACCAGATGCCATATTGTAGAGAGACCTAATGTCAAGACCGTGAAGGGTCTGAGTTTTTACCCTACTTGCAAGCTCTCAAGTTAGGTTACTACAGTTTCATGGGTGCTGATAAAAGACATGAGGCCCCTGGGTCAGATTGGAAAGACTGTCACAATTACAGGAGGAGTAGCTAGGGTTTTGGCATTTTTGCACCAGTTCCTTGAGTTCCATTTCACACCTGGTAACATGAAGAGGGCCAGATGACACCTACATATGCAGTGGGCTATGTTTCAGGAGAGGAACTTTGGACACGGGGAACCTGGATGTTTTTATTTATTTTTTTATGTTTTAAATGTTTATTTTGAGAGACAGCATGAACAAGGAGACGGACAGAGAGAGAGAGGGAGAGGGAACAAGGGAGAGAGAATCCCAAGCATGGAACCTGATGTGGGACCTGGTCTCATAAACCATGAGGTCATGACCTGAGCCGAAATCAAGGGTCAAATTTTTAACCTACTGAGGCCACCCAGGCACCCCAAAACTGGATATTTTTAGATGTGCAGTAAGCATACCTGCTCTTTGCTTTGGAGGTGACTTTCTTTATCTTCTAAGTCTGTTCATTTTATAGATACCTTTGAAACATAGTTTAGAACAAAGGGCAGTCCATCTTCAGTTGCAAAATGTGCAGAAATGTAGGTCCCATGGATTATTGTCTCCTAACATCTACGTGACAAAGAACTGAGGCTTTCTGCCAATAGCCTTGAGTGACCTTAGAAGCAGATCCTCCTCTAGCCTTCAGTTGACTATTATTTATTTGACTACAGTCTCATCAGAGACCCTTGATCCAGACCCACCAGCTAAGCTGCTTCTGGATTCCTGACCCTTAGAAACTGAGATAATTTTGTTTCAGCTGTTAAGTTTTGGGATTGTTTCTTACACAGCGATGACTGATACAGTTGTATATCTCTCCTTTTATTTAGTTCATCTTTAACATGTGTTGTAAACGTGTGTGGAAGATCTCTACATCAACCTATTAAAATGGATTTTTACATATTAATATGTTAACATATCAATCATATAATGTGAGGTTATGTTAATGTGTTAATTTATATACATGTAATAAAAAGTAACATTTTGGGGCACCTGGGTGGCTCAGTCCATTAAGCGTCTGACTTCGGTTCAGGTCATGATCCTACTGCTTGTGAGTTGGAGCCCCGTGTTGGGCTCTGTGCTGACAGTTCAGAGCCTGGAGCCTGCTTCAGATTCTGTCTCTGTTTCTCTGCCCCCTTGCCTGCTTGCGCTCTTTCTTTCTCAAATATAAATATTAAAAAAATCTTTTAGGGGCGCCTGGGTGGCTCAGTTGGTCAAGTGTCCAACTTTGGCTCAGGTCATGATCTCACAGTTCGTGGGTTCGAGCCCTGCGTCAGGCAGGCCCTGTGCTGACAGTTCAGCGCCTGGAGCCTGCTTCAGATTCTGTGTCCGCACCCCTCCCCTGCTCGCATTCTGTCTCTCACTCTCTCAAAACTAAATAAAACATTAAACATTTTTTTTTTAGACAGTAACATTTTAATGTTCTCTGTAGAGATCTTGCATGTATTAAAAATCTTTTTGATGCGGGGCGCCTGGGTGGCGCAGTCGGTTAAGCGTCCAACTTCAGCCAGGTCACGATTTCGCGGTCCGTGAGTTCGAGCCCCGCGTCGGGCTCTGGGCTGATGGCTCAGAGCCTGGAGCCTGTTTCCGATTCTGTGTCTCCCTCTCTCTCTGCCCGTCCCCCGTTCATGCTCTGTCTCTCTCTGTCCCAAAAAAAAAAAAAAATAAAAAAAAAAAAAAAAAAATCTTTTTGATGCTATTACAAATGAAATTTTGTAAATGTTCTTTGTATACAAAAATGCCATAGTTACTTTAAATTGAGTTCAGATTCGTTTAGTTCCAGGACTCTTTGTAGATTCTTTAGGACTTTCTTTACAAAAATAGTCAGATAATTTGTGAATAAGACCGTTTTATTCCTTTCTTTCCTCATCTTACAAGCTTTTTCTTGGTCTTGCCTTATTGCACCATCTCGCATTTTCAGTCTAATGTTAAAGAGCAGTGGTGAGAATGGACATCCTTGTCTCGTTCCTGATCTTAAGGGAAAACATTGTCCTTCACCATAAAATAGGATGTCAGCAGTGGGTTTTTTTGTAGATTAAAAGAAATCAGATGGAAGATACTCCCTGTTTTACTGAAACTTTTAAATTATGAATGGGTGTTAAATATTGTCACACATCCCCCCCCCCCTTTTTTGTATTTAGTGAGGTGACTGTATGGCTTTTATTCTTTATTCTGTTATTTATTTTGGTGAAATATATTTATTGATTTTTTTTTTTCTAAAGGAACGTTTTTTTAATGTTTATTATTGAGAGACAGAGAGAAACAGAGCATGAGCAGGGAAGGGGCAGAGAGAAGAGGAGACACAGAATCCGAAGCAGGCTCCAGGCTCTGAGCTGTCAGCACAGAGCCCGACAGGCCTTGAACTCACAATCCGCAAGATCATGACCTGAGCCACCCAGGTGCCCCTATTTATTGATTTTTGAAAGTGATACCAATCTTGCATTCCTGGGATAACCTTACATGATCATGATGTTTTGTCCACTTACCTGTTTTTGGGTTTGTTTTGTTAAGGATGTCTGTGTTCTTGATAAATACGGTTTATGATGCTTTTTTTTTTTTTTTTTAATTTTATTTTTGAGAGCAAGAGAGAGCACGTGCCAGCAGGGAAGGGGCAGAGAGGGAGACCCAGAATCCTAATTAGGCTCCAGGCTCCCAGCTGTCAGCATAGAGCCTGGTGTGGGGCTCAAACTCACGAACTGTGAGATCATGACCTGAGCCAAAGTCAATTAGTTTGTGGGTTATTTAAGTTATCAAATCTTTTGGCATATGGTTTATAATTTTCCATTGTGATCCTTTTAATGCCTGCAGGATTTGTCATGATTGGTCTTTTATTCCTGATGTTGGTAGTTTGTATTTTACTTTCTTCTGTTCTTTGTCATTCATGCTAGGGCTTAGTAATGTTATTTCTTTTCACAGCTTTTGGTTGGCTTCTGGTTTTATCTTGATAATTCCTTCATTCTTTTTTCTGTTGGTTTAATATTTTTTTCTGGCTTTTTTGAAAAAAAAATTAAGCTTTATTTTTGAGAGGGGGAGAGAGAGAGACAGAGAGAGAGAAGCAGAGAGAGGGAGGGAGAGGGAAGGAGGGAGGGAGAGAGAGGGAGGAGCAGAGAGAGGGAGAATCCGAAACAGGCTCCAGGCTCTGAGCTGTCAGCACAGAGCCCAACGCAGGGCTCGACCTCATGAACCACAAGATCATGACCTGAGCTGAAGTCGGATGCCCAACTGACTGAGCCACCCAGGTGCCCCTTTTCTGGCTTTATGTCTAAATGTGGAAATTTAGACATTTAAACTTAAGACTTTGTGTTTAAATATAAGCACTTGAAGCTATCCTTTCTTCTCTAAGCATTGCTTAATTGCATGTTTAATGTTTACATATTGTATTTTCATTATCAGTTAAAAATATTTTCTAAATTTCTTTGTGATTTCTTTGACTCATGGAGTATTTAGAAACATGTTGCTTGATTTCCAGGTATTTTGAGTTTTCATAGATAGTTTCTTATAGTTGAATGCTAATATGATTCTGTTGGGGTCAGAAAACATACTCTAAAATTTCTGCCTTTTGAAATTTGAGACTCATTTTATGATGCAGTATATGCTCTATGATACAGTTGGGTCAGATTGGTTAATAGTGTTTAAGTCATCTATATCATAATCAAAACTTTTTCTTTATATATAAAAAAATATTTTAGGGGTGCCCATCCCCTGCTTGCACTCAGTCTCAAAATAAACAAACATAAAAATATTTAAAATAAAATATTAAAAAATACGTAACATAAAAGGTGACAGTAAAGGATGGGAGAAAAAAACAGGTTAAAAAAATACAACACATAGCAAACAACAGACTTGATTAAAAAAATACAATACACATAGCAAATAACAGACTTAAATTCAACCATGTAAATATTGTTAAATACAATGTTTCCTAAAACTCCAAAGACCAGAAATTGCTATATAAGTAGGTTTAATATTAAAAAAAACAAAATGAGGGGTTCCTGGATGGTTCAGTCGGTTGTGCATCCATCTCTTGATTTCGGCTCAGGTTATGATCTCTTGGTTGGTGGGGTCAAGCCCCCCAGCGCTGAGCCTGCTTGGGGTTCTCTCTCTCCCTCTTTCCCTGCGTCTCTCTCCTCTCTGCCCCTCCCCCATGCATACATGCAAGGCCACACACACTCTCTCCCTCTCAAAATAAATAAAGAAAAAAAATGAATGAGATCTTGGCCTTTTGCGACAACATGGATGCTAATAAGTTAAAGACAAATGCCAAATATGTCTTTTATATGAGGAATCTAAAAAAAAAAATAAGTAAACAAACAGCAGAAACAAACCCATAAATACAGAGAACTGATGGCTGCCAGAGGGGTGGAGGGTGAGGGGATAGGCAAAATGGGTGAGGGAAACTGGGAGATATAGGCTTCCAGTTAAGGAATCATTAAGTCATAAGGATAAAAGGTACAGCATAGGGAATATAGTTTTTGGTACTGTAATAGTATTGTGACAGATGAACTATACTTGCAATGAGGATAGCATAACATAAACTTGCCATATAACTATATTGTACACTTGAAACTAATGTAACATTGTATGTTTACTATATCTCAATAAAAAAGGAAACATTTTTAAAAATGAAAATAAAGTCCACTAAATATATACTGTATATAAGAGATGCATTTTAAGAACAAAAACCCAAGTCAGGTTAAAAGTGTAATAATGAAAATCATACATCATGAATGTAAATAGTAAACACAGGAGAAGTTGTGTACTTACATTAATAACAGAAAAAAATGTAACTTCAGGTGTGCCTGGGTGGCTCAGTTGGTTAAACATCTGACTTTGGCTCAGGTCACGATCTTGTGGTTTGTGAGTTTGAGTGTCTTCTAGGGCCCTGTGTCGACAGCTCAGAGCCTGGAGCCTGCTTCAGATTCTGTCTCGCTTTCTCTCTGCCCTTCCCCTGCTTATATTCTGTCTCTCTCTCAAAAATAAATAAACATTAAGAAAAATCTTTTTATTAAAAAAAAAGGGGGTGGTGGTTAACTTCAGTAAAGAATTATCAAAAGTAAAAAGGTCAATTCATCCAGAAGGCATACCAATACTAAATGAGAATCCACCTAATACCAGAGAGCCTGAGGCAAAAACTGCATTAAGGAAACACATGAAGCAAAAGCTGATTAAGTTATAGATATAAAAGTTATAGGAAGAAATGAACAAATCTACAATTATATCTGGGAGTTATAATACCCCTCTCTTAACAAGTGAAATGGGTATAAAATAACCTACAGAAATATAGATCAGAGATCAGCAAACTACAGGGCAGATCCATGGCCCTCTGCCTGCCTTTATAAGTAAAGTTTTATTAGAACACTGTCATGCCTATTCATTTCCATATTGCCATGGCTGTTTTCACACCACAATAAGAGAATAGCCACTGCAAGGGCTATAATCCACAAAACCCAAAATATTTTTTTAAAGTTGTTTGAGAGAGAGAGAGAGACTGCAAGCAAGTGGAGGAGGGGCAGAGAAAGAGGGAGAGAGAATCCCAAGCAGGCTCCATGCTGTTAGTGCAGGGACCGATGTGGGGCTTGAGCCAGCGAACTATGAGAACATGACCTGAGCTGAAATCAGGGTGGCTTAACTGAGCCACCCAGTTGCCCCTATTTTAAATCTTCTATTGGCTTTTTAAGCTAAACTGCTTTGTAATTTTTTAGTGGTTGCTCTAGGAATTACAGTATTCATGATTAACTTTTACATTTTATTTTGCACTAACATGCTATTTCATGTAAAATGAAAGAACTTTACAAAGTATAATTATATTTGACCTTTGTGCTGTTGGTGTGTTATTTTTTGCTTCAGCACAGTGCTATGTTTGCTTTAGTCACTGGTCTCTTGAAGAATTTCAGAGAAAATAAATGAGATAGTCCTTGGTATATACCTACATATTATTTCAGGTTTTCTTTTCTTTTCTTTTCTTTTCTTTTCTTTTCTTTTCTTTTCTTTCTTTCTTTCTTTCTTTCTTTCTTTCTTTCTTTTTCTTTCTGTCTTTCTGTCTTTTTCTTTCTGTGTACATCTAAGTTTCAACTGATGTCATTTCCCTTCAGCTTGAACAACTTCCATTAACATTGCATAATGCATAAATAAATTGATAAAGTCTTGAGTCTTAGTTGAATATGTTTATGTTTTTTAAGAGTATTTTTGCTGGATATAGATTCTGGGTTGATAGTCTTTTTAATTACTTTAAAGATGTATATTTATTGTCTTTTGGTTTCCATTGTGTCTTCAATTTTCAATAATTTGATTTATATTTTTTCTTTTCCTTTTTTTTTTCTGCTACTATGTTTAGAGTTAGCTGAGCTTATTAGATTTGTAATTTGATATTTTTTACCAAATGTGGGACATTTTAACCATTATTTAAAAATATGTTCCCTGTTCTGCTGTCTCCGCTCCTTTTGAGATTCTTGTTATTCTGCTTAAAATTGTACTATAGGTCTCTAAGTCTGTTAACTTTTTAAAATCTTTTCCCCTCAGTTCTTTAGATTGAATAATTTCTACTGCTCTGTCTTCAAGGTTACTGACTCTTTTTTATGTTTTTTTTAATTTGCTTTTAAGTATCCCTGCCCAAATCTTTTTTTTTCTTTTCTTTCATTTTTCAGCTTTATTGAGCTGTAATTAACAAATAACATTTTGTAAATTTAAGGTGTACAGCATGATAGTTTGAAACATGTATATATTATGAAATGATTACTACAGTAAGGTTAGTTAACACATCCATCACCTCACATAGCTAACATTTTCTGTGTGTTGTGAAAACATTTAAGATTTTTTCTTAGCAGCTTTCAATTATATAATATGTATGGGATTATTAACTATAGTCACCATGCTGTATGTGAGATTCTCAGAATTTATTCATTTTATAACCGAAAGTTTTTACTCTTCAAAAAAGTCTCCCCATTTCTCCCATACCCCAGCCTCTTGCAACCACCAATTTACTCTCTGTGAGAGTTCTCCTTTTTCAGATTTCACGTATAAGTGAGACTATTTGGTATTTCTTTCTCTGATTCATTTCATTTCGCACAGTGCCTTCAGGTTGCATCCATGTTGTTGTAGATGGCAAGGTTTCCTTCTTTTGCTTGACTGAATGAATGCATTTTATGATATACACATACATAAAATACACCTTTATCAAGTCATCAACTGATGGACATTTAGGTTTCCATGTCTTTGTTACTGTGAACATTGCTGCAGTGAACATGGGGGTGCTGATATTTTAAGCCCATTTTTATTTTTTTATTTTTATTTTTATTTTTTTTTCAACGTTTATTTATTTTTGGGACAGAGAGAGGCAGAGCATGAACGGGGGAGGGGCAGAGAGAGAGGGAGACACAGAATCGGAAACAGGCTCCAGGCTCTGAGCCATCAGCCCAGAGCCCGATGCGGGGCTCGAACTCACGGACCGCGAGATCGTGACCTCGCTGAAGTCGGATGCTTAACCGACTGTGCCACCCAGGCGCCCCTAAGCCCATTTTTAAATACTGTACCCTTCAGTTCTGGTATTTCACTTGGTTCTTTTTTTTTAAAAGATTTTTTTCTTTAAAAAAATTTTTTTTTAATGTTTATTTTTGAGAGAGACAGAGACAGAGCATGAGAGGAGGAGGGGCAGAGAGAGAGGGAGACACAGAATCCAAAGCAGGCTCCAGGTTCTGAGCCATCAGCACAGAGCCTGACATGGGGCTCAAACCCACGAGCTGTGAGATCATGACCTGAGCTGAAGTCGGACACTTAACTGACTGAGCCACCCAGGCACCCCTAAACGATTTTCATTTATCCACTGAGATGTCCCATTGTGACCATATTTTTCATTAAGTTTTTCAACATATTTATAATAGCTGCTTTAGCATCCTTGCTTGTTAGTTCACTCTTCTGAATTATTTCATAGTGTTTTTTCTCTTAACTGCTTCCCCCCCTCCCCCCCCTTGACAGCGCCTCATATTTTCCTGCTTATTTTCATGTCTAGAAAGTTGTAATTGTAGAGTGGACATTGTGGATGATATGTCATCTCTAAATTCTCTTTATCTTCCTTTGGGGAGTATGATTAAATTACTGGCTGATCATCTTGAACTTGTGGAGGCTTGGTCTTATACTTTAGTAAGATGGGTCTTTAGAAAGCCTGAGGTGTTTTCTAATGCCTTGTAACTTGGTTGGATTCAAACTCCAAGCTCATGTCTTTGCAATGGGAAGCAGCTGACATTGCTGCTGAATTCTTTCAGCTTTCCAGTTGTTTTCCGCTGGGCTCCTTGGAATCTTCTTTAAGCATATACAATTCAAGGGTTTTTTTTGTTTTTTGTTTTTTTGTTTTTGAAGAATTTGAAGAGTTTATATTAGTTTTTGAGGCTTCTCTTGCTATGGCTAACTCCTTTATTGAATTTCCTCTCTGAGTTTTCAGCCACTCTGTGGCCATGAACTTCAATAAAACTTCAGTTTTCTGCCTGAGGTATAGTGGACTTGTGTTATTGCAGTTGAGGAGTGCCCTTCGAAAAATCTGTATAAATTTGAACACTGTACTTCTTTTCTTTCAGTAGTCAAATTTCCCAATATCTACCTGCTCTTGGTTGCTTTGTTTTATCTTTGAGTCATTCTTAAAATTATTTTATCCAGAATTTAGGGGTACCTGAGTGGCTCAGTTGGTTAAGCGTCCAACTCTTGATTTTGGCTCAATTCATGATCTCACGGTTCCTGAATTTGAGCCCTTCGTTGGGTTCCACCCTAATAACATAGAGCCTGCTTGAGATTTTCTCTCTCTCTCTCTGTCTCTCTCTCTGTCTCTCTCTGTGTCTCTCTGTGTCTGTCTCTCTCTGTCTCTGTCTGTCTCTCCCCCTCTCTCTCTGCCTCTCCACTGCTTGTAGCTTCTCTCTCTCAAAATAAATAAACTTTAAAGAAATATTTTGTACAGAATTTATAACTGACATCTGTGGAAGGGTTAGTTTAGGAGTAGACAAAAGCTACTCCACCATTATTAGAATTCTTCACAAACTAATTCTCATTCATTTCAAATTAGGCCTTTAGGCATAGTTGCTTTTAACACACATCTTATTTTAGGATTACACATTTTTAGAGTAAGAGAAGTTTGCTCTTGCTTCAATTACATACACTTGGTCTAAATCAGTAATTTAGTGAAGAGTTGGGAGCTAAAGAATGTTTACAAAAGCTGGTGAAAGGGATTATATTAAAGCTATATTTCTACTGCTGTTCCTTCTTCCCCTTTTTAGCACAGACTTCATAGACAGCATTGGGGACACATAGGATCAGATAATAATGGAAAAAAAGTCATTTTTCAATTGTCTTTGACCTTCTCTTAATATTTCTGCTTTGTGGAAAAAGTACTAAAATGTAAATGTTGCAGCTGCTTCTGTCTTCAAAATTTGTGTTCATGATTGGGCTGTTGGATATCTATTTATGTTTAAATGTTTAGCTAGGTACCAGCTCAGGTCCAGAGGACCCTTTAGATTCATTCTACAAAAATTTGCCTTTAAACAGATTAAAAAAGAAAAAAGTGTGTGTAAGAGGGAACTGAATGGATTGGTTTAGAGATGGCACATACGTCTTCTAAGAGATTTATTGTTTTGTGCTTTCAACACACATCTAAGGTTAACATTAATGTAGTCATTAAAAATACTAGTACATTAAGGTGTTGCTGATTTTTAGTTTTCTAGAATTTGGACAGCATCTATTTTGTTATTTTAATGTGAATATAACTATAAGAAGGTAGATTTTATTTTATTTTATTTTGAGAGAGAGTACAAGCTGGGGAGGGGCAGAGGGAGAGGGAGAATCAGAAGCAGGTTGTGTGCACCATCAGCACAAAGCCCAGTGTGGGGCTTGATCCCATGAACTGCAAGATCATGACCGGAGCTGAAATCAAGAGTCTGCCGCCTAACTGAGCCTCTCAGGTGTCCCAAAAAGGTAGATTTTAAATTTGAACTTGCTCCTTTAGAAAGTAAATGCATTTGAAACTTAATGTTCTTCAGTTAAATTCTAAAGTATTTTTGCTGATAGAAGGAAAGTGAGGTACACGATAACCCCCAATATATGATAGTTGACTTTTTCTTTTTAGTTGGGTGTAATATGAGGTGGAGAAGAGAAGGGTGGACACATTCAGCCCTTTCTACAGTAGTCTAATCCTAAATAACATTTCCATCTTTATTACAGTTTGATTAGAGAAATAAAATTATTGCAGTGATTGATTTTTTTTTTTTTTTTTAAACAAATTGTGGGATCTAGGTATACACTCCTGAGTGTGGTGCTAGGCTTAAGTCAGTAGGGATGACATGTGGGAAGGGAAGATAGACATTAAGTTGGGGGAAGTAAGGTTAAACTGAAACATGCAAAGATCATTTGGAACTTATGGAAATAGCTAGAACCTGTAAGCCCAAATTTCAACCCTCCTTGCTCTCTCATTGCTTCCAAACCTGCAACTTTGATGGTGTGCATAATTAGTAGGTATGGCACACCACAACTTTCAGGAAGTATGGCACAGTCTCAACTTCCAGTTTCATCATTGCTGCATCCCTAGGTGGAAACTAAGATCCGTTGTGGAGCTGCACACAACTTGCCCTAGTATTACTTGGAAAAATGAAGAAGGAGATCTAACAGGAGCTAGGGGAGCTGTGGGCCCAGTTGCTGCCTCATGCCAATGACTATGGGCCCAAAGATCCATGACAATGTGTGAGAACTGCAAAACTACCTGACTTCATGTTGAAGTTCTACATATGGCTGTTTCTTCACTTTTATTTTCTAAATTTCATGGGAATGTCTTTTGAGGCCAACCCTAACTCGCAACCATGCAAGGAGTGAAATTTGGAGAAATGTAGTTCCGGCCTAGCTAAGATGACAATAAAAAGCCATCATAGTGGGGCGCCTGGGTGGCGCAGTCGGTTGAGCGTCCGACTTCAGCCAGGTCACGATCTCGCGGTCCGGGAGTTCGAGCCCCGCGTCAGGCTCTGGGCTGATGGCTCAGAGCCTGGAGCCTGTTTCGGATTCTGTGTCTCCCTCTCTCTCTGCCCCTCCCCCATTCATGCTGTGTCTCTCTCTGTCCCAAAAATAAATAAACGTTGAAAAAAAAATAAAAAAAAAAGCCATCATAGTCCATTCTTTGATACCATGGCACCTATAGACCCCTCTTTTAATTATATTTAACTTACAAAGACAATTGGAAAATTATGCTTTTGATGAACATAATGCAACTATCCTTTGTCCAACTGACAACATACAAATATTCTTCCTCAGATAGGAAAGAAAATTCCTTTATCCATAGTTGGGTTCATTTTTTTTTTCTGCTTAAGTCACATTTTCTAATTAATGTCCTGTAACTTAAATATTGATATGAAATTAACTACTATTAGATGGTTGTAGAAAGATAAAAAGTTTATCTATATATACATATATAGATATGTATATATATATACACACACACACACACTGATTTCTTATATCAAAACAAATAGTAGAATGTTCATTTCTGCAACTAGTCATGCAGTTGTAATTGCTACCTATAATTGCCTTCTCCTGTCATTCCACATTCCCTGTGTTCTTGGCAAGTACCTCAGCTGGTTGTGGTTGCTTGCCTGGTAGGGTGACTCAAACCTTTATTCCTTAAGGATCTGTGTCATTAGCAGTATTGCCTGGATTGTTTCTACTGACTTTAATCACATTACATGGAAATACTAAGTGGTGTCCCAGAGGAACTCCTGCATTTCAGACATACTTTTTCTTAGCCCCTCTTGTGTAGTAGCAACGTAGCTTTCTCTTCATAGTAAGATCAGTCACTACAGTCAGTTCCGTAACCTCTTCCTTTGTTGATTCATTGGCATGGAAAGCCCAAAGTGGCTGAGTGGTGGTCTCAACTTCCAGTTTAATCATTGCTGCATCCCTAGGTGGAAACTAAGATCCACCGAGGGAACTATATGGGCATAGATGTATATATATAGGTGGGTAGATGATATGGTGTGTTGTATGTCAGTGAATTGGGAAGCAAAGTGCATCAGGTAAGAGTGAGAATGAGTTAATAAAAAAATAAGTACATTTTGTAAAACACAGAGAATTTATCAGGATATCCTGTACACAAATATTTATTTACATTGAAAGAAGTATAAATATATCAAGCAAAGTATATGTAGTTTTTCTTTTTTGTTATCTAATACTTAATGGACAAGTGGTATTAGTAATTTGGTTCTAATTCCAGTGTACTTTTTGGATATTTTACTTGAAGGAGAAAACAAAAATTAAAATTAGTATTTCGAGCTTTTATAAATTTTTAGTAATATGAAATAGTGAGCATATGTGGTTTCTGTCTTTTGCACAAAGGAAAGTGGTATAGTAGCATTGCATGTCTACTTTGAAACTGAGGAAGTTATATAATGTAAGTAGGAGGGTGAGCTTGGATCCAGACTACCTGACTTTAAATCCTAGCTCTTCTGCTTACCATGAATTTTGATTAGTTATTGCTCTAACAACCCAAACCCCTGCCAAAACAAAAACAAAAACTGGTGGTTAAAACGAATGTATATTATTACTCATGCATCTGTGGATTAGATGGATGGTTCTGATCATCAGGGCTAGATTTGGCTTATTTCATCTGGAATTGCTCCTGTATCTGCAATCACTGGGCAGGTTGGTGGTGGGGGTGCTGCTCTAGGGTGGCTTTTTACATTTGTGGCGGTTTACTGTCTCTCTTATGGGGGTGGGGTGGGTGACTGAGGCACATGTCTCTCATCATTCATCAGTGAAGTCTGGGCTTGTTCATACATGGTGGTGGCAGGATTCTAAGAGAGGTAGTAAAAACATGCAAGATCTCTTGAGGATTACACATGGAACGGGCACGTCACTTCTGACTTTATTTGGCCAAGTTCATTGGCCAAGGCAAATCAGGAGGTCAGTCAAAATTCAAGATGTGGGGAAATCAACTCTTATCTTCTTATAGGAGGAGCCAGGGTCATATTGCAGGGGGTATGGATACTAGGAGGGGTGGAGAATTTGGGCCATTTTATAATCAATTCCGCCATACAGCGTGATCTTGCACAGTCTCTTCATCTCTCTAAACCTGTTTCCTAACCTGTAAAAATGGTTAGGAGAGTCACTATATTTTCTGAGATGATTTTGAAGATTAGAGAACTTCTGTAAAGTGCTTATGGTAGTATCTTGATATACCAAGTTTTTTTGTTTGCTTGCTTGTTTGTTTTCCTTTAAAATCTTAAAATACTTGCCTTTGAGAGCCAGTACAGTGTTTAAAAATGTGGGCTCTGGAACTGACTGTGTTGGAGTCCTTGCCCCACCCCTTCCTGGCTTTTAGCCTTGGGCAAATTACTTAACTTTTTTGTGCCTCACTTTCTAGGAAAGATTACTTATTTTGCAGGGTTGGTGAGGATCAAATGAATTAATACACAATAAGTGTTTAGAACTGTGAGCACTATATAGGTACTCAGTGTGTTGTTATTCCTCCTCCTATTATTACAGTGTTCTGCCTTTAATCCAAACCTTTTAAAACCTTATTGAAAAGTTTAGATCAGGCTGAAATTAGCATCCTTTCTTGCTTAAACCCATCTAATTTTTTAATGAAGCAGTTTTAACCTTTATGGTTGGTTTGCTAATATAATTATGAATTTTAGTGATGTGAATTCATTACGTAGAAACATTTCAGTTTGGAGTAAAACTGTCCTGTAGTATTTTGTCTTTTATTTACTTGCTTTTTATTATTATTTTTTTTTAATTTTTTTTTTCAACGTTTATTTATTTTTGGGACAGAGAGAGACAGAGCATGAACGGGGGAGGGGCAGAGACAGAGGGAGACACAGAATCGGAAACAGGCTCCTGGCTCTGAGCCATCAGCCCAGAGCCTGACGCGGGGCTCGAACTCCCGGACCGTGAGATCGTGACCTGGCTGAAGTCGGACGCTTAACCGACTGCGCCACCCAGGCGCCCCTATTTACTTGCTTTTTAATTTTCTTTCTAAGCTTTTCCTGCATGTCACTTATTTCCATGGCTTCCATTCTGTGTTGGTTACCCCCACATTAACGTTTCAGGTTTAACTTTCAGTTCTGATTTTCATTCATTAACGAATTTTTTTTTTCTTCTCTCCAGTTAGTCATTAAATTTACTTTTTTTCCTTTCTCCCACCCTTCTCCTCCTTTATGCTTGTTACTTTTCATTTGGTCCAGGTCTCTTTTCCTTTATGCTTGTGGCTTTTAGTTTAGTCCAAGTCCTCATTTATTTCCTTAAATTAGTAGCCTCCTAACCAGTTTCTCAACTCCAATATTCTACTGCATCCTCCAGGAACTGTCAAGATAATTTATGTAAAAGATGTTTGATTATTTCATTTCCTTGGTTAAAATTTCTTTTTTAAACTTCCCGTGCTTGCAAGAAAAAAATAAATTTGAGCATCCAAGGTTCTTGATGAATCTGCCTCTGCTTCCCTTTTCAGCAGAATTTTTAGTTCACAGTAGAATTACTTAGTCCTGGCTCTATGAGATTATTGAGGACTGTCAAAATCTCTTGCACTTTGTGCTTTTAATTTCATCCGAAATCCTCTGCCTAGGTTTGTTCTGTTGGCAGACTTTCAGATTGTGCATTTTTATTTTTTTTATTTTTTTATTATTAAAAAAAAATTTTTTTTTTAACGTTTATTTATTTTTGAGACAGAGAGAGACAGAGCATGAATGGGGGAGGGTCAGAGAGAGGGAGACACAGAATCTGAAACAGGCTCCAGGCTCTGAGCTGTCAGCACAGAGCCCGATGTGGGGCTTGAACTCACGGACCGCGAGATCATGACCTGAGCTGAAGTCGGCCACTTAACCGACTGAGCCACCCAGGCGCCCCCAGATTGTGCATTTTTAAAAAGATTTAGCTCAAGTGTGATTTCTCAAGGAGGGTTTCCTTATCCCTACTACCCATTCTCAGACATCTGATTCTTTGCCTGGTCTGGTGTATGCTTTTATTATAGCATTTATCACATTGGTGTTTTTAAACATCTTTGTTTAGGTATGATTCATATGACATACAATTCATTGAAGCGTGCAGCTCAGTGGTTTAGTATATTTATAGTTTTGCATCTATTACCACAGTCAATTTTAGAACATTTTCATTATTTTAGAAGGAAACCCACACCTCTTCACAAGTACCTCCTAACATCCCTTTCCTTCTATAATCACTAATCTATTTTGTCTCTATAGATCTGCTTATTCTGTGTATTTCATATTAATGGAATCATTTAATGTTTGGTCCTTAGTAATTGGCAGCTTTTATTTAGCATAATGTTTTCAGTTAGTCTGTGTTGTAGTGTATAGCAGTATTTTTTTTTTTTTTAATTGCCAGATGTTTCATTGTGTGCTATATTTTGTTCACTAGTTGGTGGGCATTTGGGTGGTTTCCACTTTTTAGCTATTATGAGTAGTGCTGTTGTAAGCATTTGGGTACACGTTTATGTGCAAACATGTTTTTGTTTCTCTTGGGTATGTACCTAGGAATGGAATTGCTGGATGCTGTGGTAACTGTTTCACTATTTGGGGAAATGCTAGACTGTTTTCCAATGTTGTTGCACCGTTTTACATTCCCACTATTAGTGTGTGAAGGTTTCAAATTTTCTACATCCTTACCTACACCTGTTATTGTCATTCTTTTGATTGTAGATATGCTGCGGGTGTCATCTGGTATCTCATTATGGTTTTGATTCTTTATTTTGTGATGGCTGATGATGATTAGCATTTTTTCATGTGTGTATTCACTATTTATATATTTCATTTGAAAAACTATTAATATCCTTTTGTCCATTTTAAAATTGGGTTCTTTTTATTAGTGTAGCAGTTTTCTAGATACAAGTCTCAAATATAGGTGTTTTTGTTTTGCATTTTCTGTCATTCTTTTTGGTTGTTTTCACTTTCTTGATGTTCTCCTTTTAAACATTTTTTTCTTTTTCTTTTTTTTCCTTTTTGCTGTAAATTCCTAATTTTTACTGTATTTGAAGTTAAGCCCAGTCTCTCTCTCTCTCTCTCTCTCTCTCTCTCTCTCTCTCTCTCTCTCTCCTGTGTTGTCGTAGTCTTGGTACTTGAAGGGCTCCAGCATAAGTTACTGTGGCATAAAAATTATTTTGGGAAGGTATTCGAGTACCCGAAATCTTTCATCTGCCAAAGAACAGAGCCTCTTCAAAGAACTCAGTTGTCATAAATTCTCTCTGCCCAGGAGCAGCCTTGGAAGACTCACTCTTCTCACTGGTGATGAGAAGTCTCCATACCACACCTAAACAGACATCGTCACAAAACTACCATATCTCCTATCCTGTTCTCCTAAGGGCCCATTTATTTTTCCAGAAAATGATTTGTTTTCCTGTAAGTGCCCTTCCCCCTTTCCCCTATTAAAGCTGGTATGTAAGCCATAGATTCTAAACACCTTCTTGAGTCACACTTTTTTTGTGAACTACTATATATACACACGAATAAAAATCTGTCTTCCCTCTAGCTAATCTGATGTAGGAGAGGCAAAAAAATACATTTTCTTTACCCATCCTAGGTTTATAAGCTGGGACCATACAATTTAACTGACAGAAGACAGAATAATAAGAGAAAAACAGAAGTTGATTCATTTGTGCATTGTGCATACACATGGGAATACTCATTGATGAGTAACTCAAAAGGGTGGTTAGAACTTGGGCTTATGCAACATCTTAACAACAGAACAATACTTTTTTTTTTTTTTTTTAAGAGAAGGACAAGACAAAAAGGACTTTGAGCTTCTAAGGGTGGCAAATTGTGGGAAATTATATATATGTGGGGGAACTAATGGAACATAAGTGTTAGTAGAGTTAAATTTGAGATATAATCATGTACACCCAAAACTGATTATATAACATGATTTAATATTTGTATTGCAAAATGATCATAATAAATCTAGTTAACATCCATTACATGTAGTTACACTTATTTTTCTTGTGGTAAAATCTTCTAAGATTTGCTTACTCTCTTAGCAACTATTTAAATATACATTGCATTATTATTAACTGTAATCACTGTGTTGTATATTACATCCCAAGACTTAGTCATCTTATAACTGGAAGTTTGTACTTTTTTTTTTTTAATTTTTTTTTTTTTAACGTTTATTTATTTTTGAGACAGAGAGAGACAGAGCATGAAGGGGGGAGGGGCAGAGAGAGAAGGAGACACAGAATCGGAAGCAGGCTCCAGGCTCTGAGCCATCAGCCCAGAGCCCGACGTGGGGCTCGAACTCACAGACCGCGAGATCGTGACCTGAGCTGAAGTTGGACGCCCAAACGACTGCGCCACCCAGGCGCCCCTGGAAGTTTGTACTTTTGACCACCTTTACCCATTTCATCCATTCCTCAACCTTTGGCCACTGGCAAACATCAGTGTGTTTTCTGTATCTATGAATTCAGCTTTTGTTTTTGTTTTTATTTTTTGTTTTAAATTTTTTTAATGTTTATTTTTGAGAGAGGGACAGAGTTCAAGTGGGGGAGAGGCAAAGAGAGAGGGAGACACAATCTGAAGCAGGCTCCAGGCTCAGAGCTGTCAGCACAGAGCTGGATGCGGGCCTCGAACTCACAAACTACAAGGTCATGTCCTGAGCCTAAATCGGATGCTTAACTGACTGAGCCACCCAGGTGCCTCTGTTTCTGTTTTTGTTTTTAAAGTTAACTTATTTTGAGAGAGATGTTAGAGCTGGAGAGGGCAGAGGGAGAGGGTCTTGGATATCTAGTTAGATTCTATAGGTGTTCCTTACAATATGCTTTTTGATTTTAAATTTTTACTTGCTTTGGTTGGTATATGGATATCATACTTTTTGCGTACTAACCTGCCCATCTTGCTAGACTTTAGTTTCCCAATATTTAAAAAAAAATTTTTTTTAAGAGTGTGCAAGCAGAGAAGAGATCAGAGGGCAGAGGGAGAGAGCAAGAATCTCAAGCAAGCTCAGTGCAAAGCCTCACATGGGGCTCAATCTCACAACCTGAGCCGAAATCAAGAGTTGGATGCTCAACAGACTGAACCACCCAGGCACCCCAATATATTGCTATTTTTGAGTTACAGTACAGCCAACTGCATTATCTGGAAATAACGAGATAGTGGTTTTTTTCCTAATCCTTATAACACTGGTTTCTTTTTCTCAGTGCACTGGCTAGAATCTTCTGGTAAATATTAAAAAGTGATGGTGATAGTGGGATTCTGTTTGTTTTGGCTTTAGAGGGAATGCTTGATAAGTTTCACCAGTAAGAATGATGTTTGTTGTTGGTTTTGGGTAGATAACCTTTATCAGGTAAGCATATTTTCTTTGTGCCATTTTTAGCAAATGGGTACTGGTTTCTGCCTCTATTGAGATAGTTTTCTTCAATTTGTTGATATGGTGAATTGAATTATATTGATTTTTTTCTGGTCATTAACCAACCTTGGCATTATTAAGGTTACTCAGACTTGGTCATGATATAGCTACACTGTCCAATGTAGTTATAGCTACACTGTCCAGTGTATTAAGCAGTAGCTACACGTAGCACTTGAAATTCATGAAAGTTAAATAAAATCCAATTTCCCAGGTATACCAACCTCATCATTTCAAATGTTAATTGTAGCTGGTGGCTATCATATTGGAGAGTGCAAAGTACACATTTCAATTATTGTGGAAGGTTCTGTTGGGCATTGTTGTGATATAGTTGTCATTGAAATATATTGCTGGAGTTATTTGGCTAATCCATGTATATATGTTTGTTTATGCATCTGTAATCATGCCAAAATTTTATTAGTTAAAAAAAAAAAACAAAATTGTATTAGTTTCATAGAAAGAGACGGAAGGTAGTCTCTTTATTTCTGTTCTCTGGAAGAGTTTGTGTAATATGTAACCCTTTCTGGTCTTCGAAAATTTGAAACATCTCATTAAGCCTAATGTCTCTTTGTGGGAAGACTTTAATTATTTTCTCTAATGATAACTGATCTTTTCAGATTTTTGGGTTTCTTCTAGAATAAGTGTTTGTTACTCATATTTGTTTAGGAAATCATCTGAGTTATCAGATTTATTGCCGTGAAGCAGGAGTCCTCAAACTGTTGCCTGCAGGCTGCTGCCTCCTTTTGGTAAATAAAGTTCTGCTGTAATACAGCCATGCCCATTCATACGTTGTTGGTAGTTGCTTTAGTGCTATAAATGCAGAGTTGAGTAATTATGATGGAAGGTATGAGCAAAAACATTAAACTGTCTAGTCTTTTAAGAAAACGTTAGCCAATCCTTGGCTTAAAGTATTCTTTATTGTCCTATCTATCAGTGCATCCTTAAATCTCTGTAGTTACATTTCTTTTTTTATTCCTAATGTTAATAGTTATTACTCTTTTCTTGATAAGCCTTGTCAGAGATTTGCCATATTTTGATTGTTTAAATGTATTCTCCTAATTAATGAATTAGTTTCGGTTCTTTATTATCTTCTTTCTTAATCCTTTGGGAACTTTCGTATTGTCTTTTGGTTTCCTAAATTTCATGCTTAGTTTACTTATTTTGAGGCATTTTTCAGTATAACATATAAGGCTCTTTTTTGTGTTACTATCCCTAATTCTATCAAGTTTTATGTTCATTATCTTGTATCACTCAGTTATATTACTTGTGAGCTTTTTGTAACATATGCAAATACTTATCTTTCTGTTTTCTACTAATTTAATTACATTTTAGTTATATAAGTGTGGTGGGTGAGATTTGGATTCTTTTAAATTTTTTGGGACATGCATTATATATCAGATTGTTCTGACATTGTAAATGTTTGTGTCCTTGATAAGATTATGTAAGGATGCAGGGTTGAATGACTCACAAATTAAGGTTGCTGTCTTATTTCCGTCTTCTATATCTTTACTAATTTTTCTAGTGTATAACCTATCAATGTGGAAAAAAGTATGTTAAATCTCTTGTGTCATGGTGATTTTATTCCTGTGGTTTTATCAATTTTTGCTGTATTTTCATCTTATTTAATAGCTTACATAAACTTAAAATTATTTTTGTGGTGATTTGAATCCTTTAATCATTTTGTGATGACTTTTTTATGTCATAATTCTTTGTGTGTTAAAATTTGTTTGGCCTGATTAGAATGTAGGCACCTACTTTATTATTTTTCTTATAGTTCTTGTTTTTTACTTGGCCTTTTTTTCTCTTTGCCTTTTTTCTTTTTAAAAGATTATTTTCATTTTACTCCGGTCCCTTTTTTCTTTTTTTTTTAAGCTTTTTAATTGAGTAAATTTAACATCTGACATTTTGCAAGTTTAAGGTGTACCTTGTGTTATTTTGATATGCTTATATATTGTAATATGATTGCCAAAGTAGCCAAATTTATCATAGTGCATATAGTAGAAGATTATTGTTTGTATTCATTATGTTGTGCATTAATTAGGTCTCTATGTGTTATTTACTACTCATTGAAAATTTGTATCTTTAAACACTATTGATCTTACCTCCTCCATCCCCTAAAAATAAAAATTTCACTCTATGTTTTACAAGTTTAACTTTTTTGGATTCCACATACATGTGGTATCATATGTACTTGTTTTTCTTTGTTCACCTTATCTCACTTAACATAATGTGCTCTGGGGCCATCCATGTTGTTGCACATGACAGGATATCCTCCTTTCTCATGGCTGAATATAGTTCCTTATGCATATGTACCTTTTTTTTTTTTTTTTTTTTTTAATCCATTCTTCCATTGATGGGCATTTGAATTGTTTCCGTATCTGGGCTATTGTGAATAATGCCGTGATAAACACAGGAGTGCATATATCTTCTCAAAATCGTGTTTTCATTTCCTTTGGGTATATACCCAGAAGTAGAATTGCTAGATCATAATGTTAGCTCTATTTTAAATTTTTGAGGAACCTTCATATTTTCCATGGTGGTTGGACCAGTTTACATTCTCACTGGTGCTATATAAGGATTCTCTTTTGACCACATCCTCACTAGCACCTGTTTTCTCTTGATAATAGCAATTCTAACAGGTGTGAGGTGATATCACATTGTGATTTTTGATTTGCGTTTCCCTGATGATTAGCATTGTCGAGCATTCTTTCATGTGTTTTTCACTGGCCATTTTGATGTCCTCTTTGGAACAATGTTTAGTTCTTCTGCCTTTTTAAAAATTAGATTATTATTACTATTATTTTTTAAAGTTTATAAATGTTTATTTTGAGAGAGAGGGAGTGTGGGAGGGGCAAAGAGAGGGAGAGAGAGAATCTCAAGCAGGCACTGTGCAGTCAGTGTGGAGCCTGACATAGGTTCGAACTTATGAACTGTGAGATCATGACCTGAGCTGACACCAGGAGTTGGGTGCTTAACCGATTGAGCAGATTTGTTTTTTTATTGTTGACTGAGCTTTTCATATACTTTTTATGTTGATCCCTCATCTGATACATGGTTTGCCAGAATTTTCTCCCATTGTGTAGGTTTTTTGTTGTTGTTAATTGCTCTTTTTCTGTGTAGATGCTTTTGAATTTGATATAGTCCCACTTGTTGAGTTTTGCTTTTATTTCGGCTTATGATGTCATACCCAGAATTTATTGACAAGACCAATACCTGCAAGCTTTTTCTCTGCATTTTCTTGTAGGAGGTTTATGGTGTCAGGTCTTATGTTTAAGTGTTTGATTCATTTTGGGTTAATTATTGTGAGTGGTGTGAAATAAGGGTCCGATTTCATTGTTCTGCATGTGTTGCTGTAGTTTTCCCAGCACCATTTGTTGAGGAGACTATCCTTTTCTCCATCGGATATTCTTGGCTCTCTTGTTGATTGTTGATCATATATGCCTGGATTTAATTCTGGGCTCTCATTCTGTTTGATTGGTTGAGGTATCTGTTTTTGTTTTTGTGTTGTACTGTAGTTTGAAACCTGGAAGCATTGTGTGTGTGTGTGTGTGTGTGTGTGTGTGTGTGTGTTTGTTTTCAGGATTGCTTGGGCTATTTGGTGTCTTTAGTGGTTTCATACAAATTTTAAGTTATTTCTTCTATTTCTGTGAAGATTGCGTTTGGTATTTTGATTGTGGGGGCAGGTTGTGTTGACTGTAGATACCTTTGGGTAGTATGGCTATTTTAACAGTATTAATTCTTCTGATCCATGAATATGGGATGTCTTACTCATTGTGTCTTCTTTGATTTCTTTCAGTGGAGTCGTGTAATTTTTGTTGTACAAGTCTTTGGCTTCCTTGGTTAACATTATTTCTAAGCATTTTATTGTTTTTGATACTATTTTAATTAAATTTAATAGTTTCGTTTCTTTCATAGATACTTCATCATTAGTATATAAAGGAGTGCAGCTGATTTCAGTGTGTTGATTTTTTTTTTTTTTATGGTGTCATTTTCCTGAAATCATTGCTTAATTTTCAGAGTTTTTTTGATGGATTCTTTGGCATTTTTCCAGGTATAATTGATCCTTGAACATTGTAAGGTTTAGGGATGCTGACCCACTGTGCAATCAGAAATCTGTGTATAACTTATGACTCCCCCAAAACTTTACTACTAATAGCCTACTGTTGACTGGAAACCTTACCAGTAACATAAACAGTTAATTAACATATATTGTATATGTTTACATGTATAATATTGGTATGTTCTTAGAGTAAGCTAGAGAAGAAATGTTATTAAAATCATAAGGAAGAGAAAATATATTTATGATACTGTACGTACTGAGAAAAATCCACATATAAATGGACCTGGACAGTTCAAACCTGAAGTTGTTCAAGGGTCAGCTGTATAATATCATACCGTCAGCAAATGGTGATGGTTTTACTTCTCTCAGATTTGATTGCCTCTTATTTCTTTGTCTTGGTTAGTTGCTCTAGCTGGGACTTCCAGTGTTACATTGAGTAGGAATGGTGAGAGCAGTCATTCTTGTTTTTGATCTTATGGAAAACACTTTGAATTTTTCTCCATTGAATATAATGTTAGCTGTGGTTTTGTCTTAATGGCCTTTATTATGTTGAGGTATGTTCCTTCTATACCTTATCTGTTAAGGGTTTTTATCATGGAAGGATGTTGTATTTTGTCAAATGCTTTTTCTGTGTCTATTCACGTGATCATGTGATTTTTGTCTTTTATTGACATGTGATATATGTATTGATATGTGTATGTTGAACCATCTTTGCATCTCAGGGATGAATTACACTTTGTCGTGCTTGATTATCTGATGTGTTCTTGAATTCAGTTTGCTAATATTTTGTTGAGAGTTTTTTTTATCTATATTCATTAGGGATATTGGTCTATAGTTTTCTTGTAGTACTTGTATGGTTTTGGTAGGAGTATAATACTGGCTTCATAGAATGAGTTTGGAAGTATTCCCTCTGCCTTGATATGTTGGAAGAGCTTGGTGTTAATTCTTTAAATGTTTGGTAGAATTCTCCAGTGAAGTCTTCTGGTCCAGGAGTTAACTGTGTAGGGAGTTTTTGTGATTACTTATTAAATTTCTTTATTTGATCTGTTCAGATTTTCTATTTTTTCTGATTCAGTCTTGGTAGGTTGTTTATTTCTAGAAACGTATCTATTTCTTCCAGGTTTTGTAATTTGTTGGTGTATAGTTATTTTGCTACTGGTCATTTACAGTTTTATTTTTGTAGTATCAGTTGTAGTATCTCCTCTTTCATTCCTGATTTTATTTATTTGTGTTTTCTCTTTTTTCTTAGTTTAGCTATAGGTTTGTCAATTTTGTTTATCTTTTTGAAGAATGAGTTATTAGTTTTTGTTTATCTTTTCTATTTTTTTTTTTGGTCTCTATTTCATTTATTTCCACTCTAATCTTTATTATTTCCTTCTTTTCACGACTTTGGGCTTAATTAGTTCTTCAGTTGAGATGTAAAGTTAGGTTGTTTATTTCAGATCTGATTTCCTAATATATGCATTTATTGCTATACATTTTCCTTTTGAGAGCTGCTTTCGCTGCATCCTACAATATTGATATGATGTTTTTCCATTTGCATTTGTTTCCAGATATTTTATTTCCATTTTGATGTTGTCATGGACCCAGAGTTTGTTTAGAAGTGTGGTGTTTAGTTTCCACATATTTATAGATCTTACTGGTTTTTTCTTGTTGATTTCCAGTTTTATACTTTTGTGTTGAGAAAAGACAGTTGGTATGATTTTAGTCTTAAATTTGCTCAGATTCGTTTTGTGGCATGTCATATGTTCTGTCCTAGAGAATGTCCCCCGTGCAATTGAGAAGAATATGTATTCTGCTGCTGTTGAATATATATGTTAAGTCCATTTGTTCTTAAAGTGTGGTTCAGTTTCAGTGTTTACTTGTTTATTTTCTGTCTGCGATATCTTTCTGTTGCTGATAGTGGGGTATTTAAGTCCCCTACTATTACTGTATTGTTGTGTATTTCTCTCTTAAGATCTGTTAGTATTTGCCTGATATATTTTGGTGGTTGGGTGTTGAGGATGTATATTTTTATGATTATTGTATATTATTGATCTTTTTAGCATAATCTAATGCCTTTTTTTTTTTTTTTTGGTCGCTTGTTAACCTTTTATGGCTTGAAGTCTTTTGTCTGATGTATATATATATGGCTGTGTCTACCTTTTGGTTTCTGTTTGGAATACCATTTTCCATCCTTTTGCTTTGAGCCTATGTGTGTTGTTAGAGCTGAGATGAATCTCCTGTAGACAGGAGTTGACAAGATAGTTGAGTCTTGTTTTTTTAATCTATCCAGCCACTCCGTACCTTTTGGTTGGTAAGTTCAATCCATTTATATTTAGGGTGATTATTGATATGTAACGATTTACAGCTGTCACTTTATCTTTTGTCTTTTGGTTATTTTGTCTCTTTATTGTTTCTTTTTTCTACTGTTTATCTACCTTTGTATATTGGTAGTTTTCTATGGTAGTCTCCCCCCCCCCTTTTTTTTTCTTTCTTTCTTTTTAAATGATTTGTGTCTCTGCTGTAGATTTTACTAGTGGTTACCATGAGGTTTACATAAAATATTTCATAGATAAAATAGTCTTTCTGTTGGTAGTTTATCTTCATTTACCTATAAAGCTGTTCCATTCTTCTGTTCTTCCTTGATATTTTTGATGTCATAAATTATCTTTTTAAAAATTTTTTGTTTATTTATTTTTGAGAGAGCGAGAGACAGAGTGCAAGCAGGGGAGGCGCAGAGAGAGAAGGAGACACAGAATCCAAAGCAGGCTTCAGGCTCTGAGCTGTCAGCATGAGGCTCGAACCCATGAACTGTGAGATCATGACCTGAGCTGAAGTTGGAGGCTTAACCGACTGAGCCACCCGGGCGCCCCCCTGATATGCTTGATTTTCAATGAAACCTAATGCATTCCTTATTTATTGAGTTCTTTATCTTTAGAACTGTGTAATTCTTTTTTAGAATTTCTCTTCGCTAAGGTACTCCTTGTGTTCATAAATTTTATTCCTGAGATCATTGTATTGCCTTCCTGAGTTTTCTTTTAGCTCATTGAACTTCTTCACGAGGCTATTTTGAGTTCTTTATTAGTTAGATGGCAGTGTTTTGTGTTTTTGTATTTAGTTGCTGGAAAGTTTTCATTTTCTTTTGTGATATCATATTATCATGATTTTTTATAGTGTTTGATTAAAAAGTGCTTCTGGGGGCGCCTGGGTGGCGCAGTCGGTTAAGCGTCCGACTTCAGCCAGGTCACGATCTCGCGGTCCGTGAGTTCGAGCCCCGCGTCAGGCTCTGGGCTGATGGCTCGGAGCCTGGAGCCTGTTTCCGATTCTGTGTCTCCCTCTCTCTCTGCCCCTCCCCCGTTCATGCTCTGTCTCTCTCTGTCCCAAAAATAAATAAAAACGTTGAAAAAAAAATTAAAAAAAAAAAAAAGTGCTTCTGCCTGTATTGGAAGTAGTGAACATCTTTCTTATTTACTTAAAGCTTTATTTCCTTTCATTCTCAAAAGCTCAATAGGTTGGTAATTAGGAGCCTTCTTGTTTTTCAGTAGGTAGTGCTGTAGCACAAGTTTTTGGTGTCTCTGACCAGGGCTTACTTGCCACTATGTTTGTGAGTATTGGTTTAAAAACAAACAAACAAAAAAACCAAAAAAACTGCCAGCGAGAAAAAGCATGGTGGCAGATTTGGGGGAGGTGTGTGCTTAGCACTTGGGGCTTTGGGTTTGCCCACAGTCCAGTAGGGGAGAGTCCTTTAATGTTGGGGGGGGGGGCTCTTAGAGGTACACCGTGAGTCTTGATCAGCTTACCAGAATCCTGGGGTAGAACTTTTCTGAAGTTCTTTGCCTGCTTCATTTTACCCTTCCCTCCCCGCAGTCACTGTGGATTCTTCTCAGAGAAAGCAGTGGGTCTTTCCAGCTGCAGCATGCATGGCAGCATGCATGGCAGCATGCACTGGACTTCCAGTGATCACTTTCACCTTCCACCTTCTCTGCCAAAACGGACACTAGATCTGCTGCTTTCTCTGCTACTGTTCCTATCTGTAGCTTCCTATCCACCCATTGGTGCACAGACGGGTGGACCATTCGGGTGTCCTGTTGTGCTGTGCAGAGGTGCTTTTTATTGGGCTATGGATGTATGATTAGTTATAAATCGAAGGAGGGAGAAAAAAGCAACCACTTACAATGCAATGATGTTGATGTCTAACTGCCCTTTTTTTTTTTTTTAGGTGTGGTAGTTTTAGTGTGTTTCTTTCTTTTAAAAAATAGTTAATACCTTTGAAATTCTGTATTGCATAAAGTAGTTTTAGTATTAATGCCTTGGTCCCTTTCAAAATTGACACAAAGTCCCTTTTACTATCAATAGCACCCTCCTCCCAGCTTCCATGATGATATTGCCCAGCAGTTTAGTTCTCTTTTTTATCCCCTAAATGAGACTTGTTAGTTGTGTACAGTGCTTGTTTGTATTCTGCTACCGTGTTTAAAAGTTCTTTTTTAAAAACTTTCTTCTATTAGAATTTCAAAGTTTGTTATCTCCTGTCTCTTAATTCTCCTTTAAATTTCTCACCTCTTAGCTTTGCATTTTATGTGGTTTCTTCAAATTACTAATTTTTATGACTTTCTTTTTGCCCATTTTTAATGTTTAACCTGCTCATTGAGATTTTGAAATCATCCATTAGTTTTTTTTTGTTGTTGTTCCTTTCTAGTTTTTTTTGGTGATTTTCAAAAGTTTCTTTTTGTTCGCATATTCTGTGGTTTAATTTTTAAAAATCCCTTTTATGTGTGTGTCGTTTCATATTTTATAATTTGGCAATATTGAAGATCTGAATTCAGTGGTGTATAACATGTTCACTCTTGGTATTTGTGTCCTTAGGTGTGTGGTGATCCTTGAGCAGGACTCATATTTCGTTGAGCTTTATTTAATATGTGGAAAATTTGGGAGCTTACATTGAGAAGGTTTTTTTTTTGTTTTTTGTTTTTGTTTTTTTTCACTCCATAGAGGAATTTCTTTTGCATTTGCTAGGAAATAGGACTTGTTATGTCTTGGGAGCTGTGTAGGGTCTTATATGCTTAAAGCATGACTCTCAGGTTCAGTTTGCCTCCTAGTAGCTAGCACTGTGCTGATATGAATGTTTGTTTTCTTACATCTTTATGTGCATACTACTTACTACTCAAGTTTCATTTCATCCTATTTTTGTGGAGATGGATAGGTGGGGAGTGTGGCAGTGAAGGTGGAGTGTGGAGATATCCTTACAGATTTTCTTTTTATGAGCTCAGCAACATAATTTCCTGCTGGATCTGTTGGGCTCTTTATAATAAGTCTGTATATTGTAGGATGTTCCATTTTTTAAGTTGTATTTGTTAGGCTCATCACTACCTCTGTTAGATACCTCTCTCTTCACCCTTTCCCAAAAGTCACCCTTTCCCTTTCTCATGCTTTCAGGTCCCCAGAATTTTCTTGTTTTACTGTTGTTGTATACATAAATCTCTCCACATTTCATTCAGTGTACTAATTTAGAAATTCTTTAAAATTTCTTCTGTGTCTTACTGTAGTTTTTAAATTTTACTTGACCTTTTTGCCCTGATACTCAGTTGGTGTACTTCTTTTGGACCCTCTGACTCTCCTGATGTGCTTGTTGATATGTCTTTGTTGATATGCAGTTAAGCGAGATTCTAAATTAATTATTATTGACAGTGGGTGTGGGCTGCTTTAGTAGTTGTACCAATTAGATTATTTTCTCTAGATGAGTTCTCCTAAGGGATGTGTGGCTCTAATCCTCTATGTGGGTTATCCCTGGTGTGGTAAATGAACTGAGACAGCATTTAAAAAAGTGAATTATTGTTTAGGGTATGTGGGCAGGGAACATATTGGCAAGGCTTGTGTCTCCCTTGAACAAGACAAATGGCTGAAAGAGCATTTGGGTCACAAAATCCCAAATGATTTATCTTGCAGTCTGTGTTGAGTCAAGAAAGCTCATATGAAAGCTCTTTGCCCATCTTAGCTTTGCTTTGATATCTGGTGGAGTTCCAAAATCCTATTTGCTGTGTTCTCTTGAGCTGAGATTATTAACAGGAATTAGGAAGTAATTTGCTGTAGAGGTAGGAGTAGTTACTGGAAGATTATGTTTTATTAATTATGGTGGGCCAAAGCTAGGGTACATTCATCTTGTTGTCTTCAGTCCATTCCACTCCATTTCTTCTGAGTTGGGGTGGTTTATGGGGTTTTGGTTTTGCTTCTGTTGACTATCAGCATGGTCAGTGACCTTCTGATTTCTAACATTGCTTTTTCTTTGTTTTATAGTTCTTGGGCCATTTTAATAGATTTGGGGGAGAAGAGAGATATGTTATAATGTGATTAACCACTGTAAAATCAGAAGTTCTGTTGAAAAAGATTCAAAGGTTTATTCTCTTCTTTTCAGGTAGAAAAGTTCCTTCTTAACTAGGGATAAGATTTTGATGATTTTACTTTTTACATCGGAGCTCTAACTTCTGCATATCCACTCCTTCCTTACTGTTTCCCTCCTTTTTCATCACCCCTTTTTGTTGTTTTTGTTTTTTGTTTTTTTTTTGGGTTTTTTTGTGTATGCATGATGAGGTGGGAATCTTAAGTTTTTTTTTCTCTTTTGTGTTCCTTTATTACTAAGAATTTGTTGTCCCCTTTCTCGTGTTCGCACTCACTGACATTTTTTTGATAGATTGAGAAGTCATTGAGACTTTGAGAAGTCATTTATTAGGTCAGAGATTTTTTGTAAACTGGTTTCAATTAGAATAGAAAACCTCATGAATTACCCACAAAAAGAGTATTATTTAATGAGACTTTTTTTTTTCTTAGCGTGTTTATGTATTGGGTTGTACTGCAATTAAAAAACGAAAATTTGAAAGTCACTGTCCTGGCCTTAGGTTATGGATTGTGACCTATGCCTCCCCCAAAGAATCCGTAATTCAAAGGAGATCTTCTGTAGAGTTGAGCGGCTTTAATTGAAGAGCTGGTAGCACTTCTGCCCCCTTCGTTGCAATAGCAGCCATAAGCTGTTCGTTGAAGTCTTGGAGTTCCAGTGGATACTGTTATAGGTGTGGAGGAGGTAGAACAGACTGTGGTCCTAGGCATCTCCTAGCTGTAGAGACTTCTGCTTTTTAGGTATTTTGTAACTTAGAATTTGGTGGGAGATTTTGTTTGACAGAAGAGCTCAAATGCTTAAGAGTATTTGAAAAGATTGTTAGATAACCAAGGCTTTGAGACCGAAATAGCCCTTGTCTTTATTTAAAAACAACTTTTTTAAATGTTTGTTTTTTGAGAGAGAGCGCGAGTGGGGGAGGGGCAGAGAGGGAGACAGGGAGACACATGCTCCAGGCCCTGAGCTGTCAGCACAGAGCCTGATGCGGGGCTTGAACCCATAAACTGCGAACCATGACCTGAGCCAAAGCCAGATGCTTAACCAGGTGAACCACCCAGGAACCACGCCCTTGTCTTTAAATAAATCAGTGTAGTATAAGTAACGTTTGGGTATTTCTTTCTTTAATTATTCAACCTTTAGTTTTGTTTCCTGCTTTTCTAGAATGAAATGTAGTGAACATCCTCACGTTTTGGTATGTTTTCAGTCTTTGCAGTTTTTTATTTTTTTTGGCCCTGTTACCAGTGAACATAGAGTAGACATGATGTACCATAGTGTAACTTAATAAAATATCTGTGACAATCACTTGTAAACATACAGTGAAAGGTTCCCAGAAATTCTTGGTGTATGGTCCCCTTTGTGTTTTGTCACTTTTTTCATAGAGCCAAAAAATGATAACCTAATAGTTCTCTTTCAGTACTCAATAACTTAAGTATTTATGGCTTAGGAATTACATATACATTGAAAGAAAAAATATATATTTTTAAATTCTTAAATAATGAAAGTTATTTACTAATGGGATATATTTGCCTGTTAGGATGGGATTGGACACTCCCACCTCATTTCCTACTTCTCACTGCAGTACTTTTTTATCTCATCACCTGCCCCCAAAGCCAGTTTCTCATTGATGTGGTACCTTCAGAAGGAATGTAGAATGATTTTATGTTGAAATGGAATTACCTCGAGCTAGTAGTTTACTTGGTGTCTGACAAATCTTGAGAATCATCACGTTTTATCGCTAATTAAAAATATCCCATAATGCCTGTGACTTTAGCAGTGGTGTTTTGGGTGTTCTGAGATATCTTGGAGCACCATTTGGTAATGGTAGGTGTAGGTATTTACAGCTTATACAGCAATTAAGCAAATAGTTGCTATCTACATTTCATAGAAGAGAAAATGCAGCCATTTCTGTAGGGTAAGCTATAGGTATTTGTATGAAGCCAATCTACTGAGCTGTCTAGTTGCATCTCAGAAGACAGTCTCTATTCTGAAGTTTACTTTGGCATCTGGGTGGCTCAGTCGGTTAAGCGTCTGACTTCGGCCCAGGTCATGATCTCGCGGTTTGTGAATTCGAGCCCCATGTTGGGCTCTGTGCTGACAGCTCAGAGCCTGGAGCCTGCTTCGGATTCTGTGTCTCCCCATCTCTCAGCCCCTCCCATGCTCATGCTCCGTCTCTCTCTCTCTGTCTCTCAATAATAAATAAATGTTAAAAAAAAATTGAAGTTTATTTCTCATAGCTATTTTTTTTTAAAGTACTTAATTTTCTGTGAGTTTTTGTACCCTTTTTAGAGAAGAAAACTTAGGTTTGCTAGGCGTTTGAAAAGAAATACCTTCTTTCAAAGTGAAAGATAGCAAAACCACTTTTTGTATTGGTGTTCTTTCTTTTGTTTTTCCTGGGAAAATACATAAAAGATCAAAAGTTAATTTTCAAGTTAGTGAGTAATTGTATAAACGGATTTGTGAGGAACAGATCATATTTAACTAACGTTGTTGGAGAGCTGAATAGTAAGAATTGCAGATAATTATATGATAGTATAAGGTAATAAAATTGTAGTGTTTCAGACCTGGACAAGATCTAAGGTGGGATGAGGGTGGAGATGAGGGTTGGTTCATCTAATGGAATTCACTGGGTCATGTAATTCTTCTGTATCTTTTAGGATCTTCCAGTGGGAGGTGATGGAAGGAAGGAAGAAGGAGGACTGGTTAGAGAGAGATTGTGATTTTATTCTTGTTAAAGGCAGAGGTGCCTTTGGCAGTTCAGAATATTTACACTCTTGGCTCCTGCCACGGTCTACAACCTTGAACATCTTTTGTCTAGTCTTCATTTAAAAGTTCAGTTTTAAGAAAAAAATGTTAAGGAAAGCTCAAAGGATAGGCAGTCCATAATATCTGTCGATTACTGGTTTGTTTTCCGTCTTTAAAAAATGCTTTTTAAAAATACTTTATTACAAGTACTTGAAATAACATATCTTATAAGAGAACTATTTTTCATTCAAAGTTCAAATCAAGTCTGTATTCCATTTTTATATGCTTGACAGTGGCAATAATTTTGAATTCTGTATTTCCCGTTAATTTAGTTCTGTGCATATTTTTCCATCTCTCTAGAAGTGCTTTTATTTTTGGTATATGTTATGGTGGTACTTGTTTTATGAAAATGTTGTCCTTATATCCGTGTGTGTGCGTGTGTGTGTGTGTGTGTGTGTTTGCGCGCGCGCATGCACAGACTTGAGAATAATACTTTTCTCGCTTAGCATTAGTATGGATGAGCTTGATAGAGCTTATTTATTGTACTGACTGCATAATCTTCTGTGGGAAGATTTGGCACGTTTCATTTAGCTGTTTCCTTGTCGATGTCAGGTTTTTCCCATGTTTTTTTTTTCCCCCACTATAAACAGTGCTAAGATAAATATTCTTATACAATTTATATTGACATTTTTATTACGGTGAGATAGAATGCGAAGAGGAGGATTACTGGGTTGAAGGGAATGTGTTGTTAAAATTTAATAGATATTATGCATACATTTCTTTTTAGAAAGGCTGTAATAATTTACATTTCCAAAAACACTGACAGATCAGTGGTTTTCACATTGTTCCCCGGGGACTTCCTTGACAAGAAGAGTTGGGGGCATTGGGGTACTGATTACCCAGTTCAACTGGAGAGCTCTTTTAATCTGTTCACTGTATTTGATGTTGTTGGAACATTTTGGTTAGAAGAATGAGTTTCATCATTACAATAAGTTTGAAGAATCACTGCCCTGTGTAATCAGATTTTTCTTTTAGATCAAACCAGCCATTGAGATCACTAACTTTTTGGATGCTTGTGTTGGCTCCCAATTCCCATGGAATTGTTTTTATTGAACCATATTTTAAATACTTTGAATTGTACTTTGGCTTGCATTGAAGGATAAAAAGAAGTAAATAAAACTCATTTCTGTGCTTATTCTAGATATGGTGCAGGGTTATCCTTTGTATTACTCACTGATCTCCTGAGGGTTCAGTGAGGACTCAAGTGTCAGAAAAAGTTTCACTTCCCTTGAGCAAGTTTTAGGTTTTTAACTCTTGGACAGTGTTAACCTTACAGTTGATATTTCTGTTTGATTTATTCATCTTATGCTTTTTGAAGATAGTTTGTTAGAGACTTATTTGTTATATACCATAACTATAAAGCTCCATACTTTGTTTTTGAAATAAATAAAACCAAGAGGTTAGGTATGCTACTGTGGCCGTTTCCAGTCATATAACCATGTAAGCAGCTGAGGTGTCATTCCAGTTCTCTCATACAGGACCTTTCTGATCCTGGGTAAATCAGTCAACCTCTCTTGACCTAGGTTTCTTCATTTGTTAAATAGGAATGATAATAAAATGACAGTTAATGCTTTATCAAAAACATCTTTCAGTACATTCAGTGACTGGTTTCATAGGTTTTTAAAGGGTTTTGTGATGAAAGAAAAAAAAAAAAAGAAACCAAAGTGCAGCCCATTAAAATTAAATACGTGGGGGCTAGGAGAAATGTGGCTCAAATCTGGAGCTTTCAGATGTTGTTTACCCACTTAAAAATATATAAATAAGTGTATATTTTCTGGTCAGATTTTGTATTTCTCCCTGATTCAGTCTTGGAAGAGTGTATGTTTCTAGGAATTTATACAATCTTCTTAGTTAGTAACCCAATTAAAATATTAAAGCATTCCTTAACTTTTCTTTTCTGGGTCTTTAGCCTTCTAGTGTTATAAGCTGTGTACTTTCTCTCTAGAAAACACATTTTCACATATATGCAAACTTCATGGACTCTCTTACATGACTACATGCCTCATAGACCTCTTAAAGCCCATTTTTATGGGTTTCCTTTTTGGAAGTTCAATTTAAGAACTGACCTGGAGTGGTGGTTCTCAATCTAGAATGATTTTGCCCTGCAGGGATATTTGGTAATACTTGGAAACATTTTTGGTTTTATGTAAAACTACGGGTCATGGTGGGGTGCGTGTGTGTTTATGTTTATATGCTACTGGTGTCTGGTGGGCCAAGGCCAGGGATGTGGCTAACCATCTTGGAATGCGTAGGAACACTCATATGCCCACCCACAGCAAAGAATTCTGAGCAAAAACATCAACCAGTGGTGCTTTGGTTGAGAATGCCTGATCTAGAGGAAGAGATGAATCGGATTTCTTTCAAAAATCTTTCATAATCCTTGAAATCTAACTGGGCTTCTTTGCTGACAGTTGGGTAGGATATTGTTAAGGTTGTATTCTCTGGACCTTACTCTATCTTGAATATTCTGCCTTTGGTGTTTGCATAGTTTATTATTTTTCAGGTTTCTGTTTAAATGCCACTTCATTCAAGAGTCCTTTTTTGTCTTTGCAATCTAAAACAGCTCCCTTCTCCACTTACCCTTAGTTTTATTAACATTTCACATTACCTAACACACACACTTATTTGTTGTCTTTCTCCCTTCAACTTTAAGTTCCACGAGAGTATGCTTCTTTGTCTTTATTGCTATATCTCCCCTAGCTCAAACAGTGCTGTAGTATAATAAATGTTCAAATATTTGTTGTTAAAAGAATGAATGGCATGAGTCTGGTATTGTGGCAAGTTTGTGTTATTTTAGCAAAGCTCTATGTTGTAGAGATCAAATGAGCGGATGGTAAGGTTGACAACCTTTTGTGAAAATTAAGGGCTCACCCAGGTGTAGAAGAAGCTAAGAGCCTATCTGAGGGCTAAGCAAGGATTAAAAAGAAATAGTTCTGGGGGGCCTGGGTTGCTCAGTCAGTTAAGCGTCCTACTCTTGATTTCAGTTCAGGACATTATTTCTTGTTTCTTGAGATTGAGCCCCATGTCAGCGTGGAGCTTGCTTGGAATTCTGTTTCCTCTTTCTCTGCCTCTTCCTCCCTCGCTTGTTCATGCTCTCTCTCTCCCTCTCTCACAATAAAGAAACGAACCTAAAAAAATAAAAAGAAATAGATTTTTGGCTGCTCTAGAATATTCTGTACTGTTCTTCAAACTTGTTTGACCATGGGAATTATCTGAGACACTCCTTAAAAATGTGGGATATGGGGGTGCCTGGGTGACTCAGTCGGTTAAGCTACCGACTTCAGCTCAGGTCATGATCTCCTAGTTTGTGAGTTCAAGCCCTGCATCGGGCTCTGTGCTGACAGCTCAGAGCCTAAAACCTGCTTCAGATTCTGTGTCTCCCTCTCTCTCTGCCCTCCCCCGACTCATGCTCTGTCTCTCTTTCCTTCAAAAATAAATAAACATTTAAAAACAGTGTGGAATATGAAGTCTCTCCCAAATCTACTGAATCAAAATTTCTAGAGGAGACACCAGGACATTTTTATTAAGAATAAATAGGAGAAGTGTAGTCTTTAGATGACACTGGGAGAACTGGGTTTCTACATGCAAAAGAATGAAGGTTAGACCCATATCTCAAACAATATATAAAAATTAGCTTAAAGTGGATCAATGGCCCTAAAGAGCTAAAGCCCATAAACTCTTCCAAGAAAACATAGTGGTAAAATTTCATGCCCTTGGATTTGGTAATAAATTCTTGGCTGTGATACCATCAGCAAAAGCAGTAAAAGAAACAAAATGGATAAATTTGGCTTCATAAAAATTAAAAACTTGTGCATCAAAGGTCATTATTAAGAAAGGGAAAAGACAATACAGAATGGGAGAAAATACTTATAAATCATATATCTGATAAGGATTTAATATCCAGAATATATAAAGGATGCCTGCAGCTCAACAGCAAAAGGACAAATAACCTACTTTCAAAATCGGCAAAGGACTTGAATAGACATTTCTTCAAAGAATCCGTAAAATCCTAAGTATATACCAAAAAATTGAAAACAGGGCCTTGAAGAGATATTGGTACACCCATGTTTATAGTAGTATTTATAATAGCTATAAGTGGAAACAACCTAAGTGGAAACAATCCATTAACAGATGAATGAATAAAGTGTCATATGTGTTCAATGGAATGTTATTCCATCATAAAAAGTAATGAGGGCATGATAGTTGATACAGCATGAATGGATCTTGGAGATATTCTGAGTGAAATAAGCCAGGCACAAAAGGACAAATACTGTATGGTTACACTTAGATGAGATACTTAGAATAGGCAAATTGATAGAGATAGAAAGTAGATTAGAGGTTACTAGGGGCTGGGGAGAAGACAGAGTGGGGGGGTTATTACTTAATGGTTATAGAGTTTCTTTTTAGGGTTATGAAAAGTTTCAGGAATAGATAATGGTGAAGGCTGCTCAACATTGTGAGTATAATCAGCGCCACTGAATTCTACATTAAAAATGGCAAAAATGGCAAATTTCACTTTATATATATTTTACCACAATAAAAAGTACCAATAGCAAAAGCTGTTGAATTGTGTACTCTATTATTATTTTTTAAATGTATGTTTATTTTTGAGAGAGAGAAAGAGCATGAGCTGGAGAGAGGCAGAGAGAGAGAGGGGAGACACAGAATCTGAATCAGGCTCCAGACCCTGAGCCGTCAACACAGAGCCTGACGCTGGACTTGAACTCACAGATTGTGAGATCATGACCTGAGCTAAAGTTGGACGCTTAACCAGCTGAGCCACCCAGGCACCCCTTGAATTGTGTACTTTATTTTTTTTATTTTTTATTTAAAAAAAAAAATTTTTTTTTTTTTTTAACATTTATTTACTATTGAGAGACAGAGAGATACAGAGCATGAGCAGGAACGGGGCAGAGAGAGGGGGAGACACAAAATCCGAAGCAGGCTCCGGGCCCTGAGCCGCCAGCACAGAGCCCAACGCGGGGCCTGAACTCAGAAGCTGCGAGATCATGACTTGAGCTGAAGTCAGATGCTCAACTGACTGACCCACCCAGGCGCCCCTTGAATTGTGTACTTAAAATTTTTTTTTTAACGTTTATTTTTTTATTTTTGAGACAGAGAGAGACAGAGCATGAACGGGGGAGGGGCAGAGAGAGAGGGAGACACAGAATCGGAAACAGGCTCCAGGCTCTGAGCCATCAGCCCAGAGCCCGACGCGGGGCTCGAACTCACGGACCGTGAGATCGTGACCTGAGCTGAAGTCGGACGCTTAACCGACTGAGCCACCCGGGCGCCCCGAATTGTGTACTTTAAATAAAGAGTGAATTGTCTGGTATGTGAATTATATCCCCATAAACTTGTTTAAGAAAACAAACAAAAACAAGCATTCATGTTTGGGCAGTAATGCCAAAGAACAAAACCGGGTTGATTTTAGCTAGGAAGTGTATTAGGTAGTTGTTGGCAATTATTTGTCATAAACAGAAAAATCTTTGTAATTCTCTCATGGAATAAGCAGCAGTTTCCTCATCAGGGTGATGCAGCTGCAAATATAATATACCTAAATAGGTAAAGAAACTTTTGGACATTAATACAGTTGAAAATAACTGAAAAAAGTGATAGTAATCAGTGAGACTAGATTAAAACGCTTGTGCATACCTTCAAAGTTTATATATTTAGGAATATCTTCAAATATTTATGTACTGTGTTGGTTTTGGTATGTTTTCCCATTATAGGGAAATTTACTGAGAAAGTTACCAAATTATACTTCTTGGTGGACTTGACATCCAGGTTTATCTTCCAGTCATCCTTCTCCCAATTTAGTCATTATACTTCCATCTACAAGGTACATAACTTAAAACATTTTTTAAAATTTTGTGGTAAAGATGGTTAATACAATAGAAAACAGGAGAGAAGTATGGTTTAGTGGGAAGAAAAAGGTTAAGACAGCAGTATAATGACCAGTGTTTAATTAACAACCTTGCCTTAAAGGTTATGTAGTTACTGTACTTACACTTAAAAATTTTTAATTCTCAAGAAAATTTGTAACTTGTTAATAATTAGACTTACTTTAGTCATCATTTCACAATACATATACTGAATCATTATATTGTACACCTGAAATTAATATGTGTTATGTCAATTCTGTCTCAGAAGTTTAAAAAAATTTAAAATATGGGACCAGTTTTATTATGTTTGAAGTTATATGGGATCTAAGTGTTTGACAAGATTGTTTAGATTTATTGTGTTATGAAGAAAACTATGTTCTTTAACGTATTTTAAAGTGATAATATTTTGTACCCATAGATGCAAAATAAAAAAAAAAAGGCTGAAAATCCTGATGCAAAATTGCCTTTGTTTTTTACAAGCAGAAGATTATTAGAGTCGAGAATCCCTAAGTCTTTCTGTATTAAGCAGTCTAGTACAGCTTCAAGTGCAGATAAAGTATCTGTAAGGCTGTTTCCTTCCTGTTTAACAAAAAATTGAAAGCTGTTTTCAATTTTGCTAAATTTATTTCTGTTAGAAGTCAGTACTACCTTCAAGGGCCTACATCTTGAAGGAGAAAACCTGAACTCTAATGTTCAGTGTTGAAAAGTTTGATTACGATGCTGGAAATAAATGGAGACTAACTATGCTTGTATGATATTTGGATTGTTGTTGTTTTGCTAATGTTCTGTTTTATCCATTATTTTGAAAAGTGTGATTTTGCAGAATGAGATTTTTCTAGAAATGCACATATAACAGATACCTGTACTTTTTTTTTTCAGGTCTAGCATATTTTTGTGCTTTTTCTAATTGCTCAGTGTTGAATAGCCATTTTGAATCCTAGAATCCATACCTAGCTATCTTCCTGTCTCCCACAGCTTGAATTCCAACTTTGAATCCTAGAATCCATAGCCATTTTGAATCCTAGAATCCATACCTAGCTATCTTCCTGTCTTCCACAGCTTGAATTCCAACTTTGTGATGTGCTGCTGCTGATTTTCTCTACCATCTTTGACATAATGAGTTGTTCTCTTTTGTGTTTCCTTGAAAACACTTAGGTCTATAAGCCAGTGATTTTTAGCAAATTTAGAGTGTATAACCATTGTCCTCCAAAGATTGCTGGTGTCCATTTGTGGTTACTCCTTTCTCAACCCCAGTGCCAGATGACAACTCGCCTATTTGCTTTTTATGGATGTTTCCTGTAAGTGTAATCTATGTAATACATAGTTTTTTGTGTCTTGCTTTTCTTATTTGTGGAATATTTTTGAGGTTCATCCATGTTGTATCATATTTCAGTACTTTGTTCCATTTCATTCCTAACTAGCTTTCCCTTGTATGGGTATACCACATTTTGTTTATCCATTCATCAATTAATAGATGTTTGGGTTGTCTCTACTTTTTGGCCATTAAGTTGCATTGTTATTTAACTTTGCATATAAAAATCCTCATGTAACCTTTTTTAATGTTTGTTTATTTTTGTGAGGGAGCGAGAGAGAGACACTGAGTGTGAGTGGGGGAGGGGCCGAGAGAAGGAGAAAGACACAGAATCTGAAGCAGGCTTCTGGTTCCAAGCTGTCAGCACAGAGCCCAACATGGGACTTGAACCCACGAACCATGAGATCATGACCTGAACCAAAGTTGGATGCTTAACTGACTGAGCCACCCAGGTGCTCCATGGAACCTTTTTTAAGTGTGGGTGTTTGGGCCTGAATAGGAGATTCAAGTGTGCTCCAAAAATTGGGAGCCATGAGGTTAAGGGAATAGGCTTTGGGAATCAGATATGGATTAGTTCCAGTTTAGTTGCTGGATAACTTCAGCATAGTTAATCTCTTTGACCCTCAGTTTCCTCATTTATAAAATGGGAGTAATTATGTAATTCATCTCATTATTAAGAATTATTTCTTGAGCTCAGTTCTCACTTTTTTGCCTATCACTGTTACTTAGATATATACAGCAGTGAACAAAATTATATTCTTTTTTTTTTTAATTTTTTTTTTCAACGTTTATTTATTTTTGGGACAGAGAGAGACAGCATGAATGGGGGAGGGGCAGAGAGAGAGGGAGACACAGAATCGGAAACAGGCTCCAGGCTCTGAGCCATCAGCCCAGAGCCTGACGCGGGGCTCGAACTCCCGGACCGCGAGATCGTGACCTGGCTGAAGTCGGACGCTTAACTGACTGCGCCACCCAGGCGCCCCCAAAATTATATTCTTATTCTCATATAGTTCATGAAAGTTCAGAAGGGGATATAGACATTAGAAGATAAACACCTATACTTATGATAAATTCTTTGAAGGAAAAGTACAGGGGTAGTGTTGAGAGCATATAGTAGAGATTTAATTTAGTTTGGGCAGACTTGGGAAAGCGTACCTGAGGAATTGACACACAAGATTTGAAAAATCAGTGTTAGCCAGGCATGAGGGGAAGAGGTGACAGGAGGAAAAAGGTTTGAGGCAGAAAGAATAGCACACACTGAGACAGAAAGATCTTGGTTTGGTGCCTTTAAGGAGTAGAGGTGTGATAGGAGTATGGTGATTAAAGTGGTCAGATTAATATATTTGGAACTTATTTTAAGGGTACTGGGAATCTATTTAAGAATTTTAAGGCAATGATATGAGGAGATTACTGTACTAAGAAGATCATTTCTGGCTGCTGTATGAAGAACAAATTGGAGGTGGCTTAGATTAGGTTGTGGTGAAATGATGGCTAAATGAGGGTGGATTTCATTTATCTTTTACAAGTAGCATTCACAGGACTTGGTTGGTCTTAAATGTTGAAAGGGTCACTCCCAGTTTTTTGGGGAGGAACAAATTGGGTACACTAAGGCACCATATACAGAGAGAAGATAGAAGGTGGGTTATTCTGGAGGGGGAAGAAGTTGGAAGATAGCTTGTTGTTTAATTTGGGGGATTTTAAGTTCAAGATGCCTTTGTGAATAAACCAAGTAGAAATGTCAACTGGTTGTATATGTGAACTAGCTTTTATAAGAGATCTGTTGGTAGGGTATGTATTATTTTAAAGTCTTTGGAGTAGGTTTTAAAAAGCTTATGGCAAAAGTCTGGAGAAAAACATATAGACTAAAAAGTGAATAAAAGGGTCAGGATTGAATTCTGATGAATTATTAATATTTAGAGGCTGGGTAGAAAAGGAGACAATGAAGACAAGAGTGACCAGTAAGGTAGTAGGAAAATCAAGAAGAGGTAGAGTAGACTAGGAACCAAAGGAAGAGAGTGTTTCAAGGAGAAGGGTATCATCAACTGTGTGTCTGTACTTCTGAGATCAATTAAATAAGGGTTAGAAAAGTGTTCATTTGATTCGACAGCATGGAGGTCAGTGATGACTTCTAGTTAGCTTTTATTGCATAACAAATCACCCCACAAGTTAACGGCTTAAAATAACCACCGTTTATTTGGCTTCCAGTTCTACAGGTTGACAAGTTGAGTTTGGCTTAGCTGGGCAGTAGCTGGGCAGTTCTACTCATCTGGATCAGCTTTAGTGATCCCTTACCTGGGCTTGCTCATGCATCTACAGGTATGCCTCTGTCATTACCTGCTAGTTTGGCTGTGGCTGGCTTGTTCATGATGATCGTGGCTGGAAAAACTGGGACCTCTTTCCATACGATCTCTCATTTTCCAGTGTGATGACTTCTGGGCTTGTGCACAGGTTCAGTAGAGTTCCAAAAGCAGCAAGTCTGTAAACTCCAAGCCAGAAACCCTTGTTAAGCTTGCCAAATGTCCTAGTGGATCAAGTCATAAGTTCATTTCAGATTCAAGGGCTGGAAAAACACTCTTGATTGGAGGAGCAACAAAGTCACATTGCAAGGGTGTAGTTACAGAAAAAGGAAAAATCCGTTGCCGTTTTTGAAGCCTGCTACGATGATTATGGCAAAGGCATTATTGCTGATGATGGGGGGGATGTTGGAAACAAGATTGCTAGTATGAAAAGTGAATGGGAACTGAAGATGTGAAGGTAGAAAATATACTTCTTGAGAGGCTTGGCTGTGAAAGTAATTTGAGAGAGAAGACAGTAGTAGTTGGAGGGGTATTTGTAGTCTGAGCAGGTGTGTTGCGGTATTCTTTCCACTGGAGAACAGAGTGTGTTGAGTGCTGAGAGAAGGGATCGAGTAGACACTGAGGATGCTGAGGCAGAAGAAAGAGGAGACAACTAATCAAGTGAAAGTCTCTGATAAACCTGTAGAGGATGGGATTTTGTGTACCTGGGTAGGGATTAGCTTTTGATGTAAGGCTAATATACTTTCTAATAACAGGAAGGAGAAAATGGATATAAATGCTGTAGGTAGGCCAGTAGATTTAGTGATAGGACCCTGAAGAGGTTCCTGTTTGATAGAGCTGTTTTCTCAGTGAAATAGGGGCGTGCAAGAATGTATGCTTAAGATTTGATGTTCATAGAGGAATACCTAATTTTATTCCCCCACTGAATGGGACACTGAGCTGATGTAGAGAAATACCAGTCATTTAGTAAATGGGAGATACTGTCATTACTAATATAAAAAGTATTACTTTAAAGAGATTTACAGGGGCACCTGGTTGGCTCAGTTGGTAAAGCATCCAGCTCTTGGTTTCAGTTCAGGTCATGATCTCATGGTTCGTGGGATCGAGCCCTGCGTCTGGCTCTGCACTAACAGCACAGAACCTGCCTGGGATTCTGTCTCTTCTCTCTCTGCCCCTCCCCCCACTTGCACACATGGGCATTCTCTTTCCCCTTCTCTCTCTTTCTGTCAAAATAAACATTTAATAAAATCTAAAAGATTTAACAGAATACTTTATGTATTGTTAGAAACTGGTGCTAATTGATGGAGCACTTCACTGACTCCAGTTGGTTAAGCATCTGACTTCAGCTCAGGTCATGATCTCATGGTTCCTGAGTTCGAGCCTCCTTAGGGTCCTCTGTGCCCCTCCCCTGCTCATATTTGAGCTTGCTCTTGCTTGCTCGCTGTCTCTCAAAAACAAATAAACATTAAAAAAAAAAAAAACTGGTGCTAGTCGAGATATTCTATGGCCTAGGGCTCTTTTTGAACCAGTTAAGTTAAACTTTACTCCCTTCTGTAATGTTGATGGTCCTTAAAAGGCATGTAGGCAAGAAATATGTTTAATCTTTTGTAAATAAACATTACCAAAAATATGAACAGAATGAGTTTGCTGTCTAAAAGGACTTTAAGCCATTTAAAATTGCTTTGTTTCACCAGAACTCATAGAGATAACTATTAAATAAACTTAATTTGAATTAAAAAAGATTAATTCAAGTTGCTTGGTAGCTTAGTGGTAACACTGTATATGGAAAACAGCTTTTTGTTTGCATAGTTGGAAAATATGTAAACGTGGCCTTAAGGTTATACACTTAGGGAAAATTAACATAATTTATTTTGTCTTTTATTCTTTTAGAAAGCACTCTTACTAGCTTTTTAATTGTTCCTGGCTTAGAATAAGCCTAACTTCTATTCTCTGTAATCACTCTGGACTGGAAAGGTTGTCTTTATGGAGGGCACCATCTGCTGGTTATAAGAGGTACCGATTGTGGGAAGACTGCATTTTGCAGTTACCAGAGTCTTCACAAAATCTTGTTTCCCTTCTAATTCCAACTCGGACTTGGAGTAAACTCCCAGGAGGAACAGCAGTTTTTAATAAACACAGCCAAGTAGAGATTCTAGTAGCAGTCTGATTTGATTTCTGTGACCCTGAATTTGTTGTCACATACTGGATTTTTAATAAAAATCACGACAGTGTCAGATGTCTTTATTTCTTCTCAGATCAGTTAAAAAAAAAGATTATTCCTATTGCTCTTACCTTTGCTCTTCAATCCAGTCAGTACTTTGTTTTTTTCCATTCATTGAAAGGATCTTAAATATTTTTACTGTAGTCTTATTTGATCTTAACAACATTTATTTATATGTGATATTATCAGAATAAAGAACAATGTTTTCATTGATTTTTCTTCCAGTGACTGTCAGTATGATTTTTAAAAATACTGATATGGGGGTGCTTAGGTGGCTCAATTGGTGGAGCATCGGACTTGAGCTTGGGTCATGGTCACATGGTTCATGAGTTTGAGCACCATGTCCAGCTCTCTGTTGTCAAAGCCCAGAGTTAGCTTCGGATCCTCTGTCTCCCTCTAGCTTTCTGCCCTGTGTGTGTGCACACGCTCTCAAAAATGAATAAACATGAAAAAAGATCAGATTAAAAATATAGATGTTTCCCTTAATTAACATTTTAGATGAACTTACTCAAAGGTTGTATAAGCTCTTTAGTATTAGAATATTTTATTGTGTTTTATTTGTTCATATTGGATATAAAAATGTAAATATTTGTAACAACATGCATTACAGTGCATACAATGAAATTAACTGCTTTCTGAAACTATTTGTTTCACATTACCCTTTAAAAGCAGGAAAATTCTATATCATAGTTTTACTATAAATTGGGGGTAAATTGAAAGCATATATTTTTAAATGGAAAAAGGAATTTGTTCTTCTATAGTGTATTTAGTATATAAAATGGATTCTGATAGTGGTCAGTTTTATGTAAATTATTATTAAAAAAATTTTTTTTTAGCATTTATTTATTTTTTGAGAGGCAGAGAGAGACAGTGTGAGTGGGGATAGAACAGAGAGAGAGGGAGACACAGAATCCGAAGCAGGCTCCAGGCTCTGAGCTGTCAACACAGAGCCCGACATGGGGCTCGAACTCACAGTGAGATCATGATCTGAGCCGAAGTCGGACGCTTAACTGACTGAGCCACCCAGGTGCCCCTATATAAATTATTTTTTAAGTACGGTTATTATTTTCTTATTTTCAGTGTATCCACTCTGCTTTACATGTGAATAATTAAAAGTCCACAAAGATGAAATATATTATGTCAGATAATTTAAGTCTGTTAAACCTCAGAGGAGCAGCTGTATATCAATATCTCTTATTCGTTTCTGATAAAAATTGAAGATCCCATTTATTTCCCATACCCTTTCTTTCTTCAGCATTGCTCCCTTTCCCTCTTTCTCATTTACACTTTTTTTTTTTTTCTCTTAGGTTGCAGTTTAGTAGTTATTTCTGTTATTTCGGGAAACTTTTTCCTTAAAGATCACCTTACCAGGTCCAAGGGAGTATTTACTAAGGCCATTTTGTATGTTTCAGCAACATGTGTTTCTGAAATAATTAGCACTGTATGCCACCCCTTCATCTTCAAGCATTTTTTTCTAGGTTAAAACATTTTTTTTTTTTTTAATTTTTCTACCTTTTCTGACCCTTCTGTTTTTCTTCCTATCCCCCTCCCCATATCAATATAGATGTTTCCTCAGGGTTGAGTCTTGGTGTCTCAGCTCATCCTACATGTTTTTCTTAATCTTGTAAACCCATAAAGCATGAGCTTTATGACCAAAATATTTTCTGGCTTTGATTTTCTTTAAAACTTCAGATCTATATCTTTAGTTACCTTTTAGACCAAAATTTTTTCCCCAAGACTTGACCTCTGTATGTTTTTTCCCTATCTCCATTATGGTGAGAGCAGAGATTTTATATATTTGCTTGTCATTGCATTCCTAGTATATGGTGTAGTATACTGCACCAAGTAAATTCTCAGTAAATAAGTAATTGACTTTCAAGGAACAGAGGCTTTGAATCTTGTAATCATCTACTTCTCTTTACTTTTTTTTTTTTTTTTTACTTCTCTTTTAATATCATCCATAAGTCTTTGAATCAGTTCTTGTTTCCCCATGTTTCCCCATTTCTTCCTTACTTCTTATCTGGAATGTTGTAGCAGTTTTTTAACTGGTTTTACTGTATTTGATTTCTCCTTTCTGGTCTGTATTGCCTGTTGTAGCCATCATTTATTAGAACAGTTCTGGTCATTCATTCAGCAAGGATTTCCAGGGTACCTGCTTTGTGCTAGGTTCTCTAATAGATGCTAGCATAAAATGATATACTATCCTTCGCTTATAGGGCTTATGGCCTAGTAAGAGACATAGAATAAGTTCACTAAATATGATGTGATAATGCCAATTATGATATGTTCAAAGTTTTCCTAGCTGTAGGGGGAGGAGTCTTGCTCTGGTTGGAGAAGTCAGTGAAAGTTTAAACATAGACTTAATTAAGGTACATCATTTGCTTAGTAGACAAGGGCCAGTAAATATGTCATTCTGAAGAAACAGCTTGTATATATTCACAGAGATACTTCAAATCTCTGCTTCCAGTTCTATTGTTTATAAAACTGAAGTGCAAACTGAGTAAACCTGCCTCTTTGTTGACTCTTATCTTTTCTTCCTTAGCTCCCTTTACTTCCTTCCACCTTTTCCTTCAGTCATAATTCTAGATCTTAAGTTAAATTCTGAACTTTCTTCTCTAGATTGGTAACACATTCTAAACTGTTCTCTCTGTCCTTTTGTTCTGTACATCGTTACCACTTCACCCCCATTCACCTGTAGAAATGGGCTTTCTTTTGATCTTATATTTTCCAAGCTTGTTATTTCTGTTAGAATAATTATAGAATTTACTGTGATTTAAATATTTAGGTTTTTTTGGTAGATTTTGAGATCTATCTTACTCATTTTGCCCGATGGTCACTGCTAAAGAGTTCTGCAAATAACAGGCACTTGACAAATTTTACCAAGGCCAATTTTTGACCATGTAGATGACTTTATTCTACAAAGGCACCATATCTATATTACTTAGTTGCAGGGTGTGGTCACAATTGTATATCTATTGTTAGGAATAATGAGCATTAGCTTTTACTTGTGTCGAGGCAAGGCAGAGACTTTTTTGTATTCCAGCTTCTGTGGAAAACTGGGAATCCTGTCACATTTATTTACTATCCTCTGAAATGATTTGTCCTGGGCCTTTGGTAAATATCTATCTTCTTTGGTTGAAGGAACACAGCTATGACCTTGGTTCTTCTCACTAATCTACCTGGAATTCATTTTGTGTAAGCTGTGAGGTATAGGTATGATGTTATTTTTTTCCTTTTCCTTCCTCCTTCTCCCTCCTCCTCCCTCCTCCTCCTCCCTCCTCCTCCCCCCTCCTCCCCCCCTTCCTCCTACGTCGTTTATGTATTTTTGAGAGAGGGACAGAGTGCAAGTAGGGGAGGGGCAGAAAGAGAGAGGGAGACACAATCTGAGGCAGGCTCCAGGCTCCAAGCTGTCAGCACAGAGCCTGACACAGGGCTCGAATCCATGAACCATGTGATCATGACCTGAGCTGAAGTTGGATGCTTAACCAACTGAGCCACCCAGGTACCCCGATATTATTTTTTTCTATATAGGCATTAAAGTATCTCAGAACTTGAATGAATTATTAAAATTTCAAACAACTTTATTGAGCTATAATTTATATATTGTAAAATTAATAAATTTTATCCCTTTCAAGTGTACAGTTCAATAATTTTTTTTTTAGGCAATTTACTGAAAAACGCAATCATCACCATAATCCAATTTTAGAACATTTTCATCGGTAAGATCCCTCATGCCCATTTTCAGTTAATCCCTCAATGGATTCTGTTGAGTTTTTTCATCTTGAGCTCTCTGTAGCATCTAGTACTGTTGGCCACTCCTTGTCTTGAAACATGGTATACCCCCTACTTTCTGATACAGCTTCCTTCCAAATCTTCTCCATACTTCTTTGGTCATTCTCACATTCCTTTGTAAGTTCTTTTTCCTCTCCCTATTTCTTAAAGATGTACCTTCTCTTATCTCTTCTTACTTTATAAGACTTCCTGAATCTGTCATCTGTGCCCCTGGTTTTAACTATCACTGAGGATCCCCACATCTGTCCCTAGCTCAGACATCTCTCTGGAAATCTAACTGCCCACTGACCATTTTCCCTCCTCTTCTTTTTCTTCTTCTTTCTCCTCCTATTCCTCTTCTATCTCTTCCTTCTCCTCTTCTCCCCTGCCCCCACCCTCGACCCAGCAGATGGGGCAAAGCATCTTATTTCCCAAAGGGTACCTGAAAATCTTTTCTTTTTTTAAAACAGATTTATTGCTCTATAACTGATAGAGAAAACACTGCATATATATTATATACAACACCTCTGATACCATTACCACACAGCTATCACTTCTAATAAAATAGCTATTACTTCTAAAAGTTTCCTTGTGCCCCTTTGCTTTTTTTTGGTAAGAACACACTTCACATGAAATCTATACTCTTAACAAATTCTTTTTAAAAATATTTTGTAATGTTTACTTTTGAGAGAGCAAGAGAGGTAGCACACATGAGCATCAGTGGGGGAGGGGCAGATTGAGAGATAGAAAATGGAAAGCAGGCTCCAGGCTCTGCACTGTCAGCACAGAGCTCGCTGTGGGGCTCCAGCCCATGAACTATGAGGTCATGACCTGAACCGAAGTCAGACGCTTAACCCAGTGAGCCACCTTTAGGTGGCCAGGCACCCCTACTCTTAAATTCTTAAGTTAGTCCTAAACACTGACTTAGCTATAGGTGCCGTGTTGTATAGAACATCTCTAGAATTTAACCGTCATGTAGAACTGTAACTTTATACTCATCGAATAACTCCCCATTTTCTCCTCCTCTCATCTCCTGGCAGCCACTATTCTATTTCCTGCTTCTATAAGTTTGACTATTTTAGATACTTCTATAAATGGAGTCCTGCAGTATTTGCCCTTCTATCACTAACATATTTCACTCAGCATAATGTCTTCCAGGTCCATCCATGTTGTTGCAAATGGTAGGATTTTCTTCTTTTTTAAGCCTGAATACTGTTCTATTTTAAGTATATACCACTTTTTCTTTATCCATTCATCTATTGATGAGGATTTGGGTTCTTTCCATATCTTGGCTATTGTGAATAATATTGCAGTGAATATGGGTATGCAGATACATCTTAAGAGATATTGATTTCCATTGTTTTTTGGATATATAGCCAGTATCAGGATTTCTGGATTGTATGGTAGTTCTATTTTTAATTTTTTGAGGAACCTCCCTACTGTTTTCCCTACTGGCTGCATCATTGTATATTCACATCAACAATGTACAAGAGTTCTTTATCTTTCACGTTTTGTCAACACTTGTTAGCTTTTTTTTTCTTTTTCTTCTTTTTTTTTTTATAATGGCCATCCTAACAGAAGTGAAGTGATTCCTCCTTATTGATTTGCATTTCTCAATGGTGAAAAATAGCTTTCTTCTAAGATCAGTAACAAGACAAAGATGCCCAGTCTTGCCACTTCTGTTCAACATGGTACTGGAAGTCCTAGTCAGAGCAGTTAGACAATAAAGTAAAAGCAAGAAATAAAAGGAATCCAAATCAGAAAGGAAGAAGTAAAATTACCTGTTTATAGATGATGTGAAAACCTTAAAGATCCTGCAAAAAAACCTTTTAGAGCTAATAAATTCTGTTAAGTTGCAGGATACCAAATCAACATGCAAAAATCAGTTACGTTTTTATATACTAACAATGAACTGTGGGAGATGAACAAAAGAATTCCTTCACAATAGTATCAAAAAGAAAAAAATGACTTGAGAACAAACTTTATCAAGGAGGCAAAACACTTGTGTACCAAAAACTGCAATACGTTGATCAAAGAAGTAAGACACAAATAAATGGAAAAACATCCAGTGTTCATGGATTGGAATATTTAATGTTGTTGAAATATTAGGTAATATTCGGAACTTTTTATCTTGTCCTCTCTGATCTTTTCTTACTGTTGTGCGTTTCATATATTAATTTTCACGTATATTAATTTCACGTAGCTCTGATTCTAGGCTGTCTTTTCCATTGATTTTTTTTTTCCCTCCTGCACTAATGCTACATCATTTAAATTACCTTTATAATGGGTTTTAATATCTGATAGAACAAATCCATTTAGAGTGTTTTCTTCTTTAAGTGTCTCGCTATTTTTGGCCTTTTGCATTTACATATAAATTTTAAGATAAATTTGCTATAGTTCTTTTAAAATCAAAACTTGAATTTGATTGGATTGTATTGATAACATAATCACAGGGAAGATTTGCTATCTTTACAGTATTTGAGACTTCCAACCCAGCCCATGATATATCTTCATTTATTTAGGTTTTCTTTCATTTCTGTCAGTGAAGCTTTAAGATTTTCTCTAAAAGCACATCTTTTGTTAGATTTACTGCAGGTATTTTATGCTTTTCTATGTAAATTGCATTTTTAAACTTTTTAGTTGCTGTCCATATGAATACAATTGATTGGTTTGCTCTTAAGCCTTCTTATTTTGAAATAATTATAGGCATAAAGTTGTAAAAAATGAACATAGAATCCTATGAACCCTTCAGTTATCTTTTGCTGGTTGTGACATCTGATGTAGTTGTAGTACAATATCAAATTAGGAAATTGACATTTGTATAATATTGTTAATTAAATTACTGATCTTACTCTGTTTTCTCAAGTTTCTGCACAATATTTTCTCTCTCTCTCTGAGTGTATGTAGTCCTGTGTACTTTGATCCTGTGTATAGATTCTTGTCATTACCATCACAATCAAGATACAGAATTATGAAAGAATTCTCTCATGCTACCACTCAGTCTTATCTGTGTACCCTGGCAACCACTAATCTGTTCTCCATGCCTATAGTTGTCATTTTGAGAATGTTAAATTAATGAAACCATATAGCATGTAACCTTTTGATATTACAGTAAGTCTAATGACCATAGATTATTGCATGTGTCAGTAAGTAAGTTTTTTAGTAGTGCATTTTATGGATCTGTCAGTTTAACTGATCATTCTTTGAGGAGCTTTCGATTGCCTCCGGTTTTGGGGTGTATGAATACGCTGCTATAAATATTCTTGTACAGGTTTGCATGAACACAAGCTTTCATTTCTGTGGGAAAAATTCCCAAGAGTGAAATTGCTGGTTTGTATGATAAAGTGCCTGTTCAGTTTTATGAGAAACTGCTAGATTATTTTCAACTATGTTTGTACTATTTCACATTTCTACCAGCAGTGTCTAGATTCAATTTCTTTGCATCCTTGCCTACATTTGATGTTGTCGCTATTTTCTATTTTAGCCATTCTAATAGTATATAATGGATTTTTTTTCCTTATTTTGTTTTTAATTTGCATTTCCCTAATGATTAATGAGGTGAACATTTTTTCATGTGCTGATTTGCCATTTGCATTTCCTCTTCAAATGTCTGTTCATGGCTTTTGCCCATTTTGTAATGGATTATTTTTTTATAGTATCTTTTTAAGACTTGTTTATATAGGCTAGATACATGTACTCTGTCATATATGTATTTGCAAATATTTTCTCCAATATATAGCTTAACTTTTCTCTTAACAGTTTTTTTCACAGAGCAAAAGTTTTTAATTTTTGAAATCCAGTTTGTCACTTTTTCATTTTATAGATCTTGTAGTGTCATTTCTAAAAACTCTTGTAGTCTCAATAGTGAAGATATCTTCCATGTTTTCTTTTAAAAATTTTTGTTTACATTTTCTATTTAAATCTTTGGTGTATTTTAAATTAATTTTGTATAAGATATGAGACACTTAGGTCAAGGTTTTCTTTTCTTCTTTTTCTTTTTCTTTTTTTTCTTTTCCTTTTTTTTTTTTTCCGAGTCTGTGTTTATCCATTGCTCCAGCACTATATGTGGAAAACTATTATTGCTTCATTCAGTTGCTTTACCACCTTTGTAAAAACAACAACAACACACACACGCACACACACCAATTGGGCATACTTGTGTGGATCTCTTTCAGGTTGTCTGTTTTTTTCTATTGATCTGTAGGTCTGTCCCTTTTACCCACATCACATTGTATTGTTTATTGTACTATATAAAAAGTTTTAAAGTTGTGTAGAATGATTACCTTCTACTTCATTGTTTTCTAAAATTGTTTCATCAATTTTAGTTCCTTTGCCGTTCTATATACATTTTGGAATAGGCTTGTTTCTGTCTACAAAAAGTCTTGCTGGGATTTTGTTAGAATTTCCAAACCTGTAGATCAGTTTTAGGGAAATCTGACATCTTTACTATGGTGAGTTTTCCCATCCATGAACATGGTATGTCTTCCATTTATTTAAATTTTCTGTGGTTTCTTTCATTAGTATTTTATAATTTTCAGCATACCAATCTTGTATATGTTTTATTAGGTTTATACTGAAGTATTTCATTTATAGTAGGAGTGATTGAAAATAGTATTGTGCTTTTAACTAAGGTTTCCATCTGTTCCTTTCTAGTATATAGAAATACAGTTGATTTTGTATATTGAGCTTTATATTCTGCAACCTTGATGAATGAGTTTTTTATTTTTTATTTTTGTAGATTCTTTTAGAATCTTCTATGTAACAACCATGCCATCTGGAAATGTGGCTTCTATTTAATCTGTGTGGCTTCTATATCCTTTATCTTGCCTTACTGTGTCTGGCTAGGGCTTCCGGTATAATCTTGAATAAGAGTGGTAAGAGCAGACGTATTTGTTCTGTTTCTGATCTTCAGAGGAATTATTCAGTCTTTTACTGTTATGTATTATGTTAGCTATAGGCATTTGATGTTTACATATTGAGTTTTCTACTCTATACCCTTGCTAAACTCAATCTTCTCTCTCTCTCTCTCTCTTTTTTTTTTTTTTTAGTTTGTTTTGAGAGAGACAAAGACAGTGCAAGTGGGGGAGGGGCAGAGACAGGGAGGAGAGGGAGACAATCCCAAGCAGACTCCATGCTGCTGTTGCAACATGGGGCTCGATCCCACAAACCGTGAGCCAAAACCAAGAGTTGGACACTTAACCAACTGAGAGCCACCCAGGTGCTCCACTAAACTCAATCTTCTTAATTCTGAGGTTTTATCTGTAAGTCCTTTTGGAGTTTCTATGCACATAATCATATAATCTGCAGACGGTAGCTGTTTTGTTCCTTTTTTTTTTATCTTTATATTCTTCATTTCTTACTTTGTTGACTACCATCTTTATTACTGGGTCAAGTAGAAGTGATGATGGAGGTATGCTTGTGTATGTTTTGATCCTAAGTAAAAATCTTTCAGTGGATCATGATTAATGGGCCATCAATAAACATGATTTATGGTGTATAGTATTTGTAACACCCGACCTTTCTCAGATAAAGGAAACTTTCATCCAGTTTTTAGTTTGTTGAGCTTTTTCTCTTTTTTGTCTTAGTTTTCAAACTTTTGTTGAAGTTTTCAAACTTTTTTTTTCTTTATTTATTGAGATTATCACACCATTTTTCTTTTTTTGTCTCAGTTTATTTGTTTTGAGAGAGCACATGCCAGCAGGAGAGGGGCAGAGAGAGAGAATCCCAAGCATGCTCCCCACTGGGAATGTGGAGCTAGAGCTCATGAACCATGAGATCATGACCTGAGCTGAAACTAAGAGTTGGATGCTTAACCCACTGAGTCATCCAGGCACCCCTTGTTTTTCTCTTTTTAATCTGTTAATATGAGGAATCTAACCTTGCATTCCTGGGATAAACCCAAGTTTTAATAACGTTGCTACATTTGGTTTCCTAATATTTTATTTAGGAATTTTGCATCTTTGTTTATGAGCAAGAATGGTATGTGATTTTTCTTGATTTTTCTCATTGGGTTTTGATATGTTGTGCTAGTTAGTTGTATAAGATGAGTTGGAAAAGATTCCCTTGTGTTTTGAGTCTTTGGAATTATTTATGTGGCATTGAAATTATTTCTTCCTCAGTTATTTGATAGAACTCACTAGTAAAGCTATGTAGACCTGGAGTTTTTTCCTTATAGGAATATTTATTGATTGTTGATTAAGTTTATTAAAGGTATTTTTTTTTCTTGAGTCATTTTTGGTAAGGTATAGATTTTCTTCATATTTGAATTTTCATATGCTGATATGTCAACAATTATATGATTGTCTTCTGAGTTTTTACTTTATTGATCATATACTTGTTTTCTTTTGATTCATTCATTATTAGGAAGTATATTTACGAATTTTTTAATGTTTGGAGATTTTTATTTTTTGAAGTAGAATATAACTGAGGAAAGTGTAAAAAATTATGTTGTCTAATATTGTCTAGCTCTGTGACTTTACACAAAGTGAAAACAGTTCTATAACCGCCATCCAGATAAAGAAGTAGAACATTACCTGTACCCAATATAGCCTCTTTACCTCTCTTTTAGTTACATTTCCTACCAAAGATGCTCAGTATCTTGACTTATCATAGATTGTTTCCTTGATTTTGAACTCCTTCAGAAATGTAAGCTTGTGTCGGTGGGCGGGGGGGGCACATAGTATATGCTAAATAATATTCTAAATACTATATGTTTACTTACAGCTTTCAGTTTTTCTTTGGCTAATTTGTCCTTATTCCAATCTATTCTTGAAAATTATATTCCTTGGATGTAAGCTTTAGCTTTGCAATTATAGTCTTTTCCCGCATTGAGGATGGCATTTTGCTGTCTTCTGGCTTATATTGTTGCTACTGAGAAGCCACTTACTAGTTTAAATACTGTTCCTTTCAAGGTAATATGATGGCTTTAAGGTTTTGTTCTGTAGAATTCTTAGTATTTTGAATTTAATTCTGTTTGCGTTCTTGAATTTATGGATTGATATTTTATGCTGTTTTCCTCAGATAGAGGTCTCTTTCATGTTTTCTTTTGATACTCCCGTGAATCATGTTAAACTTTTCTGCCTTCTGTATATTCTTTTGACCTCTCTTCTAGTTGACTAATTCTGATAGCTTTTTCTAATCTGCTAATAAGTATGTCCATTGAGTTTTTAATTTCAGTTTTTGCATTTTTTATTTTTAGAAATTCTACTTTTCTGGTTTACTCTGTATAATTATTTATTCCTTGTTATTTTTTTAATGATAAATATAGTTTTGCAATTTGTTTAATAATTTGTTCAATAATTGTAACATCTGAAGTCTTTGTGTGTCCTGTCTTGGTGTTTGGTATATCTGCTGATTCCTTCTCATAGTGTCATGTTTCTTCAGGTTCTTGATTATTTTTGACTTGATAGTGCTCATTTTGACCCCTGGAAACATCATAGTGGGGATTGTTTGAGGTGCAGAATTTTACTTAATTAGGTGCTTGGAGGTACTACCACTCAGGGGTCACTGAGTTCATATGTTGAGGTTCTCTGGACAACTCAGGTAATATGAACCTCAGCAAACGTGCAGGCCCATGGCAAAAACTAATTAGCTTTACCTCCCTTGTATCTATGTTGCCTTGCTTAGTACCAAGGCAGCTTTCTCTGCTGTCCCCTGGTGATGGGGGCATGGGCACATGTTGATTTCTGGCTTATCTTTGTGATTTCTTTTGGAGATGGGGTAGTATTCTGCATTGATGTCAGGAAGGTCTCTTTGATATTCTACTTTGACAGGTTGAGATTTACTTCTGTCCCTCTTGCCTCATAAGACCACCAAAACTGAACTCTAGATTTGTCAGGGTTGGCAAATGGCCTTAGAGCCTAAATGGATATAATGTTCCATTGCTCCATTTACTATTCTCAGGTCTTTGGTTTTATTTTGGCCAAGTAATTTGTGATGCTTTAAAAAACATGCTTATTTTGTTTTTTTTCCCCTTATTATTTATAATTTTTGTAGTTGGAGGGTTAGTGCGAATAACTTAGCTTGCCAGTAGTGGAAATGGAAATTAACATACAATTGAAAAAAATTGGGGAAATGTTTAATAAAATGTTTTTTGTTAATTAGAGAGGTGACCTACTGTAAATTAGGAAGTAGTTATAATAAATTACTTGGTGGGAAGATAGGTAACTTATGTTTATTATTAATTTTGTTTATACTTATTTTTTGGTTTGCATCTAATAGTTTTCTTATTTTAGGGGTAAAAATATTTCCATCATGGCTCATTCAAAGACAAGGACCAATGATGGGAAAATTACTTATCCTCCTGGTGTCAAAGAAATCTCAGATAAAATATCTAAAGAGGAAATGGTGAGACGGTTAAAGGTGAGTATAATTGTGTTACATTTTGGGGGCATCTGTTTAGGGTGGGCTGTTACCTGTGGAAATCACATAGAGCTGTATTTTATTAGGGCATCTGAAAAGCAAATGAAAGCTAAAAAAGCAAATGAAAGCTAAAAATGGCTTTCTAGGGCCTCCTATACTTGAGCATAAAGAATCAATCTGTAGTACTCTTTATATTCTTTGTTGTTTGTAGAGAGTTCTCCTTTGTTCTATATCTCATTTATTTTAGAAAACAACCATTTTACTCTAAGAAAGGAAGTTTACAGTCTTTGTACTGAGCACTCAGGCTGTGTTTTACTTTCTTGTAAGTTATTTTGAGAGTAGGTTAAAGTGCTTTACTTTTAGCTTCTCTCCCTGCTTCTGACATGCAGCAATGAATCAAGATTGATGGTGAACTTCCATAGATGAGGCAGACATTGTATGGCTAGAGTCTCTTTATATGTGTTTGAACAATATTTTACTTTTGCTTCAGGGCAGTGATAGTCCCTGTGATTATAAAATGGTTAAAGGAGCAGAATGGCCAAAGAGAATGTTAAGCTAATTCATCAGTTAGTGGACATGTTTTTATTTTTCAGCATTTTTTCCCTTCTAGATTATATCTACCTAGACGTTTATGTTGCTTGATACATTATTATTATTTATCCAGTATTTTAAGACTGGAAAACCTACCTTAATTAATCATTGAAGGCCTAGGAACCTTAAAGCAAAGTACTGTTTTATGGGTATTGCTGCATGGTTTATTCCTAATGCTCGTAAATTTCCTATAAAGTCTTAGTATTATACCTTTATGCATAAAGTATTAGAATGTCAAAAAATATCGGAAGTTTATTTTTCAAAGGAAAAGACATCTTTGAGCACATTAAAAATACCAATTTGTGTGTGTTATATCTAGTTAGGAACTTGTGTATGTTTTGTTAAAAATAGTGAAGCTACAAGCCCTTTCTATATGACATGTTCCATTTTCTGTGTATCTACATTCTCTTCATCTATTGACTTTTTAGAGAAGCGAGTATTCATTTATTTCCTCAGATTATATTTCAGCAGTGATAGGTAAACTTCTCTATTGTTTGCTAAGAAAATATTATTAAATGCAGAAGTTATACTTAAAGGCTGATTAACATTTAGTGTCTCGTAGAGATGTTATTTTCTCAGACATCTTTAATAGACAACTTAAATGTGAGTTACTGAGTTTTATAACACCATTTGAGTTGTAGACAATTTTGAGGGATTCTCATTATCTAGCCCTTGAGTAAACTTTGTTAATCTAGGTGGAATGATTTCCACAGTGCTCACATTTAGTGTTTGTAATATGTTTTCATTATTTTGTTGACATCTATGCCCAGAAATCTGGTTAATATACTTTTCCTTCATTTTTGTTTCCTAATTTATACTTATACTTACCCATATTTTTAGCAACCCTCTTAGAGAATTATAAAAAGGATTTAATGTGGGCTGATGGTAATTTTTGAAATGTACAATTATGGGGATAAGTTTTGAGAATTACAACAATTTGTTAACAGGTAAGGTGTCATTATATAATTTCTAGAGTTTCCTATAACATTTTATTCAAAGTATACTGAAACTCTTCCTCTTTGGTGAAGAGATTCTAGAGAAAGTAATGGTTTCCTGCATGTGGGTCTCTTTTTTTTTTTTCTTTCCTCTTTTCATAATATGCGTAGGCCGTCAAAGCATACATCTTACATCAATAAAATTAATAAGTTAGGAAGTAACTCTGGACCTCGTGCCCTTAAGCTAACTGTAGTGCCCCACTAGCAGGATTAGTCTACTCTTGTTTCTGGTGTCTGGCATAATAGAACTGAGGGTCTGCCCTCTGAGGAACACTGTTCCCTAGCAACACATTAGATGATTTATTACTCAGAAGTCTAGCTCTCTGGCAGAGTAGAAATCCTTGTGTTTTTTAAGGACCAACTCATAGCTATTGATACTTGGTGGCAGCCCTACTTGTTGATTAGTATTCGCAGCACCACCTAGTGGATGCCAGGTGGTTACCTTTCCATTAGAATTGTATTTAAATGTGTGCTCCTGTCAAGTTAGGCGATTTAAAGTCTCATTTGAAGTAAGAATAGTACAGATGGAGGGTTCATTGCGACAACTGGTACTGAAATTAGAGAAAGCTTTTTACAGAACTCAAATGGTACCAATTCTCACCATTTTTATTTCTGTCCTGCTTCCTTTATGTAAATGTTTTTGAAAAAGGAACCATTTCCTATAGGTTATTTCTGCTCACTCCATACATGTCGGTGAGTTCTGCTAATAACTATCCATGTCATATTCTCTTTTACAGTGGCACAAGAAATATTTTGTTGGATGCTGTGGTAGTCACTTCATGGTAGCTTTTTAGTGTTGAGGAATGCATCTTCATCATCCTTTCTTAAATATATTTATATATTCTTTTTTAGCTGAATATATAAATCTGTATATCTGGAATGGTTTATGGCCCAGATGGAAAAAATAAATTGTTTCTTTTCCTAAGAAGTATAATATAAGGATTAGGTATATTATATATAAAAAAGGGGCGCAGTTTTTAAGAAGGACATACTCCTTTTAGTCCAGTTGTAAAAGACCAGAAATGCCATGTAAGGCTAGTTGTTTGGGTTTTTTTAAATATCTGTATAATTTATTGTCAAGTTAGCTAACATACAGTATATACAGTGTGCTCTTGGCTTCGGGAGTAGATTCCTGTTTTTCATCACTTATATACAACACCCAGTGCTCATTCCAACAAATGCCCTCCTTAATGCCCATCACCCATTTTCCCCGTCCCCCCCCCCATCCCCATCAACCCCGTTTTCTCTATTTAAGATTCTCTTATGGTTTGCTTCCCTCTCTGTTTGTAACTATTTTTTTTTCTTTCTCTTCCCAAATCGTCTTCTGTTAAATATAAGGCTAGTTTTAAACTTATTTGGCAAGCAGGTATGATGGGTAAATGGAAAGTATTTTAGTCTTTTAAAAGAAAAGTTATTTTTCTGTAGTTTTAGAAGGATCTGTTCTCTCTCAGAGGAAAAATGAAAGTACTTTATATTAATTATTTGGAAGTTAATCTTTGCAACTAATTTGGATGTTATTTCAAATGACTGTATTTTTGCATGAAAGATTTCATTATTTCATTATTTTATTTTTGTACAGATGGTTGTGAAAACTTTCATGGATATGGACCAGGACTCTGAAGAAGAAAAGGAGCTTTATTTAAACCTAGCTTTACATCTTGCTTCAGATTTTTTCCTCAAGCATCCTGATAAAGATGTTCGCTTATTGGTAGCCTGCTGCCTTGCTGATATTTTCAGGATTTATGCTCCTGAAGCTCCTTACACATCCCCTGATAAACTAAAGGCAAGTACTGACTTAAAGAACTTAAAATAGTAACTGGTGCTTCTATTTATCTTTCTAACTAAAATGGGAGTTAAGGTATTTGGATAATTTCTTTGGATTTTTCAACATTACCTGCAGCAGTCTTTTATTAAACAACCTTACTTTTTAAAGACCCCCCCCCCCCACATACCCCATTTAGTACTTACTTTTATTAAAGAATTTTGATCCTTAGGATAAGAAGTAGATTAGTACAGTGTACTCTATACTTTTTATAGTATGTTGTCATTAGCTCTGTTTCAGCAACACTTGGAGGGGGACACTTTTCCCTTTTGAACATCCATACTGAAGACCATATTCATTATTTAAAACATGGTATTTAATATAAGCCTGAATGTATACCATATGAATCATTCATTTAAAGGAAGGTGTGATTGTGATGTGAATTGTATGGAAGACAATACAGTGAACAAAATTTTAATGAAAAGTTAGGAACGACTCCTAGTACCTGTTTAAAGTAGTAGTAAGTAAAGCCATATGAATGGAGAATCTTTCAAAGAGGAAAGAAAAAAGGAGACTAGCATGATTAGTCTAGCTGCTAGAAAGTGTGAAATAACTAGAGCTGTGCAAAAAGATATTGAATAAAGCAGGTTAGAAAATGAGAAAAACCAGTAATGATAAAAGATAATTGTGGAAACTGTGGGTTAGAGAATGAATCCATAAGAAGATTATTAATACCCAGTGTGGATAAAATGACAGACAGTTTAGGCTTATTTCATTTAACAAGTATTGATGTTTTAATTATGTGTCAGGTACTGGGTTTACAGTGGTGAAAAAGAGTCATCACACAGCCCCTAATTTCATGGAGTTGCTTCTTGATAATTGGAGTGAGGAACTTGCTCATTTCATCAAGTCTGCCAAAATTCTAGCATGGAATGCCCAACCTGCTTTGGTCGTAGTTGTTTAATATTTTAATTTGGTAAAGAATCTCAGGATAGGGGCAGTATTTGTCACTTAAAGGTGGAATTGAATTGTGAAATTTGAGAATGGTCAGAGGTTTAAGTAGATAACATGAGCTGATCTGTGGACTTGTGTACCCAGGTATATATTTTATTTTGTAATTATAAACCTCTAATTTGGAGATGGGATGTGGGCTCTTCCTTACTAGTGTCTTGTTGGCATTCTGATGAAGAGGAAGGTCTAATTTAAGAGCACTGCCACAGGTTTCTTCTGCGTCTTGTGGATTTCTCAGTTTGCATCATCAGTAACCTATCCTAGAGCTTTTGGGTAGTGAAAAGTCCTCCCAAAAGAATATTACACATCTGTTCTATTTATAACAGGACAATTTATAGGAAGAATATTGAGGAGCTGAGACTAAATTAGCATCGTTTTGGATTATTCCATCCCTGAAAAATTTAAAGTACCTTATATTTTCTGTTCATATTTTTGGGTCTTATTTTAAATGCCTCTTTCTTTTTGTTTTGTTGAGGTAGTACTTAAAATTTAATCATTTCAAGGATGTTCTCTAAATATTTATGGAGTAGTTTTCACTATTGATTAGCATAAAGTTTGTATTTTTCTTTGTGGTAGCAGCAATAGAAAACTGACACATTGATCCTCGTATTTCCACTGTCAATTTATTGTTGTCATCAGAAAACCCTTTTTATACATCTGGCTTCATGTGTAATAGGTCAGTGATTGTTGTAGAGGTGATAAATGATTGTTTTCTTTCTATCTCCAGGTAGTCAATGTGGCACTTAGTTTTCTCTTAATCACACTAGGAGGGTTTATTCACAGAGGATGTATTTTGTACAGTATTGCTATCAAAGTAACCATTTTGCAGGTTGTACTTTTCATAGTATTTTTTTTGAAAAGCTAGTCAGTTACCTGTATCTTTCTTCTCCTTTAAAAATATTCTTATCATTTTATTTAGAAGAGAAATATTTTTTTTCTTAGTATTGATTGATTAGCATGCTTCCTTTGCAGAATTAGCTTTTTTAATTTTACCCTTTTCTAAGATCTTAAAAGGCTTATCTCCATAAAAATTGCCTTAAAGTGACATTGAACCTATCTCTATCCAGGTACAAAAGGAAGACATAGTAAAAAAATCAAAAGCCAGGAAATGGGGATAGATCAAGAAATGGTGGGGAAAAACAAGTAATTACAATGATTAGGTAGGAAAGCTTTATAAGTTAACTTCCACAGGTCTTTTTAAAATTTCTAGGTTTCTGTGATCTAGTATATTTTCACTTGGTGATTTATTTTGGAATTTTAAGTTTCCCAAGCTGTGTTTTTGCTGTATAATTATCTATATAGTGCTGTTCCAGCAAACCTAATTAGCTCTCTGTCACTGCCACCTTTGTTATACTCATAATAGGATAAATTTTGGTTTGCTAGTTTTTGGGTCTAGTTTTTTAACTTGCTTTAAGATGGAGGTTTTTCTTTATCTAAGAGCATGGTAAATTATTTACTGTTTTCCTGTGAAGGGCAATAAGATGTTTAGTGTTTCCATATGGTAAGATTTTTCTAAGAAGTTCCAGCTAAATACAGTTTTTCCCCCTGGTTCTTTATTATGGTAGATACACATGAGTGCTGAATTAGCTTTAGGAGTTTAGTGAATATTTTTCCTTAGCATTCATAATCTAAACAATACTTTGTCTCTTTTTTTGAAGGATATATTTATGTTTATAACAAGGCAGTTGAAGGGGCTAGAGGATACAAAGAGCCCACAATTTAATAGGTATTTTTACTTACTTGAGGTAAGCAATATATCTTGAGATGATATTTCAAATTGGGTTTTTTGCTTGTATATTTTTACTAATTAAAGTGTTCACCTTTCGCTTTTTTTATTTCTTATTTTTAGAACATTGCTTGGGTCAAGTCGTATAACATATGCTTTGAGTTGGAAGATAGCAATGAAATTTTTACCCAGTTATACAGAACATTATTTTCAGTTATAAAGTAAGTTCATTTTACTAGGCATATAACTTATTTTAAATACATAGTATTTAAAACCTATAAGTGAACATGCATTAACTGTTTGTTATGATGAGTATTTGGAAGGTTCTAAGTAACATTAGAACTCATTAACATGGGGCACCTGCTTGGCTCAGTCTGTTAAGCTACCGACTCTTGATTTCAGCTCAGGTCCGTGATCTCACGGTTAGATCAAGATCGAGCCCTTGGTCAGGCTCTGAGCTGACAGGGTGCAGCCTGCTTGGGATTCTTTCTCTCTCTCCTCCTCTGCCTCTGCCTCTGCCTCTATCCTGCTTGTGCTCTCTCTCTCTCTCTCTCTCTCTCTCAAAATAAATAAATAAACTTAAAAAAAGCCTCACTAACATTATTTTTATAGATGTTTTAAAAGTGAATAGAACTTAATTTGTAAGGTATAATACAAGAGTGGCATAAGGCAGTCTATATAGCCAATATAAAAATATTTTTTGGATTGTATTTTTTATCCTTAAATACTATTGGCTCCTTGATTCATGTAAATAGTTGAGTTTTTGTGTATTCTTTAAAATTATCTACTAGAATTAACTTCGCGGCAGTTTGATTTTCTGAATTTAAGGCAAAACTAAAGTTGATATTTGATTCAATTGCTTTTGATTGTGAGACTGGTTAAAATTAGGGAAAAGTAATCTAGGAAATACTGTTTAAAATATATTTTGGATGCTCCTATAAGATTTGGAATAGAGGGAAGCTTTAAGTGAATATATGGAATTTGATTTGATATTTTAGTATAATGTTTTATAAAGTAGTGTTCTTCAGTACCATGTTATGATTAAATCCTGTACACTTTATTTTTATTATTTTTGAGAGAAGGCGAAGTTGTATATATTCTAATACTTCATGTTGTACTAGTGTTAGGAATATGTTTATGTGCACATGTGCGTGAACAAGGGACAGGTGGGAAGGGGCAGTGGTGGAGGGAGAAAGAGGGAGGGGGAGGGGGGAGGGAGGGGGGAGGGAGAGGGAGAAAGAGAGAGGGGAGGGGGAGGGCGAAAATCCCAAGCAGGCTCTCCACTATTGGCACTGTCACTGTGGACCCCATGTGGGGATTGTACTCTTGAACAGGGAGATCATGACCTGAGTCTAAACCAGAAGTCCGACACTTAACTGACCCACCCAGGCACCCCTGAATCCTGTATGCTTTAAATAAAATATCTATTTTGAATTTCAGCAATGGCCACAATCAGAAAGTTCATATGCACATGGTAGACCTCATGAGTTCTATTATTTGTGAAGGTGATACAGTATCTCAGGAGCTTTTGGATACAGTTTTGGTAAATCTGGTACCTGCACATAAGGTAAGTAGCAACATATACCAATATGTCTAAAGCCTGTTAATATTAAGGTCAAGAATTTGTGCTTATGTTCCAAATACAATTTTTCCTGCTTTAACCTTAGTTTTAGAGAATCTGTTTTATTGGTTAATATTAATAAATATTAGTAAAACATGGTACACTTATTAGTTACTAATTAAGTAGATGTAGTTTATGTGATAAAATATCTGTAATAACTATGTGGTGTAGGATATGTTTCAAGGAGTGAGTTAATACTACTTAGATGCTATCATATAACTTTATGTGTCAGGAGATGCTGAAAGCAGTTAGAGCCTTAGTTCTAAGACAGCAGTAGTTAGATGGAGTTGGGGGGTGAAATTAAAAGGGAAGTCTCTACTAATTTCTGGACAAAGGATATGTTCATGACAGTGTTTCTTCCCTTGGTGATATTAATCAAGACTTGTTTGTGTGTCTTGTTCTTTGAAAATGACTAACTCTGCAGTAAACGGTTGGAAATAATGGTTCTGTGAAAGGGATAAAAGAGAGAGTTAAAAAGAGGGGCCAGGGAGTCACGAGTATAAAGATCTGTGCAAACTGAAGAACTTCCTGGCACGGTGTAATCTAATTTCACAAGTATGTGACATTCACACAAAAAGTGCTTCCATGAAGATGACTGCATAATTTAATATTTCCGGATTAAAAAAAAAATTTTTTTTTAACGTTTATTTGTTATATTATTGAGAAAGACAGCATGAATGCAGGAGGGGCAGAGAAAGAGGGAGACACAGAATCTGAAGGAGGCTCTAGGCTCTGAGCTCTCAGACCAGAGCCTGACACAGGGCTCCCACTCACAATCCAACTCACAAACCGGGAGATTATGACCTGAGCCGAAGGCAGACGCTTAACCGACTGAGCCACCCAGGTGCCTCTAGTATTTCCAGATTCTTAAAATAGTCCATCAATGCTGAAAGTTAAATACTGCAAATAGACCTAAACATTCAGATAATACATTTGTTAGATAAAAATAATAAATACCTTAAAAGATTTAAAGATAATATATGCTTCAAGGGATCAAAGGCATGAAAATAAGAGTTAAAAACATAATAGCTAGATATATGAAAGAAGTTTAGGAAAAAAGTAGAAATGAGAAATGGTCATTGAAATTAAGATCTTTACTGGGTTATAAAAGATTTTGAAAGCTAGGAGATAGATCAAGGAATTATGCAGGTAAAGTGAGATAAAGAAGACATGAAGAATACTGAGACATGAAAAACAGAATGAAAAGGACCAATATAATTTATAGTGATTTCAGAACACAAAGTAGAGAGTAGAGAAGAAATGTTTAAATAAAAATTTGCTTAAAATTCTCCAGAACTGTTGGAATGCATGGATTTATGGGTTAGGTAGCAAAAGTCATGAGCAGAATAAATAAAAATAAATCCCAGTCCAGGAACATCCTGGAGAAATTCTAGAATGCCAACAGAAATTCTAGAATGCCAAATAATCTATAAAGCACCCAAAGGGAAAAGGCACGACACTTACCAAGGAATAAAGATTAATCTATTGCCGACTTCTCAGTAACAAGGATAGATGCCAGAAGATAATGGGACTATATTTCCAAAGTGCTAAGATAAAATAACTGTGCATGTATGTGTAGGTGTGTGTAGTCACATACCCAATTTGAGTGCAATTAAGATATTAAATACTCACTTGTCAATAGATTCTTCCTGAATGAACTATGTGAGTATTGTAGAATGATGGAAGTTGAATTAAAAGAAGGAACAAGAAATAATGATGTACAAAGAAATGCTCCAAATAAGAACTAATACATTAAAAAAAAATAGTAGCAATCATAATGACTACAGGGATGTTAACAAAATAGTCCTGAATTACTGGATATGAATAACAAATAACAAATGAGATATAATGGCTTAATGGAGAGTCAGTGAGTGATCTAATCCTGGTGGTGGTGGGGAGTATAGAGCTACTGATTAACATCAAACTTGAAGTATTCATATTAAAATTTTCAGGATTAGAGTAAAAGAAAGAATTACAATAAATGTAAATGGTCTAAATTTACTACTTAGACTGTCATACTGGATTGAAAATAATCGGGGCGGGGGGGGGGGGGGGGGGAAGGGGTGGTGTTGTGCATCTGGGTGGTTTAGTCAGTTAAGTGTCTGAGTCTTGATTTCAACTCAGGTCATGATGTCATGGTCCTGAGATGGAGTCCTGTGTTGGACTCCATGCCGGTTGCAAAGTCTGCCTAAGATTCTCCTCTCTGCCCTTCCTCCACTATCTCTTGTGCCTGTCTCTCACAAAATAGGAATAATAATAATAATAATAATAATAATAATAATAATAATACAGTTGGTCAAAGAGATAAGAACAAAAGTACTGTCATAAAAAAGTCAAAAGCTTATAAAAGGATGGAAAAAAGACTTGCCAGGCATATATTAACTGAAAGGAAACTGAAACAAGTTGTACTAATATCAGATGTAATAGTCATTACTGGGTAAAGAAGGGATTTGTACAATGATAAAACATTTAGTTCTCAGGAAGATATTCAAAGTTGCATGTATGTAGGCTCAAATATGTAGAGTATAAACTGAAAGAATTACAAAGAGAAAGAAACAAATTCACCACTTGGTGGCTTAACAGTTTTCCCAATGATTATAAAGTTTGTGGGAATTTTGAAGATTTGAAACAAGTTTATAGCAACCATGCTTAACATGTCAAAAGAATAAATCATAATGGTTGGGGTTTTGTACATAGCAGAGCTGCTCCCTCGCTGTGATCTGTTGAAAGTCAGCCCTCAAGACAAGGGCTTGGTGGGGTGGGGGTGGGGGGGCAAGAAAGAAAGAAAACAAAAAATTAAAAACAAAACAAAAACAAAAAAATAAATCATAATGGCAATTCTGAAATATTTAGAAATGATAATTAAAATGATACATATTAAAACTTGTAGGATACAGCTTAAATTTTTTTTTTTAATTTTTTAAATGTTTGTTTATCTTTGAGAGAGAGAGACACAGAGACAGAACACTAGCAGAGAATGGGCAGAAAGAGAGAGGGAGACAAAGAGTCTGAAGCAGCCTCTAGGCTCTGAGCTGTCAGCACAGAGCCTGATGCGGGGCCCGAACCCTCAAACTGTGAGATCATGACCTGAGCTGAAGTTGGATGCTCAACCAGCTGAGCCACCCAGGCGCCCTGAATGTTTTTTAAATCTAATTTTATTGACCAAGTGTCCAATTCAGGAAGTTTATAAAAATAGTCAGATTATACACCGTATACAAGGAAGAAAACAAATACAGAAATTAAAGACATAGGGCGCCTGGGTGGCGCAGTCGGTTAAGCGTCCGACTTCAGCCAGGTCACGATCTCGCGGTCCATGAGTTCGAGCCCCGCGTCAGGCTCTGGGCTGATGGCTCAGAGCCTGGAGCCTGTTTCCGATTCTGTGTCTCCCTCTCTCTCTGCCCATCCCCCGTTCATGCTCTGTCTCTCTCTGTCCCAAAAATAAATAAACGTTGAAAAAAATAAAAAAAAAAAAAAAAAAAGAAATTAAAGACATAGAAAATACAGTACCTTTCACACAAACTCAAAGCTGGCAGTTTGAAAAATGTATTAAATAGGCAAATCCATGGTAAGTTGAATCAGAAAAAAAGAGATGGTATCAATATATGGGTTTAGAATGAAATGGGGAACAACAGACATTAAAAAGCTAAAAAGACAGTTCTATGAACAATATTTTATGGTAATATATTTGAAATTAGGTAAAAGAATTTCCTAGAAAATATAACTTGCCAGAGAAAATTTTAAATAACCTTTAACCAGTAAAAGAAATAGAATTCGTTTTAAAAATTGTATCCATAAAATGAACAAAATCCCTTCCTCCCAAACAACAGTGGCAGCAATAATAAAAGTAACAGCAGCAGAACACACACCAACCACAAAAGAACTTAAACTGAACATCAGGAGATAACTCCTAATCATTTAAGTAGCATACAATTCAAATGTCAAGTACACCTTTCTAGATTATAGAAAAGAAGAAATGCTCCACAGTTCACTTTATGAGTGGAATATAATCTTCATAGAGAAACTAGACAAAGCCAAGCAAGTTAGAAGAGTCATAGGCTAATTTAGTCTAAAGTTGTAATCATATCACATAAATTCAATATAAAATAATAACATTTGGAACAGTGTAAACTATTTATAATGAGCAAATTGGCTTTATTTTAGGAATATAAGAATGGATAAACATTAGAGAATCTTAGAGACTAAGATATTTGTGTAAATTAACAGATCAAAGAAAAAAGTATCAGTAGATGTAGAAAAAGACAGTTTGATAAAATTCAGTGTAATTTATGATAAAAACCTTTTAGCAAAGTGATAAGGATATGACCCACAGAAGACTCAATGATAGAGAACAAACTAAGGGTTGATGGAGGGAGGTGAGTGGGAGATGGCCTAGGTGTCTGTATTAAGTAGGTCACTTGTCATGAGCATTGGGTGTTGTATGTAAGTGATGAATCATTGAATTCTACTTCTGAAACCAATATTGCACTTCATGTTAACTAAAATATAAAAAATAAATTTTAAAAGTGGTAAGAATATGTATGATAGTGTACATATGGTACATGCTGAAGAATTTTCTTTGGAGTTAGGAACACTTATTTACTCAGGAAAAAGGGAACTGTGCCATTTCTAATCTGCATCAATTAAGTGTCTTTAGTGGAGTAAAATGAGATAAATAAAAGATAAAAGGATTAAAAAGAAGAAATAAACTGAAATTGTTTGCAGATAATATGACTGCCTGTGTAGAAAACACAAAACAGTGTATAGATAACTTTCTAAAACAAATAAAATTCTGCAAGGTTGCTAGATATAAGATCAATATATTAAAGGCTGTTGGTATAATTTTATAAATTTGTAGCTTTAACAAAGACTTGAGCTGTTTAGAAATTTCACAAAAATGTGGACAATTATGCTGAAAATCATTGTAATTCAGGAAAAAGTATAAAAGAAGACTTAGATATTCTGCTTGATTTGTTACGTTTATGGGTGGGAAACTCAGTATCATCATGATTCCAGTTTTATGCATACTAATAGATAATCCAGTCAAAACAGAAAGTTTGAATGTGTGTTGTGTGTGTGTGGGGGGTAATTTGACTAACTGATTCTAAAATTCACATTGAAGAGTAAATGGCCCATAATAACTAATTTTGAAGAATAGAATAGTGGGGACTTACTCTACCACCTAGTATTAAGACACTGTTTCCATATCCCTTTGACTATAATCAGGCAATAGTAGGCAACGGGACATATGGAGGTAATGGAGAGTTTACAAATAGATGCATAGTTATGTAGAAACTTCAAAGTGTGGGTATTATAGGTCATTGAAGGGAATATGTACTGTTTATTTAATGATTGGTTTTAGGACAATTGAAAATCCATATGGGAAATAATTATTTCATACCATACATAAAAGAGGTAGAATAAAGATACAAATCTGAAAAACAAATCTTTAAATTTTTATTTGAAAATACAAAGCAACATCTTAACCTCATTGTAGAAGAAATTTTTTTAAGAAAGATACAGCGAGCACAAGCCAAATAGGAAAGTATTGATAGATTTGGTTACATTAAGTTTAAAAACTTCCCTATGCTCTAAGATACTATAAACAGTGTGAAAAGACAAGTATAGACTAAGATATGTTATACATACAGTTGACAAAGTTTTAGTGTGTAGAATTTTAGAGAAACTCTACAAATAAATAAGGACAAAACAGCCCATTTAAAAAATGACAGAGATGGAATTTACAGAAAATGTCTAATATGCCCAGAGAAGCATGTACAAGACATACAGTTTAAAGTCTATGAATAGGAGAATGAGTAAATAAGCTGTAGTGTATTATGTAGTAAAATACCTAACGGCATTTAGAAATGAAAGAAGTAATTCAGTAGAAGCATCAATAGATGTAAATCTAAAAATATGCTGAATGTGAGTTTTAGGATATCTACAGTGTACCTGTTTTCTGTAAGATGTTTAAACTGGACTAGCAATTTTCTTTCAGATCTTTGGTCTTGATTGTTTCTGTCATTGCCAGAATCTCTTAGAAACATGTTTTCTTAAGATTTTTTTTCTTCTGCCTTTTTTCTTTTCATATTTTACTGTTTGTTTTGTTTGCTGTATCCTTGGCCTTACCTGTGGTCTGAGATGTCCTTGAGTAAGTTTGCTGTCCCATAGGTGCCCCAAACTCTTTTGTCTTTCCCCACCTATGGGCCCCCTATTCCTGTTCACATTAGAACCCAGCTCATTTTCTTTTGACGTGTTCTTCTGGACCTGAGGTAAAACAGCCTGTGTTTGTACTCCCCTGAACTGATTTGACTTCGGGACTAGATGTAGAATGACTATCTCCTCTCCTATCTAATAAAAATTTGTTGACCGTTTCTGTGTGGTTTACTTGATGCTGTGAATGAAATAGGAAGAGAATGTAATTTTCCTTTCTTGGAAGGGATCTTATGATCTAGTAGACTAGTCAGTCTTAAAAGAAGAAAAATGTCTTTGCCTTCTCTTTTATTCGAATTGAGTTTTAGATAGTCTTCTCATTTATGTACTCAGGAGCAGCTTTTTGAATACAGGTAATATTTTGTTTTTCATAATTAGAGATATATAATATATACAATATAATATAATATATATAATATATAATATAGGTTTTTTTTTTATGTTTTTCAGAATTTAAACAAACAAGCCTATGATTTGGCAAAGGCTTTACTGAAGAGGACAGCTCAAGCTATTGAACCGTATATTACCAATGTAAGTTTTTCTTGTAATTGGTTGTCAGAAGGATTAGCCAAAATTTTAAAGATAGCTAGAGGCAAAATTTTGGCAAGTAATATTATATAATTTTAAATTTCATGTTGTTTTAATTATTAAATAATATATTTTTTTATCCTTCTTATTTAAAATTATTCTTGGCTAATATTTTATGGGTGGTTAGCTCCCCTCTTGTTTGTTCATTCATTTACTTCTTTCAAGTTGCCTAGAACTAGAACATCTTTAATTTTGGTTAGCAAGATACACTTTTATTTCTAATATTACAAGTAGAGCTAAATGTTAGATAAAATATATAGGACTTCTCATTATTCAGGGAAGTTAAGAGCTTTTTGAAGATTAAATTGATTGTACAAGAAGTAGATATGAACTAATACCAAGACCTTAAAGTTGAAGGCACATATTAATGGCAGCGATTTGGTACAGTTGCCTATCTTGCTATTCCTGGGGTAGATTTAAAATACAACTACCTTTTTTGAAAAAGAGGAGGAATTGAGATGAAATGAGCCCTTTCAGTATCATCCCAAATCTGCTTGACCATCTTGTAGCTGTTTTCAGAAGAAATGTATTTTAGCTAATAGGTTATTGTAAGTTTTATTTTTCTCTCCTTAGTACGCTTGAGTTGCACCACTCTAGATACATTCTGTGTGAATGGTGCCTCCTGGAACAAATCTAGAACACAGTGTTAGTGTTGGCCTCTGGAATTTATGTAGCAGTTGTCTCTACTTTCCACTTTCACTTACCTCTAAATATGTAAATGTTATAAATCAGTCTTCTTGAAAAGAGTGAGAAAGTCATTTATAATCAATTATGTATTTAATTTTCCTGAAGTTTATTGAAGGGGCATATTTCCTATAGTATATAAAAATTGAAGTCTATTATAAAATACATGATGAAAAAATGTGCTTTGAATAGTAACACACTTTATAAAATAGTATCTTGGTAAATCTCAGTTTTTGTTTCTGACTTACTTATAGCCTTAAATAATTCTAAGCACATGATGATTTGGAAAAATGTATTTGATTTGTAAGGAAATTGTTTTGGAGGGTGAATTTTCACAGTTTGGACAATCAAATTGTGTAATCTATCTTAATAGCTCGAAATTGGCAGAGAATTCTAAATAATGATATCTGCAGGTTTTGTGAGTCTTGGGTGTTGGCTGGAGTAAATTGGTTGGATTGAGTGGGTTGAGTTTTGTTTTGTTTTGTTTTGTTTTGTTTTCATTATTGACCTAGTGGCATTTGAAGTGTTTAGACCCAGACTTATGCATTCTGTGATTAATTAGCCTTCCCTTTTCCTTTGATTTGCGTGTATCTGAATGACTATCTCCGTGGCCCTTTAGATATACTAGGTGAGCTCCTCCTGGTGGTCATTTATTTAAACTGATATTGCCAACCCAGATGTTTCCTAGGGGAACACTTACATTTTTTTGGTGCCTTTTTTCTGGTTCATTATACTGTTGTCTCAACATATGTGTTTGAAAATACTTATAATTAGAGCTAAAAGAAAAAGGACCAGAGAAATACTTTTAGCAATCTCAGGTAAATCAAGGTAAAAACATTTCCTTATCACTAATACCTTATATTAATTTTTTGTTCTTAGTAGTTCTTGCCTGCAGAAGTAGAACTGCCCTCTTGTATCTTTATCAGAAGCTGGGGGAGGAGAGGCACAGGATTAGTAGAATGGTCTGAGCAGACTTTCAATTGTATGTTTATTCCCAATACTTTGTTCATTGTTTTATCTCTTTTTTTGTTCTTTGCTTTATTTGAGGGTTAGCTAAGAAGTCATTGAGAATTGCTTTTTTTCCCTCTTTTAATCTTATACATCTTATTTTTCTACCTCAAACCTATACAGTTAACATTTAAAATTACTTTCTAGTGAACTTAATTGTTTTGTAGTAGGATGAAATGAATTCCATTATTAAAATAATTCTCAGCCTTTTTGGACTTGTACATGTAGTAGCCATTATTCATTTATCTTTCTAGTGGAGAATTAGCAAGCAAAAAGAGAGGTAGGATACTGAGGTAATAATAACCCCATTTCTATCTCTTTTTTGCTTATGTTGTTTTCACTATCATGGATATCCTATAGATACATTCAAGTTCTTAATAATTAGTGATTCTTAGATATATAGAACTTGCATGACTGTGGTGGTGTAGATTATTTTTTAAATATAAAATTTGTCAATTGACAACTCAAAACAAACCAAAAAGTATTAAATAATTTTTAAAAAGGTAAAACAGTATCAAAAACAAAAAGTACAGGGTACACTGTACAGTAACAAATCCAAAAATTTTCTGCATGGATCACTTCTTGGTAATTTTAGTTTTCATTAGGACGTTTTAATTACAAGTTTCAAGTTGCTTAATCTTGCTAGCCTCAGTATTTGCATCTGTAAGATGGGGTTAATAAAATGCTTGGAGTGATTGTAGAGAATGTGTTGTTTAATGTGAAAGCACTTTCGTAAGTAAAATTGACCATTAAACTTAAGGTAGAATTTCTTGCTGACCTTTAACTTACCCATACTCCTTTCATTAGGAGGCAGTTGTTACAAAATAAATTTGTAGTGGGAAAATCAGTTACCCATTTATAAATAAAAGGCTAATGTATTTTGGAAGGAAATACTTTAATCAAACCTCTATCTGCCTCTTCCACTATAAGTCCTTATGGAGAACATGGATTGTTTTACTTATATTATAGTACCTGCTGCATATTATTCATTTGCTAAATGTGTATTGGGCACCTACTCTGTCAGGCACTATGGCAAGCTCTTCCTATACAGTAGAGAAGACTGACTTGGCCCTTGCCTTTACGGAGATTATAAATGTTAAATAATTGTTATTGATGACATTTATAAGAAGTTAATCCAGGGAGTGATTTTTTGTTTTTTTTTTAATTTTCAAGTGAGTTTTCTCCATACTGATGAAGAAGACAATTAGATCATGTGACAAGGTGGCCAGATTGATTGGAAAGGATTATTGTGTTTTTGTTAAGGAAAGGTTAGATTTACTGTTTTTAAACAGGAGAAAATTTGTGAATGAAAACAAAGCCATTTTATTTTCAGCCTGAATGAGAATTTAACCTCAGAGGTCATGAAATTATTTTCCCACAATATTGATAAACCAGGACAACAAACAAGTTACTTTAAAAACGAGTAAAGAAAGAATAGTAAAATAGAATTTGTTCTCTCCCCCCCATGGATACTTAGTTTGTGCAGTCTCACAGACATAACAAACTTCATTTAAGAATAACCTGAACAGTATGGAGCCTGCTTGGGATTCTCTTTGTCTCCTTTTCTCTCTGACCCTCTCCCTGCTTGCGTGCTCTGTCTCTCTTCCTCTCTCTCAAAGTAGTTAAATAAACTTTAAAAAAAAAAAAAAAGATGAACCTGAGTTAGGGACACCTGGGTGACTCAGTTGGTTAAGTGTTCGAATCTTGATTTTGGCTTAGGTCATGATCTGACCATCATGAGTTGGGTCCCCATGTTGGGCCCTGCACTGGGTGTAGAGCCTGCTTGGGATAATCCCCCCCCCCCCCCCCCGCCCAGCCATTGCTCCTCCCCAGCTCATGCACATGCCTGCTGTCTCGCTCTCTCTCAATACCTGACTTAAAGTAAGCAGAAAAGACCTAGAGATGTGAAGTCTTGAACTTTGTACTATCCATATAGAAA